>NC_140487.1:70151281-70751281 GCF_964271855.1 Acomys minous
CACCACCACTACCACCACCACCACCATCACCACCCCCACACCACCACCACCACCACCACCACACCACCACCACCATCACCACCACCACCACCACACCAGCACCACCACCACCACCACCCCCCCCACACCACCACCATCACCACCACCACCACACCAGCATCACCACCACCACCACACCAGCACCACCACCACCACCACCACCACCACCACCACCACCACCACCACTGCCACCACCACCACACCCCTCCCCGCCTGTCTCTCTCTCCCTCTCTCCCCCTCCCTTCCTATGCAGTGTGCACTCTGTGCACTCTATTACTCACTGATGCCCTGGCCCTTTCTAGTTGCAGCCATCACCTCCGGCCACTCCCCCAATTGTTCTCTGCTGGTCTTTGTTTTTCTCCTTCTCCTCTTTTTGTTTTTGCAAGATCAGTGTTTCTCATCTCTTGGTGGCATGAGTCTCTCGGTAATTACCACTGCCCCAGTCTGTTCAGACTGCTGCAACACCATACCATAAATGGAGTGGCTTAGAGACAACAGAAATCTATTTCTTACTGTTCTGGGAGGCTGAGGCAGCCAAGACGAAGGTGCTGGCAGATTCCAGTGTCTGGTAAGGGCTGCCTTTTGATGCAGAGAAGGAAAGTAGCTCCTAGCTGTGTTCACAAATAGTAGAAGTGAAGACCTCTACTTCCAGCCCCTTATATGGGCACCACTCTTGTTATTAAAACTCTGCCCTCAAGGCCTCGTCACCACCACCCCTGAACCCCTGTCTATTACCCATCTATAGCAGGTTTGGGTTGAACATAAGAACTTGCAGAGAGGGGACACAGGAACTCTAAAGTTTGGTAATCATCCAATCAGAACGTCTTTTTTCTTTGCTCATTAGCCGACAGACACACTTCTGCCTGTCAGGGCTTATTTGGGGGCTCCCCTCTTGCCAAGAATAGCTAAAGAATAGGGCAGGCTATTGTCAAGACTGATTCTGAGGCTCCAGAGTGTTCTGCCGTGATGGTGCCAGCAGCAGTGTAATCCTCAGGCAGTATCTCTCCCCGGAGGAAAGAGCATGCCCGCGCCCTGCTCAGCCACAGGCCTGAAGCCACCTTGGCTTCTGCCGGAGGGTCGTTCAGGGCATCGTAATCTCATGTGCACCTTCCTGGCTTTCCTTTGTCACCTTGGCAGGACTCTCCTTCAGCAACTTCAGAAACTTCAGACTCTGGTGATGGGGAAGGTCTCTCGAACCTGCAAGTTAGCCGGCACACAGACTGGCACCTGCCTCATGGTGAGTCTCCCAAAGGGACGCCCTCTGGCCAGTCCCCTATTCCCAGACTCCTCTACCTTGAAAATGCCAAGAGTGAGCGGAGCCAGAGAGGCCATATGTCCTGTCCCAAGGTTTTCCCTCTGCATGTCATTGCAAGGATGGGACAGAGGATATGACCTGTCCCTGTGCTCCCGGGGGGCTTGTCCCCTGCAGGTGTATAGCTCCCCACGTTCTCTCCTCACCCCCAGGTCGTCGTGCTGTGCTTTGCTGTTGCATTTGGCAGCTTCTTTCAAGGCTACGGGCCTTATCCTTCTGCCACCAAGATGGCTCTGCCCAGCCAGCATCGTCTGTCAGAGCCATACACAGCCTCCGTGGGTAAGTCATCACCCTGTTCTGTTTGCCTGCAGTGGGCTTTCCCGTTTTCTGCAAGGGAACTCAGATGAGAGGCAGAAGTGTACAGGCGGAGCATCTCTGTTTGCAGGTGGGGTGTTCTTGGACTCCCCCCGTGCAGCACCAGGAATTCTGAAGGATGCCACAGACAGTTGTCAGGAGCAGCGCCCCAGACGTGCTCTCTGATAAGCTCTGACACCCTGTTTTGGGTTCTGATATCGGGATGGGGTTGAGTGATGTGGATCTTGGAAGACCAGAGAGTAAGGAGGACGCGTGGCTTTCTCTGCTACCTCATGATCAGTCTCACGTCTCTGGCTCCCTGAGTGCAGTTGTATTGCTGTTGCAGTAAGGTTGCAGCAAAATGAAAGAAATTGTCTGTCTTATGGCCAGGACTTAGGGAACTAGGATGCTCAGATGTTCACGTAGGTAGCGTATTCTGTTCTCACCTTGACCGATGGTGTCTTTTGAGTATTTCGAGGGTGACAAAGAAGGAATATACACACAGTGGCACAAACTATGTTAGTAACTACACACACGGAGTTGGTGGGCACTGACTTTGAGAAAGGGGCAGCTTTGCCATTCTCAAAATGTCTGTGGGTTCCAACAGTTAGCTGTATCCAGGCTGGATGTGTGATGGCATAGCATTCCAATCAGATAATCTCAGTGACTTGTTAGGGAGTTTCCTTCCTTAGGGAAACAGTTAAGGGGAGCACAGTTCCTATGTCTGGGAAAATAGCTGCAGAGTCATCTGTGTGACTGTCCCACAATGCTGCAGACATTGTCTCTCTTTGTCCTTTGGGGGCTAGCTCTGTGCTGTCTCTGCGGATTCTAAGACTTGCTTTCTGGGGATGCTTCCTCATTCAGCTGGGTTTGACAACTCCAGGTCTTTAACCTCTGTTTCCCTTGAGTTGTTTTCCCTGAGACGGTTATGGATAGGGGTGAGAGAAGTTTTACTTAGAGGCAGTGAGGGTGGAAGTTGCCTTTTGTGTTTATTTGCTTCTATATTCTCCCAACCTGTATAATTAGTGTAATCTTTGATGCATGAACTCTGAAGCCTGAAGTCGGCACGGAAAGCCAGACCCAGCTGGCAATCCATCCCAGGAGGCAAGAGCTCATTGATTGTCATCTGACACCAGCCTTGGGCATTTGGAGTAAAGGGCGTGAGTGGCCTCATGGTGTTTTTGCTAATATCTGCTGCTCTGTTCTTTCAGTGAGATCCAGGAACCTGCTAATCTACGAGGAACATTCTCCCCTGGATGAGTCCAGCCCGGCCTCCGCGGGGGAGCTTGGGGGCTGGGACAGAGGCTCCTCTCTGCTCAGGGCATCCTCATCATCGTCGGGCCTTGAGGCCCTGCCGGAAGTGGATCTTCCACATTTTACTATCTCCAACGAGACCAGCTTGGAGAAGGCCGTGCTGTTGGAGCTTCAGCAGCACCTGTGAGTCCCTGTGTAGGCACAGACCTAGCAGCTGACCACGGGGTGTAAGTCAGCTCGGACTGTATCTGGGCGCTCTGCCCACATGTGCACCAGCACACCAGAGGAGGGCATCAGATCCCAATAGAGATGGTTGGGAGCCACCATGTGGTTGCCGGGAATTGAACTCAGGGCCACTGGAAGAACAGGCAGTGCCCTTAACCGCTGAGCCATCTCTCCAGCCCCTCAAATCCCCATTTTAAGCACTGACATTGGGAAGAGTCTACTGATGGCAGTTACAAGGGGAAAGGTCGAGGTTGGGCTACTGTAGTATCTTTATCATCAGACCAAAGCTGGCAGCGATGGCCCCAAAGAGCAAATGGGGAAGTGGTTCCCCTCGGTCACTATCTCTTCCCCCGCCCCAGGCACAGAGTAGTCGTATATGGCAGCACATGCTTTTAATCCTAGCACTTGGGAAGAGGAGGCAGGAAAGTCAGTTCAAGGCCAGCCTCAGCTTCATAGTGAGTTAGCCTGGCCTACATCAGAGCCTGTCTTCAAAAATACACCTGGTGACATCAGAGAGTTTGTTCTACAAATGCACCATCAACTCAACCCTATAGTTCCCTTCTAAGTAGAGCAAGAAACCAACTCTATGCTGGGTATGAATATAAGTAATGATTTATATGTTAGTGCACATGAGTTAGCTGTAGCTGCAGATGAAATGCCCTTTGTGTGAAATGCTCGAGACCAGAAGGTGTTTGGAGTAGTTTCCAGGTGTTGGGATATTTGCATATACATAGTGAGGTATCCTGGGCTTGAGACCCCAGTCTAAACATGTAACTTATCTATGCTAGACAAGAAAGTTTTAGTTCCTAGAGCAGCTCAGAGTTTAAGTTTGGGGATTAGGGATGCTCAGCCTGTATGCACTGATATATTTATAGTCGAGGGATGTGATGGTGAGACGCTGTGCATTTTTTTCCATGTTGAAAATCATCCGTATTTGGTTCTAGTTCTGCACACACGTAGCTCCTTTCAGGTAGCTGGGAGGGGGTAGAGGGAGGGTGGGAATCCTTTTGAAAACATGATGGCTGATGTGATCTCCAGGTACTGTTGTCACAGGGGGAGTAGGGAGCGGGCGCTGGTCAGCGCAGGAAGCAGGTGCGCCCGCCAGCCCGCCCACCCTCTGGGTGAATGTAGTGAGTTAGCTAATCCATGCTCCTAGATGGCTCAGAATTGAGGCTGCCCTGGGATCAATAGCAAAGATTTCCTTTGGCTTCTCTCCCGACTCTATGCAGCAGGGTCCACGGTCGCATGCACTTTTACATGTATACACCGTATGCACATACTTAACGCTCGCTAGTACTAACATGCTAACATGCCCATATGTGTTATCATAACAAACCTTGTAAGTGTCCCAAGACAAACACCCTTTATTCCCATTATGGAGAGAACCTAGAGCCTGGGCGAGAGACCGAGCTGCTGGCTGGTGTGGCTCACAGCAGCCTGCTCTCCTAGCTTAGTGCATGGAAGCTCCTTTCTGGCCCCTCTGTTTACTGCCATGTCCCCTAAATAATAAAACCTCCATGACTGCCGTCACAGTGCTATGAGACTTAATGAGCTGATACACCATTGACCATGTATTTATTTTATGGTCTATATTTCATGTTATTTTTAATTGGTGCATTAAAAGAGAAGAATCCGTGTCAGCATTCTCACGTCTAGAGCAGGTGCCATCCCTTATCTTTCTGGTCTCTCCTTCCGATGACTTAACAGCGCTGAGGCCATTCATGGGCAGGTAACAGCCATGGAAAGCCATTTCAGATACGTCAGTGTCAAACCACCATGGGTCTCCTCTGGGCCTAGATCCAGGTGGGAATATGGAGGAACAGGTGACTCCCACTGGGCGGTTCAGACACTGCCAGGGTCAGCCCACAAGGCTGCAACTGAGTCACCGCACAGAGTCTGAGAATCTTAGTAAAAGCTGGTGGCTAATACACTTTTTTCCTCCCTTTGGTGCCTTCACAGGGTCGGCGGCCAACTGGAAGGGAATGAAACGCTCAAAGTCGTAGAGCTTGAGAGGAGAATGAACGCCACCTTCTAAGGAGCCACCTCCCCCCCCTCCCCCGCCCTCCTCGTCTCCTCACTCCGTCTTTGCATCCCCAGACTGCTGTGCTCATAAGTTACTGCTTCACCGCTGGATCTTAAGGAGGATGTAGGATGTGGGCTCGTGTTAGATAGAGCTTGAGAGATGGGAAACCCTCAATCCTGGGGGTTTTCTGCTTGTATGTCCCTGGGACTCTTCACAAAAGGGAGCTGGCACCTCTCCGTCCCTTTCTCTTACTGCCATAGGAAGTTATTTTAAGGGTGAGGTAGAGGTGGGACAACCAGGCTTCTTCCGATCGATAGTGCCAAGACACTGCCTGGCTCTTCTCTGTGCAGTGGGACCCCTTTGAAGAAGACGTGACGCATGTTCAGTTGAGACCCCTGAACCCCAAGCTGCAAACACACCACAGACACGCCGGGGGAGTGGCAAAGTGCTGACTCCTTCCCCCCCTTGCTTCCTAGGACTTCAGCGGGACCCCCCCTGCACTGAGAGTAATAGAACGCCATCCTCTCAGCCTTCCCTCTCCAGCACCCCGGAGTCCTCACTGGATCCTCTCACAGGCAGATGAGACTCCACCATGTTTTCAGGCCGCAAGTGCAATCCCTAAAGGCATCAGGCTCTTCTCCAGGCCCTTCCCACCCACTGTGTTGCTTGTAGGACACACCCCGGCCCCTACACACACAAACACACACGCATGCACACACAGCCTGTATCCCCGTGGAGACAGTTAGCTCTGTCTCCCTGGCCTCCCCTCCCCATTTGTAAATAGTATTTATTAGCTTGCTGAAGCTCCCGGCTGACCATAGTAAAAAGATTCCATGACCCCTTCCAACAAGCAGTGTCTTCTCTTGGCCTTTGGAACAGGAGAGTCCCCAGGATCTGGGACCCCTAGTCTTTCTAGCTGATGCCTTGTTTTCTCCTTTTCTTTTTCTTTTCTTTTTCTTTTTTTTTTAATTGGAGACCTATAAAATAATGGCTGTTGGGAAATCCCCTTTAGCATGTGTCCCCTGTTGGATGAATACATGGGGGAAGTGATGGAACACTGTCTTCTTGGTCAGGCTCCAGGCTCGATGGCCACTTGCTTTCTCTGTTCCTATGACAGAGAAGGGGAGCCCTGTCCCTGACAACAGGCATTGCTGACAGCCTTGCTAGCTTGTTCCGCATACCTGCCCGCCCTCCTCCCTCACGTCCCCCCTTCTCTTCTGCCCTCCCTCTACCTGCCTTAACAGAAGAGGGGCTGGCGTTGGTGACATTTGTGTGTCCGCAGTCGTACCTTTGACAGTCAGGTCTGGCTACTTTGCAGCTCACCCAAAGAAACACAACTAAATCCCAGACTCCTTTTATTTTTTATGATTAAAAAGTAAATTTTGTAGTTAAAAAAAAAAATCCCTTCCTCTTTCATACAAATAAGAAATGGAAATTACTCTGTTATTGTATAAGATAGAAAACTTTTTTAGTATTTCCCCATCCCTAGCTTGTAAAAGATTTTATGTAAGAAATGTGCTTACACTTTGTATTTTATTTTTAGCAGCAGCTGAAGGGCCTTTAGTTTTGCGCTCTCTCTCTCTCTCTCTCTCTCTCTCTCTCTCTCTCTCTCTCATCATCATCATCATCATCATCATCATCTCTGTGATCATTAGAGCCTGTATAAAAGGGATTATGGCCATATACTGGCCCTTGCATCTATATCACATACAGGATTTGGTGTCCTTAATGTTACTGTCTATCATGCCCCATGAGCAGCTCCTTACTTGGTCTGCTCAGCTCATCATAGGGAGTGCTACCTTCCTCACTCCCTCGCTCCCTCCCATGGTAGGTTCCCCGATGGCAGATGGCCAAGCTCAGCTTGTAGCCCATGGGACCTGCCTGAAGGCCACCCTGCTGCCTACAGGGCTGATACTGTCCCTTGCAGGGAAGGCTCAAGTTCTTGGCCTGTACGGAGGGTGGCTGGCAGCTTCTGCGCTCCTTTGGTCTTCTCTCTTCCCTTCCATCTTTCTGGGCCCATCCTGTTCTTTATAATGCCAGATGTTCGTGCGTAGAAAACATAAGAAAATGCCTGTGAGAGCCTAGGAAGGGAAAACCCCAGGATGAGGTAGTGTGCGCGTGATGAGAAAGGAAGAGTTTGCAGTGAAGGGCACAAGGTGGGGTTTCAGGCTGATGTGTCCATTTGCTGAACTGAGCCTTGGTTTTGTTGTGCCTGGAGATCTGGGGTGGAGACCCCATTTTTGGATGGGGTGGGGGTAGGGGGAAGGAAATGTCTAGTCATGTCCTTAGTTCTCCGAGGACTTTATTTTCTTCTCTACCTACTCTTTTGGATGTCACTGTCTCCAGACAGCAGGGCCCTTTGTCTCTGGGAAATTAGCCTTCCAGAATAGAATCTGTAACGAGAGACATGGGACATTAGCCAGAGAACTCAAACAGCCCTTTAAAGGAGCTCTCAGCAGCCAACACTGCCACTCTATGAGAAAAACCTCTGCCCTCTACTCCTGGCTTGGGCAAGTAAAAGAGACCAAGCAGTGATCCCTCTGGGATGCCCAGTGGAGTCAAGGGACCTATCGGAGTTGGATGAGACAGGATGTGTTACAAGTAATTAACAGATGTGGGCACACTTTCTGTTCGATGTTTAAGGCTAGAATATCAGGTTTTCCCAGTGACTGAGCTGTCCTGCAGACCAGTCAACAACTTATGCTTATCCCTGAAGGTTTTAAGTAGTGGCAGGCTTTAACACCTTGAACTGAAGTTTTGAAAATGCCCCAGACTGTTAAAGAAGGCAGAACAATGAATCTACTCGTTGTGTTGTCTACCTTATAAACAAACAGGTGCCCCCTCACTTTAAAAATTACTCTAGTGATGGAGATGTCTTGCAAAGATTTAGGGAACACGTCTTTTTTTTTCCCCCCTCGATGAGACCTGAGGAACCCAGTCACCACCACCCCTGGGTCTTTTCACGGCTCCCAACTTCACACTGGGAGGTGTATGCTGTAAATGAGAAGACCACCACCACCACCAGCAGCAGCAGCAGCAGCAGCAGCTCTGTGTGTCGGGACTCTGGAGTGTATGGCTCACAGAAAGAGCATGTTCTATAAAAATCTGACAGCTGAACTCAGCTGCTCCTTCCTGTCAGAAGGTGGGGGTGGAATCGTACATCAGTGCAGGCTGAATTAGATAACCAGTCATAGAAATGATTTTTGTGGATTGGAAAGACAGCTTTGGGGCCACATTATTTGCAAACTATACATCCCAGGTTCATAGATAACCGCCCCCTCCCTTAGTCATCAGTTCTGCGTGGATGCCTCAGAGTGCTTACAGATATTGTGTCCATCTGCAGCAGGGACGTTGGATTAGTTCCGTGTCCATCGTTTTTACCACAGGTGTTTTGTTAAAAATTCCTTCCATACTTCACGTCCCTTCCTTCCCGCCTGCTCAGACCCAGAAAAGGCAGCAAAACAAAAACTGAAGTGTCCCCGAGCCAGTTCCTGAGGCCGTACTTGCCTCGTGAGGTGTTTGTGGGAGCCCCATGGAGAAATGGAGACATCTTGTCCCCACCTGAGGGGCGGACATCTGCCTGATCCTGGCCGACACGGATGGGGCCATGGAAATGGGCGAAATGGCTTTTAGTTGCTAATTTGTTTCTGCTGAGCCAAGTGTTTGAGGAACCTGGATGAGGGCTTGGCACACCCGTGTAGGCAGCCTGGCAGGACCCGTGGAGCCATTAACGGTGGGCTCTCAGCGAGAACCGCTGTATTTGAACACTTGCGATAGAAGCAGTTCGCAGAGGGTGATTGACTAAGCTCTGCTCCCAGCCCCCAGAGGCAGTTACAGGAGAGAGTGGAGAGGGCAGTAAGGTGGGAGCCAGAAGGAACCAGACACAGATCCTAGCTGATTTTTTTCATCATTCATTCATTCATTCATTTATCATTCATTCCTTGGACATTGCACTTTTACTGAGGAAGAAAAGGCTTCCTGAAACCTGTTGGAAATGTTGGCGAATAAAAGGAACTTGGAAAACCAGTCTGTCAGTAGCCATTCAGAAGAGCCAAGCACCAATGCTAGCTGTCCCTGCCTCTCCCCCCCCCTTCTCCCTCTACACACACACACACACACACACACACACACACACACACACACACACGCACACACACACACACACAGACTCTCACACTCCTAGGTACTTATGCCTCTAATGTGCCTTATATCTGAATCTAGGATGGCAGGCATCGCCTGTCCCCGGAAGGTGTCTCATATTACTATATAGAGTTAAACTGAAGTTGCAGACTTGTGTTTTCTCCATAGACTCCCTTTTAGGGAACCACTATTAGATTTGCCCATCAAAGGAAAAGAAATAGGGTTATCTCCATTAGGAAAATCCTATCTTGTAAATAGAGGTGCAATCACATTTTTTTTTTTAATGTGGACAGCCAGGATTAAAGGAATTCTAAATCCTCACTGCAGAGCATTTTTCTAGATGCAAAGGCACTAGCCCATTTGAAAATTAATACTTCGTGCCTCTGGGCCAAGAGGTCAGCACCGTGTGCAAGGGAGAGAAACATTAGCTGTTGTTTGTGACGGCATAAAATCCAGGGCGGCCTTGTTTTGGTGTTGGTTTCTAGAAGGAAAAGCTTCCCCGGTATTTTTCTGAGGTGTTGAGGATTGTGCTGAGTAAGCACTGAGCCTTTGAACTTGATTGGAACGGAAAGCAAGGGCAGCTTCTTGCCTTGAGAAGCCAGTGCTGTGGGGACTGTGGTAGTGCATGGCGTCGTCGCTGAGGACACACCGCTTGGCTTTGGCTCTCTGGGCAGAAACAGCTCTATCCATGGTAGTGGCCCCACTTGTCCAGTGCTCAGCTCTTGGCTTCTCTCTGAAATGCCCTCTATATTTCTGTTTGTCTGCTGCCCTTCTCATCCTATCTGCTGAGGCTTTCGGGTGAAGAGGACCCAAGTCAGGCTCCATTTCTCTGTTTCTATCTTTCATTCACCAGCAGGGTGGCAGTGGGACCTTTGTGCACTCACACAGTCCGCACAGCTCAGAGACTCTCCTTTGCAGAAGAAGCGCATTATGAGTCTGTGGGAGGCACCAGCACACTGTGGATGACCCTCCCTACACAGTGGAGAACAGTGGCCAGGTGGTGACGCAGGCATCAGTGAGCTTTCCTTACCTACACTGGCAAACGACTTTTGCTCTCTTCTGAAAGACTCTAGAAAAATCAGCGTTGTTTAAATCCGAGGGCATTGCAAGTCTGTCACCTGACCTGTCACACTGTTTTATGACTTCTTATTCTTCATCTTAGCTAATTAAACACACACACACACACACACGAAAGGAAAGAAAGCTTTGTAGAATACTTGTACTTAGTTTGAAAACAAATTGAAATTGTAATGCATTTGTATTTCCATTTCTTGCAAATAAATATTTTTCTTAGTCAAACGTCGCCCAGTCTTTAAATCCTGATAACCTGGTTTCAGAGTCATTTTTGCCTTTGTGTGTGTTTGTGTGTGTGTGCACGCCTAGCCATTCCCACACCCCCCCCCCCCCCCGGAATATCCAGCCAAACTGCAAAAGTAAGCCCAGGCCAATGATTTTTACATTTTCTGTGGTGCTAAATCTGAGCCTCCAGTGGAGGAATATTGGAAAATGTAATTGTTTTTTTTTTTCATCCAGTGGCAGACAGAGAATCAGTTTTCTCCTGGGGTTCACGCGGTCTGGCTGCTGTGTTCATTGTCTCCTACAGCCATTCCCTAACTACATTCCCAGAATCTATGGGTTTGATTTTACTTTTCCCTAGTCTGGAGGCTTGAGACCGATGCTTTGGATTTGAGCCCAAAAAGGAATGGGCCCTGCTCGTTGGAGCAGCTGCGGAGGAGGAGGCCTCACAGACTTGTGCTCCAGATATGCTGATGAAATGGCTGGCAAAGGTCGGTGCAGTGGAGCAGAGCGATCTGAGTTGCCTTCCACTCTCGGGAGCCAGAGGCATCTTCCTCCACTCTCCACAAAAGCAGTTTAAGGAAGGAAGGGTTCATTTTAGCTCCCGATTTGAGGGCACAGGTCCAACATGGTAGGGAAGTCACGAGGCAGGACAGCTGGTCAGAGTGTATCCGTAGTCACCTCGCAGTGAGGGATGGATGCTGGTGTCCACCTCAGTTTTTCTTCCTCCCAGGAAGGACTCCAAGCCCATGAAACTGCTGCTCACATTTAAGGTACGTCTTCCTTGGTCCATTAAAGCTTTTCGAAAACACCCACAGACACACCTAGATGTGTTTCCAAGGAGATTCTAAATCCCCTCATGCTTGACAATGAGAATTGATTACCAAAGACTCGAAGGCCAGGGACTGTGCTTACTTGGAGGAAAAAGAAAGTTTATTTTCCATCTCTTAGCATCATGTCTAGCCCTACATCCCGCTTGGGTGGGCAATAGTCTCCCTTATCCTTTCTCTCTGGGCTTTCCTTCTGGTCCTACAGAGAGGCCTTTCCCTCACACTGTCCTGTTACAAAAGCTTCCTGCTTCACATGCCATTCTGCTTGGGAAACATATGGGGCAGGTCTTTTTCCTCTGTTTTTTCTTCTTCTGTTGTCTCGTTTCCTTTTCAGACAATAGAAAAAAATTTAATATAGACAGAATCAGTGTTTGAAATGAAACCACTTTATCATGTTGAGCTCACAAATACCACACAGCTAGATTATCACAGCCACCCAAGCACTTGCCCAGGCCCGCACTGTATACACAGCTCAATGAACTACACGGTCTGAATTCTGAAGCGATGAAGCTTCTCTTTCCACTTGTACTGACTCAATTATTTTTATACACTTAATCTACCGCACAAAACAGAAACAGCCATGACAGAGTTGAAACTGGAAAAACCAAGTAGCTTTACATCTTCTCAGGACTCGTGCGTCCTTTTGCCTCTATGGCATCCTCCTGCATCACCTAGTATTAGCCTTTCTTGCCACAGAAATATTGGCACATTCGTGTTTGCCTGCCACTGTATTTACTATAGCAAGGAACTGGCACCAACCTAGATGTCTATCCTAGATGAATGGACAGTGAAAATCCATCCATCCATCCATCCATCCATCCATCATCTATCTTATATTACGAATACTATACA
Organism: Acomys minous; assembly: GCF_964271855.1. Taxonomy (NCBI): domain Eukaryota; kingdom Metazoa; phylum Chordata; class Mammalia; order Rodentia; family Muridae; genus Acomys; species Acomys minous. Next base: position 70,163,547 of record NC_140487.1, read on the forward strand.
GCTCTAAAGATAATAAAATTAAGCATTATGTCTTAAGCAGCCTTCTCTCTTTGCTGTATCTCTGATGCTTTAACACCTAGGATCTTACTTCCTCTGGAGGGGCAGCTTTGGTCATCCTTACCAGCTCACATACAAACTAGCCCAATTATAGCCTAAATCACAGCTACCTCCTTTGTGGACTCCCAGGAGGCTCTGCCACTCTGAGTGCTATCCCTCTGGCCCATACACAGGGCCGAGTATTAGCAACGAGAGCCAGCACTATACCCCAGACCTTTCTGAAATCATTCAAAGTTGCCAGTCGTTAGTCTGCTCACCAGTAGAGGCTTTTGCCCACACGCTAGCCTTACTTCCTCTGCTTGCTACCTCGCTATCATGTATCCCCATGGGGCCTCATGCATCTTGGAGCCACTGATAACAAGCTATCTTTGCTTTTCAGAGGCTGCTGCCATTTGATCTGTAATCTTCCCCATACTCAAGCAAAAATCTGTATTTTTAAAGCATATTCCAAAGACTATATTTTCTGAAATCATTTTCATGGCTTGTTAGAGCGCATTCCTTGGGTATTGCTATAGCAAATTAGAGGCTGGGTCCAGATCCATGGGGTTCCTACGGTGGTGGCCTGCTGTGATTGAGTTGGCTGTCATTCAGATTTTTGTTATCTTATTCACCCTGGGTGTTCTGTTGCAGTGAGGAAGAGTGAGGCATACAGGGAACATCCTGACTGGTTGCTGGGTGAAGAAAGCAGGTGTCTCAATCTGTAGTCCGGAGTCGGGTTCCAGGGCATCCCAGACCAGACCCTTCTGAAGATGGGGTGAGAGGCACTGGGGAACACAAGCATCTAGTGAGAAGCAGTGTTAGGTGGGATTCAGGACACCGATGTCAGTGGCTTTTCACACTAGTTACACTATGCGCTCTTGCCTCGAAGGAAAAGGAGGTAGTTATTGAGTGCCTGTGGTATACCAAGAGGGGTGTGTGTGTGTGTGTGTGTGTGTGTATGTGTGTGTATGTGTGTGTGTGTTATGTTTGTGGTATATGTGGCGTGTGTGTGTTTATGTGTTGTGTGTTATGTATTTCTATGGTTGTGATGTGTGTATGTGTGTGTGTTGTGTGGTGTACGTGTGTCTAGTATGTATTTGTGTGGTGTGTATGTATGTATGTGTGGTGTGTGTGGTGTGTCTATGCATGTGGTGTGGGATGTGTGTGTGCATGTGGTGTGTGTGTTGTGTGGGTGTGTCATGTGTGTTTATGTGTGGCTTGTGGGTGTGTCATGTGTGTTTATGTATGGCATAGGGATGTGTTTTATGTGTGTTTATGTGTGGCGTGTATGTGTGTGTGTGGTGTATATGTGTGTGGTTGTGATGTTGTGTATGTGTGTATGTGTGGTGTGTATATCTGTGGTTGTGATGTGTGTGTATGTGTGTGGTTGTGATGTGTGTATGTGTGTGTGTTGTGTATGTCTGTGGGTGTGCTGTGTGTATGTGTGTATGTTTATCATCTGTGATATTAGTTCACTCCTCCAAAAGCTTCATACAGGATTCATAATTAACCCTCTTTTATGGCTGAGAAAACAGGTTTAAAGAAGAAATCTGAAGTTTGAGTCCTGGCTGTTCACTGGCTCTAGATGTAGGCTTTGAACTACACCATTCTGGGTTAGGCACTTGTAGACTTTTATTTATAAAACTAAAGGCGTACAGGCTGAGGTGTAGCTTAGTTGGTAGAGCGCAGGCCTGGCATGTATAAAGCCCCATGGCTCATTAAGTGAGCAGGGTGCTGCACAGCCTGGAATCTTAGCTTTCAGGAGGTGGGGCGCATACCCAGGCTGCTTCATTCCTGCTACTCCCCTTTAGTAGACAGACGCTTGTCATCTAAATTCATGGCTTTTGACTAAAGGCTGCCTGGTTTGGCATGGGACTCAGGAGAACGAAAACAAAGGGGAAGAGACTGGATTGGTGGTGGACAAAGATGTGAGGTGGCAGGTTAGTTTTGCTCTGGGTGACAAGAAATGGGGGACCCTGAGCAGAAAGGCAGCTGGGTGGTAGAACTTGAGGATGGATGGCTGCACAGTCTTTGTCTCTCTTCTCATGACACTTGGATGGAGTTGTAGTCTGGAGCCTGTTTTCTTCTTTCTAGAGATAAAACCTTTATGAATCTCAAAAGTTGTATTTTTTAAATCTGAAGAACTGGGCCTGGTGCTGCTTGCCTGTAATCCCAGAGCTTGGAGTTGGATGTGGAGGCAGAAATCAGAAGTTCAGATCAATCTTGGCTCTAATAGCGAACCCAAGGCCAGACTGGGATATCTAAGACTCTGATTCCATCACAGAAGTAAAGTTACACACACACACACACACACACACACACACACACACACACACACACACACACCACACACACACACTGAATGATTCAAGTTACATAGGAACCAGTCCCTTACCAACAGCTCTTTCAGCATCTGCTGGTCGTTCAGAGCCTGTTGCTACCAGGTGGTTTTCAATGCGATCTATGCTGCTCGCTTAGGAAACAGGGGCCGTCAATGTGTGACGGATCCCTATTAGGTTGCGAAGTGCATGTGCGCAGAGCTGCGTCATGAGCCAACTGCTGTGACATCTCCCTGGAACAGTTTCCATCAGTCAAGTCTCACCTGGGCAGAGGAAACACTAGCTGCCCGTGGTCACCTGGGCAGGGGAAACACTAGCTGCCTGTGGGCCTCCGATCTCGGGCTTGGAAGATGCCACCATGTGCTTTTGCTTAAATATTTTCAGAACTGAGTTTTAACCCGGGATTTGGGACCTTTCCAAAGGTACCCATCTTTTCTTTCTTTCTTTTTTTTTTCTTCTTAAGATTTATTTTTGTATTATGTATACAGAGCTCTGCCTGCCTGTACACCTTTAGGCCAGAAGACGGCATCAGATCACATTACAGATGGTCATGAACCACCATGTGGTTGCTGGGAATTGAACTCAGGACCTTTGGAAGAGCAGATGGTGCTCTTAACCACTGAGCCATCTCTCCAGCCCCAAAGGTACCCACCTTTATGGACAGCGAAAAAGATCCCCTAAGTTGCTGCCCGTAGAATTGTCCATGTTGTCACTTGGGAAGGTGATTGCACTTGGCCCCTTACCTTTGGTGGCACCAGGCAGATGGCACAAGTTGGTGTTGTCCCCCAATGGGCACAGCGGTTTCCAGGTCACTTGGCAATATTCAAGGAGAGTTTTGGCCCCAAGAGGAGGCCATGTGCTACCCTCCTCCCTTTAAGCTGTTGTTTTCAGATGGAGGGATAAAAATACCCACTGAGGAATACCACAAGAGCTGCCAGGCGAGGCTGCTGCGCTGTTCCCTGAGAAGCCTGTCTCAGAATGTTTCATGTTTCCTAATTGAAAAGTATCTGGGTACCCGTACCACCAGTGAGTAATGCCCTTTTCAATATTGCTGCAAAACAGATGTCAAGTTCAGATCCTGATTGGCTACAAGACAACTTCCGCATGCCTGGAAGATTAAAAAAAAAAATCTCTAAAGCTATCTGCATAGTTAGGGATCTCAGAGACAGAAAAGGTGTGCCCCACCCCACAATACTCCCCCACGCACGCACTGGCCTTTTCTGGGGTGGGGGTGGGGGACTTGGTTCAGTCATTTTTAAGCAGTTCCAAGGCTGATCTACAGTTTCTAAGCATTGTTTAAGGTGATTTAAAGAGCAAATAGATGCACCTAAGCTAAGAAAATCCAGTGGAGATGGTATTTGCAATGCTGTATAGAAAATCCCGTGCATTGCACTCCAGGACTTGAATGGGGACCCAAGTGGAGACGAGAGAGTGTGCAGAGAAAACTAGTTAGAGAGAACACGGAGCGGCTAACCAGACAGAGAAAAAAGAGCTAGGAAGGGTGTGTTGGAAGCAATGAAAGAATGCTCGCCCCCCCACACCCCCGCAAAAAAAAAAAAAAACAATTACATTCAAAACATTGGTGTGATGACATCGCATACAGCTTTAAAATAATAGAGTCCTAATAAGCTTTTGTTGGAAAAATAGCAGCACCGTTGTTCCTTTTCTTAACAAGTCTCACTTCTTGGAAGTAAACGGTTTCAATTTCCTCTTGTATTTATGTGTCTGAATCATGCATCTGAGTTCCTAAAACTTATTTGAAATATCAATTTTGAAATCTTGTACTTGCATAGTACAATATATAAAAATTTGACCATTTCCAACAAAGAGGAACACGTCTCTGTCTTTCCTCTTGTGTTTCCCACTGGAGTGTTTACATTAATATAATGATGGAAATGTTTTCTACTGAGCCATGTAGCATTTTAAAGTCAGATTTCCTTCTGTGTATAATAAAGTTTTCTCTTTTCTGGGATTAGGAAACTGCCCTGTTTTTCTCCTTTTCTTTCCTTGGCACTCTCTTATTAATTGGTTTATTTCCTTTATAATTTCATATATGTATTCTTCCCCATGAGCATCTCTCAGTCTCCTCCCAGTCACGTGGCCCTCTTCTTTCCATCAGTCTCCTTTCTACTTCAGAAAGCCAGCCAGCAAAGACGAAGAAGCATCCAGGCCAGTTCCAGTTTGACTTCTCTGAAGAATGCGCTGTCTTCAGCAATACCCTCTTACCATCTAGTTCTGTGGACAACCCAGAGCAACGAAAATATCACCTCATTTTTGCAGTGTGCATAGGTGTGTGTGTGTCTCTCTCATACAAGTACATAATATTAGAAGTACTCATCAAGAAATCCTACAATGTTAATATAGCAACATACTGAATATATACAGGCTGTATCACCAATATTATATTCTGAATGCTCAAGTGAGGTGGATAATATATCAGCATTCTCCTTCTTCCTTGTGACATCCCTGTAAGAAACTTCTAATCACCTGCCTCAATCCACCTGCTTTTTAATCTTATTATTTTACAGCTATCACCTGCATCTGTTTTTTTTACTGTATTCATGACTATGGTATTGGAATTTTTTTCCTCCATTAAAATTTTTTAGGTATTTAAAAAATTTTATTTATATAAGATTATTCAGTGTGCTTGTTTGTGTGGAATAAATGCCTGTGCACTGCTATAAAGGTGCTGGGAAGCAAACCCAGGTCCTCTGGAAGAATGACAAGTGCTCTTAACCACCGGGCTATCTCCACCGCGCTCTTTTTCCCATTTTGCTTTCGTGTGTTCTGGATTGTGTGTCTCCTTTTCATCTGGCTTCTTACCTCAGTTGGCTGGAGCACATGCTTTAGTAGTTGCCTAAGAAAAAGGTTGGCCAGTGGTTAAGCACCGACTCGGTGGAGGTTCACCGTAGCCTGCTCCGCGTTCTTATGTAAGTGGTGATTTGGCTGCTGCTAGAAATCTGAATGGGACCGTTCCCCTCAGAATTCTGTGGGGATTACCGTATCAGCCTCTAACTTCCAACATTGCTTTGATTGCTTTTCCTCACGATTTTTTTCTACCTATGTCTGTTGTCACAAAAGACACAAAATGATGATGCTTTTTATAGAAGACCTCTGTTTGCTTAGTATAGTAACTAAAAAGGACTCCTGCCTTTTAGTTCTTAGAATATTATTGGACATTTATCTGCTTAATATCCTTTTTGCTTCATAGTAACAGGCCTGGGTCCTTAATTGTAAAATATTTTCTCATGTTATCTCCTTTTTGTTTTTTTTTTTTTAATTTTTAAATAGCGACCTTGACTTTTAGTTCTTCCACTATAAGCTTGCATGCCATTATCATTTTAAAACTCAGTGCTCTGTTTTTATTTTACATTTTTCTTGGGTCTAGAATTATGTCCTACTTTTTAGAAGCAATATATCCTAAGTGTATCAAATATAATATTTTCAAATTTACTTACTGATGTCTTCTTTATTCTACTTTTATTCCCCATTTGTTCATTTTGGCCTCCTATTTTTTTTTCAGTCCTCCTTAAATAACTGAGTGAATATTGCTGTTTATTTGCATGTGACAAAGAACATTAATGATGTACATGATTCGTTTTATTAAAGTACGTGTTTGGTAGGTAGGCATTCATCGCCCATTAATATTATTCAAACTGAGAGTGAAAAGTTTAATTCAAGAGGGGGTGGGGTAGGGGAATAAAGTGAGGTGGAACAGAACTGCATGGAAACAAATAGAAAAGGCCAGAATAGGAACCCAACTGTATGTGGGCATTTTGGGATAGAGCGAGTGATCAGGAAAACTGGGGGAAAAAAAACTAACAATTTAACATGGACTTGACTCCACTCTTTTTTTTTTTTTAGTCCCATACTCCAGTTCTGCTTACTTTGGTCTGTGGTGGCTTTGACTGGTTCTGTTTTGATTCCTCCCTCAGAAAACCTCCAAGAACGTCCAAGATGACTCAGCATGCGCTCTCACCTCCCCGTGGCCTGACTGATTTTGGAGGTTACAGATTGCTACAAGTAAATTTAAGAGAGTAGGTGAGATCACAAGTATGGTAGCTGTGAATAATGAAGATTGATTGTGCAGCTAAAATATTAGGCAGAAATTGCGCAAAAAAAAAAAAAAATGAGAAGGCTGCTTACAGTCAGGCAATTGCAAGGTTCTTATGTTGTATAAGAGGAGAGTTAAAATTACACTCTACTTTTAGATGTCTAAGTTAAGTAAACATTAAAAGAATAAAACAAGTCACATCAACAGGGAGAAAAGGTGTGCTACACTGCATACAGTAACAAACACACAGATATTGTTTTATTTCCATCAAAAGGGCAACAATTTATATCCAATAATTAGTACTGGTAAGCCTGCTTGGAAATGGGAGCATATTAGTGGTAGATGTGGTTGTAACTATGTTTAGCTGATAGTGAGGATGCAGTGAGTGACTTTCCTTTTAGTTACACAAGCTCCATCTTGCTTTTATGGCATTAGTCCATAATGATCTTAGGTACTTTTTGCATTGCTCTAGAACTTCTTGAGATTGGGCACAAAGGCAAAGTAGCATAGCATCTCTAAAGAATAGATGTTATTTACAATTAAGGGCTAGAACTTTGGTAAAAGAAAAATCTAGAAACATTTTTACATGTACTCCAGAGCTGTTGGCCATGAGTGCAATGCTGGTGAGTCAGGGACACAGAGCACTCCCCATCAAAAGAAGGGGAGAGGAAATAGCATCTACACCAGGAGATGGGAAAGGGGTTAAGTGTGTGAAGTTGTAAGACGCTGACTTTTGAAATAGGAGGAGAAAGAAAGGGAGGAGGAGGAGAATGAGGAGGAAGGGGAGGAAGAACAAGAGTAGAAAAACTAACAATTTTATAGGACTGAAAACCAAGGGAGTCTTTATGGCTGCCTTACATAGGATAAGGGCCTTGTGAAGCCTCTCCTCAGCTACCTGCCTATCTCTCCCACTTCAAAAGCTTACAAGGCATGCCAGTTGTTGAAATTGGTGACACTCCCTTGAGGAACCTGTACCTATACTTGAGTATGTCTTTCTTTGGCAAATCTGCCTAGAGAAGCCCACATTCTTGTTTTCAGGTACGTCTTAGGTTCTTCTCAGTGACTCTCTTTCTCTGAATTCTTGTGTTTAAGTCTATGTTAAAATATTTTTATTGTGGGGCTTGGTGGAACAAGCCTTTAGTGCCAGCACTCAGGAGGCAGAGGCAGGTGGATTGCTGTGAATTCAAGGCCAGCCTGATCTACAAAGTGGTTCTAGGACAGCCAAGGCTACACAGAGAAACCCTGTCTCAAAAACAACAACAACAAAAACCAAACAACTAAAAAAGCAAAAAAAAAATTTTATTAACCAACTCATATTTATAAAGAGGAGATTCAAATTGTAGACAAAGAAGGTACTACAGTTCAGGAGGATGAGCAAGGATTTTGGCATACCTTCTGAAGCTGTTCCAGAAAAGAGTTGGGTTGGTATTATATTTTAAGCTTTAATTTATCTATTACTGTCTCTACTCTTCCTAATTCTTCAATAGAAATTTAAATATTTCTTCACATGTATGTATTTAGAGGAAAGAACATGAGTATGCCATAGTGTGAGAGTATGTATGTGTGTAGGTCAGAGGACAACTTGTGGAAATTGGTTTTCTCCTCATATCATGTGGGCCTCAGGGACTGAAGTCAGGTTGCCTGGCTTAGTGGCAAACACCTTTACTTACTGAGCCATCTTGGTGGCTCTCTTCTTAATCCATAAAAAAAAGATAGTTTTGCTGGGTATATAATTTTAGATTAACATTTATTCAGTTATTTCCTCTTGATTCTCTATTCCACTGTCATCAGGATTCTATTTTACCTGAATCCATTTCCCTGATATTTACTTATCTGACAGTAATCTGTCTTTTTCTTTTGACAATTCTCTAATCTCTGTTGTTAATAACAAAATCAACAATTTCTTTGTTAACCTGATTTGATATTCACTGTGTTTTCTTTATCCGGCGGCTGTTCGTTTAATCGATTTTAGAAATTCTCTGACATCTTTTAAAATGGCTGCTATTTCCCTCTCATTCTGCTAACGCACATGGAGTGCCAAGATCTTTTATTGCAGACCTCATTAGATTTGTAGTATCACTTAACTCATGCATTTGTTTCTTTGTTTGCTGTCACTCCCTACCCAGTTTCCAGTTCTACCACCGAAGCCACCAGCTATGTTTCCCACAGTAACTGGAGCAGTCATGGTCACTATCCGGCAATTGAGCTGTGACAGGTGCTTCGTCTCGGTGCGTGACAAATAGCTTATGAAACGTTAGTTTCAAAGCTCCCTGTTGGGTCACTCAAGGTGTTGTTAGGGCTCTATTTCATTTTGATCTCTTTGCGCAGCATCTGCCTCCAAAGAACACAACTAGTGACACAGCAGGTCAGATATAATCACAAGGGGTCTATGAAATTGGAAGCACCTCCATAAATGCAGTTGGCAACACAGTTGACTCGTGACACCCTTTCTGGCTCTAACTTTTATACACACACACACACACACACACACACACACACATATATAAAAGCAGATTTATCTTCAAACAATCAAGGTTAGAACCCAGAGACAGTCCAGAGTAGTTCAGAGTAGTCAGGGGACCAACCTTGTACCCAGACAGCCAGGGCTCAAACTCTGCAATGTTGTCTTTACTTCCTGAGCAAGTCTCTTAACTTCTTTATTCTAGTTTCGTTATACGTCAAAGGGGAATAAAAATAATACCTACCTTACAGGGTTAGCATGGCCTCAGAGGATGTTGATATACGTAATGTTGTAATAAGGGCCTCTGGGGGGCCCATTCATTCTCCTTTGCCAGAGGCCAAGCGTTCAATGAGTTGCATGCAGAAGAAACAAGCAAGCTTCCAGACCAGTGCTTCAGAACCTGCTTGCTCATTAGAATTACCTGGAAAACTTTTTTTTTTTTTTTTTTAAGAATACTAGCTCTGGGCCACCTTCTCAGAGAGTCTGAGCAGCTTGGTTAGGGTAAAGTTCATGCATAGGTACTTATTGCAGGCATCGACAAAGCTCGTGACATCGCTATCCAGTCAACGACTTGACATTGCAACAAGGAAACAAGCAAACAAGCAAGCAAGCAAGCAAGCAAGCAAGCAAGCAAGCAGTCTCCTCCAAAACAAACAAAACCAAACACAGACTTGGCAAAGGAAGGCTGGCCATAGCCCAGAGGTAGAGCACTTGCCTAGCATGTGCAAAGCCCTGGGCTCCATCCCCAGTAGAAGTGGTGAGGCCGACATAGAGAGTGACTAGTTGAACGGCATGAGTAAGCATCAGATGGAAAGATGTGTGCCCAATGGGGAGAAGAGAATGAGAGAGAAAGCATAAAACAAAGAACAGTTTCTAAGAATTCCTTGCTTTTGATATTTATATTTTCTTTTTTGAAATATATTTTATTAATTTATTCATATCACATCTCAATTGTTATCCCATCCCTTGTATCCTCCCATTCCTCCCTCCCTCCCATTTTCCCCTTACTCCTCTCCCCTATGACTGTGACTGAGGGGGACCTCCTCCCCCTGTATATGCTCATAGGGTATCAAGTCTCTATTTTCTTAAGCTTCAGGTTAAAGAATTGTCACTATTGGACTTGGAGGATTTAAGTTGGGCACAGATCTCAATTCCAAAATCATTCTATTTTTTTTTATTTCCTTTTTGGGCACCTCAGCCATTAAAGCAATAGTGGCCAGTTTTTGGCAGTTGATGGGCAGTCCCTGGAGGGCAAACCTCAAACCTGGAAACTGATGGACAGTCATCAAGTAAACTATGGTTGTGTGACTTTTAGGAAGAGTTGTGAGCAAATGTTTAATCTCCCTGACAATACGGGGGGGGGGGGGGTGGATCAAACAATTCTCCCAATGAGTTTAACTGAGGTCATTTACAGGAACATGGGAAAGCTGCTGGTGGGAACTCATAGGCAGAGTCTCTCCCTGCCACAGCAGTCGTTAGCTACTTGTGTATCCCCCAGGGATAGACATCCCCATGAGCTGCCTGGCACCTGCTCATCCGCATGACCCTTCACTTCTCCCAGGACAAGGTAATGTTAGCAAGCCCGGTTTTATGAGGATCTCACAGGTGCTCAGAGTTCAAGACACAACGCATGTCCTATACCCAGAAGACAGCATTGTGTAACAGCCATCCACTGGAGTAGAAAGCCACTCTCTAGCCAGGATACTCCGTAAAGCAGGAATCTGCAAAGGAGCCTCAGCTGTCGTTCAGTGTATGGGCACCAGAACCTGCTTGGGTGAAGGCTGGCACAGTTGGGGTTTATGGACCAGGTAATAAAGAAGTGAGCTGGCTGGAGAAAGGCTGCCTGTTAAAGCCCATTTCATCCTTCTTGGAACCAGAAGGATGGAGAAGGACGGAAGCTGAGCATTCTGCTCTCTTGACCAGCCTTCTTTTTTGTTGTTGTTGTTGTTGTTGTTGTTGTTGTTGCAGGTCAGGAGGAGGAAGAGATGACCCTTTCTTGATGACCCACTTCGGCGGAGGAAGGTAACAGTCTAAGTAACCCAGTGATGAGGATGCTGCAGCTGGCCATCAGGAACAGGCACAGAAACAGCGCCAGCCATTCAGAGAGGCAGGGCCGCTCGAGAGGGGAGCTCAGGCTGAATAATCAGATGAGCTTTCTCTGGAATCAGAGCTAATGTAGGAACTGAAGACAATCTTAATAAAAACATAATGAGGGCTCTTAAGGGTATGTGCTTAACGAACAAATTAGGGTTTCCGCAACTAAAAGAAATTCTGAACTTAAAATTTTATTAGGAAATGCAGAAATGAATATGTGTGTGTGTTTGTGTACTGTACTATGTGTATATATGTGTGTGTGTGTGTGTGTATTTGTGTATTGTGTGTGTGCACATGCTCTCACAAACTTGACAATCCTGTAAGATAGTAATTAAGTCATCCATTAGCTTTTTCCTTATAAATTCAACAAACCTCCTGAATTCCTTTTATCTCCCCCATTAATCTTTTCCCCTTCAGTAGTCTTCATCCCTTGCCTCTGAACTCTTAAACCTCTTTAACTGCTCTTTAAAACTACAAACAATTTAACCAGCCGTGCCCAGCCACTGTATTCCATGTGAGGACTAGAAACAAGGGCGGCAACCCCCATCTCCCCCGCCGTCAGAGGAACACTTCACAGTTAGCACCCACTAATCCATGGGGCAGCCCAAGTGCTGCAGAAATGGGTTTTCCATGGAGTACAGTGCGTTTTCTGCACCCGTCTTCTCCTTCCTGAGACTGACTCCCTTGCATCTCACAGAGTCCACTCTGGAGCACTTGTTTTCACTGCGGCGTCCTTTCAGTCACCGTCTTTAATGTTCATTAAGTAAAGGAGCGGGAAGCCTAGCCGGGAGCTCTCGACAACCAGACTCCTGTCGTCCATTAGCTCTGATGAGGAGATCTTTTGGAAATAGTTCAACGTTCAAAGTAGCACATTCACTCACCATACTGCTTTTGGAGATGAGAGAGAAAAAAAACAAGTCCAGAAGGGTCCGATCCTGAGAGAAAGGCTGATGTGTTTATGGAGCCGTGCAGCCACACCCTCGGAAAGCACTCCTCACGACGCGGCGTTGGACTTTTCATTTTGGGTGGGCATCTCCATTTGTCGAAGGAGAGGAATAAGAGGGGAGAGCTGGAGAAGTGGGGTACACGGCTGAGTGCTAACAGACTCTTCTCTTTTAGAACAACAGAAGTAACCGGCAAAGTGGCCATTTGTCTCCGGGGCCAGGTGTCTGCCTTATTTATACTTATTAGATTATATATTTTTAATTACAAAGCTTATTCTTTGACAATTCCATACATGCATATGATGAACTGTAGCCATTTTCAGCTGTCTTTACTCTTCCTTCACTCCCTCGGAAACCCCTTTTCTTCTCAGATCCCCGATCCCCCTCCTTCCTTTTGTGCTGGGCGGTGTGAGTGTCCCCTCAGTTTAATAAAAAGCTGTGTGCAGCAAGCTGCGTGGAACAAGAAAGAATCTTAATGGAGTCCTAGTTCAGTCTTTTAACCAGTCAGACAACCAGAATTAGTTAAGTTAGGCTACTTGCCTGAAGCCGTATAGCTGCTTGGTGATAAGGTAGGAACGAGAGCTCTGGCATCCTCAGCCAGCATCCTTCCCACTGACCAGTCCTCCTGAGACCAGACACCGTGGTATGGGGCTCACTTTGCCTTGCTTTGAATCCAAGATCCACGTTCTAGCTCAGGGCTCCTGCTGAAGGTAGAAAGGGTGAAGGTAGAAAGGGATGGATGCTCCTATGGTTTAGTCTAAATGACTATTGGGGGTGACATAAGAGAAACAATGGGCAAGGTGAGCTTTCAAACTTTCTTTCGTGTCTCCAAATGGCTAACTTGTGGCCTGAGCCAGATTGCTGTAATTTCCAATAACACAGCCTTCCCTAATCCAGTGAATTGACTGCTACAAACTCCAGAGCAGTAAACCTCAGGAAGACAGAGGCGTTCAGCTCAGCACTCTTCAAAGCAAGTGGGCAGCAGGTCATGGGCATGGCTGTAAGGTGTACCCAGGCAATGTGCTAGCACCACGGACTGACCGCCCTGTAGGAACTGACGCCACCTGACACAGACCAACAGCAAACACTGAAGAGCTTTCTCTAGGTGACGAGTGGTTTATATGGCTGAATAATGCTCCTCAGCCAATCACAAGAAGCTGGAGTTTATACTTTGCTTTCATGCTTATGAGCAACTAAAAATGAATGCAGGGCACATACACTTTGCACTAGCAGGAACCCTTCCTTAGATGCTGTTGTGAGCTTTCAGGGCCCATGGGCGCTGATCACCGAGTAACAAAGGTTCGTGATTGTGAACTAATGGGTCAAGAAGGGACACAGGGTTTTTATGAAGGTGATGGTGTTTTGCTAAGCACAGGCAAATGGCAACCCTGCATGCCAGGAGCAGAGGGGCCACTGCAGTTGCAGTCTGGAGAGGATGAGACATTGGAGGGGATTCACAGCACCTGTCTCCAAACCTTCCCTGGAAGCAAGCAGAGCTGAGTCTTACTGAAGGGATTCAGTTTGGCAACATTGTCACGCATCATCACTCTCCCTGGCCCTGTGGTTTCAAATGAATAGTCTGTGTTTGATACTTATATATTACATCGAAGAACTATTTAGATTTTGTTATTATGTAACAAATGGCCAGATTGCAAAAAAAAAAAAAAGTGCAAAGTAAAGTGATAATAGAAAGAATTCAGACCAATCTTTGAGACTTGGAAAGGAGTCTTGTGCTCCTTTGAGAGAGGTCAGCGTATGAAGATCAAGTAACTGCAGAGTCAACTGTGAACCAACGGAAAGAAAGTTCAAGCAAATGTTACAAGGCCCTTTGGCAGTACACTCAGTGTTGGACCAAGAGAGTTAAATGTCCACAGACCAATTAATGACCACACTTGCTTGAAACAATAGGGGAAAATGTTCTTTTCTGTGGCTCCCTAATGGTTGGCTAGCCCGGATGTGCTTTGCTGATTGCACTGAGCTCACCAGAGGGACTGGGAGTAGGGATAACAGAATCAGGCCCCAAGCACTCTGTTTTCTCTCTAAGCAAACACTGGTCCTGAGAACATGAACATTTGCCCTCAGGGAAGGCATCGTCTCAGAGAAGCAGAAAGTAGAAGACTCTTTGGCAAAAAGAAAAGAAAACTATCTATCTTGCAATTCTGCATTGTCTTTGATTAATAAAGAAGGAAGAGCAGGCTCCAGTGGGGTCTGGTACAGAGATTGGCATCACGGCTCAGACAGCTCCATCAAGAAATTATGTCTTCCCTTGCTTTGCGCTGGCCCTTGCCAGGTCCCCAGTCTTTTGGACTCGCCTTCTTTGGAGGGTATATTTTCCTTGCTCACCAGCTGAGGCTTAGAGTCAGGGGACCAGTGTCAATATGCCGGCTTTCAGTGTGAATTATGGTCATCATTTTCTGATACTTAATTCTTTTTAAACCTCTGTTTCAGAGGCTTCCCAAGGCATGGATTGGACTATTTTACATACCTCATTTAAGTCAAATCCTGTCTTTTGAGATAGGCTGATCTCACTAATATAACTTCAACAATGCTTTAGGTACACAGTAGCACATTCAGAAATCCTTTCCTGTTGAAGACCGAGTCATACGCCCTTGGAGGGATATACTACTCTTCGCTCATCAGTTTATCCATTGATAGGGATTGTTGATTCTTTTTTGTCAATATCAACTGCTGCTGTGAGCATGGGTTGTGCGCATATCTGAAACCCTGCTTTCCATCTTCTGATGTGTATGTAGCAACATAGCTGCTGAATCACATAATAGTTTTGTCTTGTTTTGTTTTGCCACACTGTTTTCCTTGTGGCTGCCAAACGTCCTTTGACCCCCTTCCATGGTCTGTTTCTCAGAAACACTTGACTGATTTGTATGTCTGTCTATCTCCGTGCCAATCCTACACTGATGGTTTTAAATCGAAGCCAAAGTCAGGTTTTCCTTGGAAACAGCATTGTGATGGGAAAGTGAGAGCTGTAGTAAATTGTAAGTGGACTTGCAGGGGGATGTTTTTCATTTGATCTGCCTCATTCAAGTGTTTTTTTTTTAATTAAACTTGTTCTTTGACAACTTCATACACGTTTGTAACCCTAACTATTCTTTTAAATTTTTATTTTCTTTTATTTATTCACTTTACATCAGGATCATAGCCCTCTCCCTCCTTTCCCCTCGGTCCCTCCCTCCCTTCCAATTCCCCCTCTTCCCTATCCCTCAGAAAAGGGGAGCCCCTCTCCACCAGCTCACCCCAGCACATCAAGCCACATGAGGACTCAGAGCATCCTCTTCCGCTGAGGCTAGGCCAGACAGCCCTAGCAGGGGGTCATGATAGAAAAGCAGGCCACAAACTCCATGGCAGAGACAGCCCCTGCTCCCTTTACCAGGAGACCCACATGGAGACTGAGCTGCTGCCCACTGGACACATATGTGTAGGGGGCCTAGGTCCCATCCATGCATGGTCCTTGGATGGTGTTTCAGTTTCTGTGAGCCTCCCTGGGCCTAGGTTATTTGACTCTGTTGGTCTTCTTGTGAGTTCTTATTCCCTCTGGGTTCTTCTATGCTCCACACAACTCTTCCACAAGGCTCCTCCTGTTCTACCTAATGTTTGGCTGTGAGTCTCAGCATCGGTTTCGATCCGCTGCTGGGTGGAGCCTCTCTGAGGACAGTTATGCCAGGCTCCCGTCTGCAAACAGAGCAGAGTATCTTTAAAAGTGTCAGAGGTTGGTTCTCTCCCATTGAGTGGGTCTCAGGTTGGGCCAGGCATTGCTTGGACATTCCCTCAGTCTCTGCTGTATATTTATCTCTGCACAGTCTTGTAGGCAGGGCAAATTTTGAGTCTAGGTTTTTGTGAGTCCTACCCATTATTATCTCCCTCCCACCGTGTCATCTCCCCTCCCTACAAGTCCCCTCTGCACATCCATGTCATTTAACATTATACAGTAAGTTAACATGATGTCCATCTAGCAAGACACCAATATTACCACCTACTGTGGCTTATGACTCAAGCAAAGGGACTTGGATCAGGTTTACTATGCCAGGTATGGAATATTCTCTTGTGAAGCATACCTCAAGTTCAATCAGAAAGATATTAGTTATGCCCATAATCATCACATTTCTATTGTATCATTGGGCATATCTTGCCTGGCAGCTTGGTATTGTAGCGTGCACAGTTCACTGAGGGGTAAGAGAAGTGAGAATTTTCTTCTCAGCCTGCATGGTACCTTTCAGCACCGTGAACTCTAGCCAATAGGGAAGAAGTTCTCTGAAGTGATCCACTGACTTTAAGCAGAGCCATCTGGGTGGCTATGGGTTTGGAACTGTCCACAGGAGCCTTGGCTGCCCTGCACTCATTTTGTAGACTAGGCTGGCCTTGAACTCACAGTGATCTGCCTGCCTCTGCTTCTTGAGTGCTGAGCTTACAGGCATGCACCACCATGCTTGGCTATGGGCTTTTCTTCTTAGGAAGTGTTTGTAGAAGTGGAATGATTTGGCTCTTGATAATTTTATAGTTACTTTGAAATATAACCACAAAGAACGATCTTATTGGAATATGGTCTAAATATCCCATGCTATATGTTTTATTATGAATACTTTTTTTTTCTTTTCTTGGTTCTTTGAGTCAGGGCATCTCTGTGTAGACCTGGCTGACCCGAAACTCACTCTATAGACGAGGCTGGCCTCAAACTCAGAGATTTGCCTGCCCTGCTTCCCGGGATTAAAGGTGTGTACCACGTCTACCCTGATGAATATTTAAATTTTTATCTTCAATACTTCTATAAATTTATTTATGCTATGTAATGGAATGCTTTCTAGCAATTAGTAAATAAAAGTTTAGGTGCAACCAGGAGGTACTTACTCAAATCCAAGTTTACTTTTCTCATATAACAAAAAGTCTTGTGGCTTGGTTATCTTGCTCTAGGAAATACACAAAGAAGACAGTAAAGACCAAGGGCACTCCTCTGAGTTTCCTGTCCTGGTCAGCGGTGTCTCTCTTTATGACTATAAGCTCTCTAAGCAAGGACCAGAAGACTAGGCTAGCCCTGTGTTCTGACCAAAGCCTACCCCAGGAAGCCCCGATCATTCATGTCCTCACACTTTACTTTAAGGAGGTAGGAGGTTGTTTTGGTTTTGTTTTCATTTGCTTTTGTACATCACTGTTGCCCAGGATGATGGAGAAGCAAGAGGATGTGAGAGACTGTTAATTTAAAAGGCTGGCAAAGTTGCCACATGACTTTAAGGTTTAAATGAAATAGAAAGGAGATCGTTTTTTGATTTATTATAATTACACGGCAGACACAAAGAAACTGTCAAATCTCCCCCATCTTTGAATCCTTAGCATAGTGTTCAGAGAGATGAGATCCAAGAAAATGGGTAATAAAAAGAAAAGGTCAGTGTATGACGCCTTAAAATTAGGGTGGGTTAATTAAAAAGCCAGACTGGCCTCATTTTCTTGGATAGGGTGTCCGGAGATACAACAGAAAAAGAATCTCTTGATTGAGCTTTGTGTGAAAACAGATAAATATGTATTTTCTTGTGATCTTTCTATGACAGAAACAGACAAATGAGTGTATGTGTGTGTGTTTGTCTGTATGTGTGTGTCTTTCTATGATATTGGAATTTATGGCATGACTATGAATTTACAAGGCCCAACAATTTTTATGGCAGCATTTTGCCAGATAATGCTGCCTATGTTGGTAGACTGGGCAAGACAAATGCAGGTTCTTCCTAATTACTAATGTTAACCCTTACAGCACACATAATAAATGTGTGTGTGTGTGTGTGTGTGTGTGTCTGACAGGATGCATACAAGCTAAAGAGGCAGCAGAGCACAAAACGTTTCAGAAGAGGGCTGATCGATCTGTTAATTAGAACCTGTATTGACAATTAACAACCCAAGGCCAGTGCTGACAGGGACTGCTGCTGAGCTCCCTAGCCAGGGCTCGAGGGGAAGTTGAAGTTGCAGGGTAGAGCCTGAGGTAAAGAGCAGAACCCACAGGAAGATAGGCAGAGAGTCCCAGTACTCAGGCAGGGTACTCAGACTTGCTGAAGCTTTGGGGACCACCAGCCCATACTGTCACACTGCTAGGTGTTTACCACTTTGTAGGATCCAGGTGAGGCAGTCACTCTTTCCTTGGTCGGGGTATGTGTGTGGTAAGTTCTTGGTTCCTGGTTTCCTGACTGATATCAATATGTTCATGTGTCTTTATAGTCTCGTTTCACCCCAATAAACTTATTGGGGGGGTTCCCTTTCTTCTCTTAGGAGTAAGTTATTTATCAGTCAGTGCTGCGCGGGTGGTGCCAGATAGATTACCATAGTGTGTGGTTTGTAGATCCACACAGGGGCTATAATCATCCCTCTCTCTCAAAATGGACTCAAAAGCTGTTTTCAAAATGGACTCTGTCAGGGCAAGGCACAGCCTGAATCTGCTGTTTTAAACAAATATAGTATAACGTAGGGCAGAGCCTGATCACAGGTCATTACAGTGCAACTTGGGTCTGGGCAACTATCTTCCTGTGTGCTGCTACTATTCCCTCTGGCCAGTGCTCTCACTGCTGTGTCACCATCATCTGTTAGATCCACGCCTGAGCCCAGCCATTTCTGGCATCATGCCTTTGAAACTTCAGAACTATGAGGTAAATACGCTGTTTTCTCTACTACATTTGCTTGCTTTGGGGATTTAGTTATAGTAATGCCACACAGATAAATATGCTTTTCTTGTCTCTTAATTTCTCAGTTCTAGGATTGTAATTCCCCATTGTCCTGTATTGTGATATTGATAGCAATATGAGATTTTGGGGATGAACATGAAAGGCAAAGTTACGTTTTAGTAATGATGTGTTTGTCTGTGTCAAGTTGACAAGTAGTTAATTGCACTGACTTGACACCAATTTTGGAAGAGGGACTGCAGTTGAGAAAATGCAAACAGCAGACTTGGCAGACCTGTAGTGCATTTTCTTTTTTCTTTCTTTCTTTTTCTTTTTTCTTTTCGAGACAGGATTTCTCTAGGTTATCTTGGCTGTCCTGGACTCATTTTGTTGACTATGCTGGCCTCAAATTTACAGCGATCCACCTGCCTCTGCCTCCTGAGTGCTGGGATTAAAGACATGGGCCACCACACATGCAGGGGAGCCCAGCATGTTGTAGGTGGTGCTGGGTGCTATAAGAAAGCAGGCTGAGCAAGCCATGAGGAGCAAGCCAGCAAGCAGCACTCCTCCATGGCCTCTTCATCAATCCTGCCTCCAGGCTCGTGCCCTGACTTGCTTACATTCCTGACCTGACTTTCCTCAGTGATAGAGTGTGACCTGAGAATTGTACGTTGAAATAAACCATTTCTTTCCCAAGTTACTTTGGTCATGATGTTGTATCAGGGCAGTAGAAACCTCAACTACAACACTAATAAAGACTTGGTTTCCAAGCTTTGCCTCAGAATCTGGTTTCCAAGAGACTCAGACAAAAAACGTATTTGTACATATTATTATTTTTTGCTTCAATTTATGTGTGTTAATTTTTTAAACAGCTACTAAAGTTAGGATACAAATGCTTGTTAAACTGTTATCACCCAGCATCGTAATAACACATGCATTAGGTTCTTCACTAATGTTGGCCTAGAGGTGTCAGGGGAAATAATTATCAAGTATTCTGCGTAAAATTTCGGAGTAGCGCTGGGGATCCTGGATGTGCACAGAGATGCTTAAGTCTCTGTGGTGAATTTCCAAGCACGTTGCAGGATATAGCTGAGTTTTGAGGGGCAGAGCATCTCGGCGCTTGACATCCGTCAGCTTGCATCCCGGCAGCTTAAGGTATTTGAGGTTTTCATGCTGTGTCCTGCCACTGTTCACCAATGCTTCATCTTACCGAGTGAGACTTGGGGTGGCTGCTCAGAGAAAAAGACAGGAAAAAAATCACCGTGGAACAGGAAATGGGTGTGGCGGCGGCTAGTGACTCCCCCGCTGGAGAAGCTGTGTCTGCTCTTCTACTTACCCATGAGTAAGTAAGCCTGCTACTTCCAAAGAAATGCGAGGGCTGAGGAGGTGGCTTGGGATTTAAGAGCATTGGTTACTCTTCTGGGGGACCTGGATTCAGTTCCCAGCATTCATCTGGTGGCTCACAAACATCTGTAACTCCAAGTCCAGGGACTCCATCGCCCTTTTCTGGCCTTCTCAGACATTGCACACATGTTTTGCACAGATGTACATGCAGGCAAAGCATCTACATACATAAAATAAAAGAAAGAGATAGATATTAAAAATATATATCTTATTTTGTTTAAATTTATGTGTATTTATTTTAAACAGCTACAAAGTTAAGACACTAGAGTTTGCTAAGCTATTATTACCCAGCTACCGAATAACACGTGTGTTAGGTTCTTTATGAATATTGGCCTAGAGGTGTCAAGAGAAATAATTACCAAGGTGGAGGGAAGTTTGTGGCTTCCTCCTGTAGAGGTCAAGCTAGTATAGGGTGCAGAGGTGTGAGTAGGTTCAGCCTGCTTGAGGGACAGATGGCCTGGTGCTCAGTAGAAGAGCAGAAACCCCAGGGAGACCTGAATGCTTTTTGAAGAACTCAGGCATCCTTTTGTGGAATACGATGTACAGAACTCCAAAACCACATCTTCCTTCCTTCCTTCCCTTTCCCCTCCCCCCTTCCCTTCTCTGCCTCCTTCTCACTCCTCACCCTCACCTGCTTTAGGTGTTTAGTTATAGTCCCTTCCGTTCTCACTCTTTCCTTCTGTCTCATACACATTTTAAAAGCTCTATTATTCTTTGTGATCTATAAATAACCAAGACCTTCAATATATGCATGCACGGGCAACTGCTTCCCACGAACCACGGCCCTGTGTCATTACGTGAAAATCCCCGCTTACTTGTTTCAGGGATAATGGTTTCATTGTCATCTGCCTTGCAATTTTATAGGCTGGCAAATTTCTAGTCCCAGCACCTTCCCAACTAACTTAAAGTATACATTTAACATTTTCTTTAAAGAAAAAAAAATTCATGCCTGTAAGCCCATCTTTTAAAAGGAAGCCTGGGGCCAATGGAATGGCTTAGGAGATCGCTGCCAAGCCTGACAGCCTGAGTTGGATTCCTAGAACCCACAAGGTGGAGGCAGAGCATGGATTCCCCCAGTGGTACACATGAGTATGTGTGCCTGCACACACATGCACATGTACATAAATATAAAACAATGTCAAAGCAAGCTTTAAAACTTGGAAGACTAACTTCAATAAGATTTGGATGTTAGCTGCTTTAGTTGAACAACAATAAATAATAAGAAGATAAATTGTCGAGCTTCTGCCATGGGTAAGGTCCAATGATATGATGCAGTTCATCTGGACTCCAGAAACCAGTGTTTCCATGTGCCCAGAGATGCTCATGTTCTGAATGAAATTACACCACTCAGAATAATCTATGTTTTCAAACAGACTGTCTCTTTCTATGATTGGAATGCTTCTGGTCCATGTTGAGGAATTTCACCTCTCGTTAAATAAGAAAGAAAATAGAAAACTGAAAGAACAATGTCAAGTTTGTTTAGTACGCTATCAGGGAAAATAAGTGGTCCAAAAGGATGACTGATCTTTCCAGTAACTTCTCAAAAGATTCTTCCACGGAAAAATTCATTTTTATTATGCTTCAGTGTCGGCTCTGCCTCTCAGATGCCTCTCTGTCTTAATTTAGGGTACATATGCACAGACCATGATTTTAAAATGCATTTTCTTTTGTTTAGCAGTCCATTGAAACACTTTAAATATGCAAATGTGCACCCTGATAGGTCGGGCTGGCTTTTCTATTAGCTTGGGAGACAGACTGTCTCCTGTTAGTACATATTGATTGAATTATGCAAAATCTCAAGATTCCAGCTAGAACTGCTCAACTTGGCTTGAGCCTCACAGGGATGCTCTATGTCTTTCTCTTTTTCCATATGTATACTTATTTCCATGTATCTCACTCAACGTATCTCTCCAAGCATGAGTATATACGTTTATGTATATATGTATGTATATCCTAATTTTCCCACTAGCCATAGCATGCTAAACATTTTACGTAACCCTTATTTTCTTTTTTGGTTGACATTATTATTTTTTGAGATCATTTTATAATAATATAATTTCCCTTATTTTTCCAAATGGATCCAGAGAATTTCATTCCTCATAGGTAATTTAGTCACATATTAATGTTAATGTAGAAGCCAGGCTGTTTCCACTCTTGAATATTATGGAACATCAGAGGGAAGTTTTCTGGAGGTGGATTGCTGGGTTAGTTGGGAAATGCTTTGTTTGTTTGTTTCTTGCTTTTGTTTTTGTAGTGATGGTCTTGCTATGTAAGCCTGGCTGCCTTGAACCTGCTGCATAAACCAGACTAACCTAGAACTTTGAGAGATCCTCTTGCCTTTCTACTAAGTGTTGGGATTACAGGTGTGAGCCACCACACCCAGCTTAGGCAATACCTTTCCTGTACTTAGATGTTAGTTCCCGCAACTGACCTACCCACCATCTTTACCAACACCATCTATTAGCAAACTATCCTAACAAGTGGCGTTTTATAGTTTGAACTTGTGGGTTTTTAAAAATAGAAAGTCAATCTGAGCATATTTTGTATTTCAGAACCAAATATACTTCTTTCATGAGAATCAGTGATAGCCTTTGATATGCATGCCTGTCATATACCATATGATTTGTTTATTAACATAGGATATAATACAGCCTCAGCGCATACTTAGAGGAGACGGACCAGAAACAGCTACTGTGATCCAAGTTTAGCATGAAGGGATCCTGTTGATGTGCCCGTAACACATTCTGGAAGGGTCATCAATGGAGATTCCCGATGAGACAGATATGTACATTAAGACCTGAAGGTGATGGGGACAACATGGTGGATATTGGTGGTAGAGGAGGAGATTGCAGGCTCTGATGTGCAAGGATAACAATACTTTGAAAGAGCAGAAGGGAGGTGAGATTTGTACATAAGCCAGCTCCGAGGGAAACTGGGATGGAGGGCCGTGTGAAGAGGAAGTGGGCGAGTCTTCCAGCACGCACTCACATGGCCTTGAAAGATCAGCTACCTACCACAAGGACAATGTGAACTTTACCCTAAGGACGACATTCCATTAAGAGTGGAAGGGTGACATGGCAGAAATGGTTTGAGAAGGTATAGCTACTGAGAAAGGTGGTCCAGGAACTCAAGGCTAGTGATAGTTAATCTAGATGTTTGTGGCTCTTGCCATAGAAGCAGCTGAAGGTCCCTTCTGAAGAGGGGATACCCTTTCCCAGCGAGGCAGAAAGACTAACCTCCTCCAAGAAGCCTGCCTATGAAGAGTCACTAGAAAGATGTTAGGGAAACACAGCTGTGTGTGTGTGTGTGTGTGTGTGTGTGTGTGTGTGTGCATGCGTAGTGCGTGGGCGCACGTGCGTGTGTGTGTGTGTATTGCTGAGCACCAACAAGTAGTCTATCTGCCTTTCTCCCTGGAAATGTCCCTAGCTCTGTCTTATATAATGTATGTGTGAGAGGAATTGCAAACTGTGGGAGCTGGAACAGATTTCAGCTACCTTTGCTCAACCTCCTAATTTTAGTTGGGGCAAAAGAAAGGCAGAGAAATATAAGAATTGGTGTCTGCTCAGGCAAAGTCAGACGGCGACTGCTCTCCTGTCCGCCTTTGCTAATACGTACATCTATCTATCTGCGTGTGTAGTTTGGTTATGCACACCTACTGCTGTGTATAGATCTTTCTCGTGTTTGCTAACAGCAGAGATTTCTTGGGTGAAAAACCTCTAATTTAGAAAATGATCTGTCTTAAATACCTTGCAGCCCATCGTTCAAAATCGCACAGACTTAATAATCTTAGAAACAAAACAAAACCCAAGAGAGACAGGGAGCGGAGCAGCCGTTAAATTCCTACAGCGCACTTGGTTTCACCCTTGGGGTCTGAATCGGTCGAAGCCCCTTTCTGGGCGAGCCCCTCTTCTCCTCATTTTGCGAACCCACAGCACAGCATGGGAACCCACAGCAAGAGGCGCTCAGGTCCTCGCTTTCTGCCTCAGGGATGCTCTCAGCCTTCGGCTTCACCGACGATCTGGTGATCCGATTCAATCTAATTAACAGCTGTTTAGGGAGCACCTTTAAGCTTTTGGAAGGCACCAAGCGAGGATCTGGGTGAGGGCGTTCATGGGTGAAGATGTCCCAACACTCTCCTCGAGAAGGAGAAGCTGGCGCTTAAATCTAACCACCTCCCAAATTCACATGATTAACGAATTCCCCTCGGGGTTCCTACTAATAGTGCTACAGATACATCTCCCCCAAAGGTCCCCCCACGTCTGGAGGTTATTGCTTGGCGCCAGCTCTGATGCTGCAAGGAGGTGACGGAAAAAATGCTGCCTTGGGCATCTGTCATCAGTGGACGGGACCAAGACGTGCCCAGCAGCTCACCAGCCGCTGCCAGGGCGAAGAGCTCCTGGGTCCGGGTCCGCTTCCCTTGTGCGCTAACTAGGGCGCGGCAAGCAGGCTTGCCTCCGAGTTTCCTTTCCTAATGGCCAGTGTTGGTTCCCAGCGCCCCAAGCCCCGCGGGACTTCCCCTCTCTCCCTTAATGCGGTCCATTGCCTGCAGGCAGAGTTCAAGTTCAGCCCCTGCTTTTGCTCTGGATTTAGAAAAAGGAGAGGGGGTGGGAGAATTGGAGGGAGCCGGCTGGTCGGGCGAGGCCGAGGGGAGGCGGAGTGAGGTGGCCTCTGATTGGTTGGGGAGGGGGAGTGGAGGCACGGAGTTTCCCACAATGCCCCGGTGCGGTGCAGCCGCGGATGGATGCTGCGGGAAGGGGCTGCCATTTGCTGCCCCTGCCAGCGGCGCGCGGACCTGTCCGCGCTCCCGCCGCCTCCAGCGCCCTCAGCCCGCCCGGCCTCTGCAGCGGCACCTCCTCGGCTCCCTCCCCGGCCGCCGGAGCGGTCGCCATGAACCCCAGCTCCTCGGCGGGAGAGGAGAGAGGGGCGACGGGCGGCAGCAGCAGCAGCGGAAGCGGCGCCGGGAGCTGCTGCCTGGGCGCCGAAGGCGGCGCTGACCCGCGGAGCGCAGGGGCTGCGGCGGCTGCTGCCCTGGAGGAGCCCGCGGCCGCCGGACAGAAGGAGAAGGAAGAGGCGCTAGAGGAGAAGCTGAGGGACTTAACTTTCCGGAAGCAGGTCTCTTACAGGTAGGCGCGGAGCTAGTGAGACAGGTGCCGCCCAGGGCGGGGGACACTTGCTCTTGCTCCAGAGAGGCACACTTCTGAGGAGTTGGGGTTCTCTCATAGTCTCTCTCTCTCTCTCTCTCTCTCTCTCTCTCTCTCTCTCTCTCTCTCTCTCTCTCCTTCTTCTTCTCTCTAACTCTTGGGTCTTTGCCTCTCCCTCTTTCTTTCTGGCTTTGAATGTTCGTCTATCTGTCTCTCCCCTCCTCTCTCCTGGAGATATGTTGTTCTCATCCTTTAATTCTGGGTTGAAGGGAAGAATCTCCCCAAGCTTCTTTCTGCAACACCCAGGGAGGGGTGCATTTGTAACAGAAGAGAGCACTAAGGTCAGAACAAGATCAAAACCACATCTATGAGTGTATGGGGCGCAGACCCAGACATGCCCAGTTTAAAGAAAAGTCGCCAAAGTTGCCCCTAGGTTAGTGTCATTTCCAGCCCTCCCTCTGCCTTGCAGAGTTCACTGGGTGAGCCTTGGGCACTAACTGGATTGCTGAGATCTGTTCTGACAGGCAGGAGAGAACAAGCTATATAGAAGAGACATCCTTATGGGAGTTCTTTCTTGTCTCGAAATCCTCTTTTAAATACTAGTGAGTTGTGGGTCTCTTCTTGTTAGGTACGTCAGTGGGTGTTGGCATTTTGGGCACTCGTGCTCTCTCCCTCTATCAGTGTGTTCAGAAGACGATGTGAGCAGCCTACTCCCAGGATGTGGGTGAGGGTGAGAAGAGATCGTGCTGGACCTGAACGTGGATTTGTTTGTGACACACGGACAGTGTAGGATGACTGTCTACCCCATTATGTTTAAAGAAGCCCAGACTGTCAGGATCCAAACCAAAGAGAAGACTTAATAGGTCCCCTACACTCCTCTCCCTTTCCCAGGCAAGAGGGAAGGTGCTCAGACTACCCTCACTGGTGATGTTTAGAAGTTGAGGCAACAACCAAGCGTCGATTTATGAAGGGTTGCATTTGCTGGGTCTCAGAGAAATATTTGAAAAGGGGTCAATGAAAGCATCTCCGTAGCCTTCCTCCTTTTGGGGTTAGCAGTCCCTTCTGGAAAAGCCATCTAAAGTATTAAGCCTGTCACACCATGTGCTGTTATGTAAGCGAAAGCAGATGACATAGGTGTGTGGGTTGCGAGGGTGTGCTCTGTGTATGGGGGCAGGTGTGTGAATCATTGGGATCCCCACAGGCCTTGCCTGGACTGGAGGCCCTGTCATCGGGGCAGGTGCTCTGTGTCTGAATGCCGGCTGCTGCTGGTTCCTAAATGTTCTCCATAGCCAGGTGGCTGCTGCTGCACCCGTGGCTTGCGTTTTGTTCTCTTTGCGCAGAGGGAGTTTCCCACCTGAATTGTTCACTTAGTTACTCACACAGTTCAGATCCAAATGGATCTTTCTTTTTTATATTTTCGGTTTCTAAAAATAGGCAGGTGGTGGGGAGTGGGGGTAGCTCTAGGGAGGTATGCGAGGACACAGGCAGTTCTACTTATGATGGTGTCTGTCTGGCTCTTAGGGGAACAGGGACTGTCTTCAGCCTAATTCAGGAGCTGTAAGTTGAGGGGGTGTTATTATGTGAAATACATTGTGGGTCTGGGCTTGTGGGCTAAGAGAGACTCCTGGGTCATTGGTATTCTAGAGGCTCCTCATTGGGCAGGGCTGTGAAGCCAGAATTTGCAAGGGAAATCACTTCTGCTTGCCTCTTGGCAAGGGTCATTCATTCCATCTGAGCCTCTCTCCTGGAAAAGCACACTGTTGGAGCTGCAGCTTTCTGGGTGGCATGGTCCCACGGGCACGTGGAAGCGTGTGTACACACACACACACACAGACATGGACACAACAGCATTTTGCAAGACAGAAATAGTGCATGGTACAGGCCTGCCTTGAAACCCCCAGTGGTGGGGTTTATTTCTTGGATGCTGTTCCTTTTCAAATGAAGTCTCACAGTTTCCAAGGCAGTGACACTTGGCACACACACACAGCACCGCAGGTGGCAGGTCAGATTGCTTACTATCCCCAGGTGTACAGCGCCACTCTTTGTGGGTGAGGATGGCTGTCTCACTCCTCAGGCGATGTTTACAAACCAGCACCTGAGAGCAGTCGTCTCAAAGGCTCAATCATTGACCCCTGAACTCATAAACTGCCCAGCCAAACCAACCCAGACAGTGTCAAAGGCAAGAAGGGCAGGGAGTGGTGATCTCACCTGGCGTGTGTTCCTCCTGGGTAACCTCTGTGTTTTGGTCGCTGCTGTTTATTTTTAGAGTCATAGCAAATGGTCTGCCTGTTTGCTATTGGTGACCCTTTGTGCTGGAGTCTGGGGTGGAGCTGGACCCGATGGTTCTGGTGAAAGGCTGATGAGAGAAGTGTAAGGAAGGGACGATTTGGGTTGGAGTTGGATGTTGGCTCCTCAGGGAATACACTGATGCTTCCATGAATCTGATCCTGAGGATTCTGGGTGCAGCTTTGGATGGGGCTGGAGGGAGTTAATAGAGAGGAGTCAGGAAGGGCCCAGGGAATAGGTTCTGTGCACAAGTGTGTAGAGTAGGAGGCACAGCTTCCGTGGGGGGTGGGGGTGGGTATCGTTTGAGGTGGTGAAGTGGAGCTATGCAGGCAGGTGAAATGTCTTGAAGAACATTTGTAAAATGAAAGTTGGTGTGAAAGAAGGGGGCTTTGGAAGTGTGTGTGTGTGTGTGTGTGTGTGTGTGTATGTGTAGGGGGGTCTCATCTGCTCCGCTTGTTGCTAAGGAACATATAAGCTAGAGTTTAAAAATAAATGAAGAGTGGGTGGGCATATGCAGTGACTCCTGTCTTTTTAGGAACCAGAGCCCTTTACAAAAAGCCTTTAAATAACCGTTTCTGGAGGCAGATTATTCATTTTGCTGACTTTTACTTTGTTAAGTAAAATAAACTCCTTTATATACTCCTAGATTTCCCATTATTATCTTTTCTTTGTTGGCTGTTCTTTTTTTGGGGGGGTGATTTTTCCCCATGAGATTTTTCCCCTATGTTTCAGAATCTGCACCCCAAGAGCGAATAGTCTCTGTAGACTGTAAAGCTAAAGGTGTTAGCAGGAAATGCAAGTGATCTGGCACTTTTCTGTTAAAATTACTACTTCCTTTTTCTTTGCAAATTATGGTGCTGCAACAGATACATAATGTAAATGACTATATAATATGTAGGAACTCTTTTTTTTTAACTGCTGTAAAATTTTAAGTCAGTAAAATGGAAAGGAACTGCTGCCCCCCAGGAAAGACTCAGGAGACACACACACACACACACACACACACACACACACACACACACACACACACAGAGAGAGAGAGAGAGAGAGAGAGAGAGAGGGAGGGAGGGAGAGAGAGAAGGTAGCAAGGTAGCTGGTATTTATGGTGCTCTATTTGTCAGGCAGTATTGTGGGAAGTATTTTAGCATACTGTATCTTTTTTTTGTGTGTGTACCTGTGTGTACATGTGTGTAAGCATGGGTGCACACATGTGTGGGTATATATATGTGTGTATATGTATGAGCAGGTGCCTGTGCAAGGCTTTAAGTTAACATTGCCTTTTTTCCCTCTCTCTTCACTTTATTTATTGAGAAAGGGCCTTTCACTGAACTCGGAGCTAGCTGGTTCTGCCTAGTCTAGCTAGCCAGCTTGCTTTGGGGATACCTTATCTCTCACCCTCAAGTTCTGAGATTACAGGTTGGCCACCAAACCAGGTCAGCTTTTAAGTAGATCTCAGGTATCAGATCTGAACTCCTCATGCTGGCAGGGCAAGAGCTGCGTCCACTGAGCCTTCTCCCCAGGCCTGTATACCGCATTTTATTTGAGCTTCATGGTGGTCCTATGATATGATTGTGAATATTTCTGTTTTAGAGAAAGTGGACCTGAAGTATGGGGCTTGGGCTGGAGATGGGATCTGACTGTAAAGGACTTTCTCTCTATAGTACATCGTTTTGGTTAGTCCCTCAAGCATCCATGTTAGGTTGGAACTCTTTCCGTGTGTGTGTGTGTGTGTGTGTGTGTGTGTGTGTGTGTGTGTGTGTGTTGCCTTTTTATTCCATCCACAAGATGCTGTAGGTTTCCTGCTATTTCTTTTCCTTTCCTTTCCTTTTCTTTTATTTAGACAGGGTCTCTGCATGCCTCTGGCTGTCCTGTAATTCACTATGTATACTCTGAAGATCAGGCTGGTCTCGAACTCACATAGACTTACCTGCCTCTTTCTCCTGAGTGCTGGGGTTAAAGGCATGGGCCATAATGCTCAGCTATCCCTGCTCTTTCTTTTGGGCTGCATTCTTTTGCCTGGGGCTCTTTGCCAAACAGCTCAAACAGTTAGAATTGTGAATCCCCTGGAATCTGTTTTATTGTTCTTTTGTGCGAATGTCTTCTGTCATCTGTCCTCTGGCCTCTACGCCTAGTGCCTTCAGAGACCGCCCCCCACCACACCCACTATTTCAGACCTGGAAATGAATATACATCCATGATCTTCAGCAAAATTGCTTGGTTCTGCTTCTGAGAACAAAACCACCTCCGAGACACCTGCTATCTCTACGAAGACACCCATGTTAGAAGTCTATGCACTTTTAAAATAATTTCTGCAGGTGCTGTGTAGGTGCAGCGAGGTAGAGTGCAAAGCTGCCGCCTTTCCTCTTTGGGCAACACACAGTGAAAGAGAAAGCACGAGCTTGCTTGTGAGGAGGCCTTGGCAGTTACCATAACGTGTAAAATGTCTGTGCAGGAGCTTCACTTTCTTCACTTGAAAATCATGGTGGTCACACTTGTCCTTTCCCACAGGAAGTCAGGAAGTTTCTAGCAGAATACAGAAGCAATAGTAAGGAATATGGAACTGCTTAGCGAAGACAACTGGTGGAAAGAGGGTCTCCTACTCATTGCTTTGATGACAATAATGAGAGTATAGTTGTCCTTTGGTGCTTGTGGCTGACTGGTTCCAGGACCACTGTGCAGACATCCAAGCCCTTTCAGTAAAACAGCATCACATTTGCATATAACCCACTTGCACCTTTTCATAAACTTTTAATCATCTTTATTGCTTAAAGTACCCAATACAATGTTAATGGAATCTAGATAGCTGTCAGATACCATTAATAACACCATGCCATGTTCGGTCCAGAAATAATTAGTTTTCCCCTCCAAATATTTTCAACCCATGGCTAGCTGAGGCTATAGTGGCAGAACTCGCAGACACAGAGGGCTCACTGTCTTCTTGTGTTGTGCTCTGTTTCCCCCTAACAAGATTGTATTATTAGAGGGCAACTGAGGAGCTGGAAGCTAAACAGGCTTAGCATGGCTGGCATAGGCACGGCTTTCCCTTGCTCTGGAGTTAGTAGCATACAGGGAACATTGTCTTTTCTGGAACATCAGCGTGTGGCGTTCTTTACAAAGCCAGTTTTAAACATCTGTGCTCTGCTTCACCCATTTGGTAGATGATGGCTTCAGGGTGAGATGGAAACACTGCCTCTAATTTAATGTCTGCTTTCAATCATTACTGAGGTACCACTAAGTAAGCATTGGCTTCCCCATGAGGGATGTAGACCAGGTGAGATTTCAGATTAACTGTTGTCCAGAGCATGTCTGCTGAGACTGATCAATGAGAAGTTAGGTTTGATTTGATTTTTTTTTCTTTTGCATAGGAGAGTTCTTACGCTGAGAGCCCCGCGGAGTTGGGGGTTGGAGAAGTGGGATAGCACTTTACTGGTGTTCAACTCTGTTGTGGCAACAGTGATATTGCCTCAGGGGGCCAAATTAAATTAGAGGAGAGCTAGCTCTTTCCAACAGTCTACTTTCTAATCTGAGCAAATGAGGACTCCCAGGGAGTGCCAGCCTGGTCGTGCACCTCTCTGGTCTCCTGGCTGGGATCTTGGGTACTTGTTTTGTCTGGCGCATCCAAGGCGTACATGGAGTCAAGACCGCTGTGAGAGCAGAGGCGTCTGGAGGAACCACAGCACCTTCCCCAGCTTGGGTTGGCATTGGTCACACTGGCTCTGTGGAGACTGATTATTTCTTCCGAGTACGTATCCTGTGGTTGTTGCTGTGCCCGTTCTTTTGATGGATGCTAGAAGGTGGAAGTCATTCGCACAAAATAACAGAAAAACGGATACCCGGGGAAGATGAAGTTTGCACAATTCTAATCGTTTGAGCTTGCGGGAACATCTTACCCACCGCAGCAAACCAGGGTAGTGTGAGAGATTAAAGAAATAAAATACCAAGCTCTCTCTGATCACAGTGCTCTCCTAGTGCCACTCCGGCTTGTGCGCCAGCCAACTCCTCGTAAGATGGGAGCTCCAAGGGCCCACGTTCAGGTGCTTCTCACGTGGGTCCCTTCAGATAACTTTGTTAGGACTCAGTTGTGATTTCTTAATCTGGGAATTAAACCAGAGCTTGAACCTGTCAGTCATCTTCCAGATGGTGGTAGACAAATTATATATCCTCTTTGAGGCTCAACACAGACATCTGTAAAATGGGGTCATGGCAGAATCAGCCTTTGGAGGCTTAGAGATGAAGGGAGTTACATTATGTGAAAACTTCAGCTGGGTTAGCTGCCCTGAAGAATCTTGTTCTTCTTGATTAGTAGGTAAAAGATAAATATTTACTGAATGAACAACTTAATCATCAACTTTAAATAATTGGCTACTCTTGCCTCTTTTGGGTCCACTGTAAATTCCGTTTTCCTGTCTTCTGCCTTTCTCTCATGTACACTCTGCTCAGCAGGCCAGAGCAGTGCTGCTTTCCTCTCGGAGTACCTGCTCCAGCCACCTAGCCAGCTGCCGGAGGCCTGAGGAGGGCGGCAGAAGCTCTTCCTTACCGTCTATTCGCAGCTTGTCAGAGAAAGGGCTTTAATTTGCCTTCTGAGCAGCACTAATTAGCTCTCTGGTTCTCTTTCTGTCGGTCTCACCCCTTTCAAGGGGGCAGCATTGATTTTCTTCCCAGGGAGTTTTCTGTCCACGTTTCCTTCTGTGAGTAGAACTTTTAAACCCAGCATTCCTGGGGTCTGTCCTGACTACAGTCCACTCTTTCCGGCCACTCTAGCAACCTAGGCTCTGTGTTACCTCATGCATCTGTCCTTTAACTCCATCTGAATGACGTGTGTGCTTGTGAGTGTGTGCACGTGTGTGCACGTGTGTGCACGTGTGTGTGTATGTGTGCGCGTGCATGCCTGTATGTGTGAGGCTATTTGAAGAATTCTTTAGCTGACTCTGTGACTCTGAGCTTTCGCTTCATTTATATAATTTACTTAGTTACAAAGCCACCAAAAGAGTGACGGCTACTCTTCATACATGTGTCTCCTGTACAACAGGAGAGGATGGCTGGTGAGTTCCCCAACATCTCTAGTATTCAAAAAGGAGTAGTCTGGATCCAGCTTGGATTATTCTAGAGAAAAGCGAGTCATCATGTCAGCTGTATGCACACTGGCTGAAGGAGGGGGCCATCATGGCAAAAGCCATAGGGAAAGGTCTTTGCAGGTAAATGCTGACACTCTCTTCCTAGTCCCGAGTTTTGTGAACGTTGAAACGGAGCGAGCACCATTGTTGAAAAGGAATGTCTCGGTTCTTGCATCAAGCCTCTGTGAGATTTGCTCAAGTGGAGACTTGCTTTTACATTTTTAGAATCACAAATAACCTTCTGGAAAGGACTGATTCTGGCGTTGCCACATGCGCACTCTGGTGTTTCTTGAGTGTGGGGAAGCACTCAGAGCTTAAATAGTGGCACCCTCCTTCTCACCCTTTGAGTGGTGCTTAGGAGCTGAGCTTCCGAGCTTTACCACTTAGGTCCACACAGTCACGTCTGCCTGCTTGCCGGGTGCTCTTCTGCACGTCCCTTAAGGCCTCTCTGTGCCTCAGTTTCTCTGCCTGTAAATTGTTCAGTATGGCGGTACTCACCTTGTAGGAATATTTCTAGTTTAAGTGATGTGATGCAGTTCTGGTCCCCACAAAGCTAATGCGAAGGTGCCGTTATCTATGTGGAAGCCCAGTGGCAGAGCACAAGAATTGGTTACCATTCTTCAAAACAACTGAACATCTGTCCCATGTCATGACTGACAGTAAAATAATTCAGATAATATGGACATGAGGTAGACGGATCTATATTAAGATTTGAAAACCTATGGCTTTTGGCATTTGTGGCAATGTAGAATTTCTGCTTCTGAAAAGTAGTTCATTCTTACCAGGCAGTGAAAAAGGATTCTGCTGCTTAGAGTTCTGGAGACAGGAGCAGGCAGAAGGCAGAGAATAGAGAAGCCAAGCGGCATCTGTGTGGATGGAGTCAGGGTGCAGTGACCCAGGCTCCCGCCTGGCCATCTGAGAGCAGGAATGACAGGGAGAACTGGGTGTCAGCAGTGGCAGGGCTCCACAGTATCAGGAGTATGTGCTCAGATAAAGACAGAGCTGTCGCCTGTGATTGCAGGACATGGAACATTCCTCTCCCACCTTGTCCTGGTGACGTCCTCTTTATAGACACAGACAATGGCTGACTGGCCTGGCCTGACAGTCCGACAGTGAAAAGCAAAGCTTCACTATTCTGGATTATTTCAGAAACGGGAGACTCAACCTTCTGGGATGTTCTGTCAGTGAGCTCAATGAGCCCAAAGAAGAGAATTTATGTTTAAAGAAATTAAGATGGTTTTATTGTTGAATAACTTATTTTCCCCAAGAGACAAAGATAAGGCAGATGGCCACTTTAGTATATTTAGTATATAGAAGGTAGATTCCTTAAAGGGACTAATATTTATTAAAGTGTGTGTGTGTGTGTGTGTGTGTGTGTGTGTGTGTGTGTGTGATGTCAGATCTCTGGAAAACTTATTATTTTTTGCATGTTTGTGTCTGTGGGTGTTCACATATGAGTGTGTGCACCTGTGTGTGTGCCGGTGCATGCTCACATGTATGTACAAGACTTTGATGACAGGCATCTCTTTTGCTTGGTCTGCACTGTGCACAGTGAGGCATTGCCTTCTTACTTGAACCTGGGGCTCATTGATCCAGCTAGTCCAGCCAGCTCTGTGTAGGAGTCTGTCTCTCCCTCTTGAGCAGGCTGCCGTGTCTACCTGGCATTTACATATGCACCAGGAAACTGAATTCAAGTCCTCATCGTTGCACAGCAAGTGTTTAATGATGGAACCGTCTTCCTAGCCTCCTATAAAATTCATTTCTACTCAAAAACCTTGAAGGCCGATAAGAAGATAAGAAGAGCTTTGCATGAACTTGTGCGGCAGCAGTTAAAAGGGAGTTTCATGAGGAAAAACTTCTGGAACATTTCTCAGGCCAAAAGGACTAGAGATTTAATCACTGTATGTGACACGTTTGGAGGCGAGACACTCAGATGGAGAGCATTCCCTGTAGAGGGTTTTGATGGAAACGCTTGATTAAAAATAGACTCGCTCTTTTAAATTGACCCCTTGTCCTTGTAGAGACTGAGCTGTGACATGCTCTTGCCTTTCTCTACTTGAAATGCTATCCCTAGCATTGAAGGAAGGAGAAAACCATGGGGGCCATTGGGGTCACCTGCGCCTGCTGTACAAAGCACTGTAGCCCACATGGCTTGTAGATGGCATAACGCTGGAGTCTCAAGTCTGAAACCCGGTGCCTGGGTGGTCCGGTTCTGGGGAGGGGTTTCCTCTGGGTTGCCTTCGGCTATGACCTTGCTGTGTTCTCACATGACCAAGAGAGGAGAGAGCCAGAAGTGGGGTGTGCTTCTTCCTAGAAGGCTCCCAATATTGTTGATGAGAGGGCATCACTTTTCCCCTCCCAGATACCCAACTTCCTGCCATTTATTCCTGCAGGGTTTAGGATTTTAGTATGGGAAGGAGATGTTAGTCCTCCATGGAAAAACTAGGGAGGACTTTTATGTATGTGTGTTGTGGGTCTGGAATGACACAGGCATGGCTGTGTGGGGTTTTTTTTGTTTTTTTGTTTTTGAGGGGATAAACACAGACATTCAGCCCACACCACCAGCACACCTTACATTCTTTCACAGAGCCTTGGGAAGTCGCAAGCACTCCTATTTTTGTCATCCCCATGGGTCTCTGAACCAAAGCAACAAAGGCAACCCGTGTACTTCTAAGCTCTCTGTGAAGTGCAGGGCCAGGCTTCTCCGGTCAGACACCTCCCCACCTGTCAATATTAACCAACCCCAGTTACAAGTCTTACTCGGGAGCTGCTAACCGCTCGGTGTACAGCATTTTGCTTAACTTGTCATTGGGAAAGAACCACTACTACGTCAGTTGTATTGATGAGGACGGCAGTTTTTCCACGGTCTCACACACACAGCTAGGTGAGTGGCACGTTGTGTTTCTCTTCACATGCTTCTCGCTCCTTCTCAGCATCGGTGTGCAAAGAGTCATTTTCTCACAATTTAGTGTTTTATTAGACCAACCTCCACAGGGCAGTGTGTGCGGCATGAATTTCAGCAGGCCTAGATAGGCCTCGCCCAGACTTGGAGAAAGACCTTACCCAGGGGCCATCGGCATGTTTGTCTTTTGCCCAGCATAAGACTAGGTGGACACCTGCTGCTTGCATGCCCCTTTAAAACAAGGCGACCTCTCCGATCCATGGCTTGGGGAAGGTAAATTAGCTTCCTGAGACTCAAAAATGATGGCGGCCATCCAAACCTGGCACTGGTTCTTTTACATTCTACCTGCAGGACAAGACCCCATGATTTGTAGTTAGATTGGAGCTTTAAGGAAGATGGGCAATGGTCATGAGCTAGGGTCCAGTAAAGAAGTTAGGACCAGGGGTTGGGGATTTAGCTTAGTGGTAGAGTGTTTGCCCAGCAAGCACAAAGCCCTGGGTCCTCAGCTCTGGGCGGGGGGTGGGGGGTGGGGTGGGAGGGGTGGGGGGGTGGGGGGGTTGGGAGTTAGAACTAATGAATATATGCGTGTGTTTCGGGGCTGGAATGGTAATCCCCACTGTTCAATGGTCAGCATTATATATCCTTGGAAGAGGTGGGCCTTTCACTTTCAACCAGTGAGCTGCCCAGGCTGCGAGTGTTTGCACTCGTTTTCCCACAAGCGTGTTCTTCAGAGCTTATACTGTGTTCATGTGTGCACTTAGAGACACCTAGAAGGTTCCAAAGCGGCACATCAAAAAACCTGAGTCATTTTCACATTTGAAGAAAAACCTTCAGAGTGTCTTGGGAAAATAAATCTCTAGTTCGAAAATAAATGTTGAAGCTATTTAAAGATTAAAACAGAAGCTTTCTATGAGCCAGTACGAGACTACTTACAACACAATCCAAGGGATTTTTCTCTTAAGACCAATTTCTGGAGATTTCTTTAACTGTTAATACCAACTAAATTTAGGTTACTTAATAATAATAAAAATGTGTGTGCTGCATCGAGGCTTAGCGTTTCTAAGCCCCTTTCACTTCAGTGATCTCATTTTAACTGCAAAACAATCCCAGGCACCCTGTGTTGTTTCCACAGTCAGTATATACTGAAGGAAGCAAAGCTGTGGCAGCTCGGTGACCTTCCTTACGCGCCTCCGGCGAGGGGCACTGCCAGAGCCGCGCTGGGTCTCGGGTCCCACCTTCTCTTTACCTCAGGCACTGTTTCCTCAAGTGACTCTGCAGAAGGATGGCCAGCGACACCACCTTCCTGTCGACCGTGTCTCCCTGAATCTCTCCACTAGTGCTCACAGTGGCCAGAGACGGATCCGTGACCAGCTGGCTCACACCGAATCCATACAGCAGGGATGACCTCATCGACGCCCCATTATCCATTCCTCGTCTGTCTAATACAACTCTTACGAGGAAAGGGGAGGAAGTGCGAAGGGGTGGGGGGAGAGAGGGAGATAGTTGGGCTCTTCCTTTGCATTAGTTGCTAAGCAGCAGCCATTTCATTGTGAGGGAGCTCCAGTTCAAGTAATGACATAGGTTTTCCAAGAATAGCATGTCATTTTTATAGCAGCTGCATTTCAGGTCTCCACCAGAGCACATGCTCTGGCGGCTCAGTGACTTTAGGGGGAAGAAATAACCACCTCGACTTTTTTGCTTTGTAGAACTCATGGGGGAAAACTCAATCTAGCTAGCTGATCACCTAATTACCAGACTTCCATCTCCTGCACGTGGCGAACGGTCAGCAGTAGGAACAGCGTTGAGGATCTGGAGTTCTCTCCAGAAAAGAGAGCTGAAATGCAGGCGTGTTGAAGCTACATTTCATATCTCAACGGGATACTCTGATAGTTTAGAATCCTAGGTTGTGTGGGGTCACTTGGTCTAGAACAGAATTTGGTTGCCATGAAAGGGTGGGTTTGTGGCTCTAATTTCATTGTGTTGTACGAGACTGCCCCCCCCCCCCCATCTATCCTGAGAGAAAACACTCTTAATGGAGTAGTTGGGATGCTTAGAAACTGCCTTTAACTTCCAAGAAGTTGCCCTCCCATCTAAGGCGGAGTAGCTCTTCCAGGAATTAGAAGCAGTGTCTGGAAACGCTAATATGTGGAGGCATTCGCAAATGGTAAACGGTTAGTCCCATCTTGCCAGCCATTGATGGCCCTCTCAGACGTCTCTGCGTGCTTCATAACTGTTACTTGAAATAGTTGCGGGGAGGCAGCTCTGGTTACAG
This sequence comes from Acomys minous, assembly GCF_964271855.1. Taxonomy (NCBI): domain Eukaryota; kingdom Metazoa; phylum Chordata; class Mammalia; order Rodentia; family Muridae; genus Acomys; species Acomys minous. The sequence continues at coordinate 70,201,244 of NC_140487.1, forward strand.
GAACTCATTGTCTCTGAGACGGAAATCAAGTCAGGCAGTGCTGATGAGGAGCGGATGGAGATCGGTGACTCCCACCTGGTACCACGCCCCCCCCCCCAGGAAGACAGATCCAGGTGTCTGTCAGGAGAAGCATCTGCCCTTGGCACCTCTCAGAGCTGCACTAGTAACATCAACTGAGTCCTACTGTGTGCTAAGTTAAGGCATCTTACCACGTGCCACCTATGTATTATTTCAGTTAATTCTTATAGCATCTTTATGGGGGAGACACTTCCACAGCCCATAGATGTATAGAACAGGAAACTGAGGCACAAGATAGTGAAATAACACTTAAGGCCATCAAGCTGGGATCTGAATCCTGCAACATCCCAGCTAGTGTAGTGCCCTTAGGCACGGCTCTCTTCCTTATGCCTGTATACACGTAGAAATGCAGAATTCTGATCTGTCTTGAGGGGATTACCCCTGTTCTGTTGTACACTGCATTGCTGGTGGGGTTTGTATATTAAAGGTGCCTGGCCCTTAGCAGGAGCAGGGATGAGATCCTTGGTAGCTATTGGGTGGTGGTGTAAGAAAGGCTCACTCTTACCATGGATACCGCATAGGGCACACCTAAGACTTGTGCTTGGGCAGCCAGACTCCTTTGGACTGACCCACCTGCCCGTTTGTCTGTTTCTACCAACAATGGATTAGGGGGATAATTCCTGTTGCTCCTTACCTTTCTTTTATCTCCAGCACACATCACTAGCCCTGCTCTTGATTTCCTCATTGCCTACATTAATGACAGTTGTGTTTTCTTGCTTGCAACTAAAAAAATTAAAAGGAAAAACAAATAAATGTATTGACTGTGGTCTTTCTGTGTTTTCTGATGAGTGCCTTCCATGCCAGAGAACTGTTGTTAGCGACATAACCTGTGCCATTGATCGGGTCTGATTGTTAGAGATTTTTTTTTCATTATAGGAACAACAAATGTATTTTGTAATGGAATATATAATGGAAATTAGCTATTTTTTTCCCCATTAAAAGTTTTATTTTACTTTAAATTAATTGGTATGTAAACGCGCCTGCGTACTTGGGGATGCAGGTGCCCATGGAGGCCAGAAGAGGGCGCTGAATCCAGCTCGCTAACCCAGGCCTAGGTGGGCCACTTTTATGGGTACTGAGAACTGAACTGAGGTCCCCTGGAAGAGCAGTATGCACTCTTGCTGCTTAGTTACTAGCCTTTTCACATTCATTAAAAAATATATATATTTTCTTACTAATCAATCAGAAAATTTTCATCAGTTGTCTTTATATTTCAAGTTGAAGGAACTGAATATTACTGGGAGGAGGCGGGGCATAATTGATTTCAAGTCAAAGAGCTAATACTAGCTGGGCTTAGTTCCAAGTCACCTGCACTCCCCATTTACCCCGTCCTGTACTGCTTATTACGCTTGTTTGCCAAGCCGGTCCTTTGGTTTTTAGCTATGGGGATTATGTTTTCCGTGTTGGCAGGCACTGCAGATAACTCTCCCCCTGTTTCTATATAGTATGCCTTCACATGTTTAAAGTGCGAGCCCATGTGTCTCTGTAGCCCTCCTTTCTCTAGACCAAATCATCTCCATTTTCATGCTTATCCTGCTGTATCCACCTTCACTCTTGTCGTCGTCTCTGATTTGACGATGTGTCATCAAGTCCGTGGTTTTCTTCATAACAATGGAGAACTGAACTAAGGACGTGGTCTGACCAAGGCTACCGCTGGCGTCTGTAAAGTGTTTGTTCACGTTGGAAGTGGACACGTTCGCACCAGTCCCGTGCTGCTTCTGAACCCAGTCAGCCCCAGAGCAGGAGTGGAGCCTGTGGTGAGGAGCCTTCAGGGTTTTCCTCTCATCGGATGCTCCTGCTCTTGGTGGGCCCCTGTGTGGCACAGCCTGAACTGTTAAGCACTTGGTTCCTTCAGCGCAGCCCCCTGCCTGTAGCTATGGATTAGCACGGGTGCAGGCCAGTTGCTGTAAGACCCCACTGGAGAGCACGTCACCAGATCACAAACTCAGCCACCTGCTGGTGCGTTTCCCAAGTTTTGTTTAGGCTGCAGCGATTTGACTTGCTATTTCAGTGTGGCTAAATGTTTGCTTGACTTGACCAGCTTTCTAGGTACGTCAAACACCAAACGCTTCTAGAATGTTTGAGACTTATCCCTCCGCTTACCTGGTCCTCTCTCCCCGTCTCCTCACTCTCTACTCTCCTTAAGAAGAAAGGGCATTTCTTATTTCTGTCATCTCTATTTCCCAGACTATGGCTGTCACTATCCTGTCACTATCCTGTTAAGGGGTAGTGGCTCCGGGAGCCTCAGTTTCACTCTTCTGAGGGTTCCTTTAACTCCTTGAGAAGTGAAGCTCACTCACCTCTGGAGAAGCTTCTTTTAGTTAACAGTTGTTCTCAACCTGAGGGCTGCGACCCCCCTTTGGCAAACATGTAGCTCCAAAAATACTTGCGTTACTATTCCTAACAGTAGCAAAATTACAGCTATAAAATAGCAACAAAAATAATTTTATGGTGTGGGGGGGGTCACTACTCATGAGGAATTGTATTAAGGGGTCATAGCATTAGGAAGGGTGAGAACCAGTTTTAGTCAGTTGACACTAAACTGATAAAGAAAGCTAACTGTACTGGGCTGAACTTATGATTGGTGACTGTGGTGTTTTGAATGAGAAATGCTTCCCCGTAGGCTCAGGATTTTAAATATTTGACCCCCCCAGCTGTTGGAGCTGTTTTGGAGGTGGTACAGTCTTGCTTGAGGAAGTATATCACTGGGACCTCACTTCCTGTGTCATGTTGTCTCTCTGTCTGTCTGTCTACCTATCTGTCTCCCTTTTTTGCCCTCCCCTCTCCATCTCATTCATGTTGACGATGTGCTCTCTCAGCTTTCTGATCTGGCTTGCAACCATCTTGCCTCCCATCTGTGGAACCCTAGGCCAAAATAAACCCTTCTTTTGTTAAGATACCTAGGCCTGACCAGTTGTTACAGCAACGGGGAAGTCACCATTGTAATGGTGCGCTTTGCCTTGAGTGTAGCGTTTTACCATTTCAGCACTAGGACTGTGCTGTCATACAGAAGCCATGGGTCTCCTCTGCCTTTTGAAGCCAATTAAAATGAACTAAATGCAATACCCAGTTCTTGGTCATACCAGCTACACGCAGTGTGCTTGACAGCCAATGTGCACAAGTAGTTACCATATTACGTGGTACACCATTGTCTTCACTGTAGAGTTCAGCTGAATACTGGTGGTTTGAGGGACCCACTAAAACACTAATAGATTGTAAGTGCAGACATCTCTAGCCAGTCTTCCTTGAATGTACCTTGAGTAGCAGAGATTTTGAACTAGTTCTCTAGCTAGGACGTCATATTTTAGGGAGGTAAGTAGGAAGGAGAGATCATTCTAGGTTATGGAGAAAGTCATTCTAAGTGTTTCTCATCATGCCTCTGCCACATGTTCCTTCCCTTTAAACTGCGGTGGTGACTCACTTCCCAAAGGATGGGGTCAAGGGGTCTGCCTTCTCATCTCCCACATCACTGAACACCTGGAGCTCTAGACATAAGCGACCCTGATTGGGCAGCCTGGAAACTTTACTCTCTGAAGTAGCTCAGCATGTGACAATTGCTCGTGGGATGGTGTGAAAGATGAACGTCCATTAGGAAGTTTCTTGAAATTCGAGCAAGACCATGGTCTGAGATGGCAGCCTAAACGTGGATTCTGGACGAGCAGCCTCAGTCTGTGTCAGTCATAGAGGCTGCTTGTTTTGCTGGTCTGCTGTGTGCTTGTTATTCATTCTGTGTTTCATTGCTCTCCACAAATACTTGGTCTAAATTCCATGCATGTGAGTCTATGTGTGGACTTAAATGCTTAGTGTGGCTCATCTGGTGCCTGGAGAGAAGACTCCAGGGTACTCTGTGACGGGCTGCAGGGACAGAGCAAAAGCCCCAGGAAAAATCTCTCTTTCTCCCTCTCCCTCTCTCCCTCTTCTGTCTGTCTGTCTGTCTGTCTGTCTCTACCTGTATGATGTCTCTGTGTCTCTGTCTCTCCCTGTATGTCACTATGTCTCTGCCTCTGTCTCTGTTTTTGTCTCTCTCTGTCTGTGTGTGTGGGGTGTGTGTGTGTGTGCTCGTGCGCGTGCGCGTGTGCGCGTGTGTATTCTCTGGTGCTTTGAACTGCCAATACTGCACACAGGGGTGTTCTAAAAATAACCTCAGTAATGCGCAGCCTTCGCTGAAGGGAGCTGGATAATTTGTGAGGATGATGAGTAATGGCGAAGGAGAAAAGCTTTAAAAGATGAGAAATGAAAGACACGGATTTCAGTGGTCTCTCAGGCTCTCCCCCCCACCCCCATGTACCGAGCGCCTCCTTTGAAGCCTTGATATTGAAAATGGGGAAAAAGTACTTACGATGAAAGAATCTCTGTGAGAACCATTGGGGTTTTTTTTTTCCTTACCTGTGTTTTATGAAATGAGCAGTCCCTTAGATAAAAGCTTAGCTGCTTTATAGGAATAGCCATGAGGTGCTCAGGTGCTACATATGCAGTGCTTAGTAGGAATGCAAAGTTGGGTGGCGTATGACTTGTTCTCAAGGTTTATAAGTTACGAGGGAACCACGTGACAGTGTACTGGGTGCCCACTCTGTGTCACACTGCCGGTTTATGCTGATTGAGAGAAACACAAGAAAACTTAGAAGTTCCGGAAGCAGCAATTTACGGTCCAGTGAGAAAAAGAGGCAAAGCATTGAGCTGCTGTTATAATCATGTTGGACTATAAACACCAAGAAAGGGAGATGCAGGGGACAATGTGGAGGGACTCAGAGGACATGTGCCTGTTCAGACCCAAGCCTCTGGAGCTGGCCATGGGTACATGTGCCTTGAGGGAGGAAGAGGACATGGCCAAGCCAGTGAGAGTCCAGTGACTCATTCACATCACCGAGGCAATGGAGAAAACCTTTCCTAGGTTCTAAACGGCAAGGTAGAGACAATCTTTTGAAACACAGTCCAATGACTCCTAACCTCTTCTGAAGATCTCTGAAAATAGATCCTTTGATTTTTTTTTTTAACCTAGAAATCCACACACAAAAGGATCTTCGCCAGGAGTCCTAGCTCCTTTGTACTCGTTAGACAGCAGAGGGTCGAGCAAAGGTAAACAGCAGGCACAAAGTGACGTGCGTGCTCTTGTTTGAGTTTCATGGACACAGAAGAGGGGGAAAGTTAGTTCTGTCTGCGAGAAGTTTTCTTGGGCCAATGGCTTTGAAGAGTTGATACAAGTTCAGCAGGAAGCAGTTGGGCCACTGGGAACAGAGTAAGGAGTCACTGCGGGCACTGAAGGTGGCCCAGAGATGGGGGTACCTGGTACATCAGCATAGCAGGGCTAGCTGAGACCAGCTTTGCTTTGAGCGGGCAGTGGGAAGTAAGGCAGGCAAGGCACGGGAGGCCTGGAGTGTCATCAGAGCTGCAGCTGACAGACTACCACAGAAAAGTACCACTCTTCCCTCCAAACGAGGGCTAGCTGTTGTCTCCCCGAAGCTGTTGCTGCTTCTGGAACCACTGTTACTGCTGCAGCGGCCATGTCTCCAGACTCATCCCTGAACACTCCACTGCGCACAGAGTTTTCCTCCTGCCCCCCAGGCCAGGAAGAGGGAAGGAAATCCTCATCTGTGTCGTGGCCAGGAGCGGAGAGCAAGGCGCTCTCACGCTTCGGAGGCGATAGGTGGGGGGCAAATCCACTCTTAGATGAGGATTTGAGAAAGACGGAACAGCGACAATGTGACTCGTCCTCCGTCACAGGGGCCTCTAGTCACACACTAACTGGTGTGTTCGGATTCGATGCCATTCATTCATTTTTTCAGCACAGCTACGTTGCCTCAAGTTCCAAAAAAGCTGACCACGTGGAGAAATTGGGAAGCAGCTATGCTGCTGGCCAAGAGCTTCACTCTAAACTAGTGGGGATAAAGTCTCAAGTTGTGGATTTTTTTTCTTTTAATTGTGAGGCAGTTCGTCCCCCATCCCTGATTCTAATGCCTGGAGACTACTAAAAAAAAAATTAATGGGAGAAACGTATGTTCTGAATGGATGAAGAAATAGTAACCAAGTAGCTTAAACATGTTCACTGTGAGCCGTGTGCACTGGTGCACGCATTTAATCCCAGCACTTGGGGAGGCAGAGGCAGGCGAATCTCTGTGAGTTCTAGGTCAGCCTGGTCTACAACACAAGTCCAGGACAGCCAAGGCCACACAGAGAAATCTTGTCTTGAAAAATATAAAACAAACAAACAAAAACAAAAGAATGAAAAAAAACTCTAAAACTATAAAAACCCCCAAAACGATGTTCCCTGTTGAGGTGGTGGTGGCCTCTACATGAATGAAGACCGACTGGGCCGGTTAGTAGAAATGCAGATGATGTTTCAGGGCGGAGAGCTCTGCATCCACCTGCAGGCCGTACGTTCTTTCCAGACCTAATCTTTAGCAAATGGATGACAACACCGTGGGGGAGCCAGTGTGACGGATTCTCTTCCTGCTGGATTTCATGCCTGTTCCTGAGGGACTCGGCCGACGCCCGGCACGGCCTCTGCATTACGTACATCACATTGCCCTCATCCGAGAGCTGGTTTCCTCCCTGCATTTTAGAAAATCATCATTTTCTCATATAAATGGAAAATAGGGAAAAGTAGGTAGAATAAAGAGTAATGTTGAGATCAAAGTAAGTATTAGCATGCAGGTAAAAAAAAAAATCAAATCTTGGTTTAAGGCCATCCAAAAAGGTGAACAGTTTGCCTCCCTAGGCTCATGAGGCTTGCCTGCGGCAAAGACACATCCTGCCAATGAGATTCAGAATTAAGGAGAGGAAACCAGTTTTTAACTAGTTGATAATTTAGACGCAAGCAGTCTTAATAAAGCTGGTTTTGCTTTATGGCAGCTCAGAGGTAGAGTCCTTACTTGGCATGCACAAAGCATTTGGTTTCATCTCTCATACTGAAAAAAAAACTGCTTTTAGGGACTCACAATTTTTCTCTCTGATAGTCTATTTAAGATGCCTATTCCTCATTCTCTAGACAAAGGGGTAAATATACTTGGGAAACAAGTCTACCGATGTGCCTCTGGGTCTTGTGGGTTACAAATCACTACGGCCTCCTACCAAGTGTGACTGTGTTGTGGGGGTGAGTGCGTGTGTACATGGGGCGTGTCACTTTCTCTATCTGAGACCTTTCTCTGATGAGTGAGCTCGTGTGAAACCTACTGTCCAGGATGGTTGCTGGGACTGGCAAAAAGAAAGTAAGCACGTGAGAAAGTGTCTACCTAATGTCAATGCTCCGTGCATCGTCAGTGCAGGCCATCTGCCTCTGAGCTTCCTGAAGATGCTAGACTTCTCAAGGCCCTCTGGAACATAGGTTTGCTACTGGTATGTATCATTTTGTGGCTGTGCATCTGTAAGTGTGTCATTCTTTAGTTTGAAAGTATATTTTATATTTATTTACTACAAAAAAATGTAATAAAAGTAACAAACGAGCAAAACTTAATATACAAGTCAGTTAGAACGAGAGGGTTTTGTAGCACTCCTTTTCCACATCTCTGCCATTTCTGTTTCTACAAAGCTTTGAAGATGTATGTGCCGGTTAGTTTTTGCCAGCTTGATGCAAACTGGGAAGAGAGAAGTTCTTCAGATTGGCCTGTGGGCACTGTGTGTGGACCATTTTCTTGATAAGGATTGAAGTGAAAGGGCCCCGCCTACTGTGGGCAGTGCCACTCCTGGGCAGATGGTTCTGGGTGGTGTAAGGAAGCAAGCTGTGAGCCAGCTGTGAGAGGCAAGCCAGGAAGGAAACAGAATTCTTGTGTGGTGTCTGCTTCCGTTCCTGCCTCCCGGTACACTTGGAAGTTTGCTTCAGTTCCGGCCCCCGCTCTTCTCCATGGTTGGTCACTGTTTTACCACAGCAACAGAAGCCCAATTAGGACAGATTCATTTTGTGTGGATTCTGCCTTATTGATATTTACATGTAATATTCCACTAAGTGCCATTGTATAATTTTTCTTGGTAATCTTTTTTTTTTTGGAGGTGAGGATTTAGGTTCATAGTACTTACTCTGCTTATTTAATATGCTCATTTATAATTTTGTTTAAATCACTAATAAATGTCCATATTACTAAGAACATTTGCGTCTCCATAACTAAGCCTTATGGTACGCTATGAAGTCTTCCTATTTTTGTACTATTGGTCTCATTTTAAAAGCTATCTTATGAACGCTTATTCCTAATAGTTTTATAGCATTTAAATTTTATTTTAATTAATTAATTATGTTTTGTGACAGTAGCTTGCTATGTAGCCTAGGCTGGCCTTGAGTTTGAATTCTTGCTGGCTTAGCTTGCAAATTGTGTGTCGCTGTGCCCAGTAAAGCCCTAACAGGACCCTGTGTCTTCCCTATGCAGTCACATTGAGTGATGGTATGCCATTATTTTCCTTTTAGACATTCCTTCTGCTTCTCTTTATTATTTTGCCCTTTCTGGACTGTGTTCACACTTCCCTCATATTGTCCCATTATCCTGATTTCCCATTTTACTTCCTTGGTGGCTCTCTCTCTCTCTCTGTTTTTTGTTTCTTCTTTTTGCATTTTAATATTTTTTGTTAATGTCTATTTGGTGGAGCACACAATTTTTACAGCATGAGCAGCATCCTAAATTAATTTTCCTCCCTCCAAGGAATTCTATAATATATTTCTAGATGACTGCATTGTAAATGTTTCCCAGGATGTGAAGCACCCCAAAGCAGCTTTTTCGGGGTGAGCACACAGGATGAGACACTTAGGACACGTTCATGTCTGGGACTATCTTGTTGTTCCCACCTTCCCTCTTGACTGATAACTTCTAGGATGTGATTCTAGATGAGAAATAGAATTCCAAAGCTTAGAGTGCAAAGTCTCGTGTCATTCTGACTCCCATGAACTCTGGCTTTCTTCCTTCCTGTTTTTAAGAACTTATTTTCTATTTAGAACATTTGGAATTCATGTGTCACACTATGGATACAAATATTCATTATGTCTGGAATTTTTTAAAACTCTTTCAAGTGGAATGTTTTACTTCCAGGGAATTTTGCTATCATCTCTTGGGGGTTGGAGGGAGAATTTTTTTCCCTTTTATCAGTAGTTTCTGTTATTTGCATTTTATATTCTATAACTAATTGCACCTGCCAACTTATTCCTCTAATTTTCTATTCATGTGTTTTTATTCTTATTCTGCTTCCTGGGGACAGGGTTGGTTTCCTCTCTATTTTGCTTTCTTTTAGTAGATTTTGAATGTTTTTATTTTATTTAATTTTTATTCCTTTTTTTTTTTTTTTTTTAGGACAGGGTTTCTCTGTGTAGCTTTGGGTGTGTTGGAACTCACCCTGTAGACCAGGCTGGCCTCAGACTCACAGGTATCTGCCTGCCTCTGTCCCCCACCACAGTGCTAGGCTTAAAGGCGTGAGCCACCGCCACCTGGCATTTTGGTTGTATTTTTAATTCCTAAACATTCTTACACTTCGCCCCCAAGGGTCTCTACCTTGCCTACATTCTGTTTACTCGGAAGCATACAAAGATTTTGTTGTCTCTTGTGCCGCCATACCTCCCATTTTCTCCCTCCTTTTCACATCGTCCTTTGGCCCCTTGTTGTGGTGAGGGAGAGTTCCTGGAGGCGGTCAGGGTGAAGGTCTTTGTCCAGCTCTCCGTGGCCAATCCAGACTTTGATTTATTCTTGTTTTCTACAGTTAGGACGATAGAAAGTTAACATATTCATGAGCTTCCTTAGAATTTTTTTTGAATAGAAAAGTAATGTTTTTTTTTTTAATCGTGTTTTTCTTTTAAAGGACTTGGAAGCATTTCATAGGCCTTTTCATCTTTCTAGAGTTTCTTTCTGTGACCAGGAAGGAAGAGAGAGAGAGGAGAGAGAGAGAGAGAGAGAGATCACTTTGCATCAGTTGTGCAGGGAAGGCATCCACGTACAAGCAGCACCATGATTTATGGTGGATTCAGAGGCAGCTTGGCTGCATTCGCGCCTCGTTGTTTGTTTGTACCTGTCAGCTAGTTTCACAGCCATTTGGTTCTCAGCACCTGGTAAGCTTGAGCAAGGAGTGACAGAGCATGTGCTGTCACCGGTTTCCTGAGAGGCCCTGAGACTTGTCACTCTCCTAGCAGCTCAGATGTCTTTCTCCCCAGACACCCAGTTCATTGAGCACCAATGAGGTGCTTGGTGTGCGATTTCTGAGGGAGTGTCACTGGGGACGGGCTGTTGCTAATAAGGTGCAAATTGGCAGAAGCTCAGGAGGGACCAGGCCCCCAGTGGATGTCTCTTGACATTTTCAGAGAAAGCTGGCTGAAGGTTGGAACTGGTGTCTCCTCTACCTTTTGGCCTGGCCTGATTCCTGGCTGGGAGGCCTTGCACAGTGCTAGGAGGCTGGTCTGGGCTCACACAGCCTCACCCTTGAAGCTCCTGCCAGCTGGCTAATCTCTTGGCTGGTTTTGCTGGCTGGCTTTCTTTGCAAGTAGGAGAGGCCTTGATCAGTCATGGGGCTTTCCCAGTAATTGTAGAAACAGCCAGGAGAACCTCCAGCCCCCTCCCCCGAGACACGGTCATTGCCGTTTGTTGGCAAACAGATGGTTAAGAGGTTTAGGTATTGGGGGGCCAAGAGTCTCGGTGTGACAGGAATTGCAGAGAGGAGCCTGACCATTTCCCATGAGCATTTGCTTTGCGTGGAGGAGCGTCACTCATTAACTGTTCGCCTGAGTGCCGTCGTCAGCTGCTCTTTTAACTTGTGCAGGAATTTTCACTTGCTGTGTCCTTATCCAAGCAGTGAGTGGGAGGAACAAGCCCCGGTAGAAAGATGAGGAGGTAGGAGGTTGGGGGATGCTGTGAAGGCGGTTAGTGGCTCGGTGGCTTCTAGTTTATATGGAAAAGCATGCTCCTTGATATTTCCTGGGTATAGTCTATGACCATTTGGATATCCCGGGCAGATCTCTCAACTCGTTTCAGCATCTCTGTGTTTTCTTCTATTCTCCTTATCTCTTTCCCTTTAACTTTTAAAGACTATGCACCCTCATCTTCAAGGCCAATAGGAACGACCGACATCCTGATCCTAACTTAAAGGCATGCACATGTATGATATTATCTGTTACACAAATGATGCCTGTGCCCACACGTTGCCAGCTGTTTCACATTTTGGGTAGCCTTCCTGGTGTCTCTCATGTTTGCCTGTCACACACCATCACCGACCTTGTCTCAGAGCGTGAGAACCATAGAGACGTTGCGTGTCCTTTTCATTACAAGGATGACTCAATGGGAGAGTATTTTGAGAAGATGACAGAGAACTAAACAAAAAAAAAAAATTTCCAAGACGAGCTTCAGACCAAACTCAAGCTCAGAAAGCAAGCAGACAACAGAAAATGAAAGAATGCTGACAGATAAACCACACAGATTCACACATGGTGAGAAGTGCTCTTTTAAAGCATCAGGGGACGTCAGAGGAATGCGACACCAAGAGGGGGAAGATTTATTATGTAGGTAGGCTGGGTGATAGGACAGTCATGGGTTGGAGAAAGCATCATGCAGCCTAGAAGAGAAAGCAGGTTGCCCTTTGATACTAGCATGCAGATGCTTGAGGGCCTGGCAGGCTGTGGGCCCTACAGTGGACCACAACAGATGATGGATGCTTGCCACATAGAATTTGGACACCACTGTCCTGGTAAAGCAAGCGGTGTGGTGGGCTGTGTGAGGAGTTGATAATTTGCCGAGTTAGGAGGCTGAGCTACACAATTTCTCAGATCCTGTGGTGTCTGAAATTCTGGGATTCTCTATGTGGGTACAGGGATGTGGGTCTCGGGACACAGCTCGGTTGAGGAGTGTGATCTGCTGTCACACTTGTGGGTAGGTGTTCATAGGTGGGCTGTACCTGATAGCAACATTGAAAGATAACACCAAGAGCACTGGGTGCTGAGTTAAGCTGACGCTTAAATATCCAAGGCTTGTTTCATCCTTTGATCTCACTTTGACATTGGCTAAAGCACTTTTATCTGACTATGCCTCAAGACTGTCGCTTATAAAATGGAGATTTTTCAATTCTGTATAGCTGGGAGTGCATTTGGGGGGAGCATGGTGGTGTAGGTAGGGGGACAGACTTATTTGATAATGGGCTTTGTTATTTAGGGCATTTGATGAAAAAATTCTTATCTTAAAGTTTTGCATTATTTGTAATTGCACTGTAACTATCAGCAAGCATGGAAAAGTGTGTGTGTGTGTGTGTGTGTGTGTGTGTGTGTGTGTGTGCACAGTATATTCATGCATGAGTTTTCATTTATCTTTGGAATCAGACTATGGTTAGGAAATGGGAACAGTTACAAAAATATTGTTCACAAAAGCCTTGGTTCCCCGCTGGGCCATGTTAGGGTTAGGAAGATACCCGTGTAGTTGAAGACACATTCTTGCACACCTAAGTGTCAGCATATGCTTCCTCAACGTCAACAGAGACCTCTTCTTTCCTGGAACTTCGTGGTGAGCCTTTCTTCACAACTCTAAACCAGTCCTCGATCTTTGGGTTGTCTGTTTGCTTGGTAGCCTTCCATCTTCCCCAAACACTCTCCTGTTGCCTTATCTTTGTAATCAAATGGATATGTTTCCATATGATCCTCAGCCTCTGAAACCATACCATTACTTGTGTATGACAGCCAGACATAGGCGACATCAAGAAAAATATTCAAATCCTGGAACAGCTGGTAAAGGATGGACACGGCATTGGTGGTGCGTGCGAGGTAATTTTATATGCGTGTGCACTGGCTGTGTTGGCTCTGCTGGGTAAACAGAACCGGAACACACACAAAAGGGATACAAGAGAGTAGACATGAAGAGGGCATGGAAGGTCTAGGTTAGTTCACAAATAGCTGGGCCCTCCTACATACATAAGAATCATATTATATACAGTGGCATTGCGGGTTTTTTTTTTTAAACTAGGGATTGAGTGTGAGGCCTTCTGTATGCTAGGCTAGCATTTTGTCACCAAGCAAAAACCTCCAGCCCTCTCTTTCTGTGTTTATTTGAGACAGAATCTCACTAAGTCAGCCAGGTTGGTCTTGAGTTCAGTTTGCAGGCCTTGAACCTTTGATCATTTTGCCTCAGCCTCTTGAATAGCTGGGATGTCAGGTGTGCATCACCCGGGCTCAACTTTGCAGGCTGTTTTTCTAGAAGGATCAGTGGCCGGTAGGAACAGCCTTGTGTTTGGCCTGTGAGATGTTTGCTAATTAGTGGTAGGATTGTGACCGAGTAGAGATCTGAGATTATGGGGTGAGACTGTGCTGAGGAAGGAGAGCCACAGGACCACCACAGGTGACATTTATTTTGTTCCATTTTAAAGAGTATAATGCTCGTTAGAAAGTGCTTTTCCTGGGTGTCAACTTTTGTAGTGCCTTCCTGTTATTTAATCTTATGTCACACAAGACATTTTAGCATTTTGTGAGTTATGTCTTGGTATATTTTGTGGTCTCAATAACTGTAAAATCCTCAAGGGCACAGCAGTTTAATTAGTCAACAAATATGTATTAAGTGATCTGTATATGTTTGAGGCACCAAGTACAAGGGGGTTAGATCGTGTGACACTCTGGGTTGGGTAATAAAGGTTGAAGATAGGTTGGGATGTGGTTCAGTGCTTTCTTAGCATACCTGAATCTCTGGGTTTGGTCCCAGCATTGCCTAAACCAGGTGTGGTGGTGTGCACCTGTAACCCCGACACTCAGGAGGTGGAGGTAGAAGACTCAGAATTTCATGATCATTTTCAGCTTATTCAATGAATTTGAGGCTAGCACGGGATGTATGAGACCCCATCTCAAAACAAAACAAAATCCTCCAAACCAAACACCAAGAAAACAAGAGATGAAGAGTGTTCCACTGAAGTGAGGTGAGAAGAAACTTCTACAAACGTTGAGAGTTCAACATAAGCAAAGACATGATTATATAGGAAACAAACAAACAAAAAACAAATTTGTGATCAAGGCTGGGTCAAGAAATGAGACTAATATGGTAAAAGTATTATTACCTCAGTTGTCACTATTCAATGAGGGAGATTTGTAGCAACGCCTGGGATGCTTCTGGCTCCCAGTGGCTGGAGGTCAGGTGTTGACAAACACCTGTTAGGCACAGTGTGGCACCTGACAGAGGGTACCCTACCCTAGGTGCCAGCGAGCAGAGTCTTCTTTACACTCCACTGTTCCCATCACTCATGTCTGAATGGTCACAAAGGTCCAAATCCTCAGTGGCCTCTTTGCCCATCCCCACTGTTGTGCAGACACTTAGCCTCTTTTCTCTGTTGCGTTCTGTCCCACAACCCCACTTCATCATCTCCATGCCGTCCCATAGCACTTGGCACCATCTTCATTTATTTATATTCTCTGTATCTTCCCTCTGAAATCTTGCAGGGTTCCCTCTGGTAAATGTGGGATGTGTGGGTGATGCCCAGAGAAGTCTGGGGTGTAGTAGCTCTCTGTGGATGGGTTCAAGTTGGATACAGAGTCTGGGATGTTGGAACAGCAGCGGTAGTTGGCATTGCTTTTTTCACTGTTGCTTCCTGGCAGTTCTAAGAATTTTATGTGTATAAACTCAACTAAAGGAATCCCACAGGGATAGAGTGTGGCTATTCCCATTCCAAACTGAGAACGAGATACTAAGTATTTTCCCGAGAGTGTGCATTTTGAGAGTGACAATGCTTGAGGAGAAAGATGTGTCAGTTCGTCTTTGGGGTATCCACGAGTGCTCTTTGTAGTGGATGGAGAATGCTGGGGCCTGGGGGTGGGTGTGACACACGTAGGGAACTTATAAGTTGGATGTGGAGAAATTTCCAGCACCACAAAATGATACCATCAAGATGAGGTTGAAATCAAACCAGCAAGTAGTTGGTAGATAAAGCAGACTCTGCAAGGGAAAGCCCGGTGCCTTGCAGGATCGGAAATATGCTCTTCTGGTGAGGGTGACTAATGACCCTGGTGGGGTCAGAGTGGATGGCTGGTGTGCTCTTATTCAAGGAAAGTACTCTGTTAGAGGAGGTGATGTAACATGCTGTGGCTTTCAAGGCACTCTTGGGTTTGGAATATAGTGTCAAAAGTCGCGGTTTAATGTTCAGGGACAGCCCAGACCTGGCCCATCGGACATTTCTGCTGGCTCTTGTGCATCGGGAATGAATGAAGTAGTCAGACAGACCTCTCGGCAGAGTTTCTGTTGTGGCTGATTTAGAAGTAGGGCCTAATAAATGTTTACTATTAGCCCTATAGTTAATTATTCTGGCAATATTTTCTAACCTGCTAACAGTCAATAAAACACAGACACCTGTTATATTTTAAAATAGCCTTGGTTCACCTGGTTCACCTGGGGCAGGGCAGGTATTAATCCCTTCATACCTCCCATATTGGGGCAGGTATCCCATACCTTGCCCCAATCCCATGCCACCTGCTTCTAATAATTTCTATCGAGCTACTGCCCATCCATAAACCCAAGTACTTGCTGATGTTCTCCATCTGGGCTGAATCCTCCATCCACACTGGCTATGTGCTTCTCACCCCACCTAACCCATGGCGGCCTTATTTCTTCTCCTCTTCCTCATCGTCATCCTCCTCCTCTCTTCCGGTCTCTCTCCCAAAAGCCCGGGAACCTCAGCCATACCTATCCCATTTGCCCCGCCCGGATGTGTTGGCTTTTTATTGGTCAAACAGGAATAAGTTCTTAGGCAAGGTTACAAACATTTTGGGTTACATGAATCTGTTCATTTGAGCAGCAGCCAGACCAACTCCCAACAAGTTTCTGTGGCAGGCAGTGGAGCTTCTCCTTACGTCACCGATGCACAGCCTCAGACCTTCAGACCTCCTGCCCTGGAGACTTTGCAGTTCTCTGAACTAAACCACACCACAGATTCATTCTAGCCTATAAAGGACATTGCTGTCCTGGTCCAGTACTGTAGGGAACCCAGTGGCTGCTAACACCAACTACCTGGAGAAAGGAAAGATGTCTGCTCTGTTTCCCCTTCTTCCTTCTTTCCTTTGCTCAGTGGTTGGACCGCAAGTGGAAGCTCATTGAGTCTAGGTGTGCATAAAAGAGACCAGGGACTCTCTGAGTCACTAGTACATTTTCTTGAATGGTGGAAGCGGAGCAGAGCAGGTTAGTTATGCGTTCACAACTTCTTGTTTATACGATGCTGAAGCATGCCTTCAAGCTTTGACGAGAGGGGTACAAAGGGAGGGTGCTCCACATGCAAGGCTGGGAAGTGGGGCTTAGACCTAAGGCACTTGGAGAAAGTGCTTCCACATGGTGCCAAGACAAGTTCCAATTGGAGCAGCAAATTGATGCAGATGGGGCAGTATCCCAGCATCACCATTATTAAGGCTGAGGCCAGAAAGGGGGAAGAAGCCTGATGTTTTTACTTATAATATACAAGCTTTCATGAAGCGAATGGGCAGAGGGTGATGTCCTCACCTCACCACCTGTGGTAATCAGGAGAGCTGGCCCCTATTGCCATGAGAGTGGGAGAGCTAGCCCTGCCCCTCACTCACTGTAGCACTTGGAAGAGCGAGCCCACCTTACCTGGGCAGCACAGTGGAGCTGGGTCTGGAGGCATGGGTGTGGATGAGCCATCCCCAAGGGCATGAGAATGGGAGAGCTGACCCTGCCTCCTGCCATTGGTGGCATTGGGTGGGCTAGTTGGAGCAGTGCTGGAGAGCTCACCCTGGTGGTGTAGATAAAGGAGAGCCTGTATGCTGACCAGTTCAGCTACCATCCAGGCCCGGATCCAGGGCTCTGAGTTGGCTCACCTCCAAATCTATATCATCTGTAAACTCTTGGAAAGAGTGAAAGAGCTGGTGGTCCTGCTGATCCAAAGCTGCAGGACCTCCATGATGCAGGGCAACAACAAGATAACCAGGAGGAGTCCTGGATGATGACCTAATATTGATGGTGTGACAGAAGCCATGGCCTTAACGTAGACCAATGACTCATTGCAATGAACCTTTGCAAGTGAAGATGTGTAGACAGAGGGACACACTGTGACACACTACAGCTTTTAGGACAAGAAGTTTTCTATACTCTTTTTTGTTTTGTTTTTATTTTATTTTCGGGGAGTTGCAAGGGTGGGAAGGGTACACATGAGAGGAGGGGGTAGATGGGTGGGACCGGGGCGCATGGTGTGAAACTCACAAAGAATCAAAAGAAAAAAGAAAGTTTAAATAAACAAAACAGGATCACGATGCTCTCATGTGAGCTGGGGTTTCTGAAAGTGGAGCTGACGTGGAATGGGCTGCAGCAGGCCAACCCGAGGTAGAGTGTGAAACAGGGATAGGAAGCCTCATAGTAGCTCTTGGAAGCCGTGACCTGGGATGATATATGAAGAAAGCCACGCAGGAGAGTTTACTCAGTGGAGGATACTATGGGTTCAGGGGGTGGACGTATAAGCAGTGCTTTGTAGCGAAAGTGGAGGGCTTGCTGCCGTTTTATGGCTAGGGTAAAAAGGCACTTAAAAACTTCAGGTTTACTTTTCAATCATATTATTCAAGTGACGGCACAAGAAAGAGGTCAGTAGAGACTTGCGTGTCAGTCCGGAGAGGAGGAGACGGAGATGGTGGGGCTGGGAGTTAGAAGAGGGGAGGGAACCCTCGGAACTCCAGATGAGGAGGACTTGCTGATCAAGTGCAGGCGATGCATTTGCAGTGAAGGCAGGATAGAGGATGGCGGCTGTGTTTCAGGTTTGAAACACAGATGAGGAGTAGACAGGGACGAGCTGTACTGCGTGGGAAAACAGTGAACCACAACCAAGGCAGCTTGCACTTTCTTGGATGCTAAAGGTTAGCGCTAAAGGGATTCTGATACTCAAGTCGATGCTCCCGGCTAAACGTGTGGATTTTGCGGTGGGAACTGAATTCATGACACAGACCCAGCTTTTCCAGGGATAGGGTGCGAAATAAAGAGAAACATCCCCAAGTCATACCAGGATATAAGAACCTACAAGACTGAATCCATACCAGGAACAGGAGCGGTAGCGTCACCATTCAGGGTTTGTGTTGGACACCAACTCATGTCTGAAGCCTCTCCTTTTCTTTGTAGGGTTAATTTTCTGTAGGTCCTATTGTCATATTTAGCATTTTCAGTGTGATGCATGGTACCTCCGAGGCATTAGACAACGACCAGTGTCATGACTGTCGTTCAGCCCCAAAGGTTCTGAAAACCTTCAATCTCATCTTTCCCCTGACACCTTTCTAGCAACATCAGTGGCCAACATCTAGTAGGCTTCCAAAGCATAATTAAATCACAGCAATGCACCAGTTGGAGAAGTATTCAGTAGGAGAATGGATATACCATTTTATTAAAAAATATGCTTTCCATCCATGTCAGAAGAAAAATTAGGCATGTTGACTTTTTTGATTGCTTTTCTCCTATTCCAAAATAGACTCAGCTCACACTTTCTTAAACAAACTATTTGGCTGACTTCTGAAGCGAAGAGTGGTCAGATATGTTGGCATCTCGTACAGAGATCTCTTGCCTTGCTCTTGGGGTCATATAGTGTGCTCTCTTTCATAGCTCTTCCAGGAAGAAAGAGGAAGGCAAACTTTTTGGAAGATTCAGAGGCAATGGGTCCAGATTCTATACATATCTAAGAAAAGCCGTAATAAAGCTAGTAATTCTACTTTTATGCACTGAGGGTCAGTGTTATTTAGTGTTGCTCTCTACCAGGAATCAAAAGGAGGACAGATCTTTAAGGTAATTATTGATTTTCTGTATTTGTAGCAAGATTCAAGTTAGCCTAAGAAAAGCACAATCTTTTGTTGTCTAGACTTGGGAGATTGCTTAAACACTCTAGAGTCAGGGAATTGCTGCTCCAAGTGTGTCTAACATCATCGGTATATAGTTTCTCTTTTTATATGTACATGAAGGCAATAAAGTTCATCTACCTCTGGACTGTTTACAAGCTCAGTTTTCCCTTTATACTGGTTCTCTACCGAGCCTTGTAGTAATCAGAAATATTTACAGAGTCTGAGGCATTTCTTAGTCTCATTCCAAACCTTAGGTTTTGTGCCAGATTACATATGCTCAAGTGGTTGTCACCAGAGAGGCTAGAAGCCGTCAAATGCTTAAGAGCACAAGAGGTGCAGTTCTTCCTAAGAGAAGCAGAGTTACTGTGGAGTTGGAACCCTTCTCAGCATGTTCTTGTTTTGATGGGGGACGATCAACAGTGCTCCACTGCAGGGCCGAAGGGCTGCTCAGAACCTCTAGACAGAGCTCAGTTTCCAGGAAGGGCTTCTGTGCATGAGATCACCCAATTCTAGCTTCTTCCTCCCATCCTTCATCGCTTTTCCATAGCCTCCTTCATGCGACCCCGGAGATCTAGAAAACCTGGGTAGAAAGGACAGCAGTGATCAATAGAGGCACTGAAGCTGTCCTTTGAGGTTCACCAATATTTCCTGCATTATCTTTATGTTTAGCAAAAAAAAAATCCATTTTGCCTCATTATGAGCATATTTTCCCTTTGGCTTTCACTTCCGAGGTTCTTTCAAGGGAAATACATCCAGAGGTTAGTCACATTTGCCCACATCTCACTCAATAACTATTACAGCTATTAGATGCCCTGAACCAGGAGGTTGCGTTTTGTCAGTACTAAATGCAGCTTGAAATGCTGAGATTTAATTTGGAGACAAATCACTACATTTGAGTGAGTTAGAGTCTTGCCAAAAAAACCCCACATTTTTCCATCTGACTCATGCTGAGAGCATTTGAAAGGCTTAAAAGGTCTTACAGCCATCTTTGTAAAACATTCAGGAGCTGGAGAGCTCTAGACTCTAGGTCTTTGGGAGCAACCCTTTAAGATGAAGTGAAGTAAATATCAGAGTCTTTGTGTTCTAAGTTCCCCGATGCCGTAAAGTCAGCATCAACACATTCAACACCCAGGGGGCTGCTGGTTCACAAAGTGTTTGCCCTTCACAGTCCTGAAACATCCAGTCTGCATCACTGCTTTGAGAACATGGGCAGCGGATACATCTTGATTCTCTAACTCTTACACACACAAAGCCGACTTGCTAAAGCCAAGTAGGAGATCAGAGGTCTAGTCAAGAGATGGTTTCTGGTCCCTCATCTAACCAACTCTGCTCGTTTTGTCTCAGCACCATTCCTGGGGCCTTTGAGCATCACAGGGACCAATAGTCACCAGAGCAGCTCCTCCTGAGTCTTTCCTTCTGAGTATTGTCAATGGCCTATTTATTTTGTTTCAAAAGATGAGCTCCCTCCCCACTGCGGTGCCAACCTGTGTCGCAGGCACTTTTTTCAGCGTTCTTGTTGGAGGCTCTGCTTTGTGGATTTCTTGACTGTTTTTACTGTTCTCTGCACTTCTGTTTACTGTATTCTATTCCTCCCTTCCTTGTTTGTTTGTTGTTGTTTATTGTAATTTGTTTCATCGGGTAGCACTGACTAGACAGACTGAAGTCTTCTCTCTGTCCGGATGACACATCCTGGGTTGTCGCTGCCTCAAGCATTGCTGTCCATCTAAATTCATTTCACAGATGAGGAGGGCACGGGCTCCTGAGTCACCGAAATCTCCGCTCCAGAGCTCTCTAGTTGTATTCTATTGGGAAATTTCTTCAAAATTCTTGGCCCTGATTTTCTTACCTACCCAGTGACGGTATTAACAGAATCTGCCACACAGGGCTCTTGTGAGCTAATAGTAAATGCATTAACTCATGCAGAGGACTTGGAACCACGCTTTCCACATTAGTCATGGTGCTGCTGCTGGGAGCTCAGTACAGCGACCTTGCAAGTACTTCCGAAAGAGCAGTCCTTTTCCACCCCCATTTCACTAGTCATTCTGCTTGGGCACTTTAGTGCCCGCTATGACCTGAGAAAAGCAGGTACATGAAACCTCTTAAGAGTGCAGCGTTGCCGTAGCTGAGTGCCTTTCAGAGTTTTAGGGGGTACAGCTTAGATAATGGTGATGGCCATAGCCAACATTTATTGAACATTTATTCTAATGCTTTGTCTCTGAAGCGCCCCTCTGCAAAGGCTCACAGGCTGAAGATATGGCCGTAGCTGGTGGGTTTAATCACTGGGAGATGAGTGGATAAGTAGATTAAGCCATTGATGAGTTCAGACCAGGCTCACGGGGTGGGGGTGGGGTGGGGTGGGGGTGGGGCTATCTTTGAAGGCTATATCTTGTCATGGCCCATCATAGCCTATCTTTTTTTTTTTTTCTCTTTCTCTCTATCTCCTAGCTGCCATGAGCCGAGTAGTCCTAATCTACTGTGCTCTGCTGTCTGTGACTCTCTGCCTCATCTAAGGTCAGCAGAGGTGGAAACAAGTCACTGTGCACCTCAACCTCAGAAACTGAACCGACCTAAATAAACCCTTCCTCCCATGTGTGCTGTTCTCTCGTGGGGCACTTACTATGCACTAAGCGTGCCCTATGCACCATACATTCAAAGTTATTCCTTATAAACAGCACATGAAGGGAGTCTGGCCTTCATTTTCGAGCTGGGGAAAGCCACGCCTCTCAAACTGCGACGCTGAGACCTGGTTGGTGCTCGGCTCACACCCACTCTTGTTGCGTTAGCCATCTTTATAAAACAACTGTTTGGCAATGGTAGCATGTGTCTCCTCAGAAGATGCAGCCTAAGAGAACAGGGTGCGAAGGGACTAGCAGTGAAGACACACAGGGCTTTAAGCCAGCCACTCAACATCTCTGAGTTTTAGCATTTTCATCTGGAAACTAAAGACAGCAGCTTTCCCAGATGTCGCTGGGATTGACACAACACAATGGGAAATGTGTGTCAGGGCAAGCCCAGGCAGGCCTTCAAGAGCTGTGACTTACCTTGTTTTGTCTGAGGAAATCAGAAATTATGGAGATTCACGTGCATGTATCGTAGCCCCCTTTGGCTATAGGGAATTTGTTCAGGTCCTCTAATGGATATCTGAAATGGGAAAGCTTACCAAGCCCTGTATGTACTGCTGCCTTTTATGTGGCCTGCAGTGTTACCACATGATACCAGAGTCCACCTGTCCTGCTGTGTTGTACACCCTGGTGCCTCGCTGCATGGGTCAGTTGTCAGTAAAATGAGGCTTACTTGAACATAGACATTGTCATACCATAATGGTAGATCTGAGCCACTCATGGGCAGAGAGCACATGTGCGGTACATAGCACAGGCCAAGGAGGCTTGGCATTGCCTTGTAACACTTAGCATGGCACGTAGATTGTAATGTTTGAAGTTTTATTTCCAGAAGTTTCCACTTAATAATTTTGGCCTGTAGCCGACTTCTGGTAACTAAACTCCAGATCAGTGAGGCTGTAGATGTATTTCTTTGTGGTCCGCTGCTGTGTTAGTGTTGGTACACAGAGCAGAGGATAGGCAGTTGACTCTCTGATCAGACTGTGGGGTAGGTAGCTCTTCGTCACTTTTAACCCGTGACTTGGGCAACAGCTTTGTCTCCAAGTGGGAATGCGGGGAACTCTTGTCCTCTGGATCGGATCAATCTGTCAATCTAGGTGCTGTAACTCATTTTGTGATTTCAGTTCTTCTTGACACTCTTTCACAAGTCTCACTATTTCCTAGATTTTATGATAGAATGTGTATGTATGTATGTACACACATGTATGTGTGTGTATGTATGTGTATGTATTTTTAATTTTTAACTGAGTTTCAAAAATTATTTGAGGAATTTGGATTTTGCTTCTGGGGTGTGTGTGTATGTGTGTGTGTGTGTGTGTGTGTATGTGTGTATGTGTGTGTGTGTGTGTGTGTGTGTGTGTGTGTGTGTGTGTTCTGCTTTCATCCCTTGGTCAGAATTGTATGTAGTAACTTCCGATGTAATACCATTGAGGAGCTTCCTGGCAGAAGCAGAGGAGGATCGGCTGAGGGGCGTTGCTGTCTGATTGCTTTCAGCCCAAATTTGGGCGATACTGTGTGGTGTGCTATCATACAGACGCTCTCGTTCTTGATCACTGAATCGTCTTCTCTTCTTTGGTTTTTAAAGTGAGCGTGTGCACATGAATGTAGGTTGGCTCCCTGGAGCTGGAGTTAGAGATGGTTGTGAGGTGGCTGCCTGACGTAGGCGCTGGGAACTGAACACTGTCGTCCCCTGCAATGGCAGACTGTGCTCTGACGTGCTAAGCCATCTTCCCACTCCTTATCACTGCCCCTTCTGACAGGACGTTGGGCCTTCAGAGATAGGACTCGGGAGCAACATTGGGTGATCTGCCAATGATGAACATGTCAAGCAGTGTGATCGAGGCTGGTGCATGGACCCGATCTTTGGTGTTTATAGACAGTTAAAACAGGGAGATGACTTTTTTTTGACTGCTTGTTGCCATCTGTCTTGGTATCTCCCACTCTGGGAGCATAGGCTGGCCATGCTTCCTGGTGCCCTGGTATTTGGCTAGGCCATGGACTGGTTCTACAGTGTCTCGTGACGGTAAGTGACGTGAGTGTGTGGTGGGATAGGATGTCTATTTGCCAGTGTAAGCCCCACCAGGGGTTTCCTTTTCTTCCACGGTTGTTATCCATGCTCCATTATTAGCTTAGGTCTCTGAGGGCCTTGGCAAACTGTTGGTAGGTAGCCCTGGCTAGGGAAACTGTAGTCATGTTAGGAAATGAGATATGGTTTATGTTCTTGCAATATAAGCTGCTCTGTCTCTTCTCCTGCAGTTATCTATGGACAGGGACTTGTTCTTTTGGTGAGCAGTCAGGATGTAACCACGGAGGCAGTTTTCTGAGCTTCACTGTTAGCATAAAGCCCGTCTAGCAGTCTGAGAAAATGTAAGAGCTTAATAATAGATGTCTTGGGGCAATGAAATTTGCTCAGGAGTGTGAGCAGTCTTTTCCTCCAAAACCTCCTTTCCTGTAGCTTTTTGTCCCTGTTGGTTCTGTTTTGTTTGTTTTTTAACAATTAAACTTTATTATACAACCCAACTATCTTACACAAGAGGGAAAAAAGGTTAAAGGGAAACAAGAGTGAACCTTCCGGTATCCATTCCAGGGGACGGGTCCCTAGGTGTCTCTGGACTGCGCGCTGGTCCGGCCTGTTTGCTGATCGTTTTTCCAGTCCACGAGCGCTCGAGCGAGGTTTGAACCTGCTGCCCCTCTCTGTCCTCTCTGCCTGTCTGTCTCTTTTGAGCAAGGGCTGGTCTCTTCCTCCCATCAAGAGTCAATTAGAAACACAATAATCCAGGTGGAGTCCCCCCAGTCTGCTTCCTGAATTCCAGGCCCAGGATGGCTCTACCCAGTCTATCTCAAGGTTAATCTCAGGGAGTATCCGTGGTGTGTCCAAGGGCAAAGCCCGCCAAGACTGCTTTCACCTGTGACAAAGCTTACAATCCTTCCCACAGTTAGCAGGCACCCAATCAGCGAGTGATGAGTGAATACATGCAGAAAACCATTGACGTGAAAGGAATGTGCCATTACACGTGTGTTTACCCTCTCCCAATTCACTGCTACCAATTATTCTTCCACTTAATTCAACTTTAGGTCATAATATTTTCCCTTTCCAAGACTTCTCTGCTGAGGCATAACACCTGCCTCTCTGGGACACCGGTGTGAGTGAGGCTCCTTACCTTCTGAGCTCAGCAAGCACAGGGATAGATGGGACTCTTGCTCAAGAATGTGAATCTCCTCCTCCTCCTCTTCCTCCTCCTCCTCCTCTTCTTCCTCCTCTTCCTCCTCTTCCTCCTCCTCTTCCTCCTCTTCCTCCTCCTCTTCCTCCTCCTCCTCCTCTTCCTCCTCCTCCTCCTCTTCCTCCTCCTCCTCCTCTTCCTCCTCCTCCTCCTCCTCCTCCTCCTCTTCCTCCTCCTCCTCCTTCTCTTCCACTTATGCAGTTGAATGAAATGAAAATGTCTCTGGACCCAAAGATCGTCTCGCCTCTAAGCTTACTCCTCTGAGGATGTGAATTGCTTTTCTGATGGTTAAGTGCTGAGAGGGGAAGTGACTGAGGTTAGGACATCTGGAGACTTCAGGCTGCCACCCAGTGTCCAGGTAGCAGCCTTCAAACACTAAGCTGGAGTTCTCTCTGGAACCTGTTCCTTCCCGCTACTCCCCCTCCCCCCTCCCCCTCCCCCTCCCCCTCCCACCCCTCTTCCCACCTTGCTACCCGGCCATTGCTTCAGCTCAGGTTCTCAAATCTGTTGGTTACACTATTAAATTAGAATGGTTCCTGGGACATCGATAAACACAAGCTATTATTATCTCTATTATTGCTGTTTCTGCTGCCTCATGCTCTCCCCGTCTCCAGTTTTTCTTCACTCGGATCCATACTTGGCATCTTTTAAAAATAGACTGGATTCTGTCATTTCCCTGTGTATAGCGCTCTCTTTTCCCCACTGCTTGTTGGACAGAGTCCCATATGCTGAGCTCACTGCACTTCATCAACTGTGAGTCTCACCCATGTTAGCCACACCAGAGTCTGCGGGACAGCTTGCTAAGTTCTCCACGCCCATCTCTTTTCCCCTTGATGGTCTAATAAGCTTTGGGTATATAGGGAAGTGGGTGAGGCAGGGGGTTGTCATTGGAGAGGCTCTCTAAGAGATTTTGAGACCACTTGTTCTTTAGCTAGGCATCCCGCTTCTCCTGGACCCACTTGGTTCTACCGGGACCCCGTGCAGTGTGATGCACGTGCACCAAGCTGCCAAAGCTCTTTTACCTCGTCCCGTTGTCTCACGTCCCATGCTTTGTACCTGCAGTCCCGTTCGCCTTATGCCCTTCTTCCTGGCTCTGGTTGGGGCACTCCTAGATTAATCTTAGGAGTTAGTTTAAATGTCAGTCGGGTATTAGGTATTGTGCCCCGATTGACTTCTTGTCAGCTTGATACAAGCCCAGACCTATCTGGAAAGAGGTGATCTTAATTAAGAACATGCCTCCATAAGACTGGCCTGTAGGCAAGTCTATATGGTGTTGTCTTGATTAGTGACTGCTGTGGCAGGACCCAGCCCACTGGGAACAGTGCCACCCCTGGGCCCATGGTGAGCAAGCTACGATGAACGAGTCCCTTTCCTCCACAACTTGTGTTCAGTCCTGGTGTTTTATCACAGCAGTGGGACCCCTGGATGAAGACAGGTGTTTTCCACCATCCCCAGGTGACTGTCCCTCGCCTCTCGTGGCACTTTGTACTGACCCACATTGCTATTGTTGGCATTTCTTCAGCCTCATTCTTTGTGCCTGCAACCATTTCAAAGGCAGGCAGTAAATTCGTTCTGGGATCTTCTGTAAGGTTAAACTGAGCTTGGTATAGAGCAGGCTCACAGCGAGAAGCCGCATGTGTAACATCTCAGGATGGCCGTGTGGGCTCTGGAGTGGTCCTCAGTGGGACCAGTGGCTTAAGCAAGATGACAGTCATGGAGCGCTTAACTCAATGCCTGATTCTTAGGAAGTGCTCAATAAATGGCATCTGCAAGTTTTAGTAAACAAATATGTATTGACTATTCCGTATGTATAAATCTTTCAGACAGTGAATTATTTGCCTATTAATTATTCTACTATGTATCTTTCCTATCTTCGTGATTCATAATTCACATTTCAGCAAGTGCTTACTGAGTAAACGTTGACTATTGTGGGGGCTATAGACTATTTCATCCTTGAGAAGCTAAGGAGATTCCAAATACATACCACAGCATCAGCACCAGCAATTATGAGACGGAAGTGAGCCAACATGCCAGAGAGTTGGATTCATTGCATAATAAAGCGACTGGACTGTAGGTCAAAGGAAAGGAGGGTGGGGGGGGGAGAATAAATAAGATTCAAAAAATAAGACTTACCTTTTTTTGGAGACACATTCACATAGACAAACACATACACACACATATACACACAATTAGACACACACACAATTACACTCACATACACACACATACACACACATTCACATAGACAAGCACACACACACACACGTACAAATGGTAAAAATAAGGACTATATGGTTTAACGGTTGAGAGATGCAGTTTGAACAAGTATGGAAGTAGATGAGTATAGGAGTTGGGGTGAGAGCTGGGGCATGATGCTCAAAGCATGTCCCTTTAAAACAGCAGTGTCACTCACAAGTCAGCTGGGACCACAGAATCTCAGGTCTAGCTCTGACATGCTGAATTAAAATCTGCATTAAAAAAATTTTTTTTTTGAGACATGACTTTTCTGTGTAGCTTTGGCTGCCCTGAACTCTCCTTGTAGACCAGGCTGGCCTCGAACTCACAGAGATCTGCCAGCATCTTCCTCCCAGAGTGCCATTGGGCTCTCTGCAGTATATAGGCATGTGCTAGGTTCTTACTTTAAGTTGAAGTAAATATGATTTTAAAATGCAGATTCAAGAACCTTAACTCCCAGCCAGGCACCGTGGTGCATGCCTGTAATCCCAGCACTCTGGGAGGCAAAGGCAAGCAGATCTCTGTGAGGTCGAGGCCACCCTGGTCTACAAAGAGAGTTCAGGAGAGCCAAAGCTATACAGAGAAACCAAAAACAGAACAACAACAACAACAAAAAACCTTGCATTTTAACAAGGTCTGCAGCTGACTTGTTGAGTGTGTGCAAGTTTGAGACACACTAGCCCAGGATTCTGAGTACTTTGAACTTACTTAGTGATGGTGCCTGTTTAGAATTCTCTTCTGAGCTATGGCATCAATATAGGAAAATCATAAATCACACATGCACTTCCTGCCCAGCCTGGGACGATATCAACTACAGAGTTCATGCATAAATGCAATGTTTATTTAGTTAAAGCGTACCTAGATGCTGCTGTGACTAAACACGACTTTCACTTGGAATCATTGCCCATTCCCAGAAGCTCTATTGTCACCAC
Organism: Acomys minous; assembly: GCF_964271855.1. Taxonomy (NCBI): domain Eukaryota; kingdom Metazoa; phylum Chordata; class Mammalia; order Rodentia; family Muridae; genus Acomys; species Acomys minous. The sequence goes on from NC_140487.1 coordinate 70,229,058, forward strand.
ACTTTTTGTTCAGGCATGAAAATGTCAAAGAAAATGTGTCTCAGGTGAAGATCTTTGAAATGTCATTATATTTGAAAAGCAGTGTTTGAAAAAACCACGTACTTTCTTTCAACACAGCATATGCACAATATTTTGGGTTTTCATAAATAAATTTGGATTAAAGGTGAAATGTGTGCCTTCACTAAATGGGACAGATCAGTGGCGTATAGCAAGCTGTTCTGGTGACTCAGGACACAGAGGCTTGTACCAGTTCCTTTTCCTAGGACCCATGCAGGGCAGGAGGAAACAAGTACTTGAATGGCCTTGTTCCTCTTCTCTTCTCTGTATCCTCTGCTTTTTAGGTTCGTAATGATGGTATGTGGAGGTGGCAAAAGAACCCTTTAAGTATTTTGTAGAGCCCTTCCTCCATTTCTTAGCCTCGGGTGGGTCAGTGGCTTGGATGGTGTCATGCTTGGTGGGGAGGTGGGCAGGCAAGAGTCCTGTCTCTGCTGTTAATCTGGGTCTTGAGCATAGACGCTTTTTTCTGTTATTCATTCTTCTTTTCTAATGTAGCGTTGGCTTTGGAATCAGCTAGATTTGGATTTAAATCATGAGTGCATCAGAGAAACTGCTGTGTAACACTGGGCTGTTGGCCTTACTCCTCAGACCCAGCCTCTTCATTGTAGCGGGGATAACGCCTGAGTGTGGGCTCGTCTATGAATGCGGAATAACTGCAAGTTATCTGAATATACTTACAGCCCTTGAAAGCCAACGCAACGGCCTCCACTGTTTTCCCTTGCCATCTTCTAAAGCCACCAGGTAGGTCAGGATGCTGAGCAAGAATGGAAATAGAACAAGAATGCTGAATACAGGTTTTGGCTCACATGAGAGCCATAGTAGATGAGACTGGGGAGAGAAAATAAAATTTCCAGTCCACTGATGCTTGTCAGCTCAAGAGCCCCTGGGATTACGATTTAGCCGGAGTGAAATTATTCTCTTGTGTTTGGATCGATCCTGTTCAAAGCCACAGACCTGACCTCGGCTCAGCCTTTCCATCCCTTCTCTTTTGTTAGCTTCTGTTTTCTAGTCTTGAAAATGAGAGCATGGACCTTGGCAACCATTAAGCCATTTCCAATTATAAAATTCTAAGAAGTGACTCCCATCTGAGCTAAGTGGAATCAATGTGGGGGCTTGACATGGCAGCAAGAACAGATGTGAACCACAGATGCTGTGTTTCTGAACTGCCCTTGATTGCCCTTGAAGAACATTGCTTTCCCCATTGTAATGGAGACAGTATTCTATTGTAACAATTACCTGTCATATTCGTTGTGGAACCCAACTATGGCTGCTTCCCTTTGGCTCTGGATCCAGGAAGTTCTCAAGCCAGTGGTTTGCCCGAACAATTTATGGTGAGTCTAAGGTGGCTCCTTTCTGTCTAAGAATATGTCATTCCCACTTCCCTAGACACCAGCTGTGGCAATAGGTGTTTCTTCTCCATTCACTCCTCACCAGGATCAGCTCTGGTGATTACCAGGCAGGTAGAGAAAATTCCGTCTCACTCAATAGAGATGTCAGATCCGTTGTGAGTCATCATCGTTAGCTTTCCCCAAGCACAGCTGAAAAGACAAAGAAATGGATTTACCAGAGAAGAACACAAACCAGTGCCTATTATGTTAAAAAATAAATAAATAAAAGAAGGGGTAAGGCACATAGAACAAAATTATCTTTTTAAAGCATCTTGGCAAAATAGCGCTAAATAAACATCAGTACAATAGCAGAGTCAGCCATGTGTGTCAACCTGTAGTTTTTAATGACAGGGATGTATAAACAAGAAGGTGACACACAGCCCAGCTGCTGCTCGGGTTTTTCTTAACTTGAGAATGAATTGGTAGGAAAACAGTGGAAAGCACACTCTTAGAATGTGAGTAATTAAATTAACATGGGCTCCTGGGTGAGGATTTAGGATTTAATAGGAGTACCCCATCCCAGCTGGAGGGCTGGCTAGTGGATAAAGTGTTTGCCCTGCAAGCATAAAGCCCAGAGTGTGGATCTCCAGATCTCTGTAATGCCAGTATTCCTAGAGTGAGGTGGCAGACTGAGACACCAGCATCCTTGAAGCTCATAGGCCTGCTGGCCTGGCGTGTGCAAGAACGGACAAGAGAGCCTGTCTCAAACAAGGTGGAAGGTGAGAGACAACACTCAAATCAGGCCTCTGACCTTTACATGTGTGCTACGGCCTGTGTGTGTACCTATGCTTTCTCTCCAACACACACATATGCATATAAACACTACACATATAAAATCATATAGTCTTGCATGCCTAATTTAAACAGAGACTAGCCATCCAACCCATGATCTAAAAATTAGCATGAAATTAAATAGAACTCTTATTCTATGTTCATATCATCTCATTTCATTTTGTGGGTACACTAAACTAAGAATAGATTTTTTTTTTCAGACAAGGTCACTTGTAGCTCAGACTTGTTTCCAATTTCCGGCCCTCCTGCCTCAGCCCTTTGAGTGGTGTGATCAGAGGCATGTGTTACCGAGCTTGACTTGAATTGTAATTTTATTATGGGCTTCTTTCCTCTTCTCCTATGTTGTCTACCAAATCTTTGTCAGAAAGAATCTCTTGAGCCCTCTCCTAGCCAGCATATTTTCTAGATAGGATACAACCCCCCAAAATTGAAATATTTTTATATTTAAAGGAGTTAAAACCACCTTTGTTCTTACAGATCAGTGGCTCTCACCCTTTCTGATTAACGCTGGGACTCAAGTTGTGGTAACCCCTAGCCATAAAATTATTTTGTTGCTACTTTATAACTATGATTTTGCAACTGTTATAAATAGTAATGTAAATATCTGATATGCAGGATATCTGATACCCCTGAAAGGGTCTTCTGACCTCCCCCCCCCCCAACAGGTCATGACCTACAGGCCAAGAACACTGTTATAGATAATTATCAGTGGCTGGTGGTAGTTTTATTAGTGTTAAATGGGTGCACATGGACCAAAGAATTTTACTAAAAGAATGAATGTAGGGGATTAAATGACGTGGGGGAGTCTGAGCTAACGTGCGAGGGCGCGGGTCTGCTTCCCAACACTGCAGAAACAAGTAGAAAAGACCGAATCGGGAAAGGACTTATTCTGTGGAGAGGAAACAGGGCAGAGTCATAACTTATCCGTGGCAACCCCAGGAAACCAGCCTAGAGCCACCTACTAGAACATCCTGAGGACTTGCCTTGTAGGATCTTTACCAGGAACCATAAAGTGGCTATTATCTTCATTGTCCAAAGAGGAAACTAATAGTGTCCCAAATCGGCATCCCCTTACTTTCTTCTTAGCAGCGTCGAGCTCAGGCATACAGCACCTAGCGTAGCCCCAGCATGCTGCAGGGTACTGGGGATGTGGGTAAAGGCACATGTTTACTACTGAGTACTTCACAAAGCATGCCTTGAGCTGCTTGCTGTTTTCACTTGCTCCCAGGTGTTAGCTCAGTCACATCTCAGTGTAGATAAGTCAGCAGAGGGACCAGTGCAGAAGCTACAGCTGTCACTTAGATAGTGACGGGCACACGCGTGGCCTGCTGACCTCCCAGGGCTGAGGTCATTCAGAAAGTGGCAGGGACCTGGATTCACTTACTCCCAAAATAGAGTCTTTAGCCTGCAGGCCCTTGCTTTTTGTCTAACACATAAATAATACATATTATTATAACATCTCCCAGAATCTTGATATGACACTGCATCTACGGACTCACCTCTACTTTTAACTGAGGCTTCTGAGGGTTAAGCTGCAGTTCTAAGGAAATTTGTGGATAAATGTGTGGGTGGGTGGGTAAGAGGTGTTCATTTTGGTCGGGAAAAATATTCATGAGGCTTTAGGTTGATGTCACATGATAAAGGTATGCCCTGCCCACATACCTCTCAATAAACAGGAGGGGCTGCTTAGCTTAGCTTAGCTGGGAGACAACTGAGGAAGAATAATATCTGGAAGAAATAAAATATTATACAAATAAACTTCTGATGATATAAGTGCTAAAGGCAACTCTTGCAAAAAATTGAAATTGGTGTGCAGGGCTCCTCCGGAGGATCTGTTTTACACTCTTGCTGATATTAGAATCATAAAGCATAGCTCTGGTCTTGTACGGGATCCTTAAAATGGCTTTCTGTCCTGTAATCTGTAATTTGTGTAAAGTATTTGTTTTGGGGTATCAGGCTCCCCAAGAGCTGATCATCGCCGCCCTTTCTGTCTTAGCTCTAATTTTACCTGGACAAGCAATAAATCTGTTGTCCTCACCAGACCCTGCACTGCCCTGTGAGGTATCACATTTGCTCTCTTTCAGCCCATCCTTTTTATCTTTTCTGTATACAAATGGAGAAGCCTCAGGTGCCCACTTGTGTCCCACGATGTCTTGTTGATCCATGTTCTTCATTTCTTTTGCGTTTTATATTATGATTATGGGTGTTTTGCCTGCCTGTGTGTCTGTGCATCACTTGTGTGCAGTGCCCTTGGGGGGGGGGGGGAGAAGAGGACGGAATCCTCTGGAACTTGAGTTATAAATGGTTGTGAGCTGCTGTGAGCAGCCAATGTTCTTAACTGATGAGCCATCTCTTCAGCCCCTGACTTATGTAAACAACCAGCCTACCTTTCCCTAGGAGTCCCATATACAGTGGCGGCATCTGCCTGTGAGTCTCTGCTTTGCCTTGTAGTTGTAATCTTTAGTAATCTTCACTCTACCTCCTAAGCTATAATTTTCACAACAGTTTTGATCATCTGATTCTATCCTTTGTAACACTTGGTACAAAATGTAAGGAATTATACTAATGAATTTTGGTAGACGTCAGTTGAATATGGGCCAGATTACAGTGTGCAGTCAGGACAGCCAAGCTTTCGACTCCTAGATTTGGGGTAAACTGCTCCCCCCCTCCCCCAGGGAGAGAGCCTGGTGGCAAAGGAAGGCACCTTTGTGATGTGGCACTAATCACAAATCTGCCTTGGAGAATATGCATGTCTCCACAGGCCACCTTTGCCATTCTCCTGAGGGTAGCTGTCCCCCTTATTAGGCAGAACTGCTCCAAGCTAATGGACAAATTTCACACCCTCCAGAGCCATAATAATGACATCACATTTGGCTGTTTGGCAACAACGAAGGTGTCATAAACACAGGAGGCTTATAGTTTCAGTTTTAGTGCAAACAACTGGAACAATGGTCAGCCACACGTGGGAAAATTATTACAAGAATAAAGTTTCAACAGCTTTCTTTCCAGCAAGGCGTTCTTGCATGAAGGTTCTGTAAAGTGACCAGGAACACATCTGGAAGTAAGTAAGCTCTTGGGTCTGAAGAATGCTGAGTCCTCCACTCTTCCAGACTACTCCCTGCCACCCTCAGACAATTATGGCCTTGTCAGCTTTGCTAATCCCTTTGCCTGGTCCTCACCTCATGGTGCAAACCTGTGCCAACAAGCACACTTACTCTTTTCCTTTTAGGAGTTGGATACACAGTATAGAAGTAACTTGCCATCCCATCCTGCATATAGCTGCATGTGTGGACCACAGCCAGGCATATAGTTGGTGACTGGATGACAGTACCAGCCAAAGCCTATGCAAGTGCTGGGCTTCAAAACCCAGCACTTTCTAGTTTTACATCCTTTCTATTTCTACATTTAGTGGGCTAATACTTTTGCTGTTGTTTATTTTCATATTGTGGATGATGATGATGAAGAAGATGAAGATAGAGTCAACAGTGTTGTTTACTTTTCTAGAGTCTGTTTCCTTTGTCTTGTTTTTTTTCAAAGCTTTGGCTTATTTTTCAGAAGCAGGTCATGGGATCCAGAAAAGCTGTTCCCACTGCCAAACCCACAAGTGGATCAGAGGCAAGCCCAAGTGTGCTGGTGGGGGCAGGGTGGCTGCTTTCCTTATCATGCATTCAATCGCTGTCTACCTGTTTTTCTTTCCTCCCTCTCTCTTTTTCTTTTCCTTCTATTTTTATCTTCCCCATGCTTCTTTTTTTTATGTTTGAAACAACACTACGAATATGATTGATACTTAATGAAAGCACAAAAAGAGTTCTCTGAGTGAACAAGAGTATCAAGGTATAAAAGTCTGTGGAGAAGGAATTTGGATGCTGACTGGGTAGTCATATGACCTTTGGGGAACATACGACCTTCTGGCTCTTTTGATCATCTGGTTTCTCCTCCTTTCCTTTTCCTGAGCTATGAGTCACACCTCATCAAAAGTTTCCTACCACCCAAAGTGATAAAGCAATGGTAGGAAGGAATGAGGGGGAAAGTGGAGGAAAAGGAAGGGGAAGAAGATGGGGCAAGAAAGGTTAAAAAAAAAATACAAGGTTCTCTTAGACATTATGGCGTGAAACACTGTATAGCCAGCCGATGCAGAGAGTGCTCACCCTTGAACTTCTAAAAGGGTGTCTGTCCAAGAGCTCCACAAGAAGACCAACAGAACCAGTGAGCTGGAGCCCAGAGGGGCTTGTGTTCTGAAGCACCAACCACAGGCCAGTCATGCACTGGACCTAGGTCCTCTACATAGATGTAGTCGATGGGCAGCTCAGGCTTCATGTGGCTCCTCTAGTAAGGGGAGCAGGGGCCGTATCTGACATGCTTGCTTTTTGATCACTCCCCCCCACCCCCCCACCATGGAGGGACTGCCTTGCCAGGCCACAGGGGAAGAGGACCCGCTCAGGTCCTGATGTGACTTGGTGAGCTGAGGTGGGTGAGTAGGTAGGGGACTCCCCTTTTCTGAGGAACAGAGAAGGGGTTCTCGGGGAGGGAGGGTGGGACTGGGAGGAGAAAAGGGAGGGGAGCTATGGCCAGGATGTTAGGTGAATAAATAAATTAATAAAAAGTAAATAAAAGGGTGTCTGTCATCATCAGACACTTCTGGACAGCTGAACCATTCAAAGCTCCTGAAGAGTGTTATTTAGGTAATTCTTTGTTCCAAGTTCTGCAAAGCTCTTGCTTTACAGTGTGATGAGTGGCTTAAATAGCTGAACTTCACCGAATTGATAGTCATTGTGGATCAACTAGCAGACATCCCAAGCATCTGTGGGGGTAAAACATTAAATGGTATAAATTACACCTAAGTCTACAACTCAGATATAAGACTTGAACATCAGTAAGGGCCAACTGAACAGAATATCTTTGCTCTGGCAGTCTCTTTTGGGTCTAGCCTTAGTCTTTTTGTTTTGTTTTGTTTTGTTTTTCAAGACAGAATTTCTCTGTGTAGCCTTGGCTATTCTAGACTCGCTGGTCTACAGACTAGGCTGGCCTCGAACTCACAGCGATCTTCCTGCCTCTACCTCCCGAGTGCTGGGATTAATCTTGTTAAGATGATTATTGACCTTTTCATTCTTTTTTTTTCTGAAACCAATGAGAAGTCATATGACTCATACGTCAGTCCAGTTTGCCCTGGGGACTAGTAGATACTTGGCAATTCTATTGAGCGATTCTTTTCGATTTGACCCCTCTCCCAACCTGGCTACATTCTACAGTGGGGGAAATTATGGTTCTCCGATCTCTTCATCACCAGATATTAATCATTATCTGAAGATGCCAAAGGGCCAGAGGTGTAGTTTATTTGGCAGAGTGCTTGCCTCACACACAGGAAGCCCTAGATTCAACCACCAACCTTGCATAAATCAGGTGTAGTGTTAGGCATAGACATGCAATCTCAGCAGGAAACCAGCACTTGGGAGTGGAGGCAGGAGGATCAACATTTCAAGATTATCCCCAACTACAATTGAGTTTAAGACTAGGATGGGATATATGAGACCCCATCTCAAAAACAAAAATAAATAAATAAATAAATAAATAAATAAGAGATACTGGAAGTATTGACCTAAAAAATAATGAAAAAACCGAAGCAGGTGATTTTGAACACTACTAAATCTATAAAATTAACACGAACTAATTGTTATAAAGGGAAGTAAAAAAAAAATTCAAACATTTGTTTCACAACCGCAGTGAATTTGACAGCTAAAGACTGACCCACCCAGACATCACTGACGGAACAAGACTTCCGAGCTCAGGGCGTGGTGGAAGGCGTTGCCCTGCCGTTCTTTTCTCCAAGAATTTCTTTGACTGATGGTTGGGCAAAGGCCATTAATTCTTGGAGGTTCAGAAACAGAGTTTGATTAATTTTCTCTAGGTGATGTCATAGCTTTAGGTATCAACATGACACCAACCTAGATTAACTCAGGGACAGGGACTCTCGGCTGAGGAATTGCCTCCAGAAGACAGACCTATGGGAGTATCTGTGAGGATTTCTTTGTTTCTAATTGATGTGGGAGGGCCCAGCCTACTCACCCTGACACTATCCCTAAAGTAGGTAGGCCTTGGCTTTGTAAGAAAGCAATTGAGTAAGCCAGACGGAAGTGTGCCTGTCAGCAGTGTTCCTCTGTGATCTCTGTTTCAGTTCCTGTCACAACATTTTTGCCTTGACTTCCTGCCTTGGCTTCCATGGACAATGGACTAATCTATAAGCTAAATAAACCCGTTCTCCCTCGAGTTTCTATTGTTAGTGGTGTTTATCACAGCAACAGAAAGCACACTAAAATGGGGAAGTAGATGACTAATTTCTTAACTAGCCTATCAGATTAGATGAATAGCAATTTCCAAACAATTGCTTTTCAAGGAATAGATTCTAGATTGAATACCTGAATTCATTATGGTCTTAAATGAGCAGTTGGACTGGTTTTTTTAAATAATAGCTTTGCTGAGATACAATTAACATGATATTAAATGTGTCCTTTTAACATGTATACTTTGTTAGATTTTAGCATATCTACAGAACTGAGAATTCATCACTACTGTGTATTTTTGGAATAATCATCACCCAGTCAACTCTGTACCTAGCACCAATGGTTTTCCATTTCTTGTTATCTGTATTCCTGGCATACATCAATCCACGTTCTGTTTGTAGATTTGATGTTCTGGACTCTGTAAGTAGACATCACACATTATGTGGTCTTGTATAACTAGGTTCTTTCATTTACCACTTTCTCAAAGTTAATTCATGCTATAGCATGTAGTAAATCTTTCTTTTAATGGATGTATGACATTTACCTGTGTGGATATACCAATAGCATGATTGGTGATTGGCAGAAGTGGTATGAGAAGGCATCCTGGACATCTTGCTCATCTAAGAATGCGAGCACTCAGTCTTTGCTATTTGTAACTCTCTGCCTCTGTCTCTCCGTGTCTCCTTTCCTCTCTTTGTGTTTGTGTAGCACATATGTGTATGTGCTTTTGAATGTAGGTATTACCGGAAGTCAGCTGCTAATGTAGGATGTCTTTTCAATCATTCTCCACCTTACACTTTGAGACAGGGTCTTGATTGAAACTGGAGTTCACTGACTTAGTGATACTGGCTGGGCAGCAAGCCTCAGGGTGTCTTATGTTTCTGTTAGCCCATGTCCAGGACCACAGGTGTGTGTCCCATTGCCTGACTGCTTACGTGGGTACTGAGGATCTGAATCAGGTGGTTTAGTAAATAGGGTTAGTTTTAATGGTCTTTAAATTTTTCTAAGTATAATAATAATAATCATCATCATCATCATCATCATCATTGCCTGACTGCTTACGTGGGTACTGAGGATCTGAATCAGGTGGTTTAGTAGATAGGGTTAGTTTAAATGGTCTTTAAATTTTTCTAAGTATGGTAATAATGATGATGATGATGATAATTTATATTTATTCTTGGAGAAGGTATTCCCTCCCACATCCGCCTTCAAACTTAGTATCCTTTAATGTCTTTTTAAGCCATGAGTAGAGGCCACACCCCTATAGAAAACTGACTCTCTGTCCTCCAGAAGCTATAGACTGTGTTAGCTCCTCAGCTGGAAGTAGAAGCTTGCGGGCTCCTTCTCTCCATGCAGGAATGTTAACTGGCTTGATCTTGGGCAGGTCTTGTGCTGTGAGAGCATGCATCCAACGGTCCTGTCGTGCCCAGAAGACACCATTTCTCCTTAGTTTTCTCTGTCTTTTGGTTTTTTACAATCTTTCTGCTTTCTCTTCTACATGTTACCTGAGCTTTGTGTGTGTGTGTGTGTGGGGGAGGGTGGCAGTGTAGTATAGTTGCCCTGTTTATGGCTGAGCATGCCACAGATCCTTGTTTTCTATAGTTTGATCAGTTATGAGCTTCTAAATTTAGTGGCCACCCATTAGACAAAGAAGCTTCTGATGAGGGCTGTGAGATGCTTATCTATGGATGTAAAGGTATATATATGTTTGCAGTTTGAGCCTGTGCTCATTTAGAAAAACATTAGAAGTTGGTTCTGCTCTAGGGCCTATGAGCTCCCTGACCATGCATTCTTAGCCAGATTTAAAGTACCAGGCATGTGTTTCTTTCTTGGAGTGGACCTCAAATCTGTTGGTCACCCCCGTTACATTCATACCACTTTGGCACTCATGGGCCTATCTTTCCTTGCTGGACATCATTGTACTTTCAGGGTTCATATCTGGGTAAGACTGTTGATGATTTTTCTTTTCTAAAGGCTGAATAGCACTTCTGGTACCATGAGAGCTAGCCAATAGGGATGAAGCTTCCCGGTGCGTACTAGCTTGATTTCTGCAGTCCTCTGACTACAGCGTATTCTATCCTCAGCAACAGGATTGTAATATCAGTGAAATCCATAATTCCTACTTGGTTCTTTTAACAAAGATCTGTTTGTTGAAATTAGTTACTTCTGTACATCGTTTATAGACTTTTTTTAGTTTTAAAGACAGATACACTTTTTTGAACAAGTAATTAAAAATGAGATGAGGTCAATATGTTGACTCTCTTGGAGGCAGTTTCTACTGTTTATTTTTCTTTGAATGCAGAACACACCTTTTTACTTTATTATGTGTTTCATTCCGGCTGTCAAAAACGGGATTTGTTAAAGTAAAATAATAAGCTCATAAATGTCTGTGTTAGTCGCTTTTTTCATTGCTGTGACCAAATATTGGACAGTAAGTGTTGTACAAGAGTTTCCTCTTAATTGAAACATTTCCCTCTAGTGGAAGAAGGGAGGCTCATATGACTCAGAAGTAAAGGAAACATAGAAAGCTCAGAAAGTCAGCAAAGTTTACAAGACTCACAAGATGCCTCTTTAGGTTCATGTAAATAGTAACAACTGCTGAAGTGACTCAGCCTAGAGAAATTATAGGCAGATCCCCAGATGAAGCATTTATACCCATGTTGGGTGAGCTTTTTGGTGGCACAGATGTCCTTGACTCACTCATGCTTCTGTAAGTAACCCTTTATCTGAATTCATGAAAGTTACTAAGTTCCACTTGGGTGGAATATTTTACTGTTATTGGTGCACTATCTGGACAAATCAATTTTTGTTCATATTTTCCCAGGAAATGTCACACAAGAAGAAACAACAAGGGAGGAGAGATTTATTTTGGCTCACAGTATAAGAGATTATAGTCTGTCCTAGGCTCATGGCAGGGAAAGCATAGTGATGGGGCTTCTGTGGCGGGATGGTTGCCAGCTCTCTGCTCACATTTCAGTAAACCAGGAAGCAGAGGCAGGACTTGGCTGGGATTCTGCATGATGTAAGTGGAGAGGGGGAGCTAACCAGCAACCTGCATTCATCATGCTCTGCGTCCTGATTGTGGGTGTGATGCGACTGAGTTCTTTAAGCTCCTCCTGCTTTGATTTCTCTGTGGTAATGGACTGTACACTTGAATAGTGAGCTACAAGAAACCCTTCCTCTCTTCTGTCAGAGCAACAAGGAAAGGCACTAAGCAGTAGATTTCAGTGCTGTAGAGCCCCCACTCTCTGTACAGCTCCACTTTCTATAGAGCCCCACTCTCTGTAGAACCCCCATTCTCTGTGGAGCCCCACCCCCTTTAGACACCCCAATCTCTATAGAACCCGCACTCTCTGTAGAGCCCTACTCTCTGTAGAGCCCCCATCTTCTTTAGAGCCCCCCACTCTCTGTAGAGCCCCACCCTCTCTAGAGCCCCCACTGTCTTTGAAAGCATGAGTTACTTTCTATCACAGTCATTTACTTAATGCACAGGTTTCTGACATTGCTGCTTTTGGAGAGGTGTTGTCACTGGTTTTAACTTAAAAGCTTTAGATCAGAAAGTTGCTTAGTGGGTACAGAATCAAAAAGTGGAAACATGTGTGCTGAGATGATCCCTCTGGGCCACCCAGTGCTTGTCTCTTGTCTGGAGAGACTAACACCTGCCTTGGGAGAACGTTGTATCTAATACCTGTGTGAACAAGAAGCGCCCCTAGATACTTTAAGCCTTTAGCTCAAGGAAGGCAGAGTATTTGCTGCATAGATTATCAGCTTAGAGCCCTGGGAAAGCCAGTAGTCCAGAGGACTTGTGGAAGGGAGGCCTGGGGCTTGGCTGGCTGGTTCTGAGCTGATGGCTGTGGAGTCAGCATGTGCTTTCTGTATCCACTTGCTGCTTGGATCGTGGCTCATGCAGTGTAGTGTTCAGTACCACTGAGAACAGGCTAGAAACACAGTATTTCAGGTTCCTCTGATGCAATCCATGAGAATATGTATGAGAAAAAGAACACTTATATACACTGTCAAGTTTGATAACTACATGCCTATAGCTTATTGATATATTCATGGAGGTTCTTTTATCTAATGCTGACTTTTTAAAGAATCTATTTAAATTTCAGAAATACATTATCTGATTTCCTAAAACTTCAGAGACTACCAATCTTTGTACAGTATCATCCTCTTTTTAAATGAAAGTAAAGAATTGAACTTCAGGCATATCAGAGGAGGAGAAAGCATGTGCATTGCAGTGGTGTGAAAGGATATTATTTCATTTGCTTTGTCAAATCATGTTTTGAGGGAAGGGAGGGAAGAGGGGAAGAGGATGTGTGTATGTCAGCCAGATGAAAAATATGGGCTCACTTAACCACAATGGGAATTGTTGATCATAGGCTAGATTCTTAAATTGCCATTTTTTTTTCCTTAGAGGATTGATTAGGTCTTGCTATATTGATCTTCAGCAAATGGCATTACTATGGAATTTTTTTTTTTTGCAAATGAAATAGAGAAAAGATGAGATTAACTGAAGGTGGGAGTTTCTATAAGACTCAGTGGGAATTAATAACAAATTGACTAGAACGTGTCTCAGTGGTGGAGACCTCAAGGGTTTGGTAGGAGCTTGTATTTTACACTTGTTGGGTACTCTATACTAAGGCATGCTGGTTTGGGAAAGAGTCATTTGAGATTGCCATTAGAAAATGACCAATAGATTAGATAGTCCTATCCAAACTCCAGGGGGCGGGGTGGGGTGGAAATGTCTTTGAGAATTTTCTTGTCTCTTTCATGTATACGATCATTTGATTGAGAAGATATGGTAGGGATCAGGCATCATGGAGGGGAAAAGGTAAAGGGACAGTAATGGAGAATAGTAGGTACATTTAGACTTTCCCTATATTGTATGCCCTTCAGGAAGGGATGAGGTGACGGTATTTGCACATGATGACACTACAGCAGTTATGTTGGAAGGGAAAAAGAATGGGGTTAGGTGGACCAAGAAGGAGTTGCTTTATAATTAGGCAAATTGCATGTATTTATTTGGTGTGTCTGGCACTGGGGGCCTGTGCCCTGGCGTACATATGGGGGGGTCACAGGACTGTTCTCTCCTTCCCCTGTGTGGATCCTGTTGATTCAACTCCTGTTGTCAGTTGGGGCTACAGGTGCCTCCACCCGCTAAGCCATCTTGCAGACCCCTGTGCTGAGTGGCCTAATCTTGGGATGAAGGCAGATGGAGGGAGGACAGTTGTGGCTGGAAATCCCTGGTATTATAAAGGAGAGGCATCTAATCGAGCACTTTGGCTTTTCTGTTAAAGAGAAGGAAGAGAGGAGAAGAGAAAGCCTAATAATAGCACTATTTACTAATCTCTTCAGGCGCCGGTGAGAACTAAATGAGCTAATTCTTGCACGTCACCTAGCAAAATGCCTGGTACCTGGCAAGCCCTCAATAAGTGTTAGTGAATAGCTCTACCTCCCGGTTCTACCCAGTAGCCTCTCTGCTCTTCACAACCAGCACCCAGCTCAGGGTCTGTTTCTAATAGATGCTTAGTAAAATGCTCAGTGAATGGGTGAGTGGGAATCTAGCTCAGCATTGGAACCAAATATGTTGATTCTAAATAGAACTGTATTTTACTTTTGATCTCTATTAAAATTTCATTTCAGTAAAGGGGGCTAGTTTCCGATTTCTCATCTGCTCTCCAATGTCTCCTTCTCCCTCTCCTTCTCCTTCTCCCACTTCCGTTCTGAGAGGTTTTGACATCAGTACAGGATTCCTGGAAGCCAGCTCTCCCTATGTGTCTCTTGCAGCAGATGCTCTGTAAGTATCTGTGTTGATTGCTGAACCGATGGATTCCAGGCCTGTGCCTCCAGCCTCAGGGCAGTACTATCCATGAGAGATGCACTCTCTTCTCTACAGTGTCTAAATCTCTCTTTTAAATAGCAGGTCCATCTTTGAATGGCCAGCAAGATGTGCGATACAATCAGTTTAATGAGCTGTGTCTGAATGTCTTTACCTTATGTGGCTGAATATATTCAAATACATTTATGCGTGAACTTCAAGCTCTAGATATTTATAGATAGCATGATAATAAAAGGGGGGAAGAATTACATGGTTTAAATTTTATTTCCATTGATTTAACTGTCACTAAAATAAAATATTCTTTAAAGTGGAAGTCAAAAATTTAGAAACACACACACACACACACACACACACACACACACACACACACACACATATGAAAACGCTTCAAAGAAACCCATTATTTTGCAGGCCAGCTTTTAAAAAATTAACAAAAAGAAACACACCATTCAACAATAAGAAGATAGACAATTCAGTCAAAGGGACAAGTAATATGAATAGACATGTCACTAATAAGTAAAAAGTCAGGAACCTTCTTTGACAATAAGACAGGTTAACTCCTGGCAACACCCAGCCTACCTCAAAGAAGATGGTGAGCATCAAAGAACCTCCTTATAGAGATGGTTTCAAATGTGGCAAACAAGCCACTGGGCAAAATGCCCTAGGTTTGGCCGAAGACAGAATTATGTCTAAAAATGGGCAAACTTGGATGCAGGCAGAGTCTCTCCCAAGACAGGGTAAGCAGGTCCTCAATGGTTCCTGCCTCACAAATATATCTGCAAGATATACTGGACCAGAAAGCTGAAGATGATGCTCCACTATTATAGATAGCTTTGGGTGACTGTTCAGGCAGCAAACTGTCTCTATCATTTTTTTTTTCAGTTGGGAAGCTGCTAACCTGCACTTCTGGTTCACTCAGGTAATTAATTTTATTCCTTTTCAAGTCTCTGATGGGGTTGAAGACCAGATAGTTTGGTTTTCCAATTAAGCTTAGTTGTGTAGGGGTTAAAATGTTTTTAGGTCTACAGACGTTTTACGTTTATAGAGATGAGATATGATAGATATTGATTTACATTCAGAATTTTAGATTCACCAAGATAGGAAATATGTTTTCTTCAAGGTTGCCAAGTACAAATACTGAAAACACTATGAATGAAACATTTATATAATTTCTGATTGTTTCATGGTTCTTCTTGCTGTATGTAGTTTATCATATATATGTGTAATAATATAAATGTATATGTAAAAAAGAAAAATAATAAAAAATGAAGAAAGTCAGGAACATTCCCCATACCCTGACACTTGTGATAGGAAGTTGCCATGTGGAATTAAAATTACCAGGTGGTCTCTGTTCTCACAAAGCTAATTAAATGCTTTTATTCATTACTTAGACATCCCTGCAAAGGGAAAGAGAAGCTCCGATAGGTAACCGGGAGCCGATATGTTTCAAACTTAAGGTTTCTTGAAGAGTCTTACCAATTTTAAGTTACTCGGTCTCATTTGGGAAAGTCTGAAGAAATCTCAAGTCCAACTGGCTTTTCTGATATCTTTGGGGTCTTGGGGTCTTTACATTTAAAATTGGCTTGTCTTTTTGCCATTCTGTCTTTTCTTCAGTGCTTGTTAATGATGAGGCTTTTGGAAGAGATTTGCTCCCCAGGTTTTGTACAGGGCTGGGGAACTGCTTTAGATCAGACCCACTGAGTCACCGGCAAGACTGATCAGACACACTTAAGAAAGAACAACCCAGTTGAGTCCTTTGTGAGGGGATGGGAGGCCACCAGTGAGTGCCCTTCAAGGTCAAGTCCTGATGGATTGCAGGAGATGAAGGTGGTCATACAAAGCAAGACATGGGCTGGTTAGAAGAGCGATGTCAGCAGAGGGAAGAGGCACTCAGTGGCAGGTGTAGAAACAGAGGACGAGTGGGGAGGAGGCTTGCAAGTGCTGACGCGAGGGCCACCGAGGTGAGGTGCTTGTCGCAGGCTGTTGCTCACTTGGACTGGTTTCCTTGCTAATGAGTTACTTAAGCATTGCTCATAGCTTCTTCTCCAGCTATTTGCCAGTAAGAAAAGAAAAAACCCACAATAACACATTCTTTGGACTTATAGCAACATTGGCCTGAGTGATGGCTCCGTGAGAGAACGGTGAAAACCAAGCCAAGGGCTGGGGTTGCTCGCTCGATCCCTGTAAAGAAGTGCAGCTCATGTGCTTTTAGTATTTATTTCACTGCAGACGACTTCTATAGGTTATACAACTCAATCTTTAACAGATCCAGTAACAAGTACCACTGTGCCCATTTTGCCAGGTACCAGAGTTAGTGCATGACCAGGAGCTGGGAGTCACATGCCCTCCATCTCCTGGGGTCTGCTTTCTCTATTTTTTTTTAACAGCTCTCCATCCAAGTCTCTTTCTGGAACTTGAAGGAACTTGAGAAAACCATTGAAGTTTGCGAATGCGTTGAAACCCCTGCAAGACTTTAGAGAGATGGTAGTTTATTTGGTTGAATAGAGGTGTGTTAATGGGCCTGGGGCCAGCAAAGGGGCAGCTTCCTAATTGAAAGTGGAGCAGCATCTAGTTGGTTTGGAATAATACTGTACCTGCCTAATCTTCTAGGATATGTGACTTTCTGCTCACTCTTCAAATGCGCATGCGCGTGCGTGCATGCCTGCGTGCGTGCGTGCGTGCGTGCGTGCGTGCGTGCGTGCGTGTGTGTATTTGTGTGTGTGTGTGTGTGTGTGTGTGTATGCCTATGTATGTGGGCACCTACACATGCCTGTGGCCCCTGTGCAGAGGTCAAAGCAAGAAGGCAGATATTTTGGCATATGTTTTTCTATCTGCTCTTGCGGGGCAGAGTGCATGCATCACTTAAGCTGGAACTCACCCTGGCCAGCAAGCCCCCCAGTGATGCTCCCCAGGTGGTTGGGATTACACTTGGTCATGCCTGGCTTTTTACCTGGGTGCTGGGGCTTTGAACCCAGCTCCTTGTGTTTGTGTAGGATGTGTTCTTACCCACTGAGCCACCGTCTCAGCTGAAGCTCTTCAGGTTTCTACAGGGCGGCTCCCGGTTGTCTCGGTGGATTGTTGCAGGCTTTCCTGGAGTTCGTCTGTGGATCTGAATCTGGCCCCTTACCCTGCCTTTGAATCCTGCATTGTCTTGCATGTTTAACTTTTCTCCTGGGCTCATTTCGGCCTTATGTCTCCTACGGTCAGTAGAAACTGTGAGTCTACAAGATGCACATGAGTAAAGAACCAGCAACCTCTGGCCTGTGGGCTTGCTCTGGACGTCAGGCTTGGCAAACTGAAGTGTATTTGAATAAAGCCATGCTTATTCATTTATGTGTTGCCTGTGGCTGCTTTTGAGCAGTACTGTAGAATGTCACTGGGACAAAGCCTGGAGGTCCACAAAGCCTGGAGTATTTGTTCTCTGGCCTTGTACTGTGTACACTGGTGACCCCTGCTGTGGTCACCTAAAAGAGCTGTGGAGAAAACCAAGCACACGCATGTAGGAAGAGGGTGGTATCACCCGGGCAACTGTACTAAGAAGTCTACAGGAGGTGATATTTTCTAGGTGTCCTTTGTGTTTGGGGAAGCCAGAAGGGAGAGTTTTCTTGCTTACATGTTGAAAGGGACTCCTGCGGGTAAGGAGAGAGGTTCCTGGTGGGAATGCAGCCTTTGTGTTCAAGAGCAGAGCCTTGCTTCTCTCCTCTGACCGCGGAGCTCATCCAGGCAAGTTTGGAGACTGTGACTCTTTGCAACCACGCGGCAGCCAAGTGTGCCAGCTGATGTTTCATACCCCCCCCCCCCAGCCCTTCATTTAAAAATAAACTGTGTAGAAATTTTTTTCACGACTCTTTAAATATTCTGTTTTGAAACATTTAATTACCCAAGTTATTTATATGGAAAGGTTTGATAATGTTTCTAATGGGAGTCTGTTATTTATGCCTTTTGCTAAATTTTATCTTATATTAGGGGAAGGGCTGAGGTTGGTTACTATGGCAACACCCTCAAAACTGCAACAATCCCATTATGGATGCTAAAACTATAGTCATTCTGGTGGGAGGGCAGTAAGGGGAAGTGGGTGGCAGTCTTTTATTTTTATTTTAGTTTTTAAAGAAAGCCTCTCCCACTTCCAACCTCTTGCATTTATTTATTTTAAACTTTGCAGCTTAGGGTACTGGATTGAGAAACAAAACAGGAAAAAAAAATGTGTCATGTATTCTTTCATTAAATATCTATCATCCTTTATGCCCTCCGAAGGGATACTCTGTTGCGTATTTGCTCTTTCATTCAAAATACTGATTTATTTTCCAAATTTTTATTGAGGTCTACATTGTATTAGAGATGAACAAAGTAGAATCCTTATATTCATTTTTCCTTTTAAATTGCAAATGACTTGAAGCAATTAACTTTCTTCACTTTAATGTTGAGCACATGCTGTGTACAGAGCTTCATGCTAGCATACAGAAGGAGGAGGAGGAGGAGGAGGAAATGCATAAGAGAAGGACTTTTATGGTAGAACATTTTTTTGGGGCGCACAGGTGAGTGCTCACAGAGGTGCAGAGATGGTTAAATTAGAATGTACAGACGCTGGCACAGAGACATTAAGCCATTTAACCCTCTAGCCTGTGAAACATGAGGGGCAGGGGCTACTTTCTAAAGAGGTGGCATTTGTGCTGATTTGAAGACAGATGGGTGCTTTATGGTTAGGGGGTGTGGGTGTGGGCATGGGTATATATTGTCTTTCAATAAATCTGGACCAATAAGAACAATAAGGTACGGAGGTGAAGGAGTCCTTGGCTACCTGCAAAAGGGCTAAAGAGCTATATGTATGAGTTATGGACCATTCTGAGAATACAGGCGGGGCTCATTATGACTAGATTTTTAAAAAAACACTTTTTAATTGATTCTTTATGAGTTTCATATCATGCACCCCACTCCCACTTATCTCCCTGTCCCCTTATATCCTGCCCTTTCCCTTGCAACCTCCTCCCCCAAATAAAACAAACAAAAACCCCAAAGCATAGAAAACACCTCATCGTGGAAGCTGTAGTATTTCACAGTACGTCCCACAGTATATCGCTCGGTCTACACATCTTCACTTGCAAATGTTCATTGCAATGAGTCATTGGTCCGGTTTGAGATCTCTGGCTTCTGTGACACCATCAATATTGGGTCCTCACTGGTACTCCTTGAGGTAATCCTGTTATTGCCCTTATGCCACGGAGATCATGAGTCTTTGGATCAGCAGGACTGGCTTTTTCATGCATCAACTATTCTCAGATTACTATATAAATTTTTGGGGGATGGGCCAACTCAGAGCCCTGGATTTGGGCTTGGAGGATAGCGTGCTGGCTCTCCTTTATCCACACCACTAGGGTGAGCTCTCCACACTGCTCTGGCCAGGCCAGCTAATGCTGCTATCATCAGGAGGCAGGGTTACCTCTTCTGCTTTCATGCCATCGGGACCAGCCCATCTGCACCCCAGCCTCCAGAGCCAGCTCCACAGTACTGTCCTGTCAGTGCGAGGGGCCCACTCTCCCAAGTGCTTCTGTCTGTGAGGGGCTGGACCAGCTCTCCTGCTCTCACACCCTCAGGGCTGTCTCACTTGTGTGTTTGCCATCAGGGCTAGCTCCACTGTGTTGCCCAGGCAAGGTGCAGGGCCCATTCTTAGAGACTAGATTTAAGCTAGTAAGTCACTGAAAAGTTTAGGCAGGAGAACAAATTGAGCATTTTTGTTGTTGAGAAATAGCTATCTGCTGAAGGTACGTGAGATGGATTCATAATGAAGCAATGGAAGGGAATCCCTTGGTTTGCATATGAAGAGTTGAAGAGGAGGGGAAGCTCCATTGTAGAGCAGCTCCTCCAGACAGAGCTGTGTAACATGAAGATGTGTACACGGAAATTGTTATCTCAGAGGAGGGGAGGCCCAGAGCCTGGGTGAGCCACTTACTCATCATTAGATTCTTCTGTGCCTAACTTACTATCTCACTTTTAATAAAGGATTAATATTTTATGTGTGTTTGGTGTCGGTATGTGCCCTGGCTAATGTTTATTGTCAATTTGATACAACTTAGGAAGAGGGAAGCCTTATTTGAAAGATGGCCGGCATCAGATTGTCTTATGGGCATGTCTGTGTGGTACTCCCTCCGCTGTTAATTGATACAGGAGAGCACAGCCTATTGTGAGTGGCACCGTCCTTAGGCAGGTGGTCATGGGCTATCCAAAACAGGTGGTCAGTAAGCCAGAAAGAAACATTCCTCCATAGTTCCTTCTTCTAGCCTTTGCCTTGAACTCCTGCCCTTATCTCTCTAAGTTATGGACTGTTATCTGGAAATGTCAGTTGAAAGAAACTCTTTCATCCCATGTTGATTTTGGTCAGAGTGTTTATCACATCAACGGAAAGTAAACTGGAATAGAAGTGAAAAGAAACAAGGATAGTGTGTGTGTATGTGTGCGTGTGCATGTGCGTGTGTGTGTGTGTGTGTGTGTGTGTGTGTGTGTGTGTGTGTAGGCATGGGTACCCATGCACACACAGGTGGAGGCCAGAGCACTTGCTTTTGTCATCACTCTCTACCTTATACCATGGATACAGAGTTTCTCGCTGACCCTAAAGCTCCCTGGCCAGTGAGATCCCAAGGTCTGCCTGGCTCTGCCCCTCCATGCTAGTGTTGCAGTCATGTGAGGTCATGCCTAGCTTTTACATATGTGCCGAGGGTTTGAACTCAGGTGCTCATGCTAGAAGAGCAAGCACTCCTAATCACTCTGCCATCTCTTCAGTCTGCACGCTTCATAATGAGGTATGAATGTGATAAAAAATAATTAGTTATTTTTGACTGGTCTAAGACTTAGAACTATGATTAAACAATCCCTGCAATAACCAAATTTGGCTTGGGGAATGTAAAGAATAAGACAGCTTTGATCTTCACTTCTTCTCTTTAACCTGCACAGCGAGGCATGCCTTGCCCTGGCAACTATGGCCATTTGGGTAGTAGAAGACATTCACATAGAAAACACCACCCTAATTCTGCAACTGAAATAGCCAGTGTTTTGCAACAATAAAAGCCCCAAAGCTGATTTAGGTTTGAGGCTTCTTGTCTCCTTGCTGTGGGCTCCTGTAATCCAGCCATTGGAAGTGGAGAATATCCCATTTCTTCCTTTCTACAAGAGGATCTCACTCATTCTCTTAATGTGCTGGCCTCTGTTTCAGACCCCTTTGGAACTGAAATTGGGCTGGGGGAAAAGGATCAAGAAAGAAAAGGGGCACCATGGAGCTCTTATCTGGCGACTGATGACCTGTGCATCTGGTGTCAGAGCTCCCCGAGTCCAGCAGGTGTTTGAGTTGACTTCTTGGGTCACTTTGTAGCTTTTCCCTCCTTCCATATTGCTGAAGGTGTCATATTTATGGCTCCCTAGACAAGGGGAGGCCATTGTTATCCTAGCTGTACTTTGCTCAGCCCTGTGGCTCCTGATAACACTTCCTAAGGCAATCTTGTGATGACTGCCACATCTTGTGATGATAATCTAGACCCCCATCATGGGGTCACTGAGCATTCTTGGCTTCTTCAAGCTCTGGTTCTCCTTCAAAGTGTTCAGCAGGCCCATTTCCCATGCTAGGTAAATTGGATGCAAGCTGACTTGTCTCCTAAGCTACATGAATTGCCAAGGGCATAGGAGAAGTCCTTTCTCTGCCACTTTAAAGCGCCTGTCTCTGGGTCCAAAGTGAAGATGTACTCACTGCTCTCCGTGGTTTGAAGGTTATTATCTCTTAACACATCACTATCCCCCTGGACCAGCTCCTCCCCCAAAACATGAGATTCTTTATCCTCTTATATCCATTGTGGGATTAAGGAATTATGAATTTTATAACTAGTCAATTGGCATCTTTTTGGAGAGTCAAATTTCAAAAGTGTTCTAGTTCTTTTATGAAACTATATCATGCCTCCCTTAAAGCTTCAGAGGGAATAGTCATGGAAATTCCTTATTATACAAATGCAATCTTCCTGCCTTTAAAATATTTCCATCTAGCCAGGTGTGGCGGCACACGCCTTTAATCCCAGCACTTGGGATGGAGAGGCAGGCGAATCACTGTCTACAAAGTGAGTGCAGGACAGCCAAGGCTACACAGAGAAACCCTGTCTCAAAAACAAAACAAAACAAAACAAACAAACAAACAACAACAACAAAACCAAAAACCCAAGAATTTCCATCTACTTGAGGAATTTTGTTCCATGGGTCAGAATTGGCAGCACCCAGAGATGGGTTTGCGCTGAACAACAAGGGTGAGTGTAGGCAGCCGTGGTAGAGAGTGTACGTGCACCTTTAGCAGAGACACGCACCTTTCTTGGGCCCCTGTTGCATGAGCACATGTCACAGACACTCAGTTTACAACAGCTGATTTCCCTTGCTGGATTTCACTCATTAGAATATCTCGAGCTTAAGATGCCGTGTTGCTCTAGACCCCACCCCCACTCCAGACATCCATGCATCTTCACATCCTTTCTCTCTCTTTTTAAAATATAGTTTAAAAATTTTTTTCACTTTACATCCCAATCGTAGCCCCCCCTCCTTTGTCTCCTCCTGGTCCCACCCTCCCTCCCTCTTGCCCCCTATTCCCCTCCCCTACTCCTCAGAGAGCAAGAGCCTTTCTCCCCTACCAATTGACCCCAGCCTACCAAGTCTCATCAGGACTGCCTGCATCCTCTTCCTCTGTGCCATGGTAAGGTACCCTGCCAGGGGAAGATGGTCAAAGTGCAGGCAACAGAGTGCACAGCAGACATAGCCCCTGCTCTTCTTACTAGGGGACCCATATGGAGACTGAGCTGCCTATTGGCTACATCTGAGTGGGGGGCCCAGGTCCTTTCCGTGCATGGTCTTTGTTTGGTGCGTCAGTCTCTGAAGGCCTCCTGGACCCAGATTTGTTGCCTCTGTTGGTCTTCCTGTGGCGCTCCTGTTCCCTCTGGGTCTTTCTGTCCCCCTACATAATTTCTCTTTAGTCTTTTTTGTTTGTTTGTTTGTTTGTTTAAGATTTATTTATTTATTATTTGTACAGTATTCTGCCTGCATGTGAACCTGCAGGCCAGAAGAGGACACCAGATCTCATGTATGGTTGTCAGCCACCATGTGGCTGCTGGGAATTGAACTCAGGGCCTTTGGAAGAACAGATACTGTTTTTAACCTCTAAGCCATCTCTCCAGCCCCTGGTACCTAGAAATCCCCCATAGTGGCTCCAACCATTCTGTCACCGCTGATTCTTCAACTCTTGTATGCCTTGAAATGTCAGCAGTTTGGTGATTTCCATGACCACATTTCAAAATAGTGGTTTAGTTTTTTGAAATCTAAAGAGCTATTGCGGGAGGCAGTGGTGTGGAAGCAGTCTACCATGGAGGTCTTGAGCTCTGTGAAGTGCCCGCCTCTCTCAGCACTTCCGTGATCAGCCGCGGATCACAGGGAGGAGTCCGACTCCATTCAGTGTATACGACTTCACAGCCACATTCTTAATTCAGGCCTGCATCATCTTTTTCTTGAAAATAATGCAATTAAATTAAACAAAAAAGTGTGTGTGTGTGTGTGTGTGTGTGTGTGTGTGTGTGTGTGTGTGTGTGTGTGTGTGTGTGTATCCTGGAACATTTCAAATACATATGAAGGTAACAAAGTGAGCTTTAGTGAAATCACCTAATTTTGAGTTTCAAGCTAATGCCTCAGCTCTCTTCCTGATGCCCACTCCTTGATATTGATGACTTTATCGACTTTAAATAAAACTTATATGCCACCTTAGGGCATTTTGTTCTGCTATAATGAAACCCCTTGAGCCTGTTAATTGGTAAAGAATCAGAATTTATTTATTTATTTTTTACACAGTTCTGAGGACCAGGAAATCCAGGGCTAAGGTCTCAGTATTTGTTTCGGGTCTCCTTATTTTGTGGCAAGATGTCAGAAAGGTAGAGAGATACAAGGAGGCCTGGTCAACTGCACGTCCGGTGGTAATCCTGCCGCTATGAAGGGAGCCCCTGTGGCCTAGTCAGCTCTCGGGGGTTTCATGTTTTTGTGCTTTAACAGTGACCCAGTTGCATGTGTGTGGGCACATGTGCAGGGGCGTGCTGGCATGGAGGCCCAAGCTTCATGTTGGGAATGGCTCTTCTGACTGGCTCATTGATACAGGGTGTCTCTATCAAACCCAGACCTTGCTGATATGAGGGGTCTCAATAGCCAGCTTGCTCTGGGGGAAGCCTTTCTCTGCCTTAGGAGGCTGGATTTACATGCATGCATGCATGCATGTGTACATAAATACATACATACATACATACATACATACACCCAACCACCTGGGCATGTATGCAGCCTTTGGGGATCCAAACTCTGGTCTGCACGTTTAGGTTGCAAGCACTGCAACCGCTGAGCCATCTCCTTAGCCTCTCAACTGAGCGTTGGATGGGACTAAAGCCCTGTAGACACTGGAACATGGCTCGATCCCTGACACGCACAAATCAGGGGCATGCAGTTCTCTGAATGTATTGCAAACCCACATTGCAGTCTGATGCCCCTCGGAGTCAGAAGACATGTCGTCTCTCTGGAAAGGTTCTCTTTCCTTAGCAGTGTTTTCTACTTCATTTCCCGTGTGGCTCGAGGCAGCTACTCTTCTCAGGTTTCTGTGTTCTAGAATTTCTAATAAGTGGTAATCTCTCTCTCTCCCTTCCCCACATATCTGCGTGTTTATGTGCATGTGTGTATGTGTGTGTGTGTGTGTGTGTGAGCACGCGTGTGCGTATGTGTGCAGGTCAGAAGTCAAGTCTGGTTAATGCTTTTCAGGAGCCACCCACCTTGTTTTTTAAGGCAGGACCCCCCACTGGGACCCGCCCTTCTTGGTTGAAGCTAGCCACTGAGCCTCAGGGAGGCTTTTTTTCAGCCTCCCTGAAGCTAGAATTACAAGTGTGCACCACTATAACTGCGTATTTTATAAAAACAAACAAACAAACAAACAAACAAACAAAAAACCCCCCCATGGGTTCTAGAGATCAGCTCCGGTATTTATGCTTGCCTTCAAGCACTTTACAGCGGTATCTCCTCAGTCTGTGGCAACATGTGCTCTTTCGTGTCTTAGTTTCTTTCACTTAATGTAATAGCAGGAACCTCACTCATACCTGCTTCCTCAGTCAGTAATGCATTCTTTACCACCACCAAGTAGTGTTTTGCTATATGAGTAACCCAGGTTGCTTGCGCCTCTCTGGTAGGAGGCGTTTAGTTGGGTCTGTTTGCCTATTGTGAACGAAGCTGGCCTAAACCTTCCTGAAGCTTTTGTGGGCATGTATGTTCATTTCTCCAGTATAAATCCCCGAGGTGGGATGTGGGCTGAAAGAGTCAGTCTGCATCTTGACTTTATCGCTAATTCCTTCCATTTTACTGGAAAAACACTCGAGGTCTAGCTAGCCCACATCCTTACTAGCCAGGTAAAAGAGTTGTAGGTCTTTAAACGCTGATGTTTTCATTGTGATTTTAGTTTTCATTTTCCTATTGTATCAAGCTGTTTCTCATTAAACATTCAAGACTTTTTAAACTGTTTTTTTTTAATTTAAAATTTAAATTGTTATTTTATTTTATGTGTGAGTGTTTTGCCTCCATGTATACCTCTGTAGTGTGTGTGTGTGTGTGTGTGTGTGTGTGTGTGTGTGTGTGTGTGTGTGTGTGTGTTGCGATGCCCATGGAGGGCAGAAAGAAGCAGTGGGTCCTCTGTAAATGAAGTTACAGAGAATTGTGAGCTGCCACGTAGGTTCTGGGAATCGAACCCAGGCCCTCTGCACCAGCTGCCAGTGCTCTTAGCCACTGAGCCATCTCTCCAGCTCTGATTTGTGACATTTTTAAAATTCTTTAAAAAGATTGTATTATTGAGTTTCAGGGATAAGAAAAATGCTAGATGAAATCTTTTGTCAGGTTTGTAGCTGCTGAGTATTTTTTGTCAGTCTGCGGCATCCCTGTCCATTTCATTAAAATTATTTTCTGATAGGTAAAAAATTCACATTTTGCTTTTATTGAATTGCTTTTTGTATCCCATCTGAGAAAACAATACCTCCTATGCCACAAAGTGAGTCTCCCGGGCTTTTTTTTTTTAAGTTTTTTTATTTTAACATTCACACTTAATCCATGGTACACCTTGAGTTAGAATTTTGTGCATGTTGTACAATAGGGACTGAAGTACATTCTTTATTTCCTTGTCTATATTATGATTCCAACATAATTTGTTGAGAAGTTCTTCCTTGATTTATTGACTTGGTGCTCTTAACAAGACATCATCAACTGCAGAGTGTATGCTAGGCCCACACTGGATAGAAGATGTCTTAAAGTCCAGTGGTACACTTTCTCCATCTTCGTTCTTTTTCAGATTGTTTCACATTCCCTTCATTCTTTTTATTTCCAATTAGCATTTATAATTAGCATGCCAACTTACTTTATTATTATTATTTAAAGATATTTTTAAATTATGATACAATTACATCACTTCTTCCTTTCTTTTTCTCCCTCCCATGCTGCCCCCTCAAACTGAGAAAGCTTTTCTTTTATTATTATTGTTTCATATGTATATATATATTTTTTTTCACAGATACATATATACACACACATGTGTGTATATATATTCTCCCACATATATATGTGGGAGAATCAACTTTTGCTTTTAAATCTGTATTGGGAGTTTGCTGGGATCTTTTAATTATTTATTTATTTATTTATTTATTTACTCAGATTACATCTAAATTGTTATCCCATCCCTTGCATCCTCCTGTTCCTTCCTCCCTCCCTCTTTCACCCTATTCCCCTCCCCTAGGTCTGTGACTGAAGGGGACCTCCTCCCCCACTATATGGCCACAGCCTTTCAAGTCTCATCTTAGTAGCCTGCTTATCCTTTCTCTGAGTGCCACCGCTGAGATCCTTTTAACTCCAAGCTTGCACATATAGATTACTGATTTCCAGGACTTGAAATAAAAGATTTTTGGAAGATTTCCTTTCTTGGATCTTCTCTAATATTTGGATTCTGACTTCCTGTATTTCTGCCTTTGTAAGTCCCTCTGACTCCTCAAGAAACTCAGGAAACTGAGGCTTTCTAAAGCCCCAGTTATGCATAAATTGAGAGTGTCCTGATCCCTGAGACTCCCCACCCTCCACCCCCCTGCACCTGCAGCAGGCAGGTAAGCTGCCCCACCCCCACCCCCAGGGTATGAGAACTGGAGCGCTGTCTTGCC
Organism: Acomys minous; assembly: GCF_964271855.1. NCBI lineage: Eukaryota > Metazoa > Chordata > Mammalia > Rodentia > Muridae > Acomys > Acomys minous. Next base: position 70,256,641 of record NC_140487.1, read on the forward strand.
TCTGGCAGGCCACAGCACTTGGGAGATTGGTTCCTGCACCTCACCTGATCAGCACAGTCCAGCTGGCCCTGGTGCTGTGGGCAGGGCAGAGCTGGCGCTATTGGCACAGGCTCAGGGGTGCTGGAGGGCTGACCGACTCAGGTTCCACCCAGGCCCAGATCCAGGGCTTTGAGTTGCCCTACCCTAACATCTACCCCATCCATGAACTGCTGGAGTGTGCGAAGGAGCTGGTCCTGCAGGAGCTCCATGATACAGGGCAACAAGAGGACATCAGAAAGCTGTCCTGGTGAGGGTCCAGTATTGATAGTGTAGCAGAAACCAGAGACCTCGAACCAGACCAGTGACTCATTGCAATGAACATTTGCAAATAAAGTTGTTAAGGTTAAAAAAAAAGGGGGGGGGGTAGGCGGTGACACACTGCAGCCTCCACAGTGAGCTTTAATTTATTAATTATCTTTATTCATTTTTTATTTTTATTTTTATTTATTTTTTCTTTTTTTGTGGGGAGGCTGTAAGGACAGAGAGCGGATATGAAGGGACGGGAAGATGAGTGGGATTGGGAAGCATGATGTGAATTTTACAAGGAATCAATAAAAAGTTATCTATGAAAAAGAATGTCCTGAGGGTAAGAATTTGCAAACTGAAAAATTTTGTCCACGCAGTGTCCGTTTTGATGGTCCCCAAAAAGTCTCTGCTCTGTTTTTTACCTGGCCATAGACATTTTCCAATACCTTTAAACATTTTTTGTTTGTTTGTTTGTTTGCTTAGGTTTTTTTTTTTTTTTCAAGACAGGGTTTCTCTGTGCAGCCTTGGCTGTCCTGGACTCTCTTTGTAGACCAGGCTGGCCTTGAACTCACAGAGACCCACCTACCTCTGCCTCCCTGAGTGCTGGGCTTACAGGAGTATGCCACCATACCCGGCCCTTTAAATAGTGTTTTAAAGACAAATATTTGTAGCTGTGGAGAGGGCTTAGCTGCTAAAGTTCTTGCTATGCAAGCTTGACAGGCTGAATTGAGACTCTCAAAACCCGTAGAAAAGCCTGTCATGGTGGTATTCATCTATAACCCGGGTGCTTGGGAGTGCAGTGGAAATGGAAGGCTCACTGGGACTTCTCTGCCTAAACTGCACATTCCAGGTTCCATGAAGAGACCTCGTGTCAAAAGGTAGAAAATAATGGAGGAGTCGAGGAGGATGAGATTGGGAGGCAACTAGGGAGGAAACTACAATTGGGATGTGAAGTGAACAAATGAAAAAAAAAATAGAATTGGAATAAATTTTAAAAATCTCATTTATGGAAAAAGAAAGAAAGTAATGGAAGAAGATGGCTAACATCGACCTATGTGCACTTGTCACATACACAAGGAGAAACCTTTATTCTGGTGTTTATGATTGTAGTCTGCAGAGCAGTCACTTAGACTGGGCTGCAGAGCTTCAGATGTTGCCTTTAGGTACCACACAGTGCCTTCTTCATTTCCTTCTGCATCTCTCTCCATCGCACTGGTCCACTGTTCTCAGTGAGTTCTTTCAAACGCACACCACTTCCTGCCTCAGAGCCCACCAGTGGCTCCCTGTGACTGTCGCCTTTCTGTGTTACTTCCTCTTCCTTTTCTAGATTCTTCCAGATGTCTCTTCTGTGTTCTCTGGTTGTAATCCCTTTGTCTTCTTGAGACACACCCTACCCTGCAAATATCCCTTCCTTGCCTGTGTTTTGGGCTGTGACAGAAGTTCTTCCATCCTCCCCTTCCTTGCAGCCTGGCTAACCCCACCCACAATTCCTCAGAAGTCAGCTCTAAATATCATCTTACTGGAGGAGAACTCCTCTGGGGTTCCTCACTTGTTCTTATTCTCTTTCCTTTTCCTATTACGCCATATAACTGTGAGTAGTTGTTTAACCACCTGTTCTTATTAGCAGGGTCTCTGTCTGTCTGTCTGTCTGTCTGAGTTACTTTGGTGTTGTTGTGATAAGACACCACGACGACCAAAGCAACTTATAAGAAAGCATTTAATTTGGAGCTCAGGGTTCCAGGGGGTTAGAATTCATGACCGTCATGGCTGGGGAGCACGGCAGCAGGAAGGCAGGCATGGAGCTGGAGCAGTAGCTGAGAGCTTAACGCCTGATCCACGAGCAACAGACAGACAGACAGACACAAGCGCTCATGTGCACTTGAACTCACGTGGGTACACAAACACACAGAGAGAGAGAGAGAGAGAGAGAGAGAGAGAGAGAGAGAGAGAGAGAGAGAGAAGGAGGGAGGGAGGAAGGGAGGGTGGGAGAGAGATAGAACACTAACTGGGAGGACATTGGCTTTTGAAACCTTGAACCCTTAGTGACTTACTTCCTCCAAGGATATATGTCCTAGTCTGACAGAATGTATGGTCAAGTTATGGTTGTCCTGTAAGTTTTTAGGTGTCATATTATTTCTAAGTGTTTTCCTTCAACCCTTTCACTTACGACGCTATATGTTAAATTCAAATGAAATCCCCGTAGAGGAGCCTCAGCTGTCCAGAGGCAGGTCTTCCAGACCCTTCAGAAAATTCACCAGGGCTGGATTGAAAAACCTTAATTCTTTACAAGGCAGTTCTCTTGATGGAACTCGGGCTGGGTGGTAGACTCACCTTGAACTCACAGCAATCCTCCAGCCTGGCTGATGATTATCTCATTATCTTCTCTTTCTTTTTCTCCTTCTCTTAAACCAGGAGTTCTCCCCCTTCCTAATGCTGTGGGCCTTTAATGAAGTTCTTCATTTTATGGTGATCCCCCAACCATAAAATTACTTTCATTGCTACTTTATAATGCAATTTTGCTACTGTTACGAATAGTAATGTAAATATCTGGATTGTTTGGTGGCCTTAGGGGAGCTCTGTGAGAGGATCCTTGTCCCCCCCCAAAGGGGTTGCACCCCACAGGTTAAGAACCACCACTGTAGAGCATTTTCTTAATTAAAGATTGAAGGGGAGGGCTCAGCTCATTGTGGGTGTTGTGACCCACAGGTTAAACAGACCCTGCAATACTGTTTTGAACCTCTCCCACATAAAACCTGCTTTCCTCAGCTTCTCACTTACCTGAAAGGCTTCTCATATGATTTTTCAGAAACACCATCACCAGCCTCTTTACTCCAGTTCCCTTGAAATAAGCATGCTTGGTTTCGTATTGGTGTATAGAAGTCCGGCTGCATAATACCCGCTCTTTATGACTTTTATTAAGTAATAACAATATATAGTAGTAATAATAAGTGTATTATTCACATGAAACAAAGAACAAAAAATGAAAAATAAAAGATTTTCCTTTAACTACATCTGGTCAAATTCACCTACCAGAGTGTTGTGCATCTTTCCACATTCATTTTCCTCTCAGTCTTTATGACGAACACACATGGTAAGGTGACTGTGAAATTATCGAACACTGAGATGGTAGCATATGTGAACAGAAAATTGCATGCCTAAAAATATGTTCTTCAGTTATAAGTAAACTGGCACAAATGTAACTGCCTACCAGGGGGAAGGGAAGGAAGTTAAAGGTAACAGCCTTGCCACATCAGTCTAATAAATTCGAAATTCTTCTCTGGTTTGGTCCTTTGTTTGATGATGTGGCTGTCTCTGGCTAATTGATAGTTTCATATCAACATGATTTAAAACAGGGAAATACATCAATCTGCACCAGTGATTCATGCATTGCTTTAATAAGCACCAGGCTCTATATTGTGCTGTTCTTTGCTTCTCATTCAAGGATCCATTTTAGAGTTTGGCGGTTCAGTGCGCTGGCTGCTCTCCTGGAGCATGTAGGTCCAGTTCTCGGCATCTACACTGTGTGGCTCGCAACACCGCGTCCTTCCAGGGGGAACTGTCATCCTCTCCTGGCCCGTGAGAGCACCTGTGCAGATGCATACACAAAATAAACAGCATATGCTTTTGTTGGCTACACAGTGTTTATTTATTTAATTGTGTGTTTATATGTGTGCGCCTGAATTGCATATGTGGACCACGCATGTGGGTAGGAGCCCGAGGAAATCAGATGAAGAAGCAGAGTCCCTGGAACTGGAGTTGCGCGTGGTTGTGAGCTGTCTGGTGGGTGCTGGCAACCAAACTCAGGTCCTCTGGCAGAGCGGCCAGTGCTCTTTTCTGCTTAACCACCTCTTCGGCCCCAGTGGATGCTTTGTTTTAAATATGAGAACTTAAAAGATCTACTTTATTATTCCTTATGAAAGGATATTACCCTAATATATATATATATATATATATATATATATATATATATATATATATATATAAAACTTATTTAGAGAGCTCTTCAGTATGTAATTTCTCCTAATGTCTCTGTGTTATAAGTAATGGTCCCCACACATCCTCTTAACATCTCTCTGTACGTCAGTGGATACTTCTATAGGATTCAAAGGGGAGGAATTGCCAGTTCACAAAGTACAGGATTATCAGCAGTTTACTCACCTACAAGAAACACACACATCATGCATCACCTGCCCCTCCTAGAATTAGAAACTCCGAAATGAATGTGAATACACTCATGTGAGTTCTGCGGTTCGTCTGGGCCTTGGGCGCTGTGGATGTGTATATCCCCACCTTCCTGGTCAGAGGCACAATGTGTAGGCAACAAAGGGGCATCATCGAGGGGTCTGGGTGGGCAGTGAGGAAAGGCTGGTGACTTGGAGAGGAGCTGTGCTCGCTTGCGCAGAGAGGAGAGCCTGTCAGGCTTGGAAATAACTTTCTGAGTACTGTTTCCTTACTGTCCTCATGAGCTGCCTGGGTACCTCCTTGAGAGTTCATGATCAAGACTGTGCAACTTAATCCTTGAACTGCTCCGCCATCTTCATATGAGATGATGGAATGCTCTTTGGATACACATGACGAGGAGAGGGAGAGAGGGGGAGAGGGAGTGAGGGAGGAGGGGAAATAACACACAATGAGTCAGAGAACTTCTGCTTGTGAGTCTGAGCTAGCTCTGTGCTCAACAGAAGGCACCGAGGATCTGCATGGAAAACCTGCTGAATGGAACACTTGAGCCTAGTTCAGCGACGCTCATGGTGAACGGACTTGCATGTTTCTGAATCCAGCTGCCAATAATAATGTTCCTGTGACATCACAGAAAGAATGACTCTTGCTTGTCCTGCTGCCCTTTTGGTTCTGACATACTACCTCCCATCTCATATAAGACCGTAGCCCAGGGCACTGGGGAGAGAAGAGGGACACTTAAAAGAAGGAACGAGGCAAGTAAGCCGGAGCTGTAGTCCCACCTGGCAGCTATGTCTGCTCAGCAGCAAGGTGGTCCTGGAAGAGATGTCACTTGGTAAAGGAACCTGGAGTACTCAGCTACTGCTGGCAACTCAGACATGTGGGACCGCTGGAAAGAAAAACAGCCCAGGACCGGGCGGAGGTTGAGTTCCATATTTATTCCTCTCTCTCTCTCTCTCTCTCTCTCTCTCTCTCTCTCTCTCTCTCTGTCCTCGTGGGTGGGTAATGGTAAATGTGTGTGCTGTCTATACATAAACATGAGCAGAAAAGGATAACGCAATTTCACTGACACACACAGAAAGCAGATTTTCTAATTTATTGACAACAGAGGAGAGGCTTGTAGTTCCAGTGTTTTCACAAACATAACTTTCTGAGACAATCTCTCTTCGGCTGACCTGCGTGGGAGCTTTATTGAATGAACCAGTCAGGAAAAATGCGGCTAATGAGACTTCCCTTTTTCGGTGTGAAAAATATTTATAATGTAATTTAATGTTGCTCAGATTATAACCAATGACTTCCTGAGTCAGTATCGAAGCCAGTGCAGAGTTGAGATGCAACCTGCTTGGGTATAGGGAATGCTTTGAGGACCTCGCTGTTTTGCTTTTGAAAAATGTAGCATTTGTATTCTATTACATTTATTGTTTTGTTTACCACGTTGGTCCTGGGTATCGAACTCGGGGCTCCAGGCGTCATGGCAGGTGCCTTCGCCTGTTGAGGCATCTCCTCTGTCCTGTATTTTTAAAAATAAAGATGGCTTTCCCTTCTCTCTCTTTGAAAATGTATCTGTCCGGTGTGCTAAGTGGGTCCTCATTCCTTGGGGTTGCTCTGTGGTTGGGGGCCTGTGTCATAACCCCTTCATGGCCTGGCAGTTGGAGGCAGCAGTTCAGAATACAGATTCCTCTCTCTCTCTCAAGCAAGCAGGGGGACTCATTGGTACCTTCTGACTGAATCACTCACAAGTTCCTTTGTTTGTTTCCTTTTTCAGCTGGAGAATACCAGTAACATTTCATTTGGCTTTTAAGGGCCTTCTGACTAGAATGTAGCAATCTTATGAAACACTTGTTGATATTAGTCTCACAGCTGGAGTATGTGGGACGTCAGTAACAGGACAAAGTTCAGATAAGTCTTTCCCAAATTGATTTACTGATAGTATTGATAGGATTACATATGCAGTGCGGACAGACTTAAATTTACAAAGCTCCCCTCTTTGTAGGCATCTGCTGTGTGGAGCTAGGAAGAGCATAGGTAGACTGAGACTCAGGTACCCCCAGACTTAGCCACCTTACTGTTTGGGTCTTCAGCAGGGCAAGCAGCCTCTGTGACCCTCCCCACCGCCCAGTGAGGGTAAATTCAGAGTAATTTAGTAAAAGGTTTACTTATACTGAATGCTTGAAAGGCATTAGGTCCTGTGTCTATTTTTCTATGGTTTGGGTTTATTTATTTTTCTTTCTAGGCCTTGAGTTCCTTTGCTATTTTAAGCAGAATGTGTCCTCTTGAAGTGTATACATACGGATTGCCAATGTAATGTTTCTGAACTGGTCTCCTCTTTTGTTTGGGGATGAGAAGGAGTTCAGGCAGGATCTCACGGTTTCCCAGGCTGGCCTAGAACTTGCTATGTAGTCCAAGCCGGCCTAGAATTAGAGGTGATCCTGCCTGAGCCTCCTGAGTGTTGGGGCTACAGGTGGGAGCCGCCATGTCTAGGTTTCTTCTTTTCATAACAGCTCCCTGTTGACACAGCTCATTGTTCAGCATCTTGTGGGTACACTCAGAGCCTTTGGGGACCTCATCACAGGGTGTCCTTCAACCTCTGCATCTCAGGGGTCCAGGTTTTTCTGGTAGTCAGGCCACTCCTTCAGAGACTAGCTCTCCAAAGGAAGGACTTAGTTTTCTTCTCAAAGAGTTCAGTGACGTCAGCACAGCGATGTGTCGTGTTTATTCACCATGAGCTGTGTGAAGATTTTTCCCAACTGTTATGTCTTTGCAGGAATTTTCTTACCACTGTTTGCTACGTATCATTTTATGCATCACTCCAGTTAATATAGAATACCTAACTATAAGTGATCACGAGGAATGTTTTACAGAATATTTTTTACTGGTTCAAATGGGAAGAGTCTACCTTGGAACGTGGGGCTGCTCGAGGGACATTTGCAGGATTATAACAAGTCTCAATTTGCTCAGCAGAGAGGAAGGGAGAGGGACGGATCTGTTCTGAGGATCCTCCCTCTGCTCCTCCACTGGGACCCTGACTCACCCATCCTCCCTCCACCCCCTTGTCTACCTCTGAGGTGTCTGTCCTCACTAATTCTAGGGTCACATTGCCTCGCTGCCTCTCCATGCGAGGGGGAAGGAAAGCTCGTCTCTGTTGGCGGAGCCTGAAAACAGAAGCCTCTGTTTGTTGTGTGTATGAACACAACACCTTGGAATAACCACCAGCAGCATTTCCAAATATTTTGGCCCTATTTAAGTAAAGAGACATGAATAATTTGGTACTGGCATCCTTTTTCTTTTCTTTTCTTCTTTTCTTTTCTTTTTTTTTTTTTTTTCTTGCATTAGCAAGAAATGTGATGAAATCTTCAAAGCAAGTTTTCACAGTTAAGAGTGGTTGCCTCTGTGGAGAGATGAGGGCAAAGGTCTGGGGCTTGGACTCTTCCTTAAAACCATTCCGTTTGCTTTTGTCTAAGCAGATTTGTGGAGTGTGTGTGCATGCGTGCGTGTGTGCATGCGTGTGTGTATGTGTGTGTGCATGTGTGTGTGCTTGTGTGTTTACATGTGTGTGTATGTGTGCATGCGTGTGTGTGTGTGTGTGTGTGTGTGTGTGTGTGTGTGTGTGTGTACTTGCAGAGCCTGGAGGACAGCATCAAATCCTCTAGAGCTGGAGTTACAGGTAGTTATGAGATACTCGGTGTTGGGTGCTTAATTCTGGTCCTTGCTAGCAGGGACAAGTGCTGTGAGCCACCAAGCCATCTCTCCAGCATTTGCACCTAGGCTCTTAAAAATCTATCTTTATGATGTTTGTATCTCAATTGTGTTCTCTATGTAACTTAGTGGGAAAATAACGGATGAGGTTCTATTGTCTTCTTAATTTTCCCAAATGCCATTTCGCCTTACTATAATGTGTCTCTCAATTTGAGTTGGCGTTAGGTCAACCCAAGTGTCTCTCTGTGGATCTGATACCTTTGGCTTTTCTGACAAGACATTCAGAGTCCGTGAAGTCTGCTGGAGGCTGTTCAGTGATAAGAGCATTTCCCTTAAGGACCATAGTGCTGCCATCCTGCATAGCCACGATGCTTTAAAATAATATGAAGACATATCATTCATTATAGGACTGCCGAGAGTCCGGTTTGGCAGTCCTTACCTGCTGTCCCTGCATGCTGGAGGCTGAGGCAAAAGGATTAAGAGTTCAAAGCTAGCCCAGGGCACATAGTGAGACTCTGAAAACAAAACAAAACAAAACAAAACAAAACATTGTAGAACATTCTCATTTATTCGGGAGAGTACTTCTTTTGTGTTTCTACAAAGTGCTATTCGGATTATTTATAAGCTTGTGATTTTTTAAAAAAATTTAAGAGTCATTTATTTTAGTCTACGTGTATGGATGTTTTTGCCTTTATACACTCGTGTGTAGTATGCATAGGTATAAGTGTGCTACAATAGGGCCTAGTACTCAAGAGGGCCAGAAGAATTGGATCTCCTAGAGCTGGGTTTAATGGATGGTGGTAAGTCACCATGGAAGAGTAGCCTGTGCACTTAACGTGTGTGTGTGTGTGTGTGTGTGTGTGTGTGTGTGTGTGTGTGTGTGTGTGTAGGAATGTGCACAGTGAGGAAGGTGCCTATGGAGGACAGCAGAGGGCATCAGATCCTCTGGAACTGAAGTTAGAAATGGTTATGAGCAGCCATGTGGGTGCTGGGAACAAAAGCCTTGTGGGTGCTGGGTCTTTTTGGGATAGCTGCAAAAGCTCTTAGCTGAGCTATCTTTCCAGCCTGGGTCTGATTTTCACAGCCTCTGTACATTGCGCGTAAATAGTAGATGACTGCTTCACTGCTCATCTTACTAAAGCATTTGCTTTCTGCGTACAATAGAATGCAATTACAAAAATAAACATGAACTCTGGGAACAAGAAGGCAAATTATATCAAAATGGAAGTTGATGACCCTAAAGGTCCAGTCCTTCCTTGTTCAATTTAGGTTTGCCACACGTACCTTGCTTAAAAGGGGTACTTGGCTTTCTTGTTTTTAGTTTACCTCAAGACTATTTGATGTTGAAATTTTAAATGAATTAAAAACTTGTAACATTTTAAAATATATTTGTGTATTTATGCATTTCTATAGTGGAATTTTTAACTCAGCACCTCATGAATGCTATAACCTTATTTATTATAAATAAATATGAATATGAATAAATAACCTTTTTTTTATTATAAAAGTAACATTTCTTTGTAAGAAGTGCTCGGTGGCAGGTTTTTTTTTTCCCTTCACCAATTGATTAAAAATAATCCTTTCTAAATCATCTTAAACATGTTTATTTGGCTTAAATAGTCTTCATATTAGTTCCAAATTTTCAGGCACACACAGGGACAAAATGTTGCCGCAGATCTTTGCTCTCAGCCCTTGCCAGCTCTCCCTCCAGGCTTCCAGCATTTCAGATAAACTGGCTGTTCTTGCATTGCCTCTGTTTCTCCCTTGCAAGCAATAGAAACAGGAAGAGTGATCACCACCACAGACCAGGACTCCAAAATCAAAATTCTAAATCCCTGAGCATAAATGCTATCCCTCCCCCCACCCCAGAATTTCCTGACCCATTTTCCTTTTATTTTGAGAAGACAACAAAACGAGTTCTTTCCAATCTGCCTTCTTCAAAAGTCTCTCACAGTGATTGGCAGTTTCCTCTTCTGCTACCTCTCACAAAGACCGTGACAGCATGCCTCGCACAAATGCAGAGTGCCAGCATTTCATCTCAGAAAAGCAATGCTTTTCCTGCAAGAGCTAGTTTTTATGATGAAACCAGCATATGGACCATTTAATCGAAAACCCAAAAGACTTCAGAACACAATTTAGCAGCCATTCAATCAAGCTGCAGCAGTTTCTTTTGCCCAGCAGGAAGGAGGTGGTTCAACGAAGGGATGTGGAAGAGGAGAGCTTAGGGGGCTCTAAGGTCCCTAAGAGTTTGTGAGGGGCCATAATTGAGGGCACTTTGGGCCAGAAGATGCAGCTCAGTTCTGCCCTGAGCTGGGACTCTCACTCTATCCACCTGCTTCTCCTTTTCCCTTGGAAGTATGCCCTTTGCTTACTTTTTGTTTGGAAGCAGCTGGGAAGGATATTTTTTGCTCTGAGTCAGAGCTTAGCTTTTGCAGAAGGCAGTCGGTGAAAGTCATCTCTTGTCATCGCCTGGCCTGGAGCTCAGTGTGATAAGGTTGCTTAAATATGTATGCTTTTAAGTGGCTGTAAGAATAAACAATCCATGTAAAGGTGCCTGTCCCGTGGCTACAACGGGGCTTTGTTCTCCCTGGCAAGCTCCCCTCATGCCTCTAACTCCTCCGTTGGCATTTGCTTAGCTCTATGTTCCTAAATCCTGCTTGTGTTATAATTACATCATGTATGATCTGTCTTCCTTCTACGCATGGTGAGTCTGGAAATCAACATGTGTTGTGTCCACCTAACACAGCTCTCTGTCTTCCTCAGGCTTTCAACCGGGGCAATTTAATCTATTAAGATTTTTAGTATTTATTTTATTTTCTGAAAGGATTTCACTCTGTGACCTCAAACTCACTGTCACACTGTGACAGTAGTCCTGTCCTAAATGTTTGAGGCTGGGGATTACAGATGTGAGTTACCACACCTGGATTACTTTTTTTTTTTTTAAATGTGGGCTTTGTCTATGTAGTGCAGGCTGGTCTAGAACTCATGACCTTGCTTCCTCAGCTAGAGTCCTGGGATTACAGGCATGTGTCACCACGGGTGGATAATTACTAAGATTGTAGAAATGCTATTTTTAGCAAGGTCACATAGATATTATCATGTCTTTGTTTTTTATTTATTTTAGGAGTCCTGTTAGCTGCACGTTATGGTGTTCTTGCTTTAACAGCAGACCACATTTAACACATTTCTTTGGGTTTGCACTCCGAAGGGCCTCCCGACCATTCTTTGGGCTCCTGGTGGTTTTCATTCCGGGCTGTTTCTCCATCTCCAGAGTGACTTCTTACTTCGTGCCTGGCCCCTTTTACCAATTCCTTCTTCCCTGTTGTGTGATGTGGCCCTGCTTTTCATTTTAAGTAGCTTTCCTTCAGTGTCAAGATCAGCTGCTCTCAGTCATACTTATGAAGAGGCGACAGGTGCCTGGCAGGTGACAGGCCCATGTGGCAGTTGCTGGTTCTCCTGCAGAGTGACATCGGTGGTAGCATCTGTAAGTGTTTCCTGTTCTAGAATCTTCCAGACTTGTTCCCAGTGGTATGTACCTGTTGCAGGTGTTATAAGAGCAATGTTTGAGCTGGGATGTGGTGAATATGTTTGCATATATATATGCATGTGTATATGTATGTGGAGGTCAGAGGTCAACGTTGGTTTTATTCTTCGATTGTTTTCTACTTTATTTTTGACATGGTGTCTCTTACCAATTTGACTACCGAGCTACCTCACTGGTCCAATGAGCCACAGGGACCTTCTAGTTCCTTCCTCCATGCTGGGATTGTAAGTGCGTGCTGCCACGCTGAGATTTTTACTTGTGTGTAGGGGATGTGAACTTAGGTCCTCTTGCCTGCCTGACAAGTGCTTTACTGGCTGAGTCAGCTCCCTGGAGCAGGCCCTTCTTTTTAGACTGATATATACTCCTTCCCTACCACCATCTTCCTGAAAACTGTCTACTTGTGTCCCTCGTTCCTAGGGACCACTCTCCCGGCTTTTCCTTTTATAATTGTTTGATTTTGTTAGCAATGGGTTCCATTAAGGTTCCATTATGGTTTTTGTACTCAATTCTTATGGTTCCATTATGGCGTTTTCGTACTCAATTCTTACTGCACTTTGTCCTTACTGAGCCCCCCCCCCCACTTCCCTCCTCCCATTCTTCCCTGATTCCCCTCTTGCTGCTCCTCTTTCTCCCCCTCCCCCACCCACCCCCATCCCATCTGCTTTCGGGTCACATGTATTCAGTTACTCACCTTTCCTCTCCCCCCTTTAGATGTCTTCTTCCTTTGGCTTGATCTCTTTCATGACCTGAGCAGTTCTAACCCTCCTGTTCTGAGAGGGAGTAGGAGGCCGGTTCTCCTGCCTGGCTGCCTGTGAACCAGCCCGCCTCCACCGCCCACCCCCCCCCATCCCCCCTCCTGCCCCCCCCACCCCCCCACCCCCACCCTGCCTTCTGCCCTCTGAGAGTCTGACTTTCTCATGTTGATATGTGGTGGTGCGGGGGCCTGTTTATTCACTTCCACCTTCTAGAAGACTGGTGAAATTTCTTTCCTGTTGCTGTCACTTATCCTTTTCTCTCTGTCTGTGCAGAATTTTGCTTTTTAAAAACTTAATTACTTTCATTAGATGGGGGTTTGGGAAGGAAACAGAGGAAAAACAAGACACTAAAATGCCATAGCTAATGAAAGTCTGATGACATCACCGTGGAGGAGATGTATTTCCTGGAGTTTGCTTCATTTTCCCATTGGGTTGGAGACCGTGGGATGACGGTCTCAGAGTGACAGCCTGGAGTCATTTGCCATCTTACTTGAGCTTGGTCGTGGATGCTGTCCTTTTATCTTTTCTTCAGTGACCTTCTCAAGCTCTTTTCTCTTCCTGTCTGGCTCTGTCAAGCAAAGAGGAAGAGAGTCAGGTTTCAGGAAGTGGATTAGGTGTCCAGGGACTCTCTTATCTCACCAGACTTCCCTTAGGTTAGTCTCAGAGACTGAAAACTAACCTGTGCTCTCACTCACCATGCTGGCACAGACACCAGATTCCAGCCTACACTGTAGCCATGGCTTCTCTTGGGAACCTGTTTGAGGCTGGGGATGAATTCTGAAATGGACCATCACCTTTCTGTTCTTAGCTAGTAGTTGGCTAACTGGCTTGGGAGTCCGCAGTGTTAGCAGAACACGTCACACTCTGGCTCCTGCCAGCCTGAAGTATACTTGGATGCACTGTAAGATAAATAATTTTTTTGTGTAGCCTTTTAGCACTAGGAGGACTCCTGGCTTCATTCACTGTCCATCATTCATTGTTCAGACGACCAACATGGCAATAGCTTCAAACAAGGGTCACTGTGTCAGGAAGGTGCTTTGGAAGGCTAAGGGCCATCTCCAGTGAAGTCATTCTGAGATTCCCAGTTAGGGTTTGCTAAATGACTTAGGGTGTGTAGAGTAACCTCGCCAGCAAGTCTGCAGAACGCACACAAAGTGCTTGTCAAATTTTAGCACACACAAAGCTGTAAAGAATGACCAATGTGACTGTTGACAAAAAAAAAGATATGTCTCAAAAATGACTTGGATGTGCTGGAATGCTGGACTAAAAATAACAAGATAACATTTCAAAAGCATAAGTATAAAATCTAATTTTTGAGTTAAAAAATCAATGGTAATGAGTATCTATTGCCAGTACTCCTAGTAGAGAAAGACACTTAGAGGATTCTTCTGACTAGAAGGTCAATACAAGCCAGAGAATTTGATGAGAGCGCTACAAATGTAGCTGGGGTTAATGGAACCACAACGTAGGAATCCTAATAAGCAACACACCTCCCTATTCAAGTGCTTAGGCCACACCGGGAGCCTTGTGTTTGCTGACTGGTGGACCTTTGATTACACGGAGCACATAAGAGTCTGCCAGAGAAGGGCAGTTAGCAAGGGGGCCTGAGGGCCTGGGGACTTGTTTCAAGTGCAAGAATGGAAAGAACTGGGTATATTCAGATGCAAAACAAAACTATTTGCTGTGCAATTTTAAGTGGAGCTACTTACCTTCTGAGCCTTATGTGTAAAATAGAAAGAGGATAATTTCTGTATGATGGTAGCAGGGAGTAATGGTATGTGGCAGGTAGGAGGTGGGAGGTGGGAGGGAGACTATGGGCAGTTTACATGTCGGGATCTGAAGTGTGTCTCCCAGAGTGTAACTAGTATGGTCACCACCCTTATCTGTCATCCTAGCCAAGACATTAAGAGTGAAAGGAGGTGGCATAGTCTGGTGTTTGTTGTTGCTCTAGTGGAATACCCAACACTGGGTTTTATTCATCATACATTTTTGGAGTTGGGAAATTCCAGGGAAGACTACTGTTTCTGTCGATGCCCTTCTTGTTTGTAGGGACTTACGACAGCATCTTGAGATAGCACAAAGCATCACATGGCGAGAGAGACGTGTACAAAGGACAGCACTTTTATAACAGATCAACTCGTGAGAGTAACTCACTAATCTGTATGTGGATTAACCTACCCATGATAGCAATACCCTCATGGCCTTATCACCACTAAACGGGTCTACCTTAAATCTGCCTCTTGGGCCTTATAATGCTCCAGCGTGGGTTTGCATGGGACATTCAAATCATGGTAAGGGGCTTAGGAAATGCCCAGGGCAACAGGTGGAAATGGGACTATTGTGATATCAGTCAGGCTTCAGGAAAGTGGGCCCTGCGAATGGGCACAGTGGCTTGGGGGGTGTTGGGGTTGGCAAATGGCCTGCCTTGAGGACAGGTAAGCAGGGCTTTCAGAAACTTCTGCACAGTCTGACATTTCCAGCTGGTGCTACATCAACGTGGAGGTTCTTATTACAGACTATGGTGCACAGTGCTGTGCTGGGGGTAGGGGCCTTGTAAAATAAATTAAATAATGAAGTACAAGCTACCCTAGCCTTCTTTATCTTATTTTACATGTACAAAAAAAGAGAAAACAATAAAGGGAATTCTCATCCCTTACCACCTATCAAAGTTCCTAGTCCTAAAAATAATATGGAAATCAAGACTTCCTGTGAACTCTCAATTGTGGTCTGTGTTCAGAGGGGCTGTTGGAACACTGCTGTCCTGAGCTTAGAGTCCACTGCTTTATGAGGCACATATTCTGAAAGTATTCTTGACTGACCGCAGTGACAGCTGAAGTGAGCATCTAAATGTAGTTATTAAATATTTTCTGGACCAGGCCCTGGATCAATGAGAGTGTCTGAACAGTCATCACCTGACACCTCCAGTGTCTTGGAACAGATATAGGAATAATAGCCCTACCCTGGAGAGAGGCCAGGTCAAAGAGGCCATCTGTCACTTGTCTCCTGAGTCTGATGTTCAGATGCAGGCTGTTCTTGTTGCCTTTATGTCATGACAAGAGGGCAGGAATTTCTCCAGTCCAGGTCTTGAGCCTGGGACTGTGACACCTGCTGGCAACCTGCTGGCTAGTATGCCACCGTCAGTCACTGGGTTCACACTGCATTTTCCTGCTGAGGGTGTTCCTCCCACTTGATGACCCTCTGCCTTTTAGAGCTGTTACTCCCATGTAGGGAAAGCCCTCTTCTTTGGTTCACCCTTCAGCACTCAGCTACTTCATTCTTGGAGAGGGAGAGTTAGGAATCTCACCAGAGACAAGAGAGTCACTTGTCTCATTAAGGTATACCCCTGGATCACTATAGTCCAGGGGCAGGGAGGGCGGGGGGGCAGGAGTGCTGGTTTCTGGAATTCTGGAGAGTCTGCAGATATTATCCTGAGATCCATCATTTAGGACCTTGGTGATGTTGTTGCAGGGTTGAGTTGCACCCTAACTAACAGAGAAAAACTATTGAGTGACCATTGACATTTTGGGGGGAGTTAAGGCTGATAGACGGGAGAGTAGCCAGGAGGTTACTAATGTAGATGTGTGCGGATTTCACAAATGAAGACAAGAGAGTTTGACACTGTTTCCAATAAGATGGTCTTGAGTGGGTTATAAAACACGGTGAATCGTTGGACAGACGGCAAGTGATCTTTGAATTCAAACACTGGGCCATGGCTGGGCAGTGGTGGCTCATGCCTTTAATCCCAGCACCGGGAGGCAGAAGCAGGTAGATTACTGTGAGTTCGAGGCCAGCCCGGCCTACAGTGAGTCCAGGACAGCCAAGGCTAACACAGAGAGACTGTGTCTCGAAAAACAAACCAAACCAAAACAAAACCAAAACAAAAAAACAAACAAAAACCCAAACACTGGGCCACTGAGAATGCTTAGCCCAAGGAGGCTGATTTCTTCCCCCAGGAAACTGAAAGCTACAAAGCCTTATGTGGAATATATACAGTAGATGTGGAATAGCTGGACCTCAGTGAGACAGCTGACCGCCCCTCTGTATGAGTTCACTTCCCCTCCAAGAGTCCTGGGCAAGACTGATACATGCCAATGGCACGAAAGCAGCTGGAGTTTCGTCCTCCTGTGCATAACTTCTCCAGTGCCCCATATCTATGCTGACTTTGACAGTGGCCATTTTGGTGCTTCCAAAAAGACAAGACGTACTTAGTTTTGCTTACTAAGGTATAAAAACATTGCCGGGCATGGTGGTACATGCTTTTAATCCCAGCACCCGGGAGGCAGAGGCAGACAGATTGCTGTGAGTTTGAGGCCAGCCTGGTCTACAAAGCAAGTCCAGAACAGTCAAGGCTACAGAGAGGAACCCTGTCTCAAAAAAACATATATATGTTTTTCTTACTCTTGAGGAAATTAGTGTCTTATCAGAGACTTAACATATGGACACTGTGCCCCTCTGAAAATGTCTTAGTCAGTAACTTAGGTAAGATTAAAGAGAATGTGGGCATCAAAGCATTAGGTGATGAACACCGTGGCTGAGACCTGAAGGTTTTGACTACATCTGAACGGCTGGGACAGTGGAGCTAAATCTTAATGTATTCACTCTTTGTCCTTCATTCCACAAAATTAAGCCCCGTGTTTGTCAGAAACTGGACCAGATGCTGGGGTGAGGAGATACGTGGGCCGTGGCAGGGATGACGAGACAGGGAGTGTTGTAGGTGGAAGCAAGCCCAGGGTGCCATGGCACAGGCAGAATGAGTCTTATGAAGACTTGGGGGAACTGGTGATATTGAACATTCAAGGCCATTGGCAAAGGTTACATTATAAGAGATTTTAGGGAAGCAGAAGAGTTTGGAAGAGCTTTAGGGTCACATGTTCAGGGAACAGCATGCATGATGGGTAGCACAGTATGCAGGAGGGGAGAAACCTTGGATAACATGAAAAACCAGTTTGCGGTGGTCACCAGTGGCTGAGAACTGGACCAGGGGGAGATGCTACGTATTTCCTTTTCTTTATGGTTCTGTGCTTCTGGGTTATAGAATGAGAGGAAAAGCCGTGGCACACCCCAAGGTGGCTCAGCTGTAGCTTGAAGGGCCTGCCCTCTTACCTCAGGGAAGGTCATGTCCATACTTATCTAACCATTGGAATCCCTTCTCGGGCCAGTCCCTTGAAGAGTCTTGTTTCTGGTCCCAGAGGTTGGACCCAGAAGTTTATTTCAGAAGAGCCAGAATTAAGTTTGTGAAACTGCAGACCAGGGTGAGCTGTAGAGGTGTGAAACTAGGAAGAACCGCTGTCATCCTGACACCACAGTGATAAAGAAGGATTTGAAAAGGTGAACACTTTTTTTGCCAATCTATGTCATAAATAATAGGGGTCAAGAAAAAGGTAATAGCTAAAAGCTTAGATTGTTTTGAGGGAAACTAAGGTCGAGAGAGTTGGCCTTGGGCATGACCTAGCTATATTGTAGGTAATAAGAGGTGAGGCAGAAATGATTGATGGGTGCCAGTCATTTTCAGGCGGTACCTAAGAGGTGGGATGTTTCTTTACGTTAAGATTTTTCACGTTATAAGTGAGTCTATACCATTTGACTCTTTCTGCTTCTGGGTTAACTCACTCATTATGATCATTTCTAGTTCAATCCATTTGTGCACAAATTTCGGGAATTCCTTGTTTTTAATATCTGAGTAGTATTCCATAGTGTAAATGTCCCAATTACATTTAGGCTGTTTCCATGATCTGGCTATTATGAATAAGGCTGCTATGAACATGGTTGTGTGCTTGTTCTTGTTGTGTGCTGGAGCATCTTCTGGGTATATTCCAAGGAGTGGAATAGCTGGGTCTTGAGGAAGCCCTATTCCCAGTTTTCTGATATAGTGCCAGATAGATTTCCAAAGTGGCTGTACTAGTTTGCATTCCCACCGGCAATGAAGGAGAGTTCATCTCTCTCCACATTCTTGTCAGCATGTGGTGTCACTTGAAGTTTTGATCTTAGCCATTCTGATGGGTGTAAGATGGACCCTAGGTGAGAGAAGCATGGGAGGATGGGGGAATAGAAGGTCCCAGAGGGTCCTAGAAACCTACAAGAAGAACATTGTGATGGGCAGATCTGGGCCCAGGGGTCCTGCTCAAACTATGGCACCAGCCAAGGACAATACGTTCAGTAAACTTCAAACCCCTACCCAGATATAGCCAATGGACAGGACATTCTCCACAGTTGAGTGGAGAGCGGGGTCTGACTTTCACAAGAACTCTGGTGCCTCATATTCGACCACGTCCCTTGGATCGGGAGGCCTAGTGGCACTCAGAGGAAGGATAGCAGGCTACCAAGAAGAGCCCTGATACCCTATGAGCATATACAGGGGGAGGAGGTCCCCCTCAGGCACAGTCATAGGGGAGGGGAGTAAGGAGGAAATGTGAGGGAGGGAGGAATGGGAAGATACAAGGGATGGGATAACAATTGAGATGTAATATGAATAAATTAATAAAATATATTTTAAAAAAGATTTTTCAAGTTGATTTTAAGCAGTTTTTGCATGGAGATCTCTAACAGACTATAAGATCAGAAGAGCTGAAGTCTACGAGAGAGATTCTACAGACACATACACACACACACACACACACACACACACACACACACACACACACACATCTTTCTGAGACAGGGTTTCTCTGTGTGTAGCCCTGGATGTCCTGGAACTAGCTTTGTAGACTAGGCTAGCCTCAAACTCACAGAGCTCTGTCTGCCTCTGGCTCCCATGCGCTGCCATTAAAGGCATGTGCCCCCATGCCTGGCTTCTACCATGGTATTTAAAGTCTCGTGTGTAATGCGTTACTAAGGGGGCAGAACATTCAGACAGAGAAGAGCAGAAGGCCTGGAACAGACGTCTGTGGAAAACTCTGAGAGAGCTGATGGGGCCTGCATGGCAGAGCTCAAGAGGGAAAACAGGGACGAGAAGAAGAAGAAGGGGGTAAATGGTACCAAAAGGAGGGCAGAAAAGGAGACGTCTAATACTCTTGACCAGCTTGGTGATGATGAGACTTTGGGAGGATTGCATTCTTGATGAAGCAGCCAAGGCCCTGCGCTTAGATAGCTCCCTGGGCAGAGTGGTCTCAGGAGATCCCATCAGGTGGGCTCAAGAACCTTAACAGTCATTTTCTTGGACAACCAAGAGAGTTCCTAATGAACTTAGACCTTCGTGTCCCTTTTCTCCTCTGTTTCTAGAGCCTGTGTGGAACCTTAGTTTCCAGCCATGGGCGGCTTCTCTCACGAGTGGTACTTTTCCACTAGGAACATAAGAGAAACTGTTTCTGGTGAAATCTGGTGCATGGAGGTGAGAAAAGAGACCTGATATCTCAGCGCCTTCCTTTTGTCATTGCAGGAAAAGAAGGAGATGGAGGCAAGAGGGAAAGTCAGAGAGGTAGGGGCAGCCAGGAGGAGGTGGGTTGGAGCATAGCCTGCTTGTTTAACAAGCAAAGCAGATAAAGATTAGAGTAACCATGGCAACAAGCTGCTGGCAAAGACTGGGGTTTGGGGCAGAGGGAGGGAGGTGGAATGAGTCGGCTGGGTAAAAGCCCAGAGTTTTGGAAATTGACATTTCTTCTTCCCTCAGGCTCTTGGCTGGTAGAGAGTCACCATAGTCACCCGCAGTGACTGCAAAGGGAGGAAGGGAGAGAGGGAAGGACAGAGAAGATTAGTAGGTAAGGTGGGCGGAGCTGACTCAGGCAAAGGGAGGAGCCTGGGACTGGGAGCAGGGGCACTGGGGACACCCAGGGTGCATTGCCTCAGTCTACCTCTGCCACTTGCTTTTCTTTATTCAGTCCCATTTATCACATGTGCTGCGGTTGTGAAGGTGCCATAGTATGTGTGGTTTTTCTTTTTTTCGGTTTTTAGGATGTCACATTTTTCACTCCTTGACAGGCCTGATCCTGTCAAGAATGCTTTCCTGGCCGTATTGCTCCAAGTTTGCATGTACCTGAGAGATGGGGAGAGACAGTGTGGTGTGTTCGTGTTAATGTGGCCTCTTCTCACAGCCGATGTCTGGACTTTAGTCAAGAATTTCTTAGAAGTCCTTTGCCCTTGAGATGTTGCCAGCCTCTTCTGTAACCGCTCATGGATCTGTCAATAAGAATGCAGATGCTTTAAAAAGATAGGTGAGTGCTGTGCCCGCCACTTCTTTCTGAGTAAGATCAAAGTACCTGAGTGAGAACAGTGAGACGCTGGCAGTGTCACAAACAAATGGCGCTTTTGGCTTACGTATCTCCTCATCACGCCCAGCATGATCTCTCCCAAAATAGCACCAGCACTGTTGGAGAGGGACACAGACTTCTCCTCAGTCTAATGTAAGGAGCATTGCGATGGAGGTCAGGTGCGTGCCCCTCCCTTTCCAACTGCACTATGATTCTTCCACGTCTTCCTATACATGTGGATTCCGGAGCTACAAATTGCCTAGGCAGGGGGTGGAGTTGGGGTGCAGAATGAGTCCTGGGGAGCCCGAAGCCTATGGCCCCTTGGGACCTTGCAGACATGCAGGTGCTGAAAGCTTAGGAGTCATAGATAACATTTCTGACACTTTGCAACGTTAATCAGGCAAGAAGGTGGCCAAGCGGATTCATGGCCATTGCTAAATCACTTCCTCTCCAAAGCACATGCAACCCAGGCGTGTGGTGGAAGAGGCCCTCCTGGTACAAAGAAAAATTTAGAAAAAGATATAGGTCCAAGCTCTTTGTTGTAAACTGCCATGAATAGTTGGGAAGAGAGAGCGCAAAGGTGACTGATTTCCCCTGAGTGCAGAGGAGGTCTGACTGAGACTCAGAAAGAGATGGCAACTTCACTAGAAGCCTCATATGACTTTCTTTTTCTTCTTTTCTCAAGCATATGCCTCTCAGGTGAATATAGTCATCTTGTTTCTTGGCTCCATCGTGAACTGGAAGCATGCAGTTTTGTTCAGCAGTGAAGCAGGGTTCCTAAAACCCTGGGGGCCACCAGGCAATGCATTGAGATTTCACTGGTGAGAGAGGTTTGCAAAAATAGCAAGTTTAATTTTCTTTGTTGTCGGCACCTACAGGGTTTGACACAAAGTACTTGTTGGGAGGTCACTCACCAAATGCCCTAAAGGGAAGGAAAAGAAAGGCATAGCTTTGGAGTTCAATGAAGCGTTCCTTTTTGTGTGGGACGTACAAGAAGATAACTCAAGAGGATTTGGGGGATTGAAGAAAGTTCCAAGCCAAGTGGTGGCAGTGCAGGCCTGTAATCTCAGCACTCTGGAGGCAGAGGCAGGCAGATCTCTGGGTTTGAGGTCAGCCTGGTCTACAGGGTGAGTTCCAGGACAGCCAAGGCTACACAAAGAAACTCTGTCTTGAAAAACAAAAACAAAAATTAGCAGCAACAGCAGCAGCAAAAACAACAACAAAAATAAAAAGAAAACAAACAACAACAACAACACCAGCCAAGCAAACAAAAAAGAAAGTTCTATGCCGGAGTATAAAATGTATTGTTTTACTCATAGTCAGTCTTGCAAATAAACCATGGTACTGTGTAGACAACCCCAGCACACTCAGGAGCACACGTGAGTATCCATTTGTATACTCTGAAGCAATGAAAGCCAACTCTAGTCTTTTCATTTGTGAGTTAATTTATCAAGCCCACATTGCCTCTAGGCAAGTGCTGTATCAGAGCAAAAGAAACAACACAAGGATGCAGAGAGGATGCGATTTCCCCTCTCCAGGAGTTTGCAGATAGTGGCTGAGAAGCACAGATACAGTTAGATGGGTTGTAGGCTCATGGACACTCTGATGGGTGGGTCCATGAGCAAGTCACAGGGAGTGATGCTCGCTCCTCTCCTGGATGAGAACAAAAGGGGAAAGATGGAGTATCCTTTAGGAAGCTGCAGCAGCAAAATGCCACTGTTCTGTTCTGGAGGCTAGAAACCCCCAAACCAAGGTGGTGACAGGCGTAGATCTCTGGAGGAAGCGTTTTCTTAGCTAGGAGAAGTCCGCCTCTCTCTGTGTGGGACAGGAGAGAGCAACAAGGTAGGGAAACACATGAACAAATTCTCTGATGTCTTTTTTTTTTCTGATGTCTTTTCTATAAAAGTTCTAATCCTATCCAATCAGAGCCCCACTATTTTAAAATTTTGTACGTTAATCGATTTATCGTGTGTGTGTGTGTGTGTGTGTGTGTGTGTGTGTGTGTGTGTGTGTGTAGTGGGGCTCTCCATGTAAAGGTCAGTCAGAGGACAACTTGTGGGAATCTGTTCTTTCCTTCCACCCCGTGGCTTCCAGGGATGAAATTCAAGTTGTCAGGCCTGGTGACAGACGACTTTTCTTGCTGAGCCGTCTCAGTGTCCCCAAAGCCCTACTCATTATTTATTTTAACCTTAATTACTTCCTTTGAGCCTCCTCTGCCCTTTTCCAAACCCAGCTGTGTTTGGGGTTCATGCTTCAATGAGCATATTTTTAACGGGGCGGGGGAAACAGGAGTTCATGAAGAGCAGAAGGCGACATGAGCAGGTGGCAATTGACATGAACCCTAAAGAGTTACCCAGTGATATGGGCAGGCGTGCCCCCCTGTCAGGAAGGAACACACAGGAAGGTATGGGAAGGCATGCCTTCACGCAGTGGACAACTATGTGCAATTTAATGGCCCTGGAACGGGAAGAGGAAATGTGGTTATTGGACATGAAGGACTCAGGCTTGTTGAACAGTTGGTGTGGGGTCATTAACTAAACCTGAAGGAAGGAGCAATGTGTCTAGCCTCCCTGGAGTTCAGAGGGCCAGATGAGGGAAGGAAGCAGGGGGTGAGGGAAGCCGGGGAGGGCCAGATGAGGTGAGCCAGGAGGTCCCAAGTGAGAGAGAAGTGCAGAGGAGGGCGGGGAAGTGGGCTGTAGGAGGGCCTGGTCTTGCTTGTTGATTGCTATGTGTGAGTGGAGTCGAGTCCTGAGCTGGTTTCTGGTTCTGGCTTGAGTGTTTTGTTCTAGAAAGAGATAGAGGTGGAAGCACAGACACTGTGAGGCGAGTAGTGGGGGGGAGAGAGAGAGAGAGAGAGGGAGAGAGAGAGAGAGAGAGAGAGAGAGAGAGAGAGAGAGAGAGAGAGAGAGAGAGAGAGAGGTGTATCAGGAGGCAGAGAGGAAATGATACTGGGAGCATCCAGGATGCAGAAGTGGATGGTTTCTAGGAGGTCATGTGACAGGCAGCTAAGGAATGTGGATATGTCTGGGAAATAGATGGGCCAGAAAGACCCTGACAGAGCCGCATGCTAGGAGTGAAAGGAGGAAGCGGGGTTAAGGAGGAAGAGGTCCTCTGTGGAGCTACAGGGCAGACTGGGCAGGCCAGTGGTCCTGGCCCTGGGACTCCATCTGAGAGTGTGGAAGGAAGCTTCCCCGGGGCAGGAGGTGAGATACGAAGCTTGAGAATTAAGATGTGAAGAAGACTTTACACCGCTGAGACCTACTGAGGGAACCTGGGGCAAGAGCAGCTTTAGAAGTCAAGGGCAACCTTCATTCCTTTGTCTCTGAGATATTTTTAGATATGGGAGAA
This sequence comes from Acomys minous, assembly GCF_964271855.1. NCBI lineage: Eukaryota > Metazoa > Chordata > Mammalia > Rodentia > Muridae > Acomys > Acomys minous. The sequence goes on from NC_140487.1 coordinate 70,280,631, forward strand.
TTTCTGTGTAGAAACTGAAGAGAAAAATAAATGGCGCAACCTTTGCAAGCAAGCATGTGGGTGTTTCTGTGTATGTACATGCTGGTGTATGTTTGTGTATACTTGCCCAAGTTTAAGTGTGGAGGTCAGAGGTCAATCTTGGATGTCAGTCTCCAGGAGCTATCCATCACCACTACCTTGTTTTCTGAGTCAAGGTCTGTCACTGGGGCCTGGGGTAGCCATTAGACTAGGCTGGCTGGCTTCCTGCCTTTGCCTCCCCGGTGCTGGGATGATAAGTCTATGCCACCACTCCTGGCTTTGCGTATGGGTGTCAGGGTTAAACTCAGGCCCTCAATAGCTTGCCCACTCAGCTGTCTGCCCAGCCCCTGAAACTTTAAAAGTCACAAACATGGTATGCATGCAAACACACATCCAAAAAGTATAGAGCCCAGGTGATTGAGAAAGAAAGAGGAGTAGATCAATGTATCTGGGGAGAGTAAGTTGAAGACTAAAACCAGTGGGTTTTAGGGGCCCTTGTATGATTTGAAAGGCTATGCGGAAGGAAAGGAAACAAACTGAGTTAGCCTTGTGAACACTGAATTAATCAGCTCAAGCCTACACGATGCAGTCCTTGAGGCAAATGCATTTTAAATCGGAGTTTAATTTTTTTTTTAAAACTCCACAATTCTAAATACTTAGTCGTAGAGATGGATGAAGTTAAATAGTTCTTTTAAGAACAGCACTGCATGGAAAATAACTAGGTTTGCCTTGCTAAGTTTAGCATATAAAACTCTCTCCTGAATGGCGTCTTTGTCAGCCCCAGGCTGGGGGAGTTCAATTCCCTTTTATTTGGTGAATTCCTTAATTGGATTTTGTTTGCCGATCTTACTTTCTCACATTGTAAGATTTTAATAAATCATTATAATCATTCCTTCCTGTCTTGCAAAAAATAACCTTTCTGACAGTTCCCGAATGATTCCCTCCCCTCCTGTGTTTGCGTCTTGGGATTATTAGTGTAGCTTACAAATGAATCCGAAAAGGCCTGTGCAGCCAAGGGTTGATTTCAGTCATTTCCCAGGCGTGAACTCAGAGCGTGCGGAAGCAGGAACCTGCGAGGTCACGCTCGGCTGGGAGGCCACAGCAGGGCTTGGCACATTATCTCCTGCCTGGATTATTGATGAGATGCGTGGGGTGGAAGCGGGTGGTGGTGGTGGTGGTGCTGGGGTGGCAGGCGGCCGGTGAGAGGAGGGAGGTCTCCTATCCGTTTGGTTATTAAAGCCTCTGCAGGAAGCAGCTTTATTGGTGATCTATGAGCACCGGAGGCTTCTGCGTTCTCAACACAGATTCTTCTGGGTCGGCCACCGTTGACGACTGGGGAAGGCAGGACTGTTTTGTGTAAGTGATGTGCTGGGTGGACAGACAGCCTGGCTCAAAATACACCTCTCTCCCAGGAGCCTGCTGTGGCTGGCCTTCTCATGGGTTCAAGGGCTTGCTCACTCACTCACCATTTGGAAAGTGAATTGCGGACCCAAACCTTTCCCTTGACTTCTTCAGTGTTTCCCAGTGGCTGCTGCTATTAGCTGCTTTTGGGTTGCTAGGACAAATGCTTGACAGCATCTTAAAGGAAGAGCTGTGTAGGTTGCCTCGTACTGCAGAAGTTCCAGGCTGTTCCAGGCTTTCCGACCCAGTGGTATGGCAGAAGAGGAGGAGGAGGACGTTCATTTCCTGATGGTAGGAAGCAGAGAGCTGAGGGAAGGACTCAGATCAAGCATAGCCTTCAAAGGCGTGTCCTCGGTAATCCACACCTTGCAGCTGGTCTCCACCTTCCAACGTGTTCAGCCTCTCAATAAACATCCCGTGAGCCTGTGGGGGACATTCCATTCTACGGCTGTGTTGCCTGTAGACACAACGTGAGACAGTGATGCTGCCCTGTCGGCTGTGCCCTTCCTTACGTTTCTGCCTTCCTTGCCACTAACCTTCCAGTGATGTGAGGACACTAGGCAGTGGCCGTCCCTCACCCTCCATAACTTTCACAGGCCTCTTCTTGTGTGAGGACCTTTTGAGGAATGGCAGTTTTAGGTGTCGGGCACCTATAAGAGTGCTCAAGTCAGTCAGTCACCTCACATTCTTAAAACATTCAGCTTGCTCCTTATATGAACTGCCAAGCCAAAGATCTCACTTTAAATATACATATGTACATGCAAAGCATTGTGTCTCGTTAATGGAATTCTCAGTTTGTGCTGCCTTTCTCCTCCTCTCTCTTTTCTTCCATCCTCCTTGCCGACATCGTGCCTGTCCACTCCCAGTAGCCACTTTCTACTATCATACCAGCCTCCCTGTGCACCAATGGTCTCATGTGGCTTCTCATAATCTATACCCACTCTCAGATCCTCTTGTTTACATATATGCAAACACTAGAAATCCAGATTTACATATGGTATAGCTCAGTGGCAGAGCGCTTGCCTCAAAGAGGGAGCTCTGAAAGAGAAGTGCTTTTTAAACTTAAAATTCTCACTTGGGGTTTCTGCTTCTTGGTGGCAGTCTTGAGAAAGGCTCTCATCTTTATAATTTTCCCATTTGTATTTCTTTTCAATTTCCTCTACTAGCCACAAAAGTAATTAGTGCAGTACAAAGCTGGAAGCCATTTTCTTTATTCTTCCTCTTTGTAGCCGCATGGCCCAACTGCGGGCAAAATTTACAGTCTGCAAAGGTAAGAATTAATATTGCACTGATACTTTTACTCCATGTATGTGTAAAAGCCTAGAAACAGTCCCGAGAGCAAAACTGACAGATGAGGTGCCAAAAAGCCTGTGGAGAAGGAAGGAGCCAGGTCCCCTCCCCAGCATGTGTTGTTTGAGTGTTCATGCTACACAATGGCCCACAAGCCTAACAGGTCCAGAAGACATGGCATTTTTGAGTTTGTTTCCAAAAGGTGCAGACATTTTCCCAGCCCCTGGGTCTTTAAGGAAGCTGCTCACGCAGGTCAGCGGCTCCAGTTTGAAGGCAGCTCTCCTAAGGACCCAGGGGAAGCTGCTGCCGTCACTGCTGCTGTTTCTGCCTGCCTTTGCTCAAAAGTTGGCAAAGGCTGGTCATGCCGTGGATCTATTTATGGCAAGCACACGTCTAACCACCTTGTTCTTTTCTTAGCATCGGCCTGACATGCTATCAATTATCCATAAGGTGAATGACAACACAAGGGAAGCTATTTGAGGAGGTGCCCTGAGGTGAGAGATGGGTGTGTGTGTGTGTGTGGTAGAGGTCACATGGGAACAGCTCCAGATGGGAAGGGTAAAACAGACGTTCCTTGTTGGTCTAAACCGGCGAGTGGCTGCGGCGATCCTGAGCTGCTTGCTGGTTGTCTTACACTCTGCCTCACATCCATGTGTCTGTCGATACAGAAAAGGCAGGGAACAAGACACAAAGACGGTAGCCTCCTTCCAGGAGGGTCATCTGTAGTCTCCTCTCTGGCTAGAAAAAGAATATACTGGAAGCTCGTGTCGGAGCCTGAGGACACAGCGTACGTGTGGTGGGGACTGCACATCATTGCTCCATCAGGGACCTCTTGTATGAGGAGGGGAGTGTGCTCTTGGACCAGTTGTTGCCTTTCGACCAACAAGATGGCTAACCTTGGATGTTTCAGTGGAAAGCCCACTGCCCTGGCTCCTAGAGGCTTCTCCACAGAGCCTCCTCAGCCCTCAGGACTCTTGACTAGCCTGTGTGTTCATCTTCTCACTGACTACTGAAAAGATGTCCCCTTTGGAGACACTTCCTGTCCCCTACTTCCACTTCCTCTTCCCTCTTCCTTTTCTTCCTCTTCCTACCCCTTCCTCCATCCTTCCTCTTCCTTCATCTCTTTGGTCCCCCTCCTCCTCTCTTCTTTCCTTTTCATTCTCCCCTTTCCTATTCTCTGCTTCTTTTTTCTTCCTCCTTCTCCCTCTTTATTTCCCTTTCCCTTCTTTTTTTCCTTCCTCGTTCCCTCTTTCCTCTTCCCTCCCCCTTTTCCCCTTCGCCTCTCCCTCTTCCTCCTTTCTCTTCTGCTCCTCCATGTTTCAGCAGAGACACTTATCGCTGTGAGAGACGGGCTGCCCTGCAGTCATTGCCTCGTTTGTCTGCATTCAGGGCTGCGCTGTAGGACCTGGTGGGTTTTGCTCTCAGAGCTGTTAGAATAATGCTGTCTTTGCTGTCAAAAAAAATTCCCAGAGCTGAATGGCTCAAGAGCAGGGAGGTTGAGGATTCTGCAGGCACATCCACAGCCTGCCATAGGATCTCTCTTCCTATGCATATGTCCTCTGTTTGCTGTGCTCTTTGAATCTGAAGAGAGAGAGAGAAAAAGATTGAGCCAGGCTTGAGTGAGAAGCCAATTACAGGGACCCCCCAACAGCCCTGCTAGGAGAGGGCACATCCCCTTCTTCCCATCACCTCTCTGCTCCCCTCCCCCTGCTGCTCCTCCTTTTCTTTGTCAGTCAAGATTCAACTGCCCTGGAGGTGTGTGCTGCTAACTTCTCAAGGAGGACAGAGCAGCTGTGTCCTGAAAGGCATTGGGTTTCTTGTGTGTGTGTGTGTGGGGGGGCATCAAATTCCATCTGTCGGACTAATCCATTTTTTTCTGGGACAGTATCTAGTGCCTGAGAATGTCTGCATTTGTCCAAGAGTCTCCAGGTGCCTTGGGGACCCATTTATAGCCTTTATTTATTTTATTTTATTTTTTTGGCAAGGCTGCCTGTCTTTTTCTTCTCTACAGTGAGACCACTCAAATTTAACCTGCTTTCCTGTGTAGGAAGCTCACAGTGAGGAGTCGAACCCATCATCTTGAGTATAGAATAGCAATGCACAGGTATGCCTGGACACGCATATGGGCATGTGCACCTGTATGTGTGTGTGTGTGTGTGTGTGTGCATGCAGATATGTATATGTGCACATGTGGGTTGTGTGCACTGAATACCATGTGGGCATCTGTCAGCATCCTTGCATCTCCTGGATGGTTGTGTATGTCGGGGTAGGTGGAGTGGGTGGACACTTTCTGTAGAACCTGCAGGCAGTGTCAGAGTCTTTAGATGGCTGGTAAGGAAGCGCCCTTACCTGTTCTGTTTTACATTATAACTAAAAATGTGGGTGTATAGCCATTAAGACTTCTCTTCTCTCCTTGTAGACTGAAGCTTTTAAGCCAAGACACTCTGTTAATACCTTTTTGGGGATCAAGACTTGACTTTTGTGTTGTTGATATCACCCCAAAGTCAGGGGAGTTCACTACCCACAGTGTTTCTGTGCCATGTGCCACCTCTTCCCCTTTATTTGTCATAGCTGTTATTGTCCAGGGAGAAATTTTTTTGGAACAGGGTAGAAAGACATGTCTTCTAGGCATACATTTTGGAAATAACCACAGTTTTAATCTGAAGTCTCTTGTGGAACAATTTATGAGTTTGAAACATATTGATAGATTGATTACATGCAGCTTGTGTTTAAATATATAATCAGATATATATCATGTCAAATGAAGTCTAAAGATTGCCTAGTGACTAGACACAATCAATAAACTAAGTGGTAGGTTTTAGCTTTTGCATTTGGAGTTCATGTTATTTTTCTTTCTTAGTTTGCTCCTAAGGAGTCCACAAAGGACTGAGTGTTGCTCTTGGTAACTGGAAAAAATGATTAAAATTGCTCATATGATTCTTCATTTCTTCCAAGATTTAATGCAGGGTTTGGAAAACAATAATCCATAGGCCAGTTGGGTCTACTAACTTTTGTAAATAAAAGAGTATTGGAATGTGGGCTGACTCATTCATTTGGTAATTGTCTGTGGTTTTACTTGTTTGTTTATAAATAAAGTTTGATTGAAATGTGGGCCATGGCTTATTGTTTATGGGTGGTTTTTTTTTTTTTTGCCATAACTGCAGAGTTAAGTGGTGATGTTGCAGATTTAATAGCTCATAAAGTTTAAAATATTCAGTGTTTGACCCTTAACAGATGAAAGATGTTTTCTCTAATTTAACTTACATTTTTTTCCTTTACTTCTTTTTAAGAGGGCTAGAGCAACACTGAATGGCTAATGGTCTTTAATGGCACAAGGAGCCATTATTCTTTCTCCTAGAGATTGTAAGCCAACCAGTAGAACAGGAAAGAGAGAGAAAGACAGGGATGGCTGCAGGCTGGGGGTGGGGTGGGAAGCAAATCTCTGCAAAGGTACTCAACGGATATTTCTCCACAGATGTTTACCATGGCAGACCAAGTTCAGGGTAATCTGTCAGTGCTGTGGCAGCCACTCAGGAATGAAATACAGCCTCCTCCTCCTCCTCCTCCTCTTCCTCCTCCTCTTCTTCTTCTTCCTCCTCCTCCTCCTCCTCCTCCTTGTTCTTCATTTCAGAGCTGAAAGTAGGAGAAATCCACTATGAGGAGGATGCTGGCTGCTGGCTGCAGAAAACCATGCAGTTGGGGCATTTGAAGGAGCTAAAATGATTTCTGTAGTCTAGTCTAGTGATTAAAAGCTAGGATAGTATGAAGAAACTATAGTGATAACATTTTAAAACAATATTTACTTATTTTTAGCTTATGGATATTTTGCCTGTCTGCCTGTCTTTACACTGTGTGCATATCGTGCTGGAAGAGAGCAGATCCTCTGATAGTAGAGCCACAGGTGGCTGTGAACCACCACGTGGGTGCTGGGAATTAAACCCGGTCCCCCTGCTCTTAGTCACCGAGGCATCTCTTTCGGTCCCTATGGTGATGAATTCTTTGTTTTCATTTGTTTGTTTGTTTATTTCTAACCACTGAAGGAAATCTTCATCTCTGGCTTCCAGGTGTCTGCTTCTGTAGTCGTTCATGGTTTTTAGCAAGGGAAAGGTAGATGACCTTTCCTGAGTCACTTGACAGGAGACTCCATTATAACATGCTCAGTGGTGCCACACACCAGGCCTTTTCAGGCAAGCGTTTTAGGCAAGCACTCTACTACTGAGCTACATGGCTGCCTCGGAGTGGGGGTTTGAAACCACCCATAGACATGGGCAGTGAGCAAACTTCTTTCTGAAGAACGCTTTCTTAGGAAGAAATGCCTTTAGGTCTTTGGGCTGCTTTGTGGACTGGCGCTCTGGCTTGTGTGATTGAAGCTGGGAAGTGTTCAGCCTCGCTTCCATGGCTTGCTTTGGGCAAGAATGAGAAGAATGAGAGTAGACGGCAGGACAGACTCAGACGGACTTTGCTTCTGAGCCCTTCCTTCCCTTTCATTTTCAGAGCCCCAACACCGTCTCTCATCAATCATGACTCATCAGCTCCCTTAACAAGTTAGGTACCTACTGTGTGAGATCCACAGTGACCTCAACTGAGGAGACTCCCCCTACCATTCAACCTCCCCCCCATCCCCCCACCCCCACTCTGCCCAAAGAGGGGAATTATAGCTTTGTGTGCCTCATTAAGGGAGCCTGAGGCTGGAGAGCCCAACTCCTGTCAGGAAGAACTGGGCTTGAGATACAGCCTGCTTAGCAGCTCAGCAGCCCTGTGAGTTTCCTGGCCCCACACGTAGTCAGGATCCTCCCCGCTGGTCTCTCTGGGATGGAGGTGTCTTCCCCACCTTGCTGGTGCCTGTCTTCTCCCCTGGTTCTCTTGATTCAGCTTGACCCTAGCATCTCCTGCTCTATGCTCCTCTGTTGTCCTTGTCCTTTCCGAGGCCTCCTGCTGGCCGCTGTATGTGGCTGTGCTGTCCTCTGTGCTCTTGTAGCACAGTCTCTGTCCTTCCTCAGTCTCTGCACTCAGTTCCCATCCTGGCTTTCGTTTGTTTGCTTTGTTTTTGTTTATTTGTTTGTTTGTTTGTTTGTTTTGCCAGATTTAATTGAGCAGGCTAGCTCCAGACGCCAGGGCTCCTCCGACCTATTGGTCTGCCCACTGCTCAGGACAGCTCTGCTCCTGGCATTAGGACTTGGAGCAGCATGCTCTCCAGGTCTCTCACTGGGTTTACTCACTGCATACTAATCCCCTCATTTAACCAGGTTTTGATTGAGCTCAATTCCAGGTTGGGCCACAATGACGAAAGCAGAGGGACTGCCCACTGGCCCCCGCGGCCCAGAGGCTTGTGTGAGTGGATTGTGTGAGTGAAGTCTTCCTTCTCTATAGGAGCAGCCAAAGAGAGGGCTAAAGGATGGCTGAGGGTGTCAGGTCCCCCACTTCTTTGAAGGTTCTGTTCTTTCGTCATTTTCCGATTGTGGAAGCAGGAATCATGGGTAGTTTGTGCTTTGGAAAGGCAGACGACAAAACCAGCCATTTGGATCTATCTTGCATCGAATGATTCTTCCTTTATGAGCTTACTGGTGGTGGAATGAGCATGAAAGAAAAGGTGATTAAAAATTTAGAGATTAGATGATCACTCTGTGGATATGACAGTTATTAGTACCAAGTTCAAATAATGCATTCCTTTGTCTCCATCAGTCGTACTGTAGTCACAATCTGACACCAGCATTTAGTTGAGAAAATATGCACAGTGGTGGCTAATATTGCCTGCAAGGCATTGCGTTAAATTATCTTGTCATCCAATTCAGTTAAAAAAAAAAAGTTAGGTCATTAAAAAAAAAACAGTGATTTTTAAATCCTAAAGAGATGGATAATGACCTCAGTTATGATTTTCCTCACCAGATGCCTTAAGACATCCTCTTTCTACTTTGACCAGTATTACCATAAATTTTTCTTTTTTTCTTTTAAAAATAAGTGCATCATGATTTGCGCAACGGCGTCAAATTGGGAGTGGTGGGGTTTTCTTGTTGGTGTGTTTGAGAACCTAACTTGTTTCATGCAACCACATCAGGAAACACTGTTGCTAGTTTCCTAACTCTATAGGTTTTCACAGGCAGAGATAAGCTTCCTTTCACTGGCACAGTAACTTTACGACAAAAGAGCCTAGTACCTCAGAAATGTGCTAGCTGACAAATCTTCCCCTACTTCATTTGGTTGAGACTAACACAGTCACTGTTGGAGACTGACAGGTTGACTTCAGATATCTTTCCCGGTTTCTCCCTTAGTTTTGAACCAAGGCCTCTCACTGATCCATGTATGCTGTCTGGCCCTGAGCTCCATACGTTCTTCTGTCTCTGCCTCCCCAGCACTGGGACTATAGCCCAGATGATGTCACCCTACCTAGCCTTTTATGTGAGTGCTAGGGCTTGGCAGTTGGGTCCTCTTGGCTTTGTGCAACATGGTTTGTACTGCCTGAGTCATCCTCGCCAGCTCCAGGAACAGTGGATTTCAGATCAATTTCTGATGACCTTTGTAGCTAGCCTCCCATGATACCCTATACCTCAGTTTTATACTGCTTTTGCTTTACATCTTTGACCATCGATGTATTTAGGTTTAGAAGTTTTCAGATGGACCAGACGCAAATACCATGCAAATGGCCTTATTGTTGAAGTGATTTAGAAGTCTTTCATTTGTATTTCAACTCATGATGACAAAGAAATATGAAGTTGGACTTTTCCTTGTGTGTCTTGCTAGTCATCTTCATGACTGGAGAGTATTCACTTCAGTGCACATAGCTGATGTTCAGTGATGGTGGCGGTGATGATGATAATAAAGAAGAATGGGAGGAAAGTCGGACAGAATTCAGAGTTTAGACACTAGACTAAGGGGTGCTTTAACTTGAAGCCTTTGTCTCCCACCATCCTACACTATTTCATGTAGCTTTAACCAGATATCTTATACTGTGCATCTCATTTCTTTGTCTGTAAATCAGGAGTGTGTTCGCCAGGAGAGGCTAGCTAGAGCATATTCCCATAACAAGTACCTTAGGAATCTGATTGGTTCAGCACAAGAGAAGATATCTCTCATCCATACGAAGCCCGAGTCAAACTGAGGAAGGATGTGGAGGAGCAAGCCACCTTTTTGGTGAGCTGCCCCCCAACCTCTGCACACGAGCTCTAATGTCTCTGCAGCAAAGCATGAGCTCTTACTGTCTTGACATCGAAGTTGCACAGTAGACACCTTCTGTGTGCATTTTCCTGGATGGATCCCAGCAGCACACAACCCCTCTCCTGTATGGAGGCTGCGCATGAAGTTGCCATATGCTTAGGAGGATGCAGAGCCCTCTGAGTAAGTACCAGTAGTTCATACAACAGAGGCCAGCAATAGGAAGCCCACCAAATATTGCTATGATCCTTTGCTAGGCTAGGGTTAAAAAAAAAAAGTAGGATTAGGATTGATCCTAAATTATTATGAAAAGAGTCGTCTCTGCAAAGTAAATTTCTCTTAAAGCATCCTCTAGTTAGATGCTCCCAAAGACTTGCTTCTAGGGTAGTTTTAAGGGATGTTTATGTTTCCCACCCTCTGGTTTTGTCCTTGTGACACTGCTCACTCAGGGAGTTTTGCTTTTTAAGAGTTCTGGGCTGTGTCTGTCCCTTCCCTTTGGTGGTTGCCCCAGAATGCCTCCTTTGTGTTCTGCCTTGTCCCCCTTCAGAGCGACCACCATGAGGCTTAGTTTGTAACACACTGAATGTGAGAAGGAAAGGACATGCTGACCAATGGCTCACAGCCCTACCCAGATGAGTTTATACTCATGGTGTCACAGATATGGACCCTAGAGTCCTCTGTCCTGTGTGTTCTTGGCTCAGGTCCATGTTGTCTCATCAGAGGGGACATTTGGAACCTTTGTATGCTTTACAATCTAGACTTTGCCTATTCCTAGGCATTTTGTAAACCTCCAGAATCCCTCTTCCTAGGGTAACTTCCAGTGTACCCCTGCCATGGAGATCTTACAGTGTGACCGGACAAGCATGTCTCTGAAAATAGACCACGGTACTTGACACTACATTGCTCCAAACCTGGGTTCTTCAAGCTCAGATCATGCTGCTCCAGAGACCAGTGGCCTGTTCATGTGATGTAACCTTTCTTCCAATAGCCGAGGGAGGACAGTTCTGTCTCCCCGCTGAGAGTGCAGGCTCAGCTTCATCTCCCACAAGCAGATGACTGTGTATCTTGAACACAGTGTCTCAGGACACTTTGGGATGTCAAGAAGTGTCAGTCCTAAATTAGACTGTGACAAAAAGCAAAATTAAAATAACCCTAAACCAAAACACACGAACCAGAGCCATACCTCTGCACACACTGCACTGAGCAGCAGCCGGTTTCCATCAGTAGGTGGATAAGGCGCTGGTCCAACGTATACCTTCAGTGACTTCTTTGGATTCAATTGTCTCAGAAGGGGAAGAAATGTGCACTGCTTTCCAGCCACATGAATAAAAGCCTCAGCAAAGTCATCCTTTCCATGACTCAGTCTGGTTCTACCCAAAAGGAAAAGAAAAAGCATTCTGCTCTCTGAAGGGCAGAAACCCACACATGAGTGTTCTTACAGCTTCCCCAGTCTGCTGTCCTCTCCTCCCAGAGCTCCGTTACTTAGGTCAAAATGAGACACTTTTACGGTTTCCAATCTCTGTCTTTCCATACCTTATCTTATATAACGGTCTCTGCTGTCAATGCTCTCAGCCTGCACCTGGCTGCTGAGATTGGTCGGATTTTACTCACTCGGTCCTTCTGTTCCTGCTTCAGAGCATCTGCCTGACAGCGTTGTTGTCTTTACAACACTGACCAACGCCCAGGTTGTTTATACTCTTGGGCTTTCGGTCCTGGGTGTTTGTGCTTGTGAACACGCGCATGTGATCTCTGCCTTTAGAGTGACTTAGGGGTGCACCTGTGTCTGTGGGGTGGGCAGAGTTCGTCCTGTGCACATCTGGCTCACAGACGTGGGACACCTCGTGCTTCTATCCTGTGAGGTGCCAAATTCTGCCCCAGAGTTGCTCTGAGCGGTGGCTCTGACTCTGCTCCCAGTGCAGAGGGTGCCCAAACTAGGAAAGATTAGGAAGTTGTTTCTTCTCCCCCCTCCCCATTGGATGTAATAGCTCACCCACCGCTGCCACCGCTGACAGAAGAGGAATGGCAGTAGGTGGGCGCAGGGGGTGGGGGTGGCAAGAGGATGGCAATCATTAGTTCGGGAACAGTCTCTGAGCCAAAGAAATGCCTTTGGCGTGTGAGAACAGCATGAGTTTGTCTCTTTGCCTCCTTGGAAGGAGGTGCACTGTAACTCTGACTCAACCCAGGAACTATTTCTGGGGGAATCATTATTGAAGAGTAGCTATTTGATTTTTCAATTAGTACTGGCCTGGGGTCTCCATGGGTTGGGTCACTAAGAACTAGCTCTGCATGAGGTAAATACAAGTTTGAGTAGTAATATATTTTTTATAAGAACCAGCATTACATGAGCACATTGTTTATCAGTGTAAGAGCATTATGAAAAAACAGAGTTTTGCTGTGGGAGGGCAACGTCTGGTGGGGGTAGCACGGTGGCACCAGGAACTTCCCTGTTTTCGTTTCTGACTGAGACGTTTGGAATCATCCAATGTCGTCAGTTCACGAGTATTCAAATGTATACAGGTAGGCCCATTACCTCAACTACGTTACACTTCTTAGCTCACAGGGGACTGCCGTCCTCTGATTCAAATTAGCATTTGGAAACAGGTGGCCACGTCTGGCAAGCAGGTTTTGGCATCAGTTCTGCACCTGTGCTTTGTTTAGTCTAATCATTCACACACAGGTGCCCCTGGAAACACAGCATTTTGCCTTCCACCGCGGAAATGGCGACCTCTCACTGATCTGAACACAAGTGTCAGTATACAGAGGAATGGGCTATGTTCAGAACCTGGAGCTGGGATAGGCTGGGGGGAGGGGCGGGGGTGGGCGGGGCATTGTGGAACTGACTGACTTTCTTCTTGAGATGTGGATGGTGTTTTCTACATTCCCTCCTATCCATCCTCACCACTTCCCTTGGTCACCGGTGTCTTCTTCAGGTGTTTCAAATGTCCACCTCTCAGGTTTGTTTGAAGAAGCATCTGTTAAGACTGTGCTGAGATGAACAATAGTTCTGATGTTGATGCACAGAAGAGCGTGCCTTGCTCTGGCACCCTCGTTATCTTTTTCCTAATTAACACTGAGAAGATGGCTCGGCAAGGCCTTCCACGTGTGTGGCAGCTGCTGCCCTGTTTCTCTTCTGGTGGTGCTTCCGGTTGCGGTGGAGAGTCAAGAAAGGAGAACTAAATGGTTTGCAGCAAGTGACAGTTGCGTTGCCTGACTCAAGGACCGAGTTGTTGTTGGCTCAGGCACAGTTGGTTCATGGTATCTGTATGCTGTGCATCCATAGATTCAACCAGCCATGCCTCAAAAACTGTTCCGAAGTTTGCATCTCTGCTGAACATGCACAGATTTTCTTTTGTCACCCTAGACAGCAGAGCATGCGTTTATGTGGTACTAGGTATTACAAGTAATTCATCTGCAGATGACTTAAGTTCTTTGAGAAGCTGTGCATGGATTACTTGTAAATACATACTCTTTTTGATAAGGAAATCCAGTATCCATTGGTATGTGTATGGATGTATGTTGGTATGTGTTTGCATGCATATGCAGCTGCACATGTACTTGTATACACATGTGTTTGGTGGCCAGAGGACAACCTTGGGTGCTGACCTCTTTGTTCCTAATAAACAAGGTCCCTGCTTTGCCTGGAGCTTGCTGCTTAGGCTAGCCAGCGAGCCCCATGGTTCTGCCTGTCTCTACTTCCCCATTGCAGATAAGAAACATGCCCCTACCCTTTTACATGGGTTTTGGGAACTGAACTTGGGTCCTCATGGTTTTAAGGCCAGCAGTTTACTGACTGAGCCATCTCAGTCCACCTCACTCCTGTCACCGACTTTGGTATTCTAGGACATCCTAGGATCAATCCCTTGCAGGTACTGAGGGGATGACTGTAATTTTCTAGTTCTCAAAATGACTCTCGAAGTGAAAATTTATTAACCCTTTTCATGGATGAGGAAACCGAGACAGGTTTTCCTTGTCATTCCGTGTGTTATAGAATTAGGATTTGGTCCAGAGTCAACTCAAAACCCAGTCTACTTTAGCTCTTGTAGCTACCTGCTGCCTGGCAGGCTGTTCAAGCTTTAATGGTCTCATTGCACACATAGTCAGTTCATGTTTGAGAGTCATTTGCATTTATGGTCACAGTCTGAGCATTAAGTCATAAGTGCTTTCCAGAGCTTTCCTCAATTTGGCATTTGCATAGCTTTTGAACACACCAAGAATGTAGGGACTGTTGGGTCAGGAGGAAGGACGGAGCTTTCCAGTTTCCAGTTCAGTCACTGAGCCCTTCTCTCTTTCTGTAGTTCCAAGAAAAGATAGAATAATGCTGCTAAACTCCTGGAGACATCTTGATGGGTGACTCCACACACCTGGCATGGCTGAAATTCTTGGGTGGGGGATCAGAGTGCAGCCACGGGCACCCAGCCTGTCTACCCTAGAGAGTTTCCTGTGGGCCCCATCTCAGGCATCTTCAGGGAGAAAGAATTAAAGCGTGGCCTCTGGATGTCAGGCAGCGCTGATTGGCTCTCACCTTTTTGACCAGGATGATGAGAAGAATACAGTCTTAAGTGAGAGATGGAGGAAGCTGCTCTTTGAATTGAAAATAATAAGGCAAGTGTTTTCAGTGCCAGGGAATGCAGATTTCCTGAGTGCTTCAGCCCAGCTGTGCTGGGTCTCAGAGTCGGGGGCCTGGGTTTGAGTGCCATGGAGAACTGCAGCGGGCCTATTCCTTACCTTTGCTCTCAGGTGAGTAAGTAGTCACGTGCTGGCAGTGAGATGCTTTCCTTCCCCTCCACAATCCTGAGAGCCACAGAGCAAAACCACCGGGCAATACCAGGGACAGTGCAATCTCTAGTTCTTCTCTGCAAGAGAGAGGCCTCTGGTTCAACCTCCTCTCGACTGCCAAATTCAGTCTACAAATGGAAAAAAAAAATAGATCGGATGGCAGATGGTCACTCTCATAATGCGCTGTTGACAAATAGGAAAGGTAGAAAAGAGGAACTCGGGAGGCATGTGGATAAAAATAGCTGCTGGAGACAGTCTGAGAGAGAAGAGGCCCGGGAGGACCCAGCGTGCACACTGGCATAGCAGTTTTGACATTGGCCAAAGCCTTTTGTAGCCACTCGTAACGGCCGTCCTGATCATGCTGTGTGTCAGACAGTAGGCTCTGCCTCTCATTAAGGTAGGAGCAGGGACCCATAGTGGCCCTTGGGAAATGAAGAAGCCAGGGCTGGAGTTCCAGAGTGGCCTTGCCTGAGGTCCATGGGTCACCTTCTGGCCCATCCTCCTTTTACTCATAGGCCAATCATACTGCAACTCTGAAAAAGCCAGGGAACCCTATGATTTTCTTCATAGAGTTTTCAACATAGGAGGAAGCTTAGAACTAGTTTGTCTGCCTTTTCACTTAGGGATGAATGAGATAAGAGACAGAGGTGGGATGTTCACAGAGTCAAATAGTTTCCTGGTCCCAGCTGTAGGATAGGCTTGATACAAGTACAACAACAACAACAAGAACAACAACAACAACAACAACAACAACAACAACAACAACAAACACGTCAGTCAGATGAGAAAGCAGCCTTTGGGGTGCATGACTCAGTAATATGATGTGCCCTTGTGAGCAGCAGGAAGACTTACCACTGTCTCAGACAATTTTATAGTGATGTAACAATGTTGTAGACAAAAGTTTTTTTTTTTTTTAATTAAGAGCCATACAGTTAATTTTCAGATGCTTGCATCTGTTGAGGGCTTTCCTGTGGTAAACAATCCATGTGAGAGGGGAGGGTGACAGGATTTGTTGAACTCCCTTTTATAGTAACCCCAATGTCCCCTCTCCCCCAATAATAGACCAATTACTCATGAGGCTGGTGCCCTCATCACTTGATTACTTCTTAAAGTCCTACCTCTCCCCATTGCTGCTGGCATTGGGAGTTAAATTTCCAGCCTATGGGCTCTGAGGACATATTCTGGCTGCCTTATTGTAGCTATGTATCTATGCTAGAGCCCAGGGCTGAGGCCTGACACAGACAGCTCTGGTTCGTCTCCTTGTCCCTCTGCTGGTGATCTGCAAATTGCATTGTGTGTGAAGTGGCTCTGCATGGTTTTCCCAGTTCATTTAAAACAGATTTGGATGGAGAACATGACTGAATGAGGCAGTCAGTTTTCCATTAGGGTAGAGGAGAGCGTCCATATGTCTCCTAATCGCCCTCATTTGGCACAGATCAATCAGACCTGAGGGGTGAAGTGCACCTGGGTTTTTAATAGAATGGGTATGAATAATTATTGTAAAACCAGACCTGTCTGTGCCACTTTGATAGATGGTGGGTATTTTCAAAATTATAGCAAAGAAAAAGAGATATAATGAAGTCTGGCAAACTTCAGTGAGCACATAGTGATTGAATTTGAGAATGAAGGAAACGTTTTTTTGTATTAAAAAAAAAAAAGAAAGAAAGATAGAAAGAAAGAAAAAAGTGTCCACACAAGACAGGACTGGCGAATTTGAGGAGCCATGTTTTCAAGTTCACAATAGGACAAGAGGAAATTTACTCTGGCACCCAGAATTTGAAGAGACAAAGTCAGATTTCTGTTGGTAGTTAATGATGCCCAAACCTTTAAAAAAATATTACTACAAATGCATTTGATTGATGTGGAATTTTATATAGAAATAAAAAGTAACAGCACTATAGTATTGCCAAGTACTGAATAATTAATGGGTGATAAAAATAGATCTCCACTGTGTGTGTGTGTGTGTGTGTGTGTGTGTGTGTGTGTGTACACATCTCTGTGAGTGCATGCATGTGTATACCCCTGTGTGGAGGCCAGAGACTGACATTAGGCATCTTCCTCAGCTGCATTCCACCATACTTTGAGACAGGGTATCTACTCAACCTAGATACACTGGCTGCTCAACAAGCCCCAGGGGTCTTTCTTCGCCTCCCCAGCACTCAGATTAGAGGTTGTGCATTTTCACATGTAGGTTTTTTGGGGAGGTTTGAGTGATCAAACTCAAGTCCCCAGGTTTGCATGGCAAGCACTTTAACAGCTGTCCCCAAGTTTGAGTGTCCAGATTTCACAGTGACTCACCTTTCTCATAAATGTCTTTGAGCTTCCCAAGTTCTCCATTGTACATGCCACCACAATCAGAATTTACATATTATTTGCCTAATCTGTATTTATGTACTATATGTATTGAGTATTTACATTTTATATGGATTCATTTACTATGTCTCCTCCTGTAGCTGGGAATTAGTATGGCCCAGTAGGAAGGATGCAGACTTTGAGGTCTGGCTTCAGATCTTCGTTTTGTCACTTGGTAGAAACACGATAACGGCTGTGTTACTTAATCTCATTGCATCAGTGTCAACAAAATGCTAATAAGCACAGAACACAACTCAAGGATTTCAAATTGGAGGCGTTAATGAGATAATCCATGTAGATTGCAAGCATTACGCCTAGAACATGGAGACCATAAAACAATGTTGGCAGCTCCTGTCATGACTTGTGGGCAACTGACAGTTTTGTCTTACCCCTATGGTTCATTGAGAGCTTAGGGCATATAGACAAACAAACAAACAAACAAACAAAACCAAAACTAAAACAAACAAACACACACAAATGTTGATTGGTTTCCCATTTCTTCACAGCTTCAGCGTGCTTAAGCCTCAGATTGCCGAGGGTGTCATGTGTGAAACAAGAGCCTTCGTGGCCAGGGGTTTGCTTCAGTGTAGCGTTTCTATTCTGCTGTACTTTGTCAAACCTAGAGCGATGTGCTTTTACCTAAAGACAGCAACTTAAAGCTTCACCAGAACTGACAGTGAATGTTTATAGAGACTGAGTCCCAGATCTACATCTGTCAGAAGTGAGAGGTCGTGTTGCCTGCTTAGACTTAACTCTTTGTGGAATGCAAGGGTTAAGCTGCGTGGTCCTCATGATCACTTCTTATGACTTCATTTTTAGTTATTTTTGCTAATTTCTTAACTGTGTTGATAGAGACATAGATAGTTTCTGCATATAGTGCTGAGACTTGAATTACTGTTGTTTTCTAAATCGGGACAAGACCTTACAATGTAGCCTTGGTTGGCCTGGTATCCACTATGTAGACCAAGGCGGTTTTGAACTTTTTGTACCCCGCGAGTCCTGAGATTATAGGCATGCACCATCATACTAGACAATGCTTATTGAAAGGAATTTCCCCCATGAACATTTCAGGTGTCTTCTAATGTCTTTGCTTTGAAAAATTATTCATATATATATATATGTTTTCTTTAAAAATTTCATTATCATGTTGCTGTGTGTATGCTGTGTGTGTGTGAGGCCCACTGTCATGGTATCCTTGTGGAAGTCAGAGAATGCTCTGTGGGGTCACTTTCCACCTTCCATCTTTACGGCAGGTCAGGGGATTAAACTCAGGCTGCCGTACTGTTGCCAGAAAATACCTTTACCTGGTGACCCATCTTGCCAGCTCGTTTCGTTTTTATAAAGTGAGGCAGTTTGAATCTTTACAGGTGAAGCCAGTCTCTCAAGGTGAATAGACACAGGGCCACCATAGGGTGTTGCATGCTTGCTGTGAGGGCTCTCCATGTTTAAAAGCCTGCCATGTTTCACGTCATCCAGCCACACTTAGCTCTTACAGTTCTCTTGAAACCTATTAGCCTTGATTGTTAAAATGTGGTTCAGTGACTTCAACTCCTACAAGAGAGGATTCAAAGTCAAATCTTATAAGGTCTCTTATAAGAGTTAGCAAAGGTCTACACTTAAAGTCGCTGTCATGGAAGCCAGTAGGGGAACATGATTCAAAGAAGTAGACACACTGCTCATTTCTTCCCCCCAGTTGACACGACCTCTGGTTGACTTAATGGAGTCCCTGTGTCTTATGTGGTGGGCTCGCAGTAAGGTCCTGATTGAAAATAAAAATCTATTTCCTCCACAGATTCATTCAGGCTTTTTGGAAGCTAGGTGCTTCTGATTAAATTACGTTGCTTTTATAATCTGCAGAAGGTCCCACATGAACACTTCAAGTTCCCTTGCTTCCAGTGTGTTGCCTAGATGTTTATTTTGCATGGGACAACCAGAAGGCAATTTGTGGCGTTGTTGTTTGACCTTCTCATATAAAAAGGTTTTAAGTGTGTTGTCATTTAGCTGACTGTTTTAGAAGTTAAATTTATCGATTGCTAAGTACTCTAATGCCTTCTCTCGTTTATTCTTCACGGTAACTTGATGGGATAAGGACTGCTATTAATCTCAGTTTGCCTTTGCAAAAGTAAGCCACAGAGGAACTAAATAATTTGTGCACTCTGTCACAGATAGCAGGACGTTCTTTCAGGTCTAAATTTGAAGCTCCAAACCTTTATCTTAGCTGTACCAGATACTATCTTGAGTACAAACTGGACAGCTACTGCATGCTAAATCCACCTCATTTTAAATACTGCAAATATTTTACTGGCCTTGGCAATGTTTGTAGTGGTCAAATTGTAAACATGTTAAGACACTAAGTAAAAGATCAGAACCAAATGAGCTTTGACATCTGGATTTCCCGTTGGTTTGTCTTTGGAGACATTAGAATGGGCTGAGAAAGTGAGAAGGAAGAGAGGTCTTTGTGGGTGAAGTTATAGACGCCGAGCGAACTATTATGGAGTGGATCCACGGCTGGCATAGCTCAGGCTATTGCCACTCATTGTCAGCCCTTTTTCTCTGGTATTGTCCCTGGGCAGGGTGTCAGAGGGGCATCCCACGTCACTGCAGTATGCTGCTACGCTACCCTTGCATACTGTGGTGGTTTGTATGAGGAGCTCCATCATAGGCTCGCAGATTTGAAGCTTGGTCCCTGGTTGGTGGAATTGTTTTAGGAAGGACTAGGAGGTGTGGCTTTGTCGAAGGAGGTGTGTCACTGTGGCTGGGCTCCCAGTGCCTCATAGCTGTTGCCTCGACATGTAAGCTCTCAGTTACTGCTCCAGTGCCAAGCCTGTTGCCATGTTCCCCACCACGACGGCCACAGACCTGCCTTCTGTAAGTTGCTTTGGTCATGGTGTCTCGTCACAGCAATAGAAAAGTGACGAAGACACAGACCCACCTTCAGTCCCTCAGCGCCCATGAAGTGTAGCTAACAAGCCCCTGTAGCTCCAGCTCCAGGGGATCCAGAACATCTGGCCTCCTGCAGCAGCTTTGCTCACACATGCGCATACACCCCCGTTATTAAAAATAAAACAAATCTTTGTAAAGCAATATAAACGCCACCAGATGCCTCATACACATTGTAGGCACATACCAGGCCATGTCAGTAACGTCAGAGTCCTCAGGAGCACAGGCAACAATCAGCTGGCTTAAATATGAGGGCGGGGGATGATTTTTATCTAAGCCTTGCAGGATAAGTTAAACTGAACCAGCAGGAATAGATTCAAAGAGCTTCAGATAAGAACACAGGATGAACAGAGCCCAGGATGAGCTGGGTGTGATGGCTCACCCAAGTCCTGACACCCTAGCCCTCAGGAGGCAGAGACAGGCATATTGCAGCAGGCATATTGTGAATGCCAAGACAGCCTGGACTGCGGAGTGAGATCCTGCCCCGTGGAAGCAAACAACAAGCCAAACAAGGAACGGGTTATCTGACGGTTTGCTGAACAGAAGTAGTGGGTGATACCTACCACTGAAGCAGAAGATGAAGATAGGCACCCGAGCAGGATGCACGCTCAAGGAGACATCCCAAAACGCAGCGCCAAGGAGCGTGGAGTCTATGAGGCAACAGGGCACCGCTGCAAAGTTTTAAGTGGGGGCAGATGTGTTTTTCCTACATATCACATCACAGTGGGAAGGATGGACTTCAGAGGCGGCAGCCACAGTGGACGCAGGGAGACCATGGTATGAGTGTGACGTGGGGAGGACCCACCTGGGGTGACAGAAGACAAGTTAGAGGTTTTTAGATTACTCAGAGGGGCAGACTGGCGGGTATGGATGATTGGGGACATGAAAGAGAATACTTGACCCGTATTAACTGATCACACTCTGTGCCAGACACTCTAGATGCTTCCGTAAAGAGAAGCCTGGAATTCCAACAGTCTAGAGCAGCCACCAAGTCTCTCCTTGGGAATGAGCTGTCTATTGTTGTATAAGAAATGTGTCCCCTAAGCTTAGTGGCCTTGAGCAGCATTGATTATCTCAGGTCTGAGGGTCAGAGAGTGAGGAGCTGGGCTGGAGATCTCACCCCAGGTTCCCGAGTGATTGTAGTCCTGCTGCAGACTGAGGCTTCCGCCTGCCATGTGCCGACCTATCTGATTCTAGGAAATACGGTTCTGAGGTGGATGAACATCCGACAGCACAGGTGCCTCTCCACAGAGCTACTGCACGGGCTGTATCTGCCTTTCTCAGTGAAATGAAGTCAAATTGTGTGGAAAGCCACAGCCTTTTTTTTTTTTTTTACAAACTTTGATGTTGAAAAGCATATCACTTTGACAATAAACTCAGCATATACAGAACGTGAGTGAAATTAATTACATAATGGCACAAGTGCCAGGGAGCAGGACTCCTTCGGATCGCCCTCTCAGAGGCAGCCTCCTACGTCTGCATGGGGAGATAAAGGCACATTAAGGAGAATCAGAAATGTAATTGAAAGAGTGGATTTTAGGTGTTTTATGAAGAATCTCATTTCAGACAGAAACACTTGTCTATTTTGGCCAATTTTCTATTTTTCTTTTATTGAAAATAGATTTTTTTTTCACACAGTATTCTGATTACAGTTTCCTCTTACCAACTTCTCTGAGAGCCTAGACACCCCTATCCAAATCTACCCCCTTTCTATCTCTCCTTAGAAAACAGATGTTTAAAGACTAATAGTAAAACCAACCCAAACCAAGATAGGACAAAACCAACCAACCAACAAACAAACAGAAGAAAAAAAGACAAAGAAAAAAACCAACAACACAGAAACTGTATACAGACTCAGAAACACACAATGTTTATTCACACAGGAATGCTATAAAAACACAAAAACAGAGGCCATAATATATACACAAACAACGTGTAAGGTTAAAAAAAAGTCTTCACAAAACATTGTGAGACAAAGAACCTCTAAGGATGTCCCTGAGTTTGTTTTGTGTTGGCCATTTACTGCTGGGCATAGGACCTGCCCTTAAGAGTGCTTTGTGTACACAGTGAGACTCCATTGAAGAGAACTCATTCTCCCCTTGTGAGTAATTATTAATTGGAGATGGCTTCTGGGTTAGAGATGGGGGCCTGTGTTTACTCTCTCAGTGCTGTGACCTTATGTGGCACAGACCTGTGTAGGCCCTATGCATGTTGCCATAGTCTCTGTGAGTTCACATGTGTGCTGGTCCTGCTGTTGTTGCAAGGCCTCCTTTGCTTGGTATCCTTTATCCCCTCTGGCTCTTACAATCTTCCTGTCCCCTCTTCCACATGGTTCCCTAAGCCTTGAATGGAAGAATTTCTGGAGACACCCCACTTAGGACTGAGTTTTCCAAGGTCTGGCACTCTCTACACGTCGTCCAGTTATGGGTTTCTGTATTTCTACTCATCTACTGGAGAAGGAAACTTCTCTGATGATGGCTGATCAAGGCAGTGGTCTATGAGCATAGCAGAAAGTCATTAGGAGTCATTTTATGACTATGTGTCTTTAGCAGAACAGTAGTATTTGGTATTCCCCTAGTCCTTGGCCTATCGGATCGCAGGTTCTTGGCCACTTGGGCAGTGTTGGAGAAGAGCTCTATCTTACAGAGAGGGCTTTGAATCCAATCAGACATTGATTGGTTACTTCCACAAGCTTCGTGCCATTATCATTGTAAATTGGTGAGTTTGTAGCTGGTGTATGTTCTTCAAATTATTTCACAAAATAGAAACAGAAGGAACATTGCCCGCTTCTTTTTGTCTGTTTGTGATGGTTAGTGTTGATTGACAGCAGCACCTAGAGACAACCTTTTTGGCAAACCCGTGAGAGATTATTGAGATTGAGTTTACCTCTGGGCGTGTCTGTGAAGAATTATGTTGATTAGGTTAATTGAGGTGGGAAGATGACCGTGGATGCAGTGTGACCAGATGGTTCAAGACGGCCAGGGTTTTCTCATCATGATGGACTGACTGTACCTTCATATTGTGGCCCACATAAATCCTTTCTCTTTTTCGTTGCCTTTGTCAGGGTATTTAATTACAGCAACAAGTAAAGGAATTAACATACTATTAGTGAGAATGTGTGCAGCAGAATTACAGCTGGAGCCATAGGCTGGGGTGGAGGTGGGGGACTCATTTTCTAGTGTTATAGGAATCCAAGTAATGACCCATCTTACATCCTTAACACATTATCCTGCACCCACCCATTGCATGAGGTCTGTCCAGGCTGTTTAAAATGGCAGCTGTTCTTTTGTATTGATACATTGTGTGTGTGTGTGTGTGTGTGTGTGTGTGTGTTGGAGATTCAGTATAGGGGCTGGAAGGCTAGTTGACAATGCACTACTAAACCATAAATGAACAATAACAAAACTGGTAGGCAGAGACAGGTGAGGAATTGGGCTACCGAAGCAGCCCTTAGTGCCTACTCTCCTGTAAGAGCAACGTAAACAGATAAAGGTGTGGTGCCTCAGTAACCTGGAGCAAACACTCCAGTGGCGCATTTCAGGTCAGTGCTTACCAGATCCCCACAGAGCTTTGTAAGACTGAAATACACTGAACTACAGAAAGGTTAAGGGTGGTTAGGCCCACGGGCGCTACAGTAATCTCCAGGAAAGACATTGACAGGACATAGACTGCAGGTGATTCTTACAGCATGTTGTCGCTGTCAGATAGCCTGGGTTTGAATATTCTATCATATCAAACACAGCTCATGCAAAGCACTCAGGCATCACATTTGAATCAGTCAGGCTTTTAGTGGCTCAGGATTATATATGAAAGCCACACTACTTAGGTGCCGTAATTACGTGAAGCCAATCCAATACAACTTCATTGGTTACCATGAGACTATTCGGTAGGAAAGGCGTACAAAACACACACATGCAAAACCCTCTGGGAGGCTGCTTGCAGGCACTATTGGAGAACTCTGGCCCTATTTGGTGTATAAGCTGCTATTTACATAACTGATGTTAGCATGGCGATCGTCTAGGCAAATGAATTGTGAGTTTAAAAGTTTGAGAGCATCACTGTGAGGCAGAAAATTTCACCAAGACACAAAAGCACTGCTATGAATTAAAGATGGCTAAGTTAGCTCACCTGGAGCCTTGAGGCTCACCACACGAATGTCCTGATGACACAGCAAACGGCATGGATGGGGTTGGATGTATGTTTTGATTTGAGGAATCAGCAACCAGGGGGTTAGTTTTAGCAGAAGTATGAGGATTATGTGGACCAACTGCCAAACAGAAGGTGTGTGTGTGTGTGTGTGTGTGTGTGTGCACGAGCACGCACACGTATGCATGTGTGTTCCTCAGTGATGAGACCAGATTCAAGAAGCTGAGAAATGAGGCGTGAGTAGTAAATTCTAGAAATCCAAATCAGGTATGAATCTGAGAAGAGGAACTGGAGAGGAGGCTCAGTGGTTAGAGCACTGGCTGCTCTGAAGGGCCTGGAATCAATTTCCAACACCCACGTGGTAGCTCACAGCCTTCCGTAAATACAGTTCTAGCGTCTTTGATGCCATCTTTCGACCCCTGCAGGCACCAGACAGGCAGGTAAGGGAAACACACTCAAGCATGGGTAATAAAATAAATAAATCTGGAAAAAAAAAAAAAGAAAAAAAGAAACAGTAGAATGTGAGGAGAAATGTCAAAACAAGGCATTGCCACCAGAACGCGGAAGGGGACCTGGTCTGAGGAGGGAAGGTTTGCTCTGTGGTTTGTTTTCCAGCTGGAAGTTGACCAGCAAGCTTGATGGCCATGCTGCAGTGTCTGCTGCACTTATGAGAATAGCTGTTATCTGTTGTGCGTCAGTCTCAGAGGTTTCACCCTGTGCACATCACCTACCAGGTGCCCAGGAGTTGGGGGAAAACAGCAACGTTCCTCCTCTCACTGAACTTATGTGCAAGTGGAAGGAGACGGATAATAAATGCGTAGGTGAATCTGTTGTCAGATGGGGTGGGTACTGAACCCCTTGGAAAACAGGAAGATGAAGGAAGGAGGGTTGGAGGGGCATAAAATACTTCACATAGGATATTTGGGGAAGTAACATTTTGAATAGAGATCCGGAGTTAGCACAAGGAAGGCTGGGCCAGGCTGGGGAAGAAGGCTTTGCGTAGGGCAGAAGATAGGTGTGAGAGGACTATCAAAGAGGCCAGGGTGGCTGAGGTGTGGTATTAGGACTGTTCATCGCCTTTGCTTAGAGCTGAACTCCTGCATTTATTTTAAATGTGAAGCAGTTGAAGGCTGCTCTGAGCATCCTGAGACTCTAGCTGTATCCATGCTGTTATCACCAGCCAGGTATGAGATAAGAAACACTACTGTCTGCCTGGTAACCAGGATGACACCAGGAGGAGGAGCTAAGTGACCTGCCTGGGACCAGCCCTGAAGGCTTCCAAAGAGCCTTTTAACTCAGGCTGTGCATTTTTAGAGCAGACACAGGTTGCCTGGGAAGAGGGGCAAGGGGACACCAGAAGCGTTGGGGGTGTAGTTGTGTTCATCAATTTGATATTGTGCTGAGATCATTCCAACATGTGTGTGGTTGATTGTGTACTATTCATCATACTTTAAAATAAGTGCAGTAAATATCACTGGTTTTTAAATGTGAGGGAGGTCTTATAGGATTTTAAAGCACATGAGTAATATTGACATTTAGTGAGATGAATTGGGGATCTGTTAGAGGGCCATCATAACATCAAGAAAAGCATTGATAAGAAACCGAGGGAAATGCCTTAGTTTGAGCGGGACCCCTGGGCCCAAAAGACCTGGTGGCACTCAGAGGAAGGACAGCAGGTTACCAAGAAGAGACTTGATACCCTATGAACATATACAGGGGGAGGTAATCCCCCTCAGTCACAATCATAGAGGAGGGGAATAAGGAGAAAATGGGAGGGAGGGAAGAATGGGAGGATACAAGGGATGGGATAACCATTGAGATGTAACAAGAATAAATTAATTAAAAAAAAAAAGAAACCGAGAGAAAGTAGGGTCAAAAGAAAGGGGGCGGGGCTAGGAAATAGACATCTAACAAACAAGACCCTGACAGTGCTTAATGTCACTTGTGGGAGGAAGAAGAAATTGCTGGGTAATCACAGGTAGACTTTGGTGGGAAATATACCAGGGTCTCATCAGTAACAACCTGGAGTTCTGGAGGAGTGGTGGGCTCTGTAGTTTGCAGACGGGTGAGGTGGGAGTGTCCATGAGACAGAAAGGAGGAGACCTTGTTTTCACACTGGGAGATGAAGAAGAAATAAAGAAAAGATGGCACGTTTCGACCATGCACCCTTTCGTGCTTATGGGAGACGCAGTATGGCAGGCGCGGCATTCTGCCTTGAGAAGTCTCTCAGCCGTGTTCACAGAGGCTGTTGAGTTTGATGAGCACTGGCAAATAAGAGGAATCCTCCTCCATCCCTGACTTATCCACAGGTCGCTGTTGGGAGAAAGGGTGTGGCTAGCTAGACCTTGAAGCGCTGGCGCATGCGCATTGGATTCAGCCATTAGGGGGTTAACACTGATTAATCGAGAATCGTTTCCATGCATGAGAAGCTGGAGACCAGATGATAGTGGACGGGCTGTGAAACTGAGGACTGTATTTTCCAGGACATAAGCTGCCAACAAAAAGAGCAAGCGTTTGTTGAATCATTTGTATTTATTATAATTTTCGTAAGATTCTTCCTAAGTCAGATAACCTTGGCTGGTTTTGTAGAGTGTCATATCTGTTTCTTCGCTGTAAGAAGGTCCTTGGGACATCTTGGTCAGGATACTTCTGACCATGAGGCAGATGGCCTTCGCCTGGGACCTGGGAGGAGGAGGAGAACTTCCTAAGTGCTACCCTAATCCATCCCGGAATTTGCAGGGTGCTTCTGGTTCAAGAAGTAGTGTACTGTGAATGGTGGGCCCTATGTTATCCTGAGATTTTTTTTTCCTTCCCACTTGGTTTGAAATGTCTTTTTATTAGTAGATGACTATGGTGATTTGAATAAGGAAAGTTCCCCAGAGGCTTTCACATTGGGACACATAGTATTTAGTCCCCAGTAGGTGGTGCTACTTGGGAGGTTATGGGAGAATTAAAAAATGCAGCCTCATGTTCTCACTCTCTCCCTCCCTCTCTCTCCCTCTCTCTTCTCTCTCTCTCTCTGTCTCTCTCTTTCCGTCTCTCCGTCTCTGTCTGTCTGTCTGCCTCCCTTCCTCCCTCCCTCCCTCCCAACCCTTCTCTCTCTCCCCCACCTCCTCCTCTCTCCTTTTTGTGTGAGGATCAAATAAGATCAGATGGCTTTCTGCCCCTGATGCCATGGCTCCTTACCATAATAGACTCCATCCCTCTGGGAGCATAAGCTAAAATAAAACCCTTCTTCCTTGAGTCACTTTGGGTGATGGTCCTTTATCACAGGGACAGAAAAGCAACCCATAAAATGAGTTTTCTTTGTTTCAAATGTCTATTTAGGAAGACAGATTTAAAAATTGACAACTCTATCAGTCACCTCAATATCTTCAATGACTGCAATACATTATAGCTTTTATTATAAGCAGCTATTACTTTTTTTGTTTATTTTTTCTTCTTTGGGACAGATTAATCTGGGGAAATGAGCCCCTAGGGTCACTGAGATTATTGGCAGTTCCTGGAAGCTACAGAATTACCACCTAACCCCCAAGGACTTATTAATAAAAGACCTGAGTGTATGCTGAATGTGATGGCAAGGTCAAGTTATCTCTCTTGCTTCTTACAGATGTGTTCCTGGCTGCATCTGACCACAACGGAACCATCAAAACATCAAAAGGGCATTGCTAGGGTAGAGTTGCTTTATTTTGGAATGGGGTGTTTGTGTTCATAGCTTGATATAGGGGAGGGAGTGCTAAGCTACCCGTGAAACCACGTGATTCAACAGCAAGGTAGTTCCCTAAACCCACCAACACTGATCACGAATGATTATGCTGTTTTTAGGTTTCTGCTAGGAAACATTACATGGAGCTTGCCTCCAAGTTTATAAATGAGCATACCCAGAAGGCTCAAGGCTAATAATGGGACAG
This sequence comes from Acomys minous, assembly GCF_964271855.1. Lineage (NCBI taxonomy): Eukaryota > Metazoa > Chordata > Mammalia > Rodentia > Muridae > Acomys > Acomys minous. The sequence continues at coordinate 70,308,614 of NC_140487.1, forward strand.
CATCTGGGAGAAAAATGTTTGTTTTAATTAGTCATTTGAATGTTCGATGTACACTTTGAAAAGGTCACAAATGTGTACACATTTTGAGTTTAGTCATCTGAGCTCCTCTGCCACTTATTTCATCTGTTCATTTGTCATTATGGAAATGCAGTCTCACGGAGGGGGTGCAGAAAGGTCCTTGTTTGTCCAAATACTTCCGAGTTATCATTTGTTTCTTTCTGGGTGCATTGATATGGGCATTTATGTTTGAAAGTGAATAGAGACCATTGACAAAAGACAGGAAACAAAGGTATAGGAAGAAGAGCAAAGTGGCTTTACTCTGTCTGCAGTATCAACTTCCCAATGCTAATTAAATCTACCTATATTTTATAATGAAAATAGGGGTCTGTGTGACTTGGGGAATGGAGGAACCTCTCCTATATAACCAGCAGGAGGCCAGGCTGCAGGAGGCCTTGCCTCACAAACAACCAAACCAAACAACAACAAAATGATAAGGAAAAATCTCACAGAAGTTATTTTAAATGTATACCTTCATTTGAGAGTTACTTGGATAGAAATAACTGCTTTTCAAGCTGTAATGGTTAATCTAAATTGTCAACTTGGTCGGATTGAGAGTCTCCTATCTTATTAATGAAACACACCTCTCGATGAGTCTGTGATGTGTTTCCAAAGTTATATCTTTTTTTTTTCATGGCTTGAGATTTCCATTCATGCATATGTTTTAACTAACTCCATCTTCTATTCTCTCCCCTCCAATTCCTTCCGTATTCCCTGCCCCCTCTTTCTCTTTCAACTTCATATATTCTCTTTTTATTTTAATCCAGAGAAGGCAATTAATACTATCAGTGTGTCCATGGTGTGAGGCTATCACTGGAGCATGGCAGCCTACTGGAGGCTGCATCCCTGAAGAAAACTGCCTCCACCTCCCCCATCAGCCATCAGTGGCCAATAGGCCTTCTACTAGACAGTAAGATCTTGAGGCCAGTGACCTAATGAATGGATTAAGCCTTTGATAGAATCATAGCATGGCAGTACAGGGAGGGCTTGAGTAGTAGAAGGTGGGGACTAATTGCAGGAAGTAGGTTTCAGGGTTGTGTCTTTGGGATTATGTGCTGCCCTTGGTCCTTCCTGTTCTATTCAAGGTAGACGGCTGTCCTTCAACACACGTCCCCACTGCCAGTAGGTTCTGTCCTCACAATTATGAACTGAACCGTCTGAAACTGAGCCAAGATAAACCTTTCCTATTTTAAGCTGCTATCTGAGTTATTTTGGTCACAGCTATATGCAAAAATCACTAATGCACGAGATGAGAAGAGTCCCAGCATGCCCTGGGGTTTTAATGTCACCCTGTGTTGTGTACAGGCCACCTTGCGGACAGAGTGCTGTCATAAGGAAAACCAAAGGGAAGATGTTAGAAGATTGGGGATTTAATGAGTTGGGGGAAGATTAATTGTACTAGAAAACTTTTGTTTATTTTGGTCACTTATCAAATGGTCTTAGGAGCACCTCTGTTCAGAGTGATCTGCTTCAGATGCACTGAGCTGTAGACTTCTTTACTTCTCCCTGGTGGCGTGGCCTTGCCAGGCCACAGAGGAAGAGGATGCAGGCAGTCCAGATGAGACTTGATAAGCAGGGGTCAGATGTTAGGGGAGGAGGGCTCCCCTTCCTCAAGACTAGGGGAGGGGGGGAAGGGTGTGAGGGAGGGAGGGTGGGATTGGGAGGTGAAGAGGGAGGGGCCTACAATCGGGATGTAAAGAGAACAAATTAAAAACAAAAAATTTTGAGAAAACAAAAAGAAAGAAAAATAGATTATATATCTTTTGGGAAATTGGAGGGTAGTGATAAAGCATACAGTAAAGGCAGAGAAAGCAGGTTAAAGGCTTTTGGGAGGAGAGAGATGGAGGTGGGGGGGGCAGGTGAGGAAACAGTGCTCAGAATTCCCAGGCTGGGCCCTTTCACCTTCTCTCTCACCTTTCTCTTTCTTACCCATAACATATCTAGACCCCTTTCCCTCTAATTTTTCCTCTGCTATTAGCTATTCCTTATTTACTTATGTATTTATTTATTATATTCTAGAACATTCTCCCCTTCTAAATCTCTAACTGTTTGGGAACCCCAGGGTGCAGTATTAATGTAAAGCACTTCTTGTCCACTCTATTCCCCACTGCTAAGTTCTCATCTTGACTTTACCATTTTCATTACTGTCTGTGTTCTGCGGACCCTTCCTCCACCACACTAATAATAATAAATGAAACAAAAATTAAAACCCAAATTGCTTATATCACTTCCTGGCTTTAAAATCATCCAGTGGAGCATCTCAGTCCTCACTGCAACCCAAAGCCCTGAACATTCTTCTCCTTTCCCTCAATTATTGAGGTTCTGTGTCACCTACTTCCTGTGTCTTCTCTGAACACGCTTACATCATAGGGTCTTTGCAGTTGGTGTTCCCTTCATCTGAAACTCGTTTCCGCCGAACAGTCAGCTTATTCTCTCACTTCAGTAGGGGTCCATTCAGGAGTCCCCTGTTCTAAACGGATGTCAAACCACCTTGTCGAAAACAGCAACTTTTACTCTGTTCTTGCTTTTGTTCTTGGCTGCCGCTGCCGCCATGATTAGCCCTAGAGGGAAAGCACATGTGTCTTTTGGCCCCTCTTAACCGGCAACAAATTTGGACTTTGCTCTTTGCTGTGCCTAGCACCCAACGGACTACCTGCACATGGGCCGTGACTGTTCACTTATAAAGACAAGCTCACTCACTATCAAAGGCAATAACAAGAGAAACCACCTTGAACGGTATGATTGCTTATTTCAGCAGTCTTGGGAAGTGGAATGTTAACCATTGGCTTGTCTTCACTGACTCTCTAGACCCGTTGTGCTGTGAAGCCCAACCTTATGTATGGTCCCGTGGAGGCTTCTGTGAAGGCTACAAGTGTTGCATCTTACGTGCACTGGGAATGTGAACCTTCATTGCCTCTGAATGCTACCTGTAAGGTTCGTGCTGAGTCCTGAGGTTGATGCTAAGTAATGCTCCCATTATACAAGCCGGGAAAATGAAGCCCCAGGAAAGTATAGTAAGAAAGAAAGCTGGTAAATGGTAAAGGCAGATCCACTTTGTCTGGTCCCGGAGCCTGGGTTCTAACCCCTCATTATGCCATATATGGAAGTTCAGAATAGAGAGTGGAAGGGTGGCTGGCCACATGGAGGACTGGAATTGGTAGGAATTAGTGCTCTGGGCAACTAAAGCCATATGTGTTGTGGTGGTTTGAATAGAAATGGCCCGCATAGACTCAGGTGTTTGAATATTTGTCCCATAGAGAACGTGGCACTATCAGGAGTTGTGGCCTTGTTGGAGTAGGTGTGGCCTTGTTGGAGGAAGTGTGTCATGGTGCAGGTGGACTTAGGGGTCTCCTATGTCTGAGCTACGCTCTGTGTGGCTCACAGTCTCCTTCTCCAGCACCGGGACACTTCCGTCCTTCCCACCGTGGTGATAGTGAACTAAACCTCCGATACTTTAAGGCGGGCCCAAGTAAATGTTGTCCTTATAAGAGTTGCCACCGTCATGGTATCTCTTCACAGCGATAACAGCCTAAGACACGCGTGAAGGGCTAGATCATACCCAGTCCCACGGCCGTGTGGCTGGAGGAGGACGTGGGTGAGCTAGGGCTGGGGAAGAGCGGGACCTGGCGATTCAGCAATGACCAGTGTGTGGGTGCCTCGGAGGAAACAGTGGTTACCAGGAGTGTGAGCTGAATAGATACCTGCTTCGTGTAGTCACACTGTGATCTCTGCAGAAGACAGACAGGAAGGCAGGTGGGTGGATCAGGGAGACCAAGTAGGTGGATTGATAGGTCTAGATGATACAGTGTAAAATGGAAGTGGAGACAGGTGGGAGATAGCAAAACTTCAATGGCAGGAACGGCAGGGCCTGTAATGTACAGATCATGAGGCGGATTTCCTGGTCTCCTGGCTCAGGAAGGCAATAGATATTCTTATTTAGAAAGGCTAATACTTGAAAAAACGCACTTCTAGTGTTTTGCCACAGATCTCGATAGATTTGTTTTTGGTGCATGCATAGAAGGAAGGCCTTATTTGCAAGGACTCTCACCTTAGGGGTTTGCAGAGAGATGAGAAATGTGTTAGCTTTAGGACTTGTAGAACCTCAGGGGCTGATTTTCACAGAAAATATAATGTGGCGGGGGGTAGGGGGGTGGGGGACGGGGGGCGGTTCCCTGAATTTGTGCAGCCAGGAATTAGTAATTTGCATTGTGTCCAAATAGTGGAATATAATGCAGCAGTTCTCAAGTAGGGTGTGAGAGTTTTGATGAAATGATAAGGATTTTCAAGATGTCAAACAAGATATGCTGCAGTGTGTTATACAATCTGTTTGCCTCTATGTGAACAATTGTGCATAACATAGTTGTCAAAAAATTAAAAAAAAAAAAACCAAAACAAAACTGGAAGCAGCAGGGCTGTCCCTAAGGTTGGATGATAACATTAGGAATGAATTTTTTGTGCTTTCTGTTTTTTTAAATCTATATAAATTAACATAAAATACTTGATAGTGCAGTGATAGTTAAGATTAGACAAGTGGTAGTAAAGCGGCAGGTTACCGGTTACAACGAGTGGTTTACTAGTTATATTTTCTAAAAAGGAATGCACAGTGTAAGGGAAGCAGAGTGGGGCAGGTGCGGGCTGCTAGATGGAGTTGGCCTGTACGCTCTTACTCTGTAGTATATGGTGTCATGAGACTGGCTAAGCCACTCTGGACCTTTGCGGATCTGTGTCCGCGTAAATGCTTCAAGGCCAGCTTGGCAATCGTTGTGTTTTGCTTCTGGTTTTTGGTCTCAAAAAATATTTTGGGTTCTAAGTGTGCCTGCAGTTGGGTCCTTTTGTGGTTTTAATAGTATATCTTGCTTTAGATATTTTATGACTGTCTTGGGTGCAAGGAATGGATGGTAAGGGTGCAAGCAAGTGGCAGTTTGAGAATATTTTTTTTTCTCCCTCCCTTTCCACTTGTAGTAAACTGCTAACGCAAACAATTGCGTTAGATGCATATATATGTATATATATGCATATATATGTGTGTGTATATATATATATATATGTAGGACTGGAGAAACGGCCCAGTGGGTAAAGGTGCTTGCTGCCAAGCCTGATGACCTGAGTCTGAGTTCTAGAACCCACATGGTGGTAAGAGAAAGCTGACTCTTGCAAGCTGTCCTTTGACTCCACGCTCACACTGTAGTATAGTGTTTCCTTGTTAAGAAGGGCTGTTGGAGTATCCAAAGTTTAGAGTATCATTTTGTATTAGCAGAAGTGAGGGGAGTCTGGAAGGAAAAAGTAAAGTTAGTGAAAGCAAAAGGGTGCTATAGTTCATGTTTTGTAAGAGGCCAGTGGGGGTGGGTAAAAACAATACGATGGGGCATTGTTTTGGCTGGGAGACAGGGTGAGTGGTTGTGGTTTTTCAGAGAAAGAAGCAGATGGACAGATCGATTATAGTACCGAAGGATATGTGACTACAGGGGAAGAAAGGTCAAGGAGGCCCCTACCTTGCTCTCTGGAACTAGACCAAAAGAGGATCCTTTGTGGGGATGGTGGGGCTGGCGGAGGAAGAAAGGGAGAGAGGAACGGACAGGTGGGTTACGGGTGGTGCTGAATCTTGAGAGTCCAGACAAGCCTCTGTGGTTGGCGATGCAGTGTTTCTTCCTAGTGTGTCTCTCAGCCTTTCGACACACACCACGTGCACTGTAGATTCAACATGATTATTTGCTGTTTAAGATCATTAAGAGCGTAGCGATTTCATTTTTAATTACGTCCCTGCAGGGTTTTCCTCCACTGGCATCTTAGGCTTTCTGTTGAGTTAAACCTATTCTGGCCCCAGCTGTCTTCGGATAACTGGCATAAAGTAGACGTGAGTGGCACGTTGTTATAGCAACTGAGTCTGATAAGCAGTTTGTTATACCTGTGGGGATTGAGCCTGAGTTTGGAGAGTCGGCAAGCTTTTCTTAGAAAATGTTAATGTCACTTAAAGCCCTTGCTTGCAGCGTCTACTCTGATAATGAATCTTTTCACAAACGTTCAGATTGCCTGAAGATGTTCCAGAGTTATAATACCGCAGTTGTAAGGACATTCCATGATCCCCAGAGAACTGTATCATTGATGGTTCTGTCGTGACTGTTAAAGTTGTGAATAAGATGCTTTTCCAGAGACAAGAATGCCACTGGCATCTCCTATGGAAAGCGTGTGTGTGTGTGTGTGTGTGTGTGTGTGTGTGTGTGTGTGTGTGTGTGTGTGTCTCCAGAAGATCCTTTGGGACTTTGTACATTTGCCCTCAGTGATCCAGCCTCACTTTCTGTTTCTTTCCTTCAGGCTCCTTAAACTTTAAGCAACAGCAACAGACCTTTGTAAATAGCCCAGGACATTCTCTACCACAGACCCAGGGGCCAGGCTCTGGTCTCTTTTGTTCTTCACCTGGCACAGTTCTCTCCTGCCTGAGCTCCCATGTCATGCTCTGTGGAAGTTTCCCCTTTCTCCCCTTTCACAGAGAGCCCCCCCCCCATCCCCCGCTTTCCTCTGCAAGCAAGGATGGACCATCTCTCTGGTATGCTGAGTTGGGACGTACCATAACCATAACATTACTCTGCAGGAGCACACAGCACGTCTGAGTCACACATTTCTCCTTGTTCTTTCTTGGCACAGAACGGGGCCCTGCCTGTGTGCTTGCACTTGTTTGTTCTGTGGGCAAAGATCACAGGACTCCACTAAAGGAAGTATAAACTCTAATGGTGACTCTGTTAGAGTTACCCCGCTGATATTTTGGTGACATTAAAAGGCACAGTACTGCTAGACTTGAAGAGGTTAACAATGACAGGCTCCACCATCAGACAGGCACACCGTTTGGTCCAGGGTTTCTCAGTTCAGTCTGCCTGGAGCTGTTTCATAACACAAATGTCCGGGTCTCAAAACTTCTACTTTGGTATGTCTGTGGATGACTTCTAATTAAGAAAATGTCTCCAGAGCGTGGCGAGCGACTGCACAGCTGGATACAGAAGCTGCAGTGGTTTTTGTGCTGGACCGTGCATTCCTCTCCCCCAGGGAGGTTTTCTAAAGATCAAGGCCTGGGTCCTACCTCACCATTTAAATGAGAAACTTTCAAACTGTTGAGCTAAAGTTCTCTTCTGCTTGATCTCCTAAAAAGCGGGGTGTGAATGAGAGCAGAGCAGTGAGTCGGGAGCCATGATCATGATGAGACGTCAGTGAAAGCTAAGTTTTAATAATTTACACGGGGATTAGTTTAGTCTTGCTTTTGAAAGGAGGAGTTGGAGGGGGAGGAGGAGGAGGGGGGAAGGGGCAGGGGGAGGAGGAGGAGAGGAAGAGGAGGAATGGAACAGGTAGAAAGCAAAGGCTTTCTCTCTCCTATGTGTGTGTGTGGAGGATTGGGGCCATCGGTGCTTGGGAAGGCGTGGAAATGAGTAATTTCCTCAGCTGGTAGGAAGCCCACACAGGTGAGCTCATGAGGGAGCCCTTTGCCCTGAGGACTGCAGGGATGTCGTGCATGGAGAAACTAAGGCTCTAATGTTGGGGAAACTGGGGAACTACTTCATTTCTAAACAGGGCGCCATTTTCTGGATAGCATCTAATTTCTATATGATGCCTTACGGTAATGACTAGGAGAGATTGAAATAAACGTGGACCAGAAAGGGCCTTCCTAAGGACTGTTGTGGTGTAAATGGGAAGTGTCTCCCATAGGCTCACGTATGAGAAGACTTACGGTAGTCCCCAGCTAGTGGTGCTGTCTGAGGAGATTATGGAGCCTTTAGGAGATGGAACCTTGTTGGGGCAAACTATGTCACTGGTGAACGCTTTTGAGGTTTTATAGTCTAGGCTCACTTCCGCTTTTTCTGGTTGCTCTGTGTGGACAGATGTGTGATCAGTCTGCTTCCGGCCAGCCTCACACTCCAGCTGCCATGTCTTCCCTGCCATCCTCTCTGGACCTGTAAGCCAAAATGAACTCTTCCCTAGCTTGACTTTTGTGACAGCATTTCATCACTGCCACAGAAGGGAGAGTGTTACAAGGACTTGTATGGTGAGGATGAGACGCCTCCTATTTGGCATGTTCAACTCCAGGAAGTAAGATCTGCTGCGGAGCCTGGGTACCCATTGCCTTTCCTTTCACCATCCTAGCATCTAGCTTCCCTCTCGCCCTCTGCTCGATATGTCTTGGTCCTCTAACTATGCAAATACCTAAAATAAAATGAAAGACTAATAGAACATTAAAAATTAATAATTTGGGACACTCTGATTTCTTCCTTTGTTTTATTCCCCCATTTTCTCCTCGTTCTTTCTCTCTTTTTCTTTGTTTTTTTTTTTTAGACAGTCTCATGTAGCCCAGGCTAGATTTGAACTCCCTATGTAACTTCTGATCCTCTTACCTCCAGGTATTGTAGAGGTGACCACCATGTCAAGTTCAGAGTTCTTAAGATGAACATTGTCCTAGAAGCATTTATATTGTTTCACATATATATTTATTTATTTAAAGTCAGGCATATTAAATATATATTTAATGTTTTAAACCCTGCTGTATCCTGGGAACAATCCTAAAGAAAACAATGTTAGAAGTTTAGATCTACCAAGAACCAATTTTTAATCACTTTAGCTTTAGATAATTATATTCGAGAGTATTATTTTAAAACTAGAAGAAATACATGTTGATATTAGGAAAGGCTCCAACACCAGAAAGATGGTATCTTTGAAGAGTGATAATTCCTAAAATCAAATAAATTATACCACATATAGTGAAAGCTCTTGAAAATTTGATCATAAGACCATGCATTAAGAATACGTGAGAAATATTGAAATGGGAGAAATTTTGGAAGACTGGAGACATGAAAGGCTGAATTCATAACTCCATGTGTTTGGTAGTCCCCTCTACGAAACTCGTGAAAGTGACTTAGGCAGGACTTCTCTATAGACAGTAGAAAGGGAGCAGTGGACATAAGGAGCTAGGATGAGTTCCCTGAAAACACATAGTTAATATAGATTTGCTTCACTTCACTCATGCAATGGGGGTTGTTGTGTTGGCTGTTTTGGGAAATTCCATAACCAAATTCTGTCTAGGTGTCATCAAAGCATCTGATAATTTTTGTAAATTTTCTTTTGACCATGATATAGAAAAACAAAACCTAGGCCAAGTTCCAAGTGGACACATGTCCCCCCTCCCCACACCCTGCAGATACTAATTCCAAGATGGAAGCAGGTGTCTGTCTGAGCACGAGTTAGCATTTGGCCACGTCCTGGTGGCTGCTCTACTCAATTACCTGAACAGGAATGCATATACATGTGATGTCATTGCTCTCTGGGAAAGAGTTAGCACACGTGATGATTGATATTGGACATGAGTGTGCATACACGGAACCATGGTCCAATGTTAATCATTATAAAGATTATACATTCATAGGCTGTGGCAGTTAGATTAAATTAGGTCACTGTTAGGTCTCATCCTCCTTGTGCTCAACAGTGTTTTGTCTGGTTCTGCATCCTTAGAAAGCCGCACTGAAAAGCTGCCTGGCTGGTTACCAGGGCTTTTGGCAGAGCTGGTTTCCAAGTCATGCAGCAGGTTGGATCTGATTACTTTGAAACCCCGAAAGTCAATTATCCTTCAGAATTACTTTGAGAAACTGTTTCACGAAACAACGATCATTTCAATTATCTGTCACGGAGCTGAATCACCCATGTCATCCATCAAACTTGCATTCAAATAACTTGTTGCTACTGGAATCAAACAAAATCTATTCTCAAAGGATGGGAACTGTCAACATTCAGAGTGTTCAAAAGAAGAGCAGTAGACTCAGATATCATGCCTGAAAAAGGCAACTCTGTTAAACCAAGTCCTAGAACCATGTGGTCTGACACAAAATTGAAAGGTTACTGAAAACATTAGGATACTTATTTATTTATGATTGGTTGGTTGACTATTTGAGTGGTTCTGGAGCTTTGCAGATGTATGTTGCAGTGTCAAAAATATGGACATGTTCACCTACTATCGCTCAACGATATGTACTATTGTTGGTCTATATGCATGCTAAATGTTACTTAAATAAAATAGGACAGTAATTATCCAGTAGGCTTTTTTAAAAAGTCACATTTGCTTTCTTGAATTTCATCTGCCTTGTTTGATGGAATTGGAGATCGTGGATAGAGATTATTTCAACACGTAAATATATGAGGTGTGTTCTAATTTTGACACCGGAGCCATTTTGTTACATTTCTATAGTAAATGATACTGTTCTGTCTATGTGACAGACATTAGGTGGGATCTGGACCTTGGCATGTAGTTAGTAATTCCCATGCTGTGTGTTACTTTGCTTCTACAAAATATTAAGTTATATTCCAGAGTCACCAGGCCATATTGTGTTTGCTATGATCCTATAGAAGTTCTGCATCTCTCTAGGAAGGAAGCATGCCACACTTGAAAAACTTTCACCATCATTGGAAGCACCAGGAAAAGGAATGCTGCTGTGGGAGGAAAAATGAAAGGGGTGGGTGAGATGATGACATAATTCTTTGATGAATCTGAACATGTTTTCACCTCTAACTTCGCTTGTTGGTTGGCTTTTACTTCTGTAATCCACCTGTTTGAACCTATGCTTCACCGTTCTGTAGGACTATATGTTTTCTAATTTATATCTTCTAATCTAATTCACAGGTATAGTTTTTTTTTAAATCTAAAACTAAAATAAAACCATTTAGTTCGACTTGTCTTTTTACTCTATTCATAGTGGTTTTAGCCAACAGAATTCCTTTCTATTTTCTTTTTTTAAATTTAATTTTATTAATTTATTCATATTACATCTCAATGGTTATCCTTGTCTTCTCCCATTCCTCCCTCCCTCCCATTTTCCCCTTACTCCCTTCCCCTATGACTGTGACTGAGGGGGAATTCCTCCCCCTTTATATGCTCATAGGGTATCAAGTCTCTTCTCGGTTCTATTTTCTTTTTAAAAATATTGTTCATTTATTTATATTCTGATTCCCTTCCCATCTCAGTCTATTCAGGGAGAAGATTTTGTCAGTACATTTAAAGTAATGTGAGTGTAAGAATTAGATTTAGAATTAGGAGGTTTATGCTTGTCTAGCTAAATGGTAGTAGTGGATTCTTTTCTAAGGCCTATGACCTCACTATCTCTGGGAAGCTAGCCAGGTTTCCAGTACCAGGTCTGATTTCCCTCCTTCTGAATAGGCCTTAAGATCAGGTAGACAGCTGTTGATTGCCGTGGACAAGGGAGTGCCACTTAGAATTTCTTGATTTCATTACATTTGTAATTCTCAAGATTTGTAGATTTTCGCTTACCCTTATTTATTAAATGTTTCCCTCCCTGCTTATTGTATCATTTGCTAAAAATTACAGCATTATACATCTTCATCCTTAATCTGCTGGGAATCAGCTTTATATCTGTTTAGATGTAATTTCCTTTTTGGGAATATTGGGTGGAAATGCAGTGTTTTAGTTACTTTTCTCATTCCTGTGATAAAGGACCCCTGACAAAGCAGGGGGAGGGAGAAAGAGCTTAGTTTGATGGCATCCTTTAGTTCCAGAGGGATACAGCTCACCGTGGAGCAGAAATAGACAGCAGCCAGGGAAGGCAGGGTGTCAGGAGAGGAGGCTGACTGGTTGGTCACATCGCAGCTGTACTCAGGAAGTAGAGTAAACAGGAAGTCGGGCTGGGTTGGACATCCTCAAGGCCCACCCCCCAGTGACTGACATCCTCCAGCAGGGCTCTATGTCCCAAAGGTTCTCCACTTTCCCCAAAGAATGCCACCAGATGAGGACCGAGTGTTCAAATATGTGAGACTCTTTAGGAATATCTCACACTTGAACCGCAACATCCATCGTTTTCATCTGTCCTACAACAGTGCTGTTATGAGTTGAATTTTTATTTGTATTTTGGTCCATTTCTTAATCCCTTCTTTGTTTCACTGTCTCCTTGTTTGCTCATGTCTCAGTATTATGCTGTAGTAGTGGCCAATGCTTTATAGGTCTCAACAGATCCATGCTGTCAATCTTTTCTTTTGGAGTCTAGGCTATTTTTTTGTTCTTCATTCTTTGAAATAAATTTTAGAAATAGCTTGTAATGTTTACCTCGAAAACAATGAGAGTTTTGACTGAGGTGTCGTAAATATATAAAGAATTCAGGGAATACTTGACGTCTTCAAAATATTGAATTATCCGTTGCATGAATGAGGCTCTTCCAGTTGATGTTTAATGGGTTTCTAATCTATCTTAAAATGTTCCTTTCACCCAATTCTGTTTCCTATTTCCCTCTTACTTTCTGAAGCTGTAGTAGACTTGGTAATTATAATTATTGTTTTCTTTATTAAAGGATACTTTTGTGGTGCTAGAGAGATGGCTCAGTGGTTAGGAGCACTGGCTGCTATCCTGGAGGACCCTGGTTCCATTCCTGGCACCTACTGGGCTCCTTGTCCCACTTGTAATTCCAGTTCCAGGGGGGGGATCTGACACCCTTTACTGGCCTCCATGGTCACTGCACACATGTGGTGCATGAGCATACACAGAGGCAGAACTCTCATACCCAAACTATTTTTTTCAAAGTCATTTTTAAAAAACATGTGTACCCTTGCTTAATTTTCACCCCTTTAGAGAAATTCAGTGCTGTCTTATGATCAATTTATGATCATTTCAGTTTTGTAGACGTTCCACTGGCTGACTCTTTAATTCCCCCATGCCAATAGTTTTTTATGTAGACTTCATAAGTCTTCTTATTTTTAAAATATTCCAGGTTGAGACACAGGTTGAGAGCTGTTTTCTGCTCACTCCCACCCTACTCTGGGAGACTTTGTATTTCTTTCCTAGACACTAAGGACAAATCATCAATAGAAAGTACCTCCTGCCAAACACTTGACATGAGTCTGGATGAGCATGAACAGAAGCCTCCATGAGGCTCCATGAACTTAAGCCCTTTGGAGAACTTTTCTTTCCCCTCATGTTTTGTTTGTGATGTTTCAGGCACGTGTGATTTTTGAGGTCTAGTTTCTCTTTCTCTCCTCCCCTACTCCCATTTTTAACTCTTGTTAGAGAACAGGCCAGAGGTGCTTAGAAACAAATGCTTTCTGATTAGTTTTTCTCCTCTTTTACCTGAAAAGCTATGTCTCTTCCAGTCCTCACAGGAACCCACCAGAGTGAGAAACCTGAAGTCTATACCTCATTAGCTCCACAGTAAACCCACCTCTGCCTGTGAATGAATCCAGTAGTCTATAGCTCTAAAGAGCAATATTTTCATTATGTACGGGAGTTTATCCTCTCATACTTTCTGTATTAGATCATCTTCTTTTGCTCAGTTGAAGAAAAGGCTCAGGGCAGTTTATGAACTTGCCCACGGTGATGAAGTTAGAAGCGTTGCTCGTTCCATGCAAGTTTCGTGCAGTCCGGGTTTCATTGCCAGCTACCGGTCCTGCCTGTAGTCCTAGCACTTCATTAACCTTCAAAACCTCTGCTCTGTCCTAAGAAACATTCAGTAAGCAAGGCTGCCTTCCCTGCAGGTCAGCCCTCTGTGCCACAGTCTATGGGAGGAAGGAGGAGTTTTAGAAATAGCATGGGAATGAGCAATGTTTCAATGAGTGTGGTTATGCAGTAGAAAGAGATTGCTGTTGTTGATGGGTCACTATCCAGCAGGGAACAGGTGGTGATCCCCGTATCATAATTCACGAAATATTTGGACGAGAAAACTCTCATTCAAAAATTAAATGAGTTGAGTTCCACAGTAAATTATTTCGATAATTATCTTTGAGTGGTCAGCAACTGAAGATTGATTTCTGGTTTGATAGCAAATTTTATGCTTTATTCTTTTTACTTGAAGATTTTATGGACATATATATTTAGAGCAAATGAATCTGCTCCAACTAATGTCAACAAGTTTGTTAACAATGCCTTCATTAAGATGGGGAGCACTTTCTTCACCCCAGAGTTGCCTTGTGTACCTTCCCAATCAAACTCTCCACTTCCTCCAGCAACCTGTGATTTGATTTGTGCTGGGAAATTGAATGGAGCCAGGACTGGGGCGCCAGTGTGGAAACAGGAAAAGGGGTGCTAAAGACATCTCCAGTTAGCAGCCCTGCTAACTTGTTTCACCTGGGAATCACCTGGGAAAAGAGCTTCAATGGAGGGTTGCCTACGTTGGCTTGACCCATGGACGTGCTGTGGGGGGATTTTCTTAATACAGTGCACACACAGCCTACTGTGGGTGGCACCATTCCCTGGTTAGGGTCCCTGGGCATATGAGAGTGGAGCCATAGGAGTGGAGCCGAGAATAAAGACAAAGCGAGCTTACCTGCGCCCCCTTTTCTCCGCTCTTGACTGGATGTGATTAGTTAGTTCAAGCTCCTGCTGCTGTGAAGTCCCTGATACCTGGAATTGTAAGACACCCCCTAATCCTTTACATTACTTTTTATCGGGGTATTTTATAACAACAGTAGAAATGAAGCTGGACCAGTAGTCTTTCTGAGAACTGCTCTGTGGATTTAAATCTTTTATAACATTTCTATAAAATCTCAAACGGCTTATGTTCCCAGGCTAATGTTTTTCTCCTAAATTTGTTCCATTTTGGATATCTTTTTTTAAACAGCTGAGCCCCAGGCATAAGAGAATCTCTTGCCTCTGACCAGTTCTTTCCCAGAGACTGTCCCAAGTTTAACTGCTGGTTGCTGCTTGTGTCTTCATCTGAAATTGTGCCAGTTCTGGAGGACTGGCTTATCTTCTGCTCCCCTGCTAAGGTGACGTCAACTGCTGTTTGACTGGCTTGCTTCCCTCACTTGCTGACAGGCATTCTCCAGAAACCTTGAAATGCTTTGTCTCAGAGCATATGCGACCCCAGAGAAGATGGTTACAAGAATGCCCAGTGCATTCCTGATGCCAATAAACTCTTTTTTGGGGGGAAGCAGAAGAACTTACTTCAAGAAAATTTTCAGGATATTTGAGGTAGCTGTAAAGTTACTCCAGGGATCCAAGTCATAGTTGAAACCATAAGTAGTAAGAATCAAATTACCAGACATTGTGGCACTGGGAAAATGGGCATTGCTTGGTGTTTTCAATACTATTTTAATCCAGCTTTATTCTAATTAGCCCCAATAAAAATAGAGCCTTGTTATTCAGCAATTGACTCTTATCTCATACTTCTGTGTGTGGTAATCTTGCTGTTTCTGTATATTTGATTATTAACTGGAAACAGAGGCAATGGTCTTGTTGCTATCAATTTAGCAGTTGGCTTGTACAAAGTTGAGGTGTTACATTTCTATAGGGTAAAAGAGAAGCTAACAGCACAGGAGGTGTAATCTTATCTTAAAATTGTGTGTGTGTGCGTGTGTGCGCGCATGTGTATATGGTGTATTTGTGTGTATGCACATGGTGTATGTGTGTGTGTGTATGCACATGGGAATGCGTGTGGGAGCCAGAGGTTGATGCTGAGTGTCCAGTGCTCTCACCTATGTTTTCAGACATGGCTCCTTACTTAACCAGGAGCCCACTGAGGAGGCTAGACTAGCTGGCCAACCAGCCTGAGGGGTCCCCTGTCTCTTCCTCCCCAGCACTAGGATCCCAGGCATACATGGCTGTTGCTGGTGTTTTTATGAGGGTACTTGCAATCCAAACTCCGGTCTGCATGTCTGCACGGCAAGCATTTCCCAAGCCCCCAAAGGATAATCCTTTTAACCTGTACAAAGCTTCTCTCACATTTAGCTCAGTCTTCACAGGCGTCTCTTTCTTTTCAGAATTTTCAGTTTCTTCTCTGTATGTTGACTTTGCATTAAATCTGCACCTTACTTCACCAATGCGTTGTCTAAATTTTTGTCAGATTTTCCGAGGTTTGTATGAGAAAAACGTCTTTTACCTTGAGTTTTCATTAGAAAGTGTCTCTCTTTAGTATTACTGTTTTCTGAGGTAGAATTATGATAGGAGGGTGCCGGAAGCTCTGTGGGGCAACAGGAAAAGACAAATGAAAGGTCTGAGGTTTGTTCAAGCTGTTGTGCTCACTCTAAACTGGGGGTCCAGTTTTGAAGGTTTGCTATGGGTCTCATACTCAAGTTTCATGAGCTGAGCAGCTCAAATGATAGACACTTGCACACCTGAGACGAGTGTGCTGTGGCTGTGAGGGAGAAGCTTCTGCAAGACCCTCCCCTAGCCCCTGGCCATCTCTAGCTGTCCTGGGTGTGTAGCCACACCGCCTTCATCTTGACCCCTGTTTCCATGTAGTTTTGTCTTGAAGTGTGAGTCTGGGTCCGTGTGTCCACGTTTCTTGCTGACACCAGGTCCAGTGCGTCAGGTGTCCATTCTGATGAGCTCATTTAAACTCAGTCTTCTCTCTAAAGACCCAGTCTTGAGAGAAGGTCAGATTCTGGGGTATTGCACTCTAGGGCTAGGACTTCTATAGAGGAGATACTGGGGATGGGTGCGAGGGGCGACACAACTCGACCCATTTGCTATCCTGGGGGATAAGTTTCTCTCTTCAAATAATTCCTTAGAGAGGAAAGGCCATTAATTCCTGAGAGAATTTTAGCTAAGAAATCTTGGTTTTACAAGGAGGTTTATTATCACGGCCTCCGTCATGCCTACATTGCTTTGCAGATGTGGTTATGATGAGTTCTCTGTGGGAAATTGCTCCTGTCTAGCAGAAGTGCTTGCGTTTAATAGCGAGTCCACCGTTATAAATTAAACACATCGTTTTCCTGCTCTGCTCATTTACATAACACAGCACAATAGATGAATACTGTAGATTTGGCTTGCATATTTAGTTTCAAAATGTTGAGTTTGTCTGAGGGGAGAAGAGTGCCTGAGTGAGGCAGGCAGCTCAGGGCCGAGCAATGAGAAGTAGTCCCCAACCAGAAGAAATTTCTGTTTGAGTGAGCACCTTTGAGCTCTCTGACAGGCACTGGAAGCCTGCCCCAGAGTCTCACTCTCTGCACATTCCTTACCTGTGAGTCTCTGTGGTAGTTCGCATTGTGCAAGAGGTGGCCTTTCTGATGCAGGCTGACCCAGGCACTGACCTGTAGGTGGCGCTATTAGTGCTGGCTCTCTCCCACATCCCTCCCAGTCCTGCTGACCCAGGTACTGACCTGTGGGTGGCGCTATTAGTGCTGGCTCTCTCCCACATCCCTCCCAGCTCTGCTGACCCAGGCACTGACCTGTGGGTGGCGCTATTAGTGCTGGCTCTCTCCCACATCCCTCCCAGTCCTGCTGACCCAGGTACTGACCTGTGGGTGGCGCTATTAGTGCTGGCTCTCTCCCACATCCCTCCCAGCTCTGCTGACCCAGGCACTGACCTGTGGGTGGAGCGGTTAGTGCTGGCTCTCTCCCACATCCCTCCCAGCTCTGCTGACCCAGGCACTGACCTGTAGGTGGCGCTATTAGTGCTGGCTCTCTCCCACATCCCTCCCAGCTCTGCTGACCCAGGCACTGACCTGTGGGTGGCGCTATTAGTGCTGGCTCTCTCCCACATCCCTCCCAGCTCTGCTCTTAACCTGTACATTCATTGATCTCCCTCCTGTTTGTTGAAGCTTGATCCTTATTGTGGTGAAAGGCCGCTCATAGTTAAGGCAACCGGGAGACAAGCATAGAAAAGGCGAGTGATGTGGTCATGGGGGTATGAATGTGTGTGCTGTCAGGGTTCCGAGCCGTGTGGGATTGTGCAACAGGACGAAGCATTCACAGGAAAGTGTTAAATCTCCTGGTTCACATCTATTTGCCTCTCCTCCTATGCATAAGACTTTGGGTAGGTGGCTTCACTGCTCTTCCTCCGGACTAGGGATAATGAAAGTCCCTGCCTCGTTACTGTAAGGAGTCCATAAAACATGTGCAACGGTCCACTGTGGGGAAAAATCTTGTGAGCTTTGCACAAGCAGCAACGATTGTCAGCTGAATTCATTCATGAATCTACACATCTAGGACAGTGCTTCACATTAAATAGATGCTCGGTACATACATTGTTGGATGATGAATATGGGAATGAATATAGAAAAATCTCTATGGAAAATATAGAATGAATAAGCTTAGTCACTTTAGTAGGCACAATAGTCAAAGCCTGCACAGCTTTGTGACAGTGGTGCTTAACTTGGAGATGCATTAGGCATGCTTAGACACCTGTATCCTCTTTTCTGTTTACCCCCCCCCCCCTTCTTCTAGTGCTGAGGACTAAATCCACAGCCCCTCCACATGCTAGGTACATATTTATCACACCACTGAGCTGTGTCCCAGCCTCCTGGAAAGCTTTTAAAGGGACCAACTCAAACTCCACTGTGGACAAGAGTTCGGCATCCCAGTCTCACTGTTTTGTCAGGAACCACCACGAGAGTAGAAGAGTCCACACTCCACGGGTATACTGTTTCGAAGATTCAATACTGAAGTGATTTTCTGAATGACTTAACACACCTTAGGAAACAAAACTCAGCTTCCTCCCGCCTTCCTCCCGCCCCCAATAATAATTACATCCTTGAAGATTTTGATGTCCATTTAAGATCATCAAAAAACTACTTTGAATTCATAAGCAATTTAGAGTAAGGTTTTGGCTCAAGTAATCACACAGTTTGTTCCCCCACATAAATCATGGGTGGAATATTTACATTTTTATAAGGTTTGGGACTGGTTCTTACTGTGTGGACTATTAGCGCTTCAGCTGTTTGTTTAGGTTAATTGAGAAGCAGTATGGGTTCCCTTGGATAAAAGCAGCTAAGGTCTACATGACATAAAAGAAAGTGCTCATGCATGCGCACGTGCGCGCGCACACACACACACACACACACACACACACACACACTACTGCACACCATGTCTCTTTGTGCCTGTTTTAAGGTCTGGGAATTGAACTCAGAACCTCACACATATTAGACAAGTACTCTACTACTGTGCTGCACGTCAGCCCCACAGATTGCCTGGTGAGGTAGTTGTGGAATATAACCAAGGAGCGGGGCAACTTTTTAGATAGCTGGCTCCTTTCTAGAAGGCTAAGATGAACACACCCACTTCTCCTGTCAGTCTCTAGATAGCCTCTCCAAACCACGCTCTCCCTTCTCTGTTACTTTCCCATGCTTGGTCTTAGAGAGTGGCAGGTCCAGTGCAGATGGCTCGCCTCTGGGAGTCAGTCATGTAAGTTGAAATGAGAATAGATTAAAAGTTAGAAATGGATCCCGAGAGGGTGCCATGGCTGAATAACCAGTCTCGTATGTCTTCTCATGCACTTTAAAAGATCTTGTTTATGGAAGAGTGTTTATGCTATGTCTTTCTTTGAGTGATTGCATTTTAAAAGAATTAGTGCCCTTGCTGGAGGTGGTGATGGTGCATTTGGGAGGCAGGGGCAGAAGGATTTCTATAGGTTTGAGGCCATCTTGGTCTATATAGTAACTTCAGGCAAGTCAGCTAGCCATGGGTACAGGGTGAAACCTTGTCTAAAAAAACCTAATACTCTCATATATCCTTTATAAACAGGATAATAGGATGCTAATTCAGAGCTAGCTTCATACCAACCAAGCAGTTTTTGGCAATTCCAAGGTTAAATTTTTTTCTCTTTGTTCCTTACTCTTTGGTCCCTCCCTTCCCTTTGTCATTCCCTTCCTCCCACTCTCTCTTCCTCCCTCCCTTCTTTCCTCCTTTCCTCCCTCCCTCTCTTCCTCTCTTTCTCTGTTTTTTGTTTTTAATGAGATGGCTTGGTCCAGGCCATGAATAACCCTGACTTGGTGATCCTCCTGCTTCTGGCTCCCCAGTACAAGGATTACAAGCATGCCCCACCCTGGAAGGCCTGGACCGAAGGATGGATTCTACCTCATCTATGTGTATTTATTATTACTTGGGGGGGGGGTGTTTAGAAGTGTCTCCCTATGGGCACAGTCCAGGTTGGTCTTGGATGTGCTGCCCTCCTGGATCTTCTTTGGGCTTTTGGATGCTGGGCTTAAAATCCTGGCACATGCCACTGTGCCCAGCTGCATTTATTTTTAAAGAGCTGCTTTGAAGGATTTCAGGCCCACTCAGCAAAGAGCATCTCTGAAGTATAAAGCATGGGGCATTACTCAAACCCTCCTAATTGGATTTTTCCCAGGCTCTGATCTAATCAGCAAGCTGTTTTGCTTAGCTTCTTGGTCAAGTTCATTCATTAATTCAGAAAGCATTTATTGAATATTTGCGGAGTCTACCCGTGGCCTAGACATAACAGGATTAGTGGATGAATGGAACCCTGTCCTTTAGGGGTTGATAGTCTTACTGAATGGAGGAAAGGAATGATAGGGTGCTATTTAACATGTACAGCGGATTTTTGTTCTTGAAATGTGTTCGCAGTCTTTCATGTCAGGTAATTGACATTAACTGTGACTTTATGCTCTGGAAACCGCATTATGAAGTATTTTCTTTTCATATTTATTTCACAGTTAATATCACAGTTCTCTTCAGACGTGCACTTGTGAGAATGCTCACTCCTCACAAAGTGATGTTGTGAAGTTAATAGAATCGTTGGCATTTCACGCTTTGCCGCCCGTGCATCTGGGAGGATTCTGAGAAGGAAGAAAGGACAGGAAGTTGAACTCCCGCTTATTGTTTTATTGGAGCAAATTGTAGTGTCAAACTGCTGCCCTCACCTCTTCCATCCATACACCAAATTCGGCTAGAATTTCATGTCATCTTCTACCACCATGATGGATGTAAATAGAAAACCATCACATGGTGATTTTAGTTGAGGTCTCAGATACATATTCTTTGAGGAAAAATGTCTATTTGTGTATGAACTATTAGAAAAAATGATGTTTTCCTGCTTAGAAGAGTAGAAAGCTGAAATCAAATTAAAAGTGCCTTCCATGCCCCCATATTTTCTATTTATGATTTTCTATTCTGTGTTTTATAAATCAACTTTTCTAAGAGGCACCCTTGGTAACAGACCGGCAGCTAATCATGATGCCTCTGAACACATTTTCCCTTCTAATTAATGCTTGTATGTGGATTATATATACCATTTTATTTTGTTAATATTACAAATTTAACCTTAAATTTTTGTCCATAATGAGGAATAAATGAAAAATAAACAGAAGACATAGTGGCTTCTAATCACAGGCCAGAAAAGGTTATGCTTTGGGAATCCTGGAAGCACTAGCTGGATCTCTCCAGGCGCCACACAAATGTTCTGTACTGTACGGATGCCTTGTGTCCTGATTCAGTAGCTTGGGTAGTTCATTGCTGGGTTAGGGGTTGGTTCCTAGTTACAGAGGGTAATGAAATTTGGCTGCCATGGTCCATGGTCCTCAGGACCTGAATTCACTTGCTCAGTGGTTTCTATGAAGACTTGACAATGGAATTTTATTTCTTTTCTCCTTCTCTTTCTCTTCCGCCTTTCCCTTCTCTTTGATTCCTTGATCTCCTTCTTTCCTGCTCCTTCCACCTCTTTTCCTCTCCCTCTTTTTTCCTGGTCCCAACTCTCTTGGATAGTTTGTGAAACTCTGAAAGACCTGTTTTTATCTCATATAAAATTTAAGAGTTCTTCAGCCATCCTAAGGCTTTATGCTTGTGTGTGTGTGTGTGTGTGTGTGTGTGTGTGTGTGTGTGTGTGTGTGTGTGTCTGTCTGTCTGCCTGTCTGCCTGCCTAAGGACCAAGCCTGAACCCAAGGTTGTTTTTCTTTTTGCTCCCTCCTTCCTCCCCTTTCTCCTTCTTCCCTTTCTTCTCTCTCTCTCCCTCTTTCCCATTGCCCCGTCCTCCAACTAAACTTTTAACCAGAGACTTTTGCATATAGTTACATTTTGATTTTTGCTAAGTTGCCCAGGCTAGCCTCAAACATATTATGTTGCCCAAGCAAGCTTTGAGATGGCAATACTTCTATCTCACCCCCTTGCTATGGTTTTTTTTTTTTTTGACACTTAGATGTAGGTTGTGGAGACTCTTGAAGACCCAAAGGAAGAACCTATAGTTTCTGATTCCAGAAATCCGTGTTTTTTTTAATGTTGATAATTGGATTAACATTGATGACAGACCTTTGAAGCTAGAGAAAGACCCTAAGAAACGTGCCAGAAGTGCTTCAGTGTGGGAGGAAAACTTCTGAGAGAGAAGGATTTCCATAGAACATTCTCTCTTCCCTCCCTACTCCTTTGTTTCTTATGTTAAACTATCTTACACCTTTAAATGCCCACTTACTTTTATTTTCCACATCAATGTCGTGCTATGTAGCCCAGGATAGCCTTGATCTTTCTATCTTCAAATCCTCCTGAGCTAATGCTGGAATCCCAGGCCTTTGTCACCACACTTAGCTACTCTTCCTTTCTCAAGTATATGGCTCAGGGTATGGAATAAACTTTGTCTTGAGGAGACAAAGTTGATGTTGTTAATTATCTGTCTTGGAGAAAATGCAGAAAGGACTGTCTTCCTTCAAGTCTTCCACCTTTAAGATGAATCTGGGGGAATTGTTGCCGGAGGCCTGTGGGAGCATTGGGGAACTTGGCAGCAAGCTGTTTTTGATAGTTCCTAACTACTGAAGACCTTAATTCTGGAGCTTCCTGGGTAGGACTCCAAGAGACCCCAAAGGACACAGAGAGCTGGACACCTGCTGAAATCTAAGACACACTGAAAGGACAGTGGCAGCATGAGGCACATGTTTATCTCTGAGTGTGGAGAGCTACTGTTCTCCCCTAACCTTACCAGGTCCGTTCCTAGGTGGAGTCTGGATAGGTCAATGAACATGCAAAGAGGCCATCTGCCTTTTAGGGTATAAAACAGCTTTCCCCATCTGCTCCTAGTCCCCCATCTTTCTGCTGACTCTGCCTTGACGGGGTTCACAGTATCTGTGCCCCTTGCCCCTCTTGCTGTGGGCTCCCTCGATTGTGTTGAGGGGTGGCTGAAGAAATGTGGGCTGTTTCTTGGCAGATGTCAATCAGTCTTTTCACACTGAGAGCTTTCAGCTCAATGGACAGTGGTCCTCTGTAAAGAGAAGGAAGCTGTCTCGGAAGAAGGGACTAAGAACAGGCTTCTTTTGGAAACCATCCTGAACAGTGTGGTTTGGGGCAGTGGGGCTGCAGGAAAGAGGGCTTGGCTTATGTTTCATTGGTGACAACTTGAGTTACTTCCCAGGTATCACACACATCTACTCCATTTTTTTTTAGCCTGTAAGTGGAGAGGCTTCACTCTTGCTCCCCACCCTGAAAAGAAGTTGAGCTCTCAGCTTCTGGTCCTGCAGTCCTATCACAAAGCAGCTGCCTTACGCTCCCTGACTTGTAGGGGTTTGTCTCTCTCTCTCTTAGGAGATGGGTTGTCTCACCACAGTTGCAAAGAATATCAGGTGAGTCTCTTTATGCATATGTGCACATATGCAATTGCTTGTATGTTTGTTAATTTATTTATTTATTTTTCTTGCTGCAGGAAAGCCATCTCCCGGACAGGCCTCCAGCATCTGGCTCCGGCACATCCTCTCGGCCTTCCTGTGGCGAATGGTCCAGCAAAGGAGCCCAGAGCAACTTTGGACTGGAGCGTAGGTGTCTGCTGTTTTGTTCTTTTTTTTTTTTCCCTCAAGTTAATTTCAGTTATGTGCTGTGTTTTTCTAATCTGCTGAGACCCCTCAGTGGCCAAGCTAATGAGATCACTAACTGTAAGCTGAAAGCTGTGGGCCCCAGCCACATGCAGGGCTACTTTTCAGTCCTGCCCTGCTATGTCAACAGTGAGTAGAAGAGGCTCCTCCAGGTCCTTTCTTCTGGGTGGTGGTGGGGAGATCGTGGGGGAAAACAAATTAACAAACTAAAACATAAAAATCATATGTGCTGATGGTGTACCATGTGGTGTTTTGACACATGTACACAAGGTATGTTTAAATCAGAGTAAAGCATATCTACTCAAACATTTATCAGTTATGTATGCTGCAAGCAGTCCACATCTTTTTTCCTACACTCCTGCAAAGTACTGTACTGTTTGTTTAATCGTGTAAAGAAGTACTCGTTGTTTATGGTCACTCTACTGTGGACCTGTATCTAACTGTGACGTACCGTCCATTGAAGAATCTTTCCCTTGAGTATTTCATGTCTCTCCTAGCCTTTAGTCACCTCGCTCTCAGTGTAAGGTAAACCTTGTAGTAATTTATACGTGAGACTGCAAGGCACTCTACTTAGTGCCTCACTTATTTGACTAAACCTGAACATCTCCAATTCTGTCTATGTTGCAAACGACAGGACTTTCTTTGCTGTGGATAAATATCCCACTCTGTGTATGCACCATATTTCCCCCTCACTGATAATATGACATTTTATTGAATTGAAAAGTAACACCCTTAGCAACAGACTATAAAACGTAAGCTCTGAATTTTATGTTGGCCTAAAAGGGTCTTTGATTTGAACTAAGACTTAAAGGCATGGCTGTTTTCAATGCCCGTGTATGTATGGATAAATCTTATTTGCACAGTCTTTCAGCTTGGCAGAACTGAAATGCTTTAGAGGGACTTACTGTCGGAACGCTGATAGATGCTTCTCCAGTAAGCCAATGACACAGTCTGACAAGCGGAAAAAGGGTTGCCCAGTAGCGAGTGAGACTTGGCCTCAGCTTCTATTGGGGGAATAATGGGAAATATTCATTTCTTTCTTTCTTTTTTTTTTTTTTTGGTGCTTTTAAAGCTAAAAATTATTGGAACATTAGCTAAATATTATTGGCACAAATATAATGGTAGATCCTTTTCTCCTGCCCCTAAGTCATCTGAATATTTGCTGGATCAGGCAAAGAAACCATTACAGAATCGTCCTGCCTCTGTCTCTGCTGTAAACATCACTGTTACATATACAGTCACATATACAGTCCCCCAAGGCATGTAAACATATAAAATGAAAAGGCTCTGCTGTGTAGTATGGTTTGAGCCTAGGGCCAGCACTCCATCATTAAATGATTCCCGAAACCCTTAATTTTACTTATTCTCAGAGAACAGCGTCTCTCTCAGTAGGCCAGGCCTGCCTAGAATGCACAATGTTACTGAAGCTGACCTTGAATCCGAAAGGAGGCTAGACTGCAGACACCGGCCACCAGCTCCAGCTTCCCCACTCTTTACTAATGGGCCCTTTCTAGAACTGGAACGAGCCTCAGGAACTGTCTGTGTTCTGCTTCCAATGTCAATACCTTCCTCAAGCTTCGAGTGTGTATATGAAAGAGCATTGACATCCTTCCGGTACCCTCCATCTGTGTGTTCTGAGTCACTTTGTTCAGCATCTGCTTTGCGTCCAGTGACTCTTTTAACCCTTTACCAGTAAACACAAGCATGCGAACAGATTGCGTTTTTGTGAAAGGAGGGGTGCCTGCGCACATGAGTGTGGAGGCCAGAGTTCTACCCTGGGTGTTACCCCGCAGGAGTGATTGTTTTTTTTGAAAAACAAGGTTTCTCATTGGCTTGGGACTTGCCAAGTAGGCTAGGAGCCCCAGGTGTCTGCCTGTCTCTACCTCCCCAACACTGAGATTCTTCTGTTGGTGGGCACTTAAGGCTGCTCCCATTTCCTGACTGTTGTGAATAGTGCTCCAATGAACATGGCAGTGCAGCTGTCTCTTCTAATTCTGTAAATCAGAGGAAGTTTCCAGATCTGTAGATCTGGGAGTGGGATTGTTAGGTCAGACAGTGGTTCTATTTTGTATTTTTTATAGGCATACCCATTGTGTTCTTGTGGCTAGGCCTGCTACCATTCCCACCGATGGCCTGCAGGCTCCCTTTCTCAACATCCTCTACAGTATGTGTTAACTTCTGTCTTTGTGATGAGAGCCACTGTTATGGAAGGAGGGGCCAATCCATTGTAGTTTTGATTTCTATTATCTTAATGATTAGTGACACTTACTTTTTAAAAATACATCAGCTGGTCACTTACATGTCTTTATTTTGAGACATGTTAATGTAGATCTACTATCCATTTTTGAGGTGGAATATTTATTGGCTGTTGAGTTCTTTAAGTTTCAATATATATATGTATGTATATATATATGTATATGTATGTATGTACACACACATATCAGATATGCAGTCTGAAATGCTTTCTACGCACCCTGCAGTTTGTCCTTTAACTCCGTTGCCTATTATCTGTGCTGTGTAGAAGTGTTTGACATTTATATGGAACTTCTTGTTTTTCCTTGATTTCTTGTTCTTTTGGGACCTCTTCAGAAAATTTGTTCCATTAAACCATATATTTTATAGTGTCAGGCCCTGCACTTACATATTTGGTAGAAATTTTGTCCTATCAAACTGAATATTTTATAGTGTCAGGCCTTGCGTTTAAATATTTGGTCTGTCTGAGTTGGCGAGAGGTAGCTGTCTAGCACGTCTTCTCACATCTTTGTTTAAACCCACCTGCCTTTTGATGTGTTTTTAAAGTATGCCAGCCACAATTTAATTTCTGTTCATTATGGCATCCTTTTCTGCCCCCAGCGAATGCTACCATCCCTGTTTTACATCCTGGGTAGGTTTTGTGGGATCAAGGCAGGTGAAGAATCTGTGGTTATTCTGTTTATTGAGACAAAAATTCATGGGTAGAAAGAAACCAACAGTGGGAACACAGCACAGAGATGCCTGGACCAAGACAGGTCATGAGGGCAGGGGACGGGAAGGGGCTGTCATTGTGATAAGAGAAAAGACATCTGGTGATGGCTGATGCTGGAAATAGTTAGCAGCAAATGCTTGTAGTAAATTCCCTGCCCAAAACCAGTGTTAGGCCAGCAGGCCTTATTTTCCGATTCCCACGGAGAGGTGTGCGCTATAGCATCCATCGTAACTATTTTTGGCTGGTGGTGGGAGGCTGTGATACCCCGCAGGGACCAAATAAAAAAGAGCTCAGGCTGGATGTGCCTTGTGGTCTTTTGTCCCTCTTTCCCCTCCTCCCTGGTGATTGTGGGCACCCTGTGATGGCGATCTGCTGAAAATTCAGCAGGAGAGCCGAAGGCAGGGGGACACTCCCTCTCAGAGAGACTCTCATGTGACGTTTGGCAGTCACAGTGCCAGCAGATAGAAGGCCAGCGATGACCAGTACCCTATTGCACAAAACGTTCAGGAAGGAGGAGATGACTAAACACATTTCAGTGTCTTCTGACTTTTTCTGTAAGGGTTTAAAGGAGTCTGGCTTTAAAATGCTGGCCTCTTTCTGCCGAATACACTATGTGTTAACTGGCCCTTCTGCTCAAGGGACCCAAGAAGGAGTTCTGGGATTTCCTTATTTTGTGTAAAGCACAGGAAGTGCCCTCAAGCTTGACCACCTCTCCATGACAACCCTTTCTTTTGGCTCCCCTTGGAAAAGCAGCGTGCAAACACATTTGCCACCACTAGCCACTCGACTGCATCGCTAAATGACAAAACTTCCTCAGTGATATTATTTATTAAGGACTGATTAGGCTTAGAGCCTCTTAAAGAGTCTCCCAAATAAACACGAGAATAGAAAGAATTTAAAAAAAAAATGAGATGGGAGATACGTAGTGAAGAGTCAGGGTGTAGATCAATGGTAGAACACTTGACAGGAAGACAGAAGTTCCTGGTTTGGATTTCCGGCACCCATAGGCAAACAAGCAAATGGCATGTACTTCAGTCACTAGCCCTGGGTAAGTCCTGGGTTCATAGAATGCTGTGTGGCACTCCTGAGGGCCGTGGGTCCAGTAGCACAATGCAGAGCAGGGCTGGTGGGAGCCCCTTGTTCTTCACGGCCTCTTTGATTCTTCAGCAGAAACTCTTTGCTCCATACCTTGTGAGCTCAGGGGGCTAAGCACCATCTCCATACCCTGACACTCTGACACCCCAACTCTGTACCCAGTAGTTGCCTCAATCCACCAACTTGAAAACAGATGCGGAAGCTGTTCTGGGTGCACCTGAACCCTAGGTGCCTATCCCTAGGGTCCTACTTTTTGTAGGAAGGTCCCCCATTCGAGAACACTGTCATTTACTTCAGAGTAATGGCCCCAGGCTTTGGGAATTAGTCTGCTATTGAGGGTCCTGGGTGCTCACAGATGCAGGCATCACAGTGTGGCTGGGAGCGTACAGTTGTCAAAGACAGTTTTTATGCTTTGTGAATAGGGGCTTAATTTCTTTCAGGGATTCCATTTTCTCCTTCTCATCCGCCCGCCCCCCCACATGACACATACCCCTGCCCTCCCCCTCACCAACTACAGCTTACCCTTTAAGCCCCACCACCTCTCCTGTGGTTTACTCAAGCGGTGTGCTGTGACCCTGGTCAGTTGGCAATGCTCCTTGATAACTTTGCCAATATTTGCTCTTGCTGTCTGGGCACAGGCTGTCTTCACGTGCATGCAACTCGTTAATGATGGTACATGAAAGTGTCCAAGCCAGACTTCAGTGAGGTGCCACAGTCTCCTAGGGACAGCAGTGACAGTTGGGCTCAACCCAGCATGTAGACTGTTGTTTCCTGTACCCGTTCCTCTGTTTTCTGTCTCTGTCTCTATCTCTGCCCCTCCTTCCCTTGCTCCCATCCACCCTCCCTCCCTCCATCCCTCCCTCCATCCCTCCCTCCATCCCTCCCTCCATCCCTCCCTCCATCCCTCCCTCCATCCCTCCCTCCCCTAGGCCCTGATTATCTCTTACTCAAGCCATTTCCCTAATCCCCTTGACTGTGTGCTTCCTTAGCTCATAGTGAGCTGTCTCACAAACAGAACCCAGCTAGTGCTTCTTGCTTGACTTAATCTGAGGCCTTTGGTTAGGTTTCTGGCTACTTGAGGAGCCAGACACTGTCTTTTGCTCATTTTTTTTAATTTAGAATAGAGAGCACACGGCAGCCTAAGGCCTGCCTGGTTACTGATGCCGGGGCACACATTGATTGTGACTCCTCTGCTCAGTCAATAAGAAGTGAACTTATCCTCGGAAACTGATGGGAGCTCAGATAATCTCGATTTCCTGAAAAGCTTGCTAAACATGACTCCAACGCCAGCTCGCAAAAGAAACAAGTGCAGCCTGTTTCAATGCCAAATGACTCGCCCCCTCCCCCACTTCAGGTTTTTCCCAGTGCAGCACAGTGAGGTGGATTCTCATGGCAGGGGCAGGCTTGGTCTTCCCACTCCTGACAGTCGTCCCTCCTCATCCTCCCAGTGACGACGCGAGGAGGCTGCTTCTTCTGACACCAATAAGACACATGTCATCTAAGCCAGTTTGGGAGGGGATAAGCTAAATTACTAGAATGGGGAGGAAGTGATGTTCAAAAATAGAAACCAAAAATAGTCTCGTCTCCCGGGCTGGAGTCCAAGCTCTCAGTTTGGAGTGAGTTAGCCCATTTAGAAGCGTGTCAATGCCACAGATAATATGTGTCTTCTTAAGTGTCACGGGCTGCTTCTGCAAAGGTGACTCAATTTACAGTTAGAGCTCGCCTCTGTTTTTGAGATTGTAGCCAACAGCACTGGAGGTGGGTCCCTCTTCTGTCCTCACTGTTCTGTAATTTAGGCGTCGCCCCTTAAGCTGCCCGGAGCAAGCCACAGGCCAGTGTGGGAGGTGAGGCGCAGGCTGGGGATCCACAGCTCGTCCTGTAGGCTCGTGTCACCTGTGTCACTTAACATCTTTAGTTCTGATTCTCTTTCATTTCCTCACTGGGTCACATCCTTCCGCCCAGAATTCCCTGGGAGACAGAACTTCAGCTCAAACAAGACCAACCCCCATCCACACTAGCTCCCCCTTTCTCTAGTTGATGACGCTAAGCAAAGACGTGCTTTCTCCTCAGCAGGTAGAGACAGCGCAGTTGGTACACCGCCTCACAGTTCGGCTCAGGGACAAGACAAGGGAACCAGAGTTGCTTTAAACTAGGTTATGAAATTAGGTCGCTTTATCTTTAGAACCTTGAATGAAAAGCCAGGAAGTAGCTGGGGCTTGCGCGTGCATGCGCGACTGTGTGTGGAAGCCAGCATGGGTGTGCGCACACGTAACGTATATGAGCGTTTCTGCATGTCGTCTCCTGCCAGCCCTGTTTTTGTGTGTGAGCTAAGAAACCTGTGCTGTGTTGAGTTTGGGGACCATTGCCACAGCCTGTGCTGCTTCCCATATCTCTTCACTCTCATCCCTACTTCTAACAACCTTAGGCTGTGAGAAAATGAGAGAGAGAAAGAGGAAAAAAAAAAAAACCAATACCTCATATAAGAAAGTGCAGTGAAGCCTCTGGCTGTGGATTGCCATGTCAACATGGGGATGATGGCTTGCAATTGGCTCTCCGTATCTTCTGAGATCAGGGTAGTTTAGCATAAAGCCCTGTATTAATGACCTTTACCATTACTGCAACACCATTCCTGACAAAGGCAAACTAAGGAAGGGTTTCAGAAGGGGGCCCAGTCTGTTGGCACAGGGAGGACTGGCAGCCGGCCCGTGAGACAGCAGTCACCGTGTGAGCGCAGCAGAGAGAACAGCGAGATGCACTCTGTGCTCAGCTCACCTCTTTTTTTTATTCATCTGGAACTCTAGTCCTTGGGCCAGTGCACTGACATTTTGGATGGGTTTTGCCACCACAGTTAACCAGTTTAGATGCTGCCTCACAGCCCAGCCCACTACACCTGTCTTCTAGGTGATTATGGGCTGTGTCAATTTGGCAACCAGTGTCAACCAAAATTGTCTGGCTTCTCAAAGAAATCACAGGCTCCTTAGCCCCATGGTTCTGCAGTAAGTGTCTTGGGCCAAGTATCCGAACACTGAGAAAGTGACTGTTTAATAGTCTTTAGTGGAAAGAGATGTGAGCCATAAATTAAATAGTAATAAATAGGGAAATCCAGTTATAGAAGCATGTTTTGTTTTACCAGGTCAATCCCAAATGCTGTCGTTCAATATTGAAGTGAAAGATGGGGCTCATAGGAAGACGTTAACACTCTTTGTTCACACTCAGTCTTTAAGGTGTGGACTATGTGTTGATGGCACAGCACAATCAGTGTGTTCTGTACACATTTCCAGTGGATTTTTTTAGTAATAGTTATTTTATTTTATTTTTTAACCTGGTGAAATCTGTATATTTGTTTATTTTTCATCACCTTCGTTTTATTTATTTTTTTAATAATGTATTCAGATTACATCCTGGTTGTTATCGCCTCACTTAAATCTTTCCACTCCCCCTCCCTCTTTCTCACTATTCTCCTCCCCTGGACCTCTGACAGAAGGGGACCTCCTCCCCGACCATATGACCACAGCCCGTCCATCCTCTGCACAACCCCTGTGTGCACAGCCCAAGGCGGTTTATCACATTACTAACTGGCAGGTTTTCAGGCAACCCGCATTTAAATTTTTTGATTTTGCATGGATATTTGTAAAGAATGTTTTACTTACAACTCCAATTATTTAAAAAAAAAATTTTATAATCGTGTATGTTTGTTTATCCGGGTTATTTGCTTATGGAGCAGATGTGCTACACTTTTGGCTTCCATTTTTGAGACAGGGTCTCTATCTCTGGCAGCCTGCAGCTCGATTTATTAGGTAGCCGAGATTGTCCTTGAGCGTTTAGCAGTCCTCCTGCCTCAGTCTCCTGGGTGTTGGAATTACACATGTATATTCTGAGTGCCTGGCTCCTGCTGATGCACTTGTTATATACATTATTGAATCTGTAACACTCCTCTGTCTCTATCTTTTTATCTGTAACAAGTACAGGATATTTTTTCAAAATATGGGCAAGTAGTCATATTTCTGTTTATATATCTATCTATTATCTGTCTATCTATCCACCCACATAGATGATCTTAAGGAAATATACATATTGTATAAATATGCATGCTGGGGGGTCACAGATGTGGTGTGTGTCTGTGTGTGTGTATGTATGTATGTATGTATGTATGTATGTATGTATGTATATATTTAGGGAGATTTTTTCCATAGTCCAAAGACCAGAAAAAGGACATCTCTTAAAAATAGGGTGGTTATTTTTCTGTTTTTTTGAGATGCATGGTATTTGAGATGTCATTTCAAGGTAAGTTTGAAGAGAAGAAGCAAGCAAGATGTTCCCACATGGGAAGAATAATCAATAAAACATGGCACCAGAAAGAAGATATGATTAAAGAATAGTAATGAGGGAAGAAAATAAGATAAATTAAGGGGAGACTGATTGGCAGGCCTGATGGAAGGTCTATGTTGCCAGACTGAATTTGCACTTCATTTTCTGTATGACAGAGTCACGTAAGAATTCAAAGCCACGAAGGGGCACAATCATAGGTATATTTTAAGGGAACTGAGTGCACAATAATGTAAAAATTAGTCAGAGCAGGTGCCAGAGTTCAAAGAAGCTGGGACTTGATTGGATTTGCTGTCGAGTGAATACTAAGAAACTTGAGGACAGACTTAGACACAAAAGAAAACCTAGACAAAAATACGAACAAAGAATGTCTGCATTCTTTAGGGATAAAGTAGGCTGCGTGAATAAGAGAGTCAGATGTGTAGTGTGGTAATATAGAAGCTGTATCTCCCACCCATGCCACAGACCAGGACTAGTCTATGTAGTTGGGTGGAAACTAGACTCCTTTTTATAGTTACTCAAGGACAGACATTGACTCTTCAGTTGACATCTCATCGGGAGGTTTCCAAAATCATCTTGATGGCTGATGACACCAATAAGCTACGGTGGAAGAAGCAGTGAGGGGACACTTGTGGGTAGATCTGATGGCCCCTGCCTGGAACCTTTGCTTCTGTTTGTTCCCTTAGAACTTGGATTCACGGCCACCCTTAGCGACAGGGAGACTGGGAAGTCACATCTAGCCATATGTTCAAGAAGAAGAGAATGATTTTGGTGAATGGCAGCCTTGCTCAAAATGACCAAGGGGAGGAATTAGAATAATGCCATCGTACGTGGAGTAAGGAGAAGCATCAAAGAGAACAGGCCACCAGGAAGTCAACCATTAGATAGACGCAAAGCAAAAGAGGCGAGAAGAGTAGGATTGAGAGAGTACAGACAGGAAAAGAACACAGAGCAGCACCCAAGGGCTACATCAAGGCAAACCTGAGCCTCTTCCATCTACACGAGCAGCTAATGAGCAGAATCTCCACTTGGCCAGTTTATATTTTGAAGCTAGGTAGAAAGGGGAAAATTAAGGACGCAGGGGAAGAAAAAGTAGCTAGGAAGGTCCAGGAATGTAGTTGAAGTATTTCTCCAGCTGAGTCAAGAATTCCAGCACAGTTAATGCTAGCTCTGAAGGTTACTGACACAGAAACAATGTTCTGTTAATATAAAGATGCTGCAAATACGGGTGTTATCTGAGCAAACCATGCTGTAGGCTAAGTGAAATATGACCTTTGAGTATAACCTTTCTCTTTTCCCAGTCGTAGACCTTTTCTATGAACTCTCACAAGAATCCTTTCTGGCAACCCTGTGACTAACCCCTGGTTTACCTTATTAAAATGTGATGTTATACAAGGCACCCCTGGACTCACCCTGAAATGTCATTTATTGAAATGGGGGAACGTGGGAGAATAAAGTTCCTTAGCAAATATTTCAGATTAAGTTGAGAGCCACCAAATTCATGTATGTACTCAAGGCTTGGCGTCTCATGCCCACAACCCCAGCACTTGGGGTGCTGAAGCAGATGGAAATATCACCATATATGGATGGTGAGCTGTGTTGCATGTTTAAGGATAACCTGGCCCTACATGAGATCCTGCCTCAGAAAACCAAACCAAAACCAAACCAGAGCAATCAAGTCATATCTGTGGTTCTTGCTAAGATACTTAAGCTCTGACCTCTTTTGAGAAGCTTATCTACACTCGGGTGTGTTTTATCCTTCCTCCCGAGGGCCACTCTGTTAACTTCTGTGCGTCAATCCATCAAAAGTCTCTTCTTAATAAACTCCAACTCTGCTTCATATGGGTTTACCCTGAAATTCTTTACTGCAGCAAACCTCAGCTTCACCTCAGTAAAGGTCTCCAAGTAAGGCTCCCTAAGCTGCTGCAGGTAGCCACAGAACAGTAGAAAGACTCAGGCCTTCACCCCAACTACTGCTGATGTTGAGTTTCGAAAAAATAGACACCAGGAGTGGGAGACAGAAGCAGGGATCCCTTGTTGTGGTTGGGTATTGAGATAATTCTAAGCCAGAGCTGGTGGCAACCAGAGAAGTGGAAAGGAGCAACTGGGCTTCACGTGCATTTTGAAATTATGATAAAATGAGATTAGCTGTATATAGGAGAGAGACAAAGAGAGATTCCAGAGTTTTTTCCCAAAGTGTAAGCATGGAAATGCTGTTTACTGAGAATCCAGAGAGAAGACATGTCAGAGCAAATCAGTGGAGGAAATCCAGTTCTTGCAAACATAAGGATTTGAGATGCTAATTGCATCTTCTGGAGAGACGCTGTGGGCAATAGTTTATGAGTGAAGCTCAAAGCAGAGGGTCACATTGAGTAAATACCTTGGAAGTTAACAATTACTCAGTGAGTGCTAAAGCCGAGAGAACTCGGTACAGTAATCTAAGGAAGATGGAAGAGAGCAAAGATCTGAGCATTGAACTTTACGTCTGAAAGTTTGCAAATGGTACATCAGTAAGCAAAGAAGTCTGAGGCCCAGGAACTGCTAGCCTGGGAAGTGAGGAATGTGGCACATCTTTCATGCCCCTGCCTGCCTTACCTGCCCTTCCATGACTTCATGATGGGCACACATGGCTTGTTATTGTCAGAGGTTCTTGACGTTTGCTCCACTGTAACAGTTTTCTACTGGACTCCTTAAAATCATTGGCCAGATTTCCTCTGAAGCCCTTTGCTTAGTATTAGCTGTTATGATGCCATGTTTGGTTTCTAACTTTTCCAGTCAGTTTGCCATGGTGAGATATCAGAGAATCCCCAAGACTAAGCACTGAAGAGTAAATGTTTGCTGAATGAGGTGAACAATAAAATGAAAACAGGAAAAGTTAAAGTTGGATGTTGCCTGCTCTGCAGTGTTTTAGACTGTGAGCATAGACTTCTTTAGGCTATCTTGTAAAGAAATGCCTTCATATCTTCTTCTCTCATGATGTCATCACTCTTTTAAAACTTTAAAGGTCCAGCTCTATGCCTAGCCTTCCTTTCTTCTGGTAGTGTTCCACAGAGGAGGAGAGGTCTATTTTCCATGACCATGTATGTACAAATTGAGCATTTTTTCACTAAAGAAAAATGTTCCTGGGGAGAAGAAAAAAATCAGAAAAAAAGAAAGATCGCCTTTTGGTATAGTGGGTGACTATCATTCTCAATATCTTTGTTTTCTTTCCAGGGACCTTTGTTTTGTAGTCTGAGACAAGGTCTTACTGCATATCTCACTCGGCCTTGATCAGGACTCCTGCCTTAACACTGTTGCTCTCACATATGTGTACCACACTATGCCTGACTTGAGGATGGTTTTGAGATACTTGGGGTTCGGTGTACTTGAGGTACTTCAGGGTCTCACTGAGCCTTTGACATCTATTTCCTGCTCACTTTTCCCACATGTTCTTTTCTCACTCCTTATGTTTTGAGGCTTACATTCTTTGCATCTTGAAGCATCTAGATCTTAGGTCACAACAAGACCTGTGGATTTTCTTGCCTGAAATCATTTAAGACTAGTCACCCTGAAGGGAAAATATATTCTACTTGAATATGAAGAAATGCATTCATTGTATACCAAACAAACAAACAAACAAACAACAAGACAATTGGAGCACTCCTTCCTTCTTCATGCTGGAAACATTTGGTCTGCATTTCTGCTTCTCTCTTCTAAGCCTTGACATTGATAAGGCTGTCATGTGGATGCTTCTAGAGTGAGTTATCCCAAGATGAGCCACTAAATTATTTTGTTATTCTGTAAAGCTCTTTATTGGACTCATCCTCTCTAGTCTGATCAGACTGTTATAGCAAAAATGCCACAGATGGGATGGCTTAACCCACAGATATTAATTTCCCATCATTTTCAAACTAAGAAGGTACAAGGGCAAGGAGCTGGCACGTTGGGTTCCTGGTGAGGGCCCTCTTCCTGCCTGTTGTCAACTCGGTGGCTTTTCCCTAGTGCATGCCTGTGGAGAGAGCGCAATTTCTCTTGGGTTCCTTCCTAGAAGGACATTGATCCCATAGTGAAACCTGTGCCTCCATGACCTGATTACTTCCCAAAGGCACTGTTCTAATACAGGAACTCTGTGGTTAGATTTTTAACTTAGAAATCGGGGACAATGGTACAGTTTAGCCCACAGTGCCCTTCATCAAAAGATAACTCCTAGTCCTTGGTTTCTAGTATGGAATAAGATGAAACAACAGGGCTTTTCCCATAAGCCCTGTAGACTTAGTCTCATGGTTCTTTATGCCTGGTCTAATGTAGCATTTTTCACAATAGCCAATCTTTTCAGCAAATAAACAGAATTTACAATTAGTACATAAATTCACATTCTCTAAAGTGACATATCAGAAGAAAGACCATGGAATTCTGTTTGCCATATTTAAATGCCAAGTGACTGCCATCTTCTCCACTCTAACATTGCACATTTATGGATAAAACGGCCTTGTTGCTTGTTGTGTCGTACTTCTCAGCAGGTCTACTCACCACCAGAAGTGTGTATTTTTAGGAAGCAGACAAATTACTCTGTTGGTAAAATTTAGAATTAATTGGGTGGAAGGCCTTACTGAATTAGCAATATGTTTGGATTAGTAGAAATATATTGTGCGTTGAGCACCAGAGAGGCAAGCTAAATATAAATGCATTGTCAGCCAATCTTCCTTGAAGTATTTTAATGCTATCATCCTCCTTCTTAGCTAATTCACTAAGTAAAGGCAATTTTAAAATCTACTTTTAGTCTCCTGTGCTATCACATCAACAGAGTGGGGTCAGGGCAAACAAGACTTTACATGGAGCCATTCAGGAATTGTCTTTTCCTCATTTGTTGAAAATGTTTTAAGGTGATGCATCCATGGACAAGGCCTTTATAGACCTCATATCTATTTGGGTTATAAGTCAAAGGTCCCAAACACCATGCTCCCTTTTTGGAATTTCCATAGGATCAACTCCAGGAGTGTCTTTGCGG
Source organism: Acomys minous (assembly GCF_964271855.1). Classification (NCBI taxonomy): domain Eukaryota; kingdom Metazoa; phylum Chordata; class Mammalia; order Rodentia; family Muridae; genus Acomys; species Acomys minous. The sequence goes on from NC_140487.1 coordinate 70,345,537, forward strand.
ATTCCGTCGACAATGCTTAAACTCCGCAAAATCACTAAAGCATCTTGCATAAAATTCCTGAGTTGAAGTCCTTCCCTTGATGCAGAAGAGAAAACTGAAGTGAATGTGTCTTTTCCTTACAGGAGAATGCTGTGAATGGGGAGCACCTATGGTTGGAGACTAACGTCTCGGGTGACCTCTGCTACCTGGGGGAGGAAAACTGCCAAGTCCGATTTGCAGTGAGTATGTCCCATGATGCCCACTTAGTCTTTCCAGGAAACAGACTCTCTGTCTGGGTGGCTGGGATGAGAGGACAACTGTGCACAAGTACCCCAGCATGGGCTTGGAAAGGCTCTGTTCTCATGACGTGGAACTTCCCACTTGCTTTTAAGGTTTATAGATTGTGTATCAAGTCCACATGGCTCCACATTGTCAATTTGAATGACTTTAGGGTCTCTTTGGGTAGGCTACATACTAGTGTAATTTGACACTTACCACCATAGTGGTTGTTGGGGGGTGTTGTTTCTTGAGAGTCAGAGAAAGTGGAACAGCAGGAGATCTGTGTGGAGAGGAAGTGGCTGATCTCTACAGGGCAGTGGCTATGGGGTGAGAGTACAACGGTGAAGATGGAAATAGCTTTGTGGGATGTGAGTGAGGTTTGCCTCTATCCACACCGAGGTCTGGAGCACACAATTTCAGAAATGATTTGATGAATCAACCATCAGGTCAGTGGGAGTGGCTTTTGCTTATTCAAAATTCACTTTGTGCCCCTATTTAGGGTTTAAATAGGGATTAAACTTTTCTTCAGGAGCTAGATAAGGGAGTACACACTTGAAATCACAAGAGATAAAGGAAGATGTAGGATGAGAAATTTGAGAACAGCCTGGGTTACATAGTCTCCTAGTTTCATTTTTCTGTTACTGTAACAGAATACGCTTTAAGGGACAAAGCTTTATTAAGTTTACAGTTCCATGTTGTCGTCCACCGCTTCAGGGGAGCCATGGCAGGAATGTGAAACATCCAGTCATACCTACAATCGAGAGCCGAGAGTGAGTGAACACATGCATGCTTACTTGTGCCTAGCAGTCTCTTTATACTTAACACTGTCTAGGATAGCCCGCTTGCTTAGGGAATGATGCTACCCACAGTGGGCTGGGGCTTCCTGCCTCAGTTAATGTAATCAAAACAATCCCCACAGACACCGCCACTGCCTTGCCTGATCTAGGCAGTCCCTTATTGATGTACTCTCTTCTCAGTTTTTCTGATAATAATTACAACTAAGAATTCCACTATAGTAAAACTCTATTCCAACCAACCAATCAACCAACCAACCAACCAACCAACCAGCAAAAACATTCAAGGGTGGAAGATGTAACTCAGTAGTGGAATACTTGCCTAGTATGTATAAGGTCCCAGGTCTAATTCCCAGTGCTGAAAAAGGGGAAATAAACTGTGAAATGAGACCGTTGACCATACAACAAGTTATGGAAAGACTGAAAGCTTGATGTTGAGAAAGCAGGCTTACTTTTAACTTACAAAAATTAATCTAAAAACAGAGTGACAGAAAACTTAGAATAGTAAAAAAGAAAGAAGACTTCCTGCCGATTTAAGAAGGTGCTATCAATAGCGAGTCCCTCCAGGTGAGAGTGGTATGGAACAATGGAGAGATAGAAGGACCCAGAGCGTCCAGGAACCCTACAAGAAGACCATCAACGCTGGCAGATCTGGACCCAGGGGTCCTGCACAAACTGCTGTACCAACCAAGGACAATGCATGCAGTTAACCTAGACCCCCTATTCAGATCTAGCCAATGGGCAGCTCATTCTCCATGGTTGTGTGGAGAGCGGGAACTGACTCTGACAGCAACTCTGGTGCTCCCTATTTGACCACCTCCCCTTGGTGGGGAGGCCTGGTGGCACTCAGAGGAAGGAGAAGTCGATAGGGATTTTGTTTTGTTTTTTGTTTGTTTTGTATACATGGAATTGGTTTGAACACAACATGGGGCACGGAAATAATGAGCAAATATGTTTCTGTTAGCAAAGAAGAAGCTAAACTTCTGTCAGAGCTTATAAAGGAGTACAGCACCCGAGGACTGTCTCAGGTGCTAAAATAAATAAGTCTCAACATCAAGACCTCTTTCTCTCACCATAGCAGCTTTGATCCCCTCACTGGCACATAATTGTTTAGAACAACTTTTACCTTTTTTTGGTGAGAGTTGTTTGTTTAAAGGACATAAGGAACAACAAATGGCCCAGATGATTAGGCTATGGATTTGAAGTCAAGAAACCTGCATTTGAATCTCTGTGTTTCCACTTACTGTTTGACATTGAGGATTTGTGACCTTTGGGTCTTGGCTACCATCTAGACAGAAAAAGAGAGTAGGATTAAATTGCTTTTAATTTTGTTTCTAATTTGGATCTGTAATAAATCGTTTGCATTTCTCCTAATCTTGTTGTGAATTCAATTGATTTAAATATCAGCATTTCAACTTTATGCATATGTAGTTTTAATTAAACTATAATTGCATGGAGTTTGATTAAATTAGCCAAATCTGTTAGAAGCGCAGCTATTTGGACTAAAATGCTATAAATAATGAATTAACATTAAGGTCTTAGATAATTGTATAAACATTGGTCTTAGGGTATCAGATAGTATAAAATGGAAGACATGAAGGCTGGCTTTGCCTATATAGATCCTTCTGTTAAGAGGGGGACTGGCTTATTACCTAGTCCTGCCGCTCCCCAAATTCCTCCCCTTGATCCTATTTTGGGCCCTCATTTTGGGACAGCTCCTTATTACTTCTCTTGACAAATGTATGACTTAATACAGGCACTTCCTGTTCCCAGCATGCCACTGGGTGGGGCAGGCTGACCTTGAGCTGAGATTCTCCTACCTCAACTGCCCTAGGGTTACACTTGCAGGTATGCCCTCACACCCAACTCTATACCCCCACCCCCCACCCCACTCTGTGTCCCCACTTAGCATTTCACTCCCTCATTGTTTGGCCACTATTACCTCTAGGCCAGGAGCAACACAAGTGTATAATAAGGATTCCATCAGGAGATCCAGAGCGGAGCTTTGAAAGCTCGGTGTCCTTTCATCTTCCTCTTTGATTTTACCCCAGGCACTTAGTGCTTTCAACCCAGTTTTAAAAATATCCACAAGATGAAGACCAGTCTTCCATAAAGATGTTGATTAAGCCAAGTCACAAATGAATGAGGGACTACTGGAGAATGACCCTGTGTTTGTTTCCCCCATGGCAAGGTCCTTACTGCTAAGTTATGTGTCCTCTCCTGTGAAGTGGGAAATGCTGTGACAATTTGATGCCAGGCATAGGGCATAGGCAGCATGCGCTTGGCATAGTGACTGCTGTAGTAAGTTAAAGAGCAGGACAGGAACAGGCGGTACCCAAGAGGGATGCATTGCCAATCTATATATGAGGTGTGTAAGCAAAGCCATCCAAATGAAAACAACTCCAAGAAGGGAGTCAGCCTCCCAAGCCTCTTTACTTAGCCGGGGCTGAATCAATGAAGGGCCCTCGTGCTGGCTGGTTCAGGCTCAGGTGGCTTGCCTGGTGGTCACACGGCTGGAATGTAAGTGAATAGTTGTCGCATAACTCACAGTCTATGGTAAAGGCACTCAGTGCCTTGCAGCCCTCCACCCGCCTCACACTGGGGAAGTATGACCACCTTAGATGCCATGTTTTGGGAAAGACCTTAGAAAGTAATGAAAGCTCCAGAGGAGAGAGTGATCAAGTTGGATCAGAGTGTGGAAACGTGTGGTAAAGAAAATTTCAGTAGCACAGTTACAGCTGAGTATTAAAGACGGGACATGTAGAGAAAGACTTCCTGTTATTTCAAGAGCTGCTTTGAATAAAAAAGGAAGTGACTTTCCATCCATGAGGAAGATGGAGCTGAACCCTAGATCTACATTCAGTGACTCATAATAGTGGCCAAGGCCATCAAGTATTCCTAAGGCTCCTCTGGGACACTTGTGAGCAGTTTAATGGACAGTTACCCCCTCGCTGCTCCAAGTGCTGACTCAGCTGTGTCTGGAGTTAGACCTTCAAACACATATTTTAAGAAGCACATTAAATACCCTGATGCAGTTGGTACACAAACCTAACTCTAAAAGCTGCTGTAGCACAGCACAGTCCAGTGAGGTACCTAGCTACCTGGAGAAGTGGGCTCAAAAGATGTGTTCAGGCAGGATGTAGACGGCTATCTTGCAAGGATGCTGGTGAAAGGTGATGGGTGCCTGCTTCCAGCGAGAGTTCAGTCGAGGAACATGCTGTACTTGACACTTCCTCAGAAGTCAATAAAATTAATTGTGGAAAAAACATGAGCATGTAGATTACGTATTAGATTTATGTTTCCCTTCATGCACCATTTTGGAAGAACGAAGAGCAGTCGGCATTATTGTGGCCAGGTAACTACCAGGTAGCCTCTAAGCAAACTACAGCAGCCTGCTTGGGGAGGAAGGAATACATCTCCAAAGACAGACCTTCCCCATCTTCCCCTGTTTGAGCAAAGCAAAGGTCGTACGAAGTTCGAAGGGAAATTTCATATGACTGGATGTAGCCAGAGGCTGCTCTACAGACACAGAAATGATGTTCATTTTACACGAGTGGAGTAGAGCAAAGGGAATATGTCGGATAGAGTGGCAGGAGTAAGCTCTTTAGAGCGAGACAGCAGTCCCCGTTTATGAGCACACCTAAGATATTTATTGTTAGGAAGAGTGGGAAGGATGAAAAGGTCAGATGGGCTTGGGTATGTTTCCTTGTTTCTGAACCAGAACAAGGAGTATGCTATAAAGGGCAGCGAACGAACAAAGCATGACCCCTCACTGTGTTGTCTAAACCAAGGCAAATTTAAAGGTGAACACGGCTACCGATATCAGTATCTATAGCCCAGAGGATGAGTGAAAGCTGTATCATAAATACTGGGACGTCACCCTAATTTACTTGGACATTGGAACATCTATTTAAAACCAAAGCTGGAGCTATGGATGTAGGTCAATTGACGTAATGTTTGCCTTAGCATGTATGTCACTTGGGATAGGCTGTCAGAGTCTCACTGTACCTCCAGGTCACTCTCTGCTTCTGTGGGCAGGGCTGAGATGTCATCTTGGAGCTTCCCGCTCCTGCTGCCATGCTGTCTTCATTATTATGGCACTCTAGCCATCTGGAAGCATAAGCCAAAATAAACCTTAAGTTGTCTTTGGCTGTGATTTCTTATTACAGCAACAAAAATGTAGCCAATACAGAAGTTGATGCCAGGAAAGATAGGATGTTGCTGTCAAGATTTTGACCCTGTTGGTTTTGTGTTTGTTTGTTTGTTTGTTTGTTTGAGAAATAAGGAAGACTTTGGAACTTTGGCCTAGAAAATTGTAAGCAGAGATTAACAGTCTATTCTGGTAGAAGCCTGGAGGTCCATAGTGCTGAATGTAATGTGGATTGTGGGTCCCCGGCTCAGAGGTTTCAGAGAGAAGCAAGGATTTTATGAGTAACTGGGCTGAAGGGCTGCTGTAACGTGCTTAAAATTGTAGCTTCTGTGTTAACACCTTGCTTTCGTTTTTAGCATAACAGGAGTCATTTTGTTTTTAAGTATCCATTTTGATCATGAAGTGAAATTAAGTTCAGGTTTTTAGGCTGTACCTGCCTGGGAGCTTGAACAGCCTTTTATATACAATTCAATACTTGCTGAACATTTTGCTTGAATTAATGATATATATTCTACCAAAAAAAAATCACAATACCTTGCTATGTTCCTTTCTTTCAGAATGGTGGGTAACTGGAAAGTCCTCAAGCCTTTATCCTAGCCAATCAGCTTAAAGTGCTTTGTCTAGTTACCTGGATACAGTGTATTTGGGACAAAATAGATTCTTCTTGTGTTAAGGTAGTCAGAATGATATAATGCTGCCCTCTCCTTGTTTCTCACCTGGTTACCTAGTTGCTACCTGTTCTGGTTTCTCTTATAAAAGGCCTGCCTTAGAAACAGACTGGCATCACAGTTTGGCTCCCGAATCCATTGTGTCCCTTGGCCATTGACAGTCTTAGGGTATTGTGTTCAATAAACCATCCATGTCTCACTGAGATTGGTGTTTAAGTGGTTGTATGGCAAGTCGTATACTACAATATCACACAACAACAGGCCATTCAGGTGATAATTCAGCAAAGAACCTACCTGTCTTCTGTGCATGCCCTAAGAACTTGCATGAAGTTGAATGGAAAGTAATGGACCAGTTAGTTAGTTTCTTTGGTAGAAGAAATTTTAGGACAGCATCAGACTCAGTCTTTAGTATGGTTATTATTCATTAATTTTACTCTTATACAGGTCTACGATTAAAAAAAAAACAGCAAGTGGAATGGAAATAAATAAAATGTGCAGATTTTAGAGGAAAAGAGCACTAGTGTGGCAACAAGGTCATGTGCTGAAGAAAAGGTTATAATTGTGGAGCATATTAATGCCATTAAATACAAATTTGTACTCTGCATTAAAATAGGAAGGGGTGCTCTCATGGGAAGACCCCACCTATCTACATTGCAACTTGTGAAAAGAAAAGACCTAAGGAGGTTCCTGTTTCTAGAAAACAATAACACACGAAGCTCCTACAAATACAATCCATGGGACAAGGGTCCTTCCCAAGATGGCAGCTGAACTTCGTACTGTTCTTCACTTAGCACTTGCTTTTGAGGCATGAGAGATGCAAGAGTGAGGGGTTCATGGATTCTATCTTTGGTTTTAGTAAACTACTGAGGCCAGGCAACATGTGGCAGGGCTGGAATCCCTGCGAGGAGCTGTGAGAGGCCATTGCGTGAAGCTGTGAAGGTGGGCTCGAATCTTGGGCTGCAGTAGAAATCCCAAAATGTTGGAAATGCCTGACATATGCCAAGTATAACTACATGCAAGGCTATAACCAGCTTGAGAGACAGATGTGTGTTACAAGCAACAAAGCAGAAGGGGCAGAGCTGTTTTAGTTCTTTGATAATGAAGTCCCTCATACTGGGCACGAAGCTATAGGATTTGGTATTTGTCCTGCTGGGTTTTGGTTTTCTTTTGTACACATTATGCCCACATTCATTCTCTTTGGAATGGAAGTGTGTACTTAGTGTTGGAAATGTGATATATATATATCTTCACAGGTGTCTTAGTTAGGCTTCCTACTGCTGTGATGAAACACCATGACCTAAAAACAAGTTGGAGAGGAAAGAGTATATTTGGCTTATACTTTCATATCACTGTTTGTCATGAAAGGAAGTCCAGGCAGGACCTCAAACAAGGCAGGAACCTGGAGGCAGGAGCTGATGCAGAGGCTGTGGATGGGTGCTTGCTCCCCCATGGATTGCTCAGACTGTTTAAGTATAGAAACCAGGACCACCAGCCTAGGGATGACACCACTCAGAGTGGGCTGGGCCTTCCCCTGTCAATGATTACTTAAGAACATGCCCTACAGGCTGGGTTACAGATAGATTTTTATGGAGGCATATTCCCCCCCTCCCCTCTCTCTCTTTGGTTTTTTGAGACAGGGTCTTTCTGTGTAGCCTTAGCTGTCCTGGACTTGATTTGTAGACCAGGCTGGCCTCAAACTCACAGTGATCCACCTGCTTCTGCCTCTCAAGTGCTGGCATTTTCTCATTTGAGATTCTCCTTTTAGATAACTCCAGCTTGTGTTAAGTTGATATAAGACTAGCCAGCACAACAGGGGTGTTAAAATTAAGAGATCATCTTTAGTTTCAAAAGAGACTCTGGGCTTTTAAACAGTATTGAGACTATTAAAGATTGTGGAGACTTTTAAGTTGAACCCAATGCCTGTTGCTTTATGATCTGTCCATGCCTATTAGGAACAAGGGCAGAAAGTTTGAATGAGAAATGTTCTGCATATGCTCATGGTTTTGGACACTTAGTTCCCGTTGGTAGCACTGTTTAGGGAGGTTCTGGAGCTTGTAGGACATGGAGGCTTGCTGGAGGAAGTACATCACTAAGGACAGGCTTTGAGAGTTTATAGCTGTAAACACTGTCTCTGCTCCGTGTGTGTGGTGTGATCTCTTAGCTTTCTCCTCTGGCTCCCATGCCTTCATTGCCTCTATGGACTCTTCCTCTGAGTCAGTAATCCTAAATAAATCCTGTTCTCTGTAAGTCCCCTTTGGTCATGATATTTTTTAACACAGGAGCAGAAAGTAACTGTTACAATAAACTATATAGTCACTTATGGCATTTTAATTTTCACTTTTGTTCTTTTAAAGTCACGACTTCTGGGTCAGATCCATCTCATGGGAATCCTCAGTGCATGGAATAAAGTAGCAAGATTATCTCTTCAGACTGAGTGCTGGCAGGGTAGAGAGCTACTCAACTTCATACTGGGATCAGGACCAGTCAGGTAGACTGCCTTTTGCACCTGGCAAATGGTAGCAGGTAATGCATTCAGCTGTGTTCTCCTCTGAGGTCCACTGATGCTCGTGTGGTCAGAATTCCCTAGTAATGACACTAGCTGGCGAGTCATTAGAATAGGGTCATACTATGTGAAAACTGGCCTCCTGAGAAAACACACATAGAGGATACCATTTGACAGTGGACAAGCCCATGGCAATGAGGTCCTCGAGCTGCTGTAAAAAGCTCAGAGCGAAGCTCAAATGCTTCCTGTTCTTCTCCTGTGTTAACATCTTGATTTATTTTTTGTACTCTTACTCCATGACTTTGAGAGCAAACAGTTGTGTGATTTTTTTTCACCTGACTTATGGCACTAAGGACATTGCTCAGAAATGAACACCACAGCCATCCTGTGATCTGTGTTAGCTTGTCTAGCTAGACAGACAGACACCTCTGTCACCCAGGCTCACAGGTACTCATCAAGACAGATGATTTCAGCAGTCTTGAGGATCTAAGTGGCAGGGGATATGACTTGGGAGAAATCAGACAGATAGGCAGGTAGGTGTGAGCCACAGGGAGAGTGTAGGTAGATGGTTAGGTGGCTGAACATACGTAGGTTGAGTGAGAAGGGAAAGGAACTGTCAGTTCAGAACTTTTACCAGATATATCTTCTCTATTTTTAGGCATGCTTATGTCACCTTGTTTCTGTGGGGTGGCTAATGGGTGTTGTTTTTCTTCCTTTGTTCTTTCCTTATGTGTAAGATTGAGTGAAAAGGGATAAGCCTTGTGACACCTGACCTTCGTGCTCAGCTATCTTCACTGTTGCCTATAATTGGACAAATGTCATCCTATAGGGAAAGTGAATGCACTGCATTTCAGAGGCCGTGTGACATGGGACTGGCTGGGGGATTGCCATACACAGCTCCATATGCCAAAAGAACTGGATGAAAAACCCAAGACCTGCTTTGTTTTTTTTTTAGTCATGGCTTCCTCGCTGAAATAGTGAGGACTGCCTCTAGCATCAGAGTCATGAAATGACAGAGTTAATCAGCAAATGTCCATGCTTCCCTCTTCCTTTTCCATTCTGGCTTCTAGTTCAATGCCATTAACTTGAGTCAGATAGGTAGGTGTTTTGTCGGACATTGGTTTTAGCAAGGTCTAAGGTTTAGAATGAGTCTGTTTAGCTCTTCCACTGGGGTTGCGATGCCTTCATTTTGATCCTATTTGTGATAGTTGTCTTTTGGGTGGGACCAGACATATGTGACAAATTAAGGTACCCCACTATGGGATACATCTCATAGAATGTGTCTTTTTGGGGAACTGTCAGAAGCTTCATCACTTCAGTCATAGTTAGGGCACCAAGATATCCATTCATAGGGATGTCTTTGGGTTCTTGGAATAGACTCAGAAGAAGCCTGCAAGGGCAGCCACCATCTGGCACATCTGAAGGAAATGTTTGTCTTTCTGATGCTTAAAATACACAATGAGAGGTCTGGGGGTGATATCTCAGCTAATAGAGAGCTGGCCTTGCAAGCAGGAGGACCTGAGTTTAATCCCTAGAAGTTACGTTAACCACCCCCCCCCCCGCAAAAAAAAAAAAAAAAAGAACAATAACTAGGTGTGGTAGATGTTCTTGCAATCTTAGTACAGAGGGCATAGTAACAGGCAGATGCTTCCAGATTGCTGGCCTGCCTGTCTCTCCTAATTAGTAATCCCTGGGTCCCAGTGCAAGAGTTAAGGCTCAAAAACCCAGAAGATGGATAGCTTCTGATGAAAATTACATGAGGTTCAACTCTGGCTTCCAAATGTCAAACACACACACACACACACACACACACACACACACACACATACACACACACACACACAGCCTGCTATATTCATGTATGTTACCAGTAATGATAAAGATGATGACCTAGCATGCCTTGCTGGGGACTGTCCTTCCAGCTCTGTCTTCAGCCCTGGCAGATGCTCACCACTGAGGCACCCACACTATACCAGGAGCAAACCAAGCCTTATCTGCATGTGATCCACTCTGGGATCTACACACAAAGGTTGGGTTGTCCTGCACGGCAGATTGATGATCCACACCCAGATGGCAGGCAGCTCGGCTGGCTGCAGTGGGTGCAGGCTGGTAGCCGGAGTCATGTGTTTGTGTGGCAGGAGTGTCCAGGAGGCAAAGCCAGCTTTTAGAATTGTTTGGGTGCCAGCCTGAAGCTGATTCAGGCAGGGAATGCCAAGGCTGCTGACTGCCAGAGGCTGCTCTTCTATCAGGGTACGGAGGGTCTAATGAATCAAGATGACTCAGGGAAAGCAGAGCCAGGAGCAAAATGGTTTACAGAAAGATTTTCATAAACAGACTCTCTACTACTGATTACTTTTGGCAGTGGATACATGTGGGGAAAGGAAGTGGAGTCTCCTGTGAAGGGAAGTGACATTGTCCTTTGTGTGTCTGGAGGAAGGTGGCCGGCCATTTCAATGAGATCATCTGGTTGTATGTTTAGAATAGGCAGAGGGGCAGTCCATCTGCAGTAGCTGTTAACCACTGCTACCGTCTCAGCTATCGTGATGGGGTGTTAACAATTGTTAATTGTACAGAATATTACTCCTCCCCATATGTACTACTGCTCAGCCTGTTTCACACAGGAGGCGCTGTTACAGGATAAGTAGGGTGTGAGGTCTGGGGATGATTAAGATTCAGTTACTTGTAGTCCATTGCTCATTGCACAGTCCATTTCACTTCCAAATCATATTCTAGGGAGCACTAAAGTCACATGCAAAAATAATAGGGGTTGCTATTTGCATAAGTGATTCTGTTTATATAAAACACTAGCCACCTTTAATAATTCATTGGTCTTAGGAAGCTCAAAGCTTCCTAAGGGAAGATCATGGGACCCTTTGTTGGCCCTTCAGAAGATGTGTCAGCGTCTTATGGGATCTCAGTGTTCAGCGGAAAATCACTTGAGCGATGACCCCATGATGCTTTGCAGTTTTGCTAGACTAATACTTGTCTCTGATCCATAACAGCAACCCTGAAGGATGACCATACTAGGCAGTTCTCACACACTGAAAAGTAAAAGCATAAATCACATTCTAATCCCCCTTGCAGCTTCAAACTTTTTCTTCTTGTAATTTTGTGCAGCTATTTTACCTTTATATCAAACTTTTATGTTAAGCCACAATGTGTCTGTGTGTGTGTGTGTATGGGTGAGGGTGTGTGTGTCTATGTGTGTGTGTGCGCGTGTGTGCATGTGTCTGTCTGTCTGTCTGTCTGTCTGTCTGTCTGTCTGTCTCTGTCTCTCTCTCTCTCTCTGTGTGTGTGTGTGTATGTGTGTGTGATGAGTTTGAGCCCCTGAGTAACTATAACTTGTAATGGGAACTTTAGATTGAGGCTACATTTGTATTTGTATGTGGGCTTGTGTTTATATGAAGTGGTTCTGTATGGTTTGATATGATATAATTCTGTTCCTTAATGATTAAGATAACTTGCACCCAATTCAGTGTTGTGTTTGTATGTCACCTAGGCAACACCCAAGTGCACAGAGTTGCTGTCCCCTTTTCAGTCATGCCAATGGACCAGAATAGTAGGTTGTGAGCAATACTCTTTCTCTTTGCATGTTGACTGGCTGGTTTCTGTGTTATCACTGTCTACTACAAAAACAAACTTCTTTGATGGAGATGAAGAGTTATACCAATATATGGGTATGAAGATGAAAATGTAGGGGGCAGTTTGTTACTATGTCATTTAGCATGATAATGCTAGGGCCTATGGCTTAGCCAGCTGCCATCTCCCCCCCCCCCATTTAATGGTACCAGGAATGGGTTCCACTTAAATGATGATTAACAAGGATGCACGTGTAGAGAATGAGAGCCTGCACGGTGCTGGGCTCTAAACGGGATGTCTGTATCACATCTGCTCAGAGATCATTGCAGAAGTAGGAGAGGAAAGATTGTAAGGGACAGAGGACATAGATGCCTGCAGCAAAACAGTATTTGTTGGGCCTGGCAGCTCAGTTGCACATGAGTTCACAGTGTCTGGGGCTGCATGCACAAGACTTGTACAAGATCAAGCTAGCTAAACTCCCAGCATGTGTGGGGAGAATGGCTCAAGATTATTGAGCAGCTGTTGGCAAGTGATGGCTGCTCGGGGGGAGGGGGAAGATGTAGTCCATCTTCTTCAGAGATGTGGTCCTGGAGAGGCTCCGCAGGCTCCAGGAGATGGTGCTATATCATGCACTTACAGTCAGTGCTAAATGGACTCAGATCCTTTAAAAGAGAAATCACATGAAATTAGGAAAGGAAAGTGGTAGGAGAGAGAGAGAGAGAGAGAGAGAGAGAGAGAGAGAGAGAGAGAGAGAGAGAGAGAGAGAGAGAGAGAAGGAATTGAAGGGGAGTGGATATGATCCAAACATATTATATGCATGTCTGAATATTAAAATAATAAAAATACTCCTATTGCTCTGAGACACTCAATTTTGGTATATAATTTGCATCTGCTGTTACTGAAAATTGTTACCTGCCTCCAAAGTTGTTGTTTCTATGTGTGTGGAGGAGGAATTCATGTGTGTGCTCGTATGTGCATGTACTGAAGCCCATCTTTGTCAAGTCAGGGTAAACTGAGGCAGGGTGTGGAGTTGGCAGTTGATCACTGTGCAGACTTCCTCTGAGAGAACAAAGCTTGATTCACTGGACTGGAGAAGTACTCCATGTGGCCTCTGTTAAACTCCCTGGGGGCAAGCAAAAAGGAGGAAAGAAATACACACACATGCATACACACACACATACACACACACACACACACACACACACACATGCATACACACACACACACACACACACATTTGGTGGAAGAAGCAAAGCTCCAATCTCTTTACATATATACATACATACATTTGGTGGATGGAGCCAAAGCTCTAACAACTTTATTTTCTTACCCATAGCTTATATATCCCAGTAAAGTCCTTCTGGCAGTATAAAAATTACACTGTGACAGTATGTCCCCGATACCTTTATATGAAAAACATTTTATATTTTGCAGATGAAGAAAATAAATTATTCCCAAGAACTCATACACGTTCCTAATTAAGCAACTTATTATAGATTAACAAAGTGTAAGCAAGCAAGTTATAAATAAAAGATCAATTATCTTATTATTTATCTTAAAGCGATCTTATAAAAATCTTAAAAGAATCCCAAATCCAAACTTTTATATATAAAAAAAACAGTCATTTTTACTTTAAAATCATCAAAGTGCACATCTACTCAATAGCAGTTTTTTTATTTAATCATATCAGGAAGTTGAGGTTAAAAATGGATACAAGAAATTAATCACCACCTTAATCACCAGCTCAACATTAGCAAGAGCATCCCATCAGCCAATGCTAGTCAAGCTGCCATGGTGAGTGTTCCCCGACTTCAAAATATCCCTAGTTCAACTATTAAGAGTGTGCACCTCTGAACTTCATACTATTCCCTAAGACTTTCTACATCACAGCCTCTACCCAAACCATCTTAGCCTAATCTTACTAACAGTTTACTCCTCCAGATTCTTCCTAAGGGTGGTGGTGGTGGTCGTTGCTAACAATCTACATCTCTAAGTCTCTTCTGAGAGTTGACGCATGAAGCACAAATCTGATCCGTTAGCAATGCCTGAAAAAGATCAAACGCTGTTACTGTAAGTGCCAATGATACTGCCCAGTGAGGGGCTGAAAGCCCCCTTAGAGTTTTCATACAACTCATAGATTAGGAAGGATATGAAGACCGCAAGGGCAGCAAGCAGAGCAATGCTCCTTAATAGCATGAAGTCATCAGTCCTCAGAGCTCTGCCTCTCCAAGACACACCCGTTGTGGTTGTGCTAACCAGTAGGCTGAATTCCATGAATTCTAACACTGTTTTGCTGTTCCTCTTGCACAGCCCCCAACATACATGGGCACAGCTGCATGTGTGGAGGCCATAGGTCAACACTGCGTGGCTTCCTCTATTGCCCTCTTAGCTTCTGCCATACTTTTTTGAGACAGAACCTCCTATTGAGCCTGAAGCTTACCATTTTGTTTATGCTGGCTGACCAGTGGGATCCCAGGATCATCTTGTCTCCTGGGCAGTGCTCGGGAGAGACATGCACCACCACACTTGGCTCTTATGTGAGTTCTGCAGAACAGAACTCAGATGCTCAGGGTTGTTCAGGAGTCACTACCCACTGAGCTGTCTCCCCGTCCCTTATCTCTGTTTTGTGGTAACATTTTGCTGTTGTTACTCCTGCCTCTTAGACTAGGATGGAAATTATTTTTAAAACATAAGGAAATGGAAGAGCATGCCTTGGTATTTTCATTTAAGAGGAGAAGGGTGCTGTGGAGGTGGGTGAATTTTGGAATTGAATGACCTGGCCTTGAATCTAGGCTCTGAGATTTCCAGGCTTTGAGTCATATAATATTTGGTATTGTTTGCAGTTTCTTAAAGTCTGAGTTTCACATCTGGACAGTAGGCGGTGCATACAACTGGCTTCTTTATTTTTCCCTTAATAATTGTACAAGATAATGTCTACAGTCCTGTGTTAAAGCCACAAATATTCCATAAGAAGAATCACCATAATCTTTCTTCCTTGAACGGAGTGTGGGTTGAAAGACATTGAGCCCCCAAGTATACCTCTAGTGGCTCCAAGACACTGCACCCATAGTATAACAGGCTTGTAGTGACTTAGAGTCACCTGCTGTGTTTGAGTCATTGAAGAAAAATTGAGGTCAAGCTCTTGCGTGGTGAAATAACCAACCCTGTCAAAGTCATGCTGTCCTTTGACTCAGATCCCTCTCTATTCTTCCCACCTTTCCCTCATATTTAGACAAATATTTGCCCTGTCACTCATTTGTGTGTCTTCGCTGCTAGACTGTGACCTTCGTTTTGCTTGGGGATTTTGTTTGTTTTGTGTTCTTGGCTCTGCAGCACTGAGAATACGTGCCTTTGCTGCATAGGCACACAGTGAGTTTTCAGTGAAAGAATGAATGAGCTTACTGATGTGATTGTTGAAAGACATGCACATACAAACACTTGTCCCAGTGTCAACCTTAACATTTCTGACATTTAAGTGTCACCACATGTCTGAGCCGGGATGTCTGAATCCCTGCCTTATCTTAAGGCTCTTGAGAGAGAAGTTTCACACTCAACGCTGCCTTGTTTGGCCAGGCCTCTGCCTACCGAAACCCATTTTATTTAATTTTCTTTGGTATTAGACACTGCTTTTCATCATCATCTTACAGGTGGTCTCAGTATGATGGGTAAAAGTTTTTTCCTAGAGAACAGAGTAAATAAACTAATTTAATCAAATCATGTATATCGGTTCTGATCTATCTTGATTCCCCAGGTGACCACTGGCAAGAAAATACGAATTGAGATCTAACACAGTGGCAGGCAGTAGACTTAGGATCCATCCTTACCTAGACCTCCTGGAATCTTACTGAGTATTAGTTCCTGATCTTTAAAGTGACTGAAAGGGGGCTGGGTTTATAGTGCAGCTAATGCAAACATCACACTGCGAGGCTTCTAATAAGCCTCTGTCTGTGGTAGTGATGTCCTCATTTAAACTAGTGTGGGCAGGTATACGTGTTAGTGAAAACAGCATTGCTAGTTGGTGATAGCAGTGTGATATAGCTCATGACTTTGATGTTTATCTTTTGGGGCTAGATGAGGTGAAAGATCTATTTATTATGTCATTAATAGCTTGGAAGGTGGAAACTAGCAGTTCAGGGGTGGCTTCCTTACCACAGGTTGACATGGATTCTTCTCTTCTCTTCTCTTCTCTTCTCTTCTCTTCTCTCTTCTCTCCTTCTGTCTCCCCCTCTCTCTGCCTTTCTTCTTTTCTTTCTCCCCCTCTCCATCTCTATGTTTTTCTTTCTTTTTTTTTTTTTTTTTTTTTGTCTTAGGTTTTTCGAGGCATGGTTTCTCCATGTACCCTTGGCTATCCTGGAACTCACTGTATAGACCTGGATGGCCTTGAACTCAGAGATCCACCTGCTTCTGCTTCTTGAATGCTGGGATTAAAGTTATGCATCACCATTGCCTCGCTTGATATGATTTTTTCCTTGACCTTTTTTTTTTCTTTTTCCAGACAGGGTTTCCCTATGTAGCCTTCACTGTCCTGGAACTCGCTCTGTAGATCAGGCTGGCCTCAGACTCACAGAAAGGCATGTACCACCACTACCTGTTGACATGGTTTCTTAAGTAAATATGATGATATATATTAAAGCAAATACCTCTAAGTAGGGGTTGGAAGCATTCACCTGAAATTTATAAAATAATTCTGTTTCTACAAAATAAACTGATAACTGTATAATGAGGAAAACGGCATAAACAGTGCTTCATATATACAAGGTTTGAAGTGTAAGCTATATATTTGTTAGCTGGTATTAAGCCTCATCTCTGCTATGTCCATGGCATAGTATGATGGAAAGTGAGAAAACCACTGAGATGACTTCAGGACACCTTTTCCCATTAACTTCTATACCATATGACTTTTGTAATATATGTAGCCATTATCGATTATTTATCTGTGTGCTTATATTAAGTGTGTGTGTAAGAGAGAGAGAGGGGGGGTGGCTCTGTCAGTCCTATTTATTGGTGTCTGCATATTGTAACCACACATATGTATGCATGTAGAAACGATATTTTGTACATATATCATCAATGAATTCAACTCATTATAAGTGACATGGCAGCTTTTTGTCTGTAGTATGTAAGTCAAGTTTTCAACAGAGCTCACAACTCCTCCATAGGGAAGCCACAAAAGCAGCGGTGACAGAGCCAAAGACACAGTAAAAGTTCGACTGTGATTCAAGTTTTTAATTAGTAACTGTCCATTGCTGCATAAACCAAGATCTTTTGTGAAGCGTAGGGAAGCAAATATAGAAAAAGGAGGAAAAGACAAGCAGAACCGAGGCTGTAGGGAAGAAACAGGAGCAGAGAGCAACAGCATCCAGAGATGGCCAGTGACAGTGGCCGTGAAGGTATGAACTATCCTTGGGTAAGAGGAGAGGTAGGAAGAAAAACCATAAACACAACTCTTTGGGAAGTTCTTTGAGTTCATTCGGACGAAATCCTTTTCCTTGTGCCATGACTGTCTGGGATGGGGTAGAAGGATTACCTAAGAAGAACAGCAACCGAGGACCAGTGAGTGAAAGCAACAGTAATCAACAGCGTACCATCTCCACCTCAGATCCGTCCACGTGCTGATACTTCTTTATTCAGCTGTGACAATTCATGCACAGTTTTACAGTGCCGTTCTCCACACTGCTCACAAGGAACACTCACGAGCCTCTAATGTTTCAATGTCTCAGTAGCTGGGACCTAAATATTAGGTAGGGAGGTCTTCAAAAACAATAGTGGAGTGCAGTAGTCACTCGACTGAGTTTCACAATAAAGACTTCCGGGATTCATGTGGTAGCTTCCTATTAAAGTCCATCAAGGCAACCTTGTCCTACAGTCTTGTCCTGTTTAATGATGGAGATATACTCCGAAACAAAAGAAAAGAAAAGAAAACAAAACATATCATTAGGCAAGTTCATTGTTGCTTAAGCGTCAAAGAATGTGCATATGCAAACATGTGGTATAGGCCGTTACACATTATATATAGTACAACACATGGTATAATATGAGGTTTGTTACTGGCCAAAATATTTTGCAGCGTGTGAATGTACTTACCACTCTTTCACTACTAGAAATATTAATTGTGCTAACATAAGTCACTCCTAAATCATTTTTCAAAGAGTGAGGCTTGTAATGTAAGAGTTAGTTTTTGGGCTACACTTTGCTGTTGCTCCATCCTGAATAAGAACCCTCCATTTTTCTGGTGGTAGTGCTGAAGAGAAGATGGGATGCCACTCTTTCTAATCAACCATCAGCTCCAGCTTTGAATCAACACAGTGCTAGGAATGTGGTCTTTACCAAATTGCTTACTCTGTGAATCTGGGTTGGTCACTTCCCAAGAGAAAGAAAAATACCCCCTTTCTATGTTTACTGTCAGCTAGCTCACAAAATCTCCTGCCTCCCTTGGCTTTTTCTTCTGAGATTTGCGTTGTTTTCTTTTCAGATGAAAACTATGAGTTATATTGGCTGCTGCAGGATGATGCACTTTTGATTTGTGTCCAAACAATGCCAGGAAGGTGCTTTTCTGCTTTCTTTCCTTAAGTCTCTTGAGAGGCTGTGCAGTTCGCCTTTCTGTATATCAGCTCAGGTAGGGAGCCTGGCTTTGCTCAGGATTTCGGAGCATACCTGAGGCTACTCAGCAGAGGCACCTCTGGGAACACAAACACTTCACAAGAAGAATGCTTTGGCTGATGTTCCTCAGAGCAAAACACACTGCTGGAAGTGCATATTAAATGGATTTTATTACAGTACTCCAAGGCAATTCAGCTACACCCCAGAAGGAAACTGTTAAATGTGCAGTCAACCAGGTGTACTTCATAGTAAAGTTGACCAGGACATGGGTGGGATGAGGCCATTGTGGACTACAGACTGTTCTCTTGAACAATGGGGCAAAAATGTGAGAGGTCAGTGCCAGCCTTGGCAGAGACCCATGATAGACTGGAAAGAGCTGTCGTTCTTCGTCACTACTATGGTTTGGATCCAACATTTCCCCCTCAAGCTCATGTTACAGATTTGGACTCCCCACACATGGCTCTGTGGGGAAGTGGTATGGCCTTGGGGAGGTGGTTCTAACGGAAGAAGGATGAGTCTCTGGTGACTTGCCCTTCAAGCATCCTGGTCCCTCATGTCTCCTTCTGTTTCCCAGCAGCCACCGTCACCATGCATGATACACCATGACCCAAAGCAGCAGGACCAAAGGCCTGAGGACTGAGAAGTCTGAAATCATGAGTCAGAAGAAACCTTGTCTCTCATTAAGTTTATTATCTCAAGTACTTTGTCACAGTCATGGGAAGCTGACCAAAACAGTCACACTTGCCCTCTCGTTTCCACTCTCATCTCTCTAGATGAGGACCTGATCATCTATTCCCAGTCATCACTGCAGTCCTGGTAACTTACTTTCGTTTGGAAAAAAAAAAAAGACATAACAGAAATATAATCCGAATGACCCTTGTGCAGTCTGGTCTGCCATTGCTTGAATTCTTGATGGCTGAATGTACTCTGTGACCCAACACCGGCACCATGGGCACTCCTCAAATTTCCCTACGCCCTCATACCTCTGAGCTTTTCTTCCCACCTGCTCATCCCCCACCTGGGTTGCTTTACTCTGACTTCACACTCAGCCACCAAACCTTGTGTCCGCTAACACACGGAAATGGGCATCTTTGAGCCTGGCAATCCTGTGCCCAGCGGACATCCCAGTGTTGACCTCTTCTCCCGTTAGGAGGCAACATTGTTTCCTAAACAACATGGTTTGAGGTCTTCTCGTATTGAAGTTTCCAAATGTCTATCTTTTAAGGCTGAAGTCAAGACTCCACCATCCTCTTTAGATCCTTTCCATAGGATCAGTGTCTGAGCCCCGGCTCTCTTTTCTACATGACAGCTTTTGCTATCTTAAGCATTCCTCCAATACAGCCACAGCATGGCTCTGCCCTGTTAGATGCCATTATTTCTCAAGTTCATCTTGTCTTCTCCAGTGTGGTACCAGCTTTCCCCGGAGTATGAATGTTTTTCTTTATGGATTGCATAACCCTTTCACTCTGGCGCATAGGCCATGCTGGTTATGGTGAGCTGCTTGCCGAAGCCAGTGGTCAACATGGTGTTAGAGCCACATGATGAATTTACTGCTGTAGGACACATCAGCTCATCACTGCCACCCATAACTGGCACAGAGGGATTCGGGTGCATTGCTCTATGTTAGAACATGGCCTGAGGATTTTGGTGCACCCATCTAATTCTTCACCTGCTGTCCAGTTGTCCTTGATGCCCTTTCTTTCAGATATTTTGAGGTGTTTTGGGTATCATTTAACATCTATGGTATTTGATAGAGCTGTCTCTGAGGGACATTTTCTCATAGGCTCTTACCAGAGGACATTTCCCAATAGTGTCCCCATCCCCAGTGGTGATGGATGAGGGCCTCTTCTTTAGCATGGCCAGCATGACTCAGGATGAATGCTGGCAACTTCTAATGTAGGGCCAGCATCCTGCAGGCAAACTTCTAGGGCATCTTCTGAGTTGCTGCATGAGTCACAGACTCCTGATGACATGTGCCCCTTTGTCTGAAATCACATGGTCCTGTTGTCACACAAAGACATGGTGCTGGCCTGAGTGCCTCTCATGGGAATGTGCTAGAATTCCAGCTGATGACCCTCCTGGATTTTCTAAAATGTTCCATACTGTGTGAGTAGAATAGAAGAGACACTGCAAATGATGATGGAGTTTCAGCTTGGGCTCTGAAGCCACATGAGTGGGACTTCAGGTAATGCCAGTCTTCAATTTTCCCAGTGCCAATTTACAGATTGCATCCCAGGTTCCCCAGAGAAGCAGGGCTTGCCAAATGTGCTTGTCATTCCTTCTAATTAGACTTTAGAATAAATCAAAGAACTCTTGTTTTCATTTACCTTGAATTATACAGCAACAAAGTCCTGTTCACGTAGCACAGAGATGCAGCAGTTTTCCCTTAAAGGATACCATCTTTCTGACATTCAAAAGGCTTTAATATGCTTCCCTTTGCCTCTGCACCAGAGAGGGAAAGAGAATTATGGCAGCCTTATGTGAGTGTGAGTTCTTCTCTCCACTCTCTCATCAGTGCTGCCAAGGCTAAGCTTTGGGGTCCAAGGGGTGGGGCATGGGAAACTACTTTTGTCTCTTGGCTGGTTTGGTTCCAGGCTCTCCCTCAGTTTCTGATCCAGGAAGGCCAAGGAGCCAAGGAGCTGATGGGGACCAGGGACCTGGGAGGTAAATCTCCCCTGACAATCCCCCACCCTCGTCGCCACCACCAGCCTCCTTATTGATCTCTTTTTTTGGGCCAGGCCCAGTAGATCTTGATAGCACCCTAAACACTTCTCCTGGCTCCTGGGCCTTTGGGTTCCTGTGTGGAGTAGCACCTCTTTCTCACTGAAGCCTCCTCACATCCTCACAAGCAGAGATCAGTAGAAGCAGCTATTTCCCCATATTGTGTATCTGTTCAGTTGTCCTGGGAACTAGCAGAAGAGGCTGGTGACCCATGGGTCCGGATTCCTGCTGAGGCAGGAAAGAGCTGCTGTGTATCCTCCCTCAGCTGCCCTCTCCACCTGTGACGGAGATGGGTAAGGGCCAATGGAGTGAGTGAGTTCCCGAGACTCCAGCAGGTCTGCAGTCAGTGTGCAGCATAACACGGTTCATGGTTAAGGAGAGATGAGGCTTGGCTGTCTGCCTTACCGGGAAGTCGGTGGCTAGTCTTGTGGCACTTGCTTCTTGAGTTCATACTTAGGTTGTTGGGAGTTATGAACAGGAAGATGGTGCCAATTCTTTCGTAAACCCTAGGCCTATCAAACAGAGTCATCCCGGTCCCTAAGGGGCTACAGCTTTGCTTCTTCCCTTCCCCTTTCCGTTCCCATCCTTCCTTCCTCGCTCTTCTTTCCAGTTTTGTTTTCTGTTCCTGCCCTCCCCCCTTTCCTTTTTCTTCCTTTTCTTCTCCATTCTCTCTTTTCTCTCTTTATTTTCTTTTTTCTCTCCTTCCTTCCATTTATTTCTCTCTCTTTCTACAAAACTCTACGAACTACCAGCAGATATTCACTATCGCTTACTAGAAATCCTATCTCTTACTGGAAGGAAGGAAAAATAACCCTTTGTGGTGCTGTATATAGACCAGGGAGTTATAGCCAAGAGTCGTGGTTACTGGGATGGGGTTGCAATGAAACCCTCTGTGAGACAACTGTATACATGCACCAGTGTTTGGACATGAGACAACTGTATACATGCACCAGGATCTGGTTCTGGTCCTTCTGTCCCTGGAAGCTCCAGCTGCAGGGGTTCTGGCAGTTTTTTTTTATTCCTGATTGACCAGAGCTGCAGTTTGGTGAGTTGTCTCTACCCTGAGTGGCTGCAGAGCTTGCAACATGGGAGGGGCTAGAGTGTCAAGCCAGTACTTGGCATGAGTCTTCTCTTCCAGTCAGCTGATCATGCCCCACCCTAAAGCACAGCACGCTATGGTATTGTTGTTTAGATAAGTACTGATCACGTCTTTATCAGACCCAGGTGGAGATACAGTGGGATGTAGACCACACATTCATTCTCATACTTACGCTACAATTCTTTTTTAAATATATTTATTAATTTATTCATATTACATCTCAATTGTTATCCCATCCCTTGTATCCTCCCATTCCTCCCACCTTCCCATTTTCCCCTTACTCCCCTCCCCTATGACTGTGACTGAGGGGGACCTCCTCCCCCTATATATGCTCATAGGGTATCAAGTCTCTCCTTGGTAACCTGCTACCCTTCCTCTGAGTGCCACCAGGCCTCCCCATCCAAGGGATGTGGTCAAATATGGGGCACCAGAGTTTGTGTGAAAGTCAGTCCCCACTCTCCACTCTACTGTGGAGAATGTCCTGTCCATTGGCTAGATCTGGGTAGAGGTTTGAAGTTTACTGCATGTATTGTCCTTAGCTGGTGCCATAGTTTGAACAGAACCCCTGGGCCCAGATCCACCCATCATAATGTTCTTCTTGTAGGTTTCTAGGACCCTCTGGATCCTTCTATTTCCCCATTCTCCCTTGCTTCTCTCACTTAGAGTCCCAATAGGAAGTCTTCTCCTCTGTCCCACTTTCCTTGTAAGTGAAGAGGTTCATGGGACATGCCCCTTGGGGTAGTGTCCAGATATGAGTATATACTATTTGACTCTTTCTGCATCTGGGTTAACTCACTCATTATGATCATTTCTAGTTCAATTCATTTGTCTACCAATTTCAGGAATTCCTTGTTTTTAATAGCTGAGTAGTATTCCATAGTGTAAATGTACCACCGTTTCTTTATCCATGCTTAAAGCAGCCATGACACCTACCTCACACACTTACAGGCTACTCTACTTATTTTGAATACCAACAAGTACAAAATCAAGAAACCCTTAATAAGAGCATTGATGTTTAGAGCAGCAAGTCCAGATAGCCTTAAATGGTGAGAACAAATCAATATAGTCTTTACAATTTCAGTCTTTAAAATGTGTTTAGTGTCTCAGACAATTTTCAGTTTTTAAATAATGTTTTGTGCTATGTTCTGTAACAAATGAAAGTTAATATTTAAGAAAACATGACCATTTAGATGCCCTGTTAATTATTTATACTTGAATCAATTCATCATTTCTCAGAGTGAAAGAAATACTGGCTTCAATAAGATTTTTACTGGGGGAATGCGAATGTGTTTGGAATGTGTCTAGATTCCTATGTGTTATAAGTACCCACACTGTATTTCCTTTTGTATTGGTAATTCATGTTGTTGTGACGAATGTGTCTAAAAGAAATAAGGGAGGAAAGGTTTGATTTGGCTCAAAGTTTCAACAAATATTCAATCCATCATCAGTGAATTGGCAGCAATCTGTGTTGGTGGCTAGTTATACAGTGGTAGACCAGAAAGCCGAAAAAGCAGATGCGAGCAAGAGGTGAACACAAAGGCCTGACCCTTCTCGTAGACCCTGGTAGACTCAGTTCTACCAGTCAGATCTCACCTTATAGATGCTCCACAGCCTTAGGAACCGAGCCACACACTAGAGGGTGGATATTCAACACATGAGCCACGGGGCACAGTTCAGATTCAGATGGTCTTCTTGTATTCATTTTAAATCTTCAGAGCAAAAATTCTTTATGTTCTGAGCAGCATCTGCCCAGAGACTTGCTACTCAATGGTTTCAAGTGACTTTCCACAATCTAGACACTAACATCTGGACACGTAAGCTGCTGTGGCTGGCCATGAAACATGTTGCCAAAGGCTCATGAGTTGAATGC
Source organism: Acomys minous (assembly GCF_964271855.1). Lineage (NCBI taxonomy): Eukaryota > Metazoa > Chordata > Mammalia > Rodentia > Muridae > Acomys > Acomys minous. Next base: position 70,369,779 of record NC_140487.1, read on the forward strand.
TCACTTTTCAGAGAGATGCAGTTTTGGGTTATGGATGAGAGCGTTTGCGGAATGGGCTGCTAAGGAGGAAGCAGATTTTAGGGGTGATGCCTTTGAAGGGTATATCCTGTCAAGTCTTCCTCTTTTTAAACTGTATCTCTGAGGTATTTGTCTGGAAAAGTCACCAGTTAGCATGTCGGGTTCAGGAAACAGCTTCCACCAATGGAGAAGATGAACACATGCCCTTTATATTTACCATTGTGGAAAAAGACTTTGGACTGTCATTGAATATTTGCTTCTCTTTGTATATAATTAATGTGTGAAGCAGGGTTCTCTAGAGGAACAGAACCAATAGAGCGAGGTGTGTGTGTGTGTGTGTGTGTGTGTGTGTGTGTGTGTGTGTGTGTGTACACCCTACGTTATCTTGTCTTCTCTCTTACAAGTGTATCATGGAGGGGGACTTATTGGGTTGGCTTATGTGATAATGGTTAGGTAGATGGACATTGGTTGCCTGGATGTTGTACCCAATGACTGCATGGTTCACAGTGCAGAGACTAAGAACTCTCTGGAGAGTCATTGGTGTTCTCTATGAAAGGTTTTTTTTAAAAAGCTGGAATTTGAAGTTGAAAGAGGGTGTTGTCAGCAGCTCAGGGCATATACACTTAAGGAAGAATAAATCACAGGCCTGGCGGGCAGCCGGCTGGCCGGTAGGTGGTGGGTGGTGGGTGATAGGCAGGCTGGCAGGCAACTCTGTTTTTGCCTTAGGCTGCCTAAGCAAGCTATTGCCCACTGTTAATCCTACATCATTTAATCCTTTCTCTAAATATCCTCATAGACACACCCAAAGGTGCATCTCCCAGGCTTATTTTCAATCCCACGAAGTTGGTAATGAAGAGCCATCAGGGCTGTAAACATTAATTACTTGACTTTCCAGACTGAAAGCAGTTTAGAGTTTGTCACTTAGGAAGCTGCAGGGAGCAGTGACTCGCAGGGAGGTCTGGCCAGAGGATTAGGCAAACCGACTGATCTTTGTAGTAAGATAAATTACTCAGTGGTCACGAATAGGAGTCCAGATTGTGGCTTGGGTATTCTGCATCGAAAGACCCAGAAACATGCAGCATATCTAAGAAGGTCTTTAAAAATTCAATATTGTTTACATAAAATTAGCTTTGGGACTTTAGCACTTTGTCTCATATGTTGTCATCCATAGGCTTTCATGCTTGAATTAACTGAGAGGAATGTTATTAGTGTATTTACATAACCCAGAAAGCAGACAGGATATATATTAACCCTGTGGTTTTTACACTCCTGTAAATCAGGAAGTGACTTTGACTCAGCATTCTGACATGGAAAATCAAGGAAAGGAGGAGGTGTGTGTTCCGGTTTCCATGCGTACACATGACTTTCTGAGCCTGGGGTCAGTGTTCGCCTTCATACCTTCCACATGTTGCTGGAGAAACTGGGGTTTCTCTGTGTGTGTTCTCAGTCTCATTAATAACAATTTTATTAGAATTTATGAGACAAACAACAGGGCAAGCAAGCTGTAAACCTTGGCAGCTGCCTGGAGGAGGGAGACAGAGAGGAAGAGAGGAGATCATGCCTTTGGGGTCTAAGAAATGCAGCCTGTTACATCCTCCACAGTTATGTGGGGAGCAGGGACTGACTCTGAAATGAGCTCTGGTGCCCCGTATTTGACCACCTCCCCTTGGTGGGGAGCCCTAGTGGCACTCAAAGAAAGAGTAAGCAGACTACCAAGATGAGACTTGTTAGCCTGCGACCATAAAGTGGGGGAGGAGATCCCCCTCAGACATGGACCTAAGGGAGGGTAATAGGGTGGGGGTGGGAGGGTAGAGGAACGGAAGGATGTGAGTGATGGGAGAACAATTGAGTTGTAATCTGAATAAATTAATAATAAAAAAAGAAAAGCAGCCTGCTTTGCAGTGGAGGTTAACAAGCAGCTGCACGGTGGAAGGAGTGTGAGACTTTAGGAAAAGAGAAGCTGGAACGTTAAGGGAGGCACATTTATGCTTCTGGAGAGGATCTGAAAAAGGCAGAAAGTAAAGGAAAAAAAAACCCTACAGTTTCAGAACTCCGAAAAGTGTACGTGCCAAGTGATGCTTCATGTGGTAAGCAAGCTGTATGGGAAAAGGGGCTTCTGAGAAGTGTATTATCTCATTAAAGAGGTAATTATTCCTCCCATCTCCTTCACATGTGTTCACAGGAATCTGCTCTTCTGAGAGGTGGACTGATGGCCAGGTGATTGTCAGACCCAGTTGGAGTAACTCTTAAGAGAGGAGACTAGAGTATGCAGTGTTTAACCTCCCAAACAGATCAGAAAGTCATGTGACTGCCAAGAACCAGAGACAGAACTCAGATTTCATTCTTTTTACCATGAGATGGTAGCTTTCACTTAATAAGTCTCAGCCAAGCCTGGCGTTTTTGCATTTTTTTCATGTGGTATGTTAAAAGCTAACGAGGGAGAGGCTGCTGTAATGTTTCTTGGGTTCAAAGCAGATAATGAGGAAATCCAACCTCAATATCATAGGAGCCTGATAATTCCTGTAATGCACAGTGTCTTCTTAGAATGCCTGGTGCTCCATTGGGCTAAGTAGAGGACACTTAGGCACAACAGCAAGAGGAGGTAGGACCCATTGATAAGAAGGATGCTTTCTGGAAATCTACCCTAAATGTTTGCCCATTTTGAGTGGCGGTGCCTGGCACGTGTATGGTGTGGTCTGTCAGTGATGGGCTAGGCTGGGCTGGGCTGTGCGACATCAATGGTTATCAACTCTGTTTTCCTTAGCTTTGTGGTAACTCATTAGCAGCATGACTCAAACATCACATACACTCTCTGCAGGTGGTACTCACGCAGAGATCTGGCCAGGGTATCATTAGAAAGAGAGGAGCAATGGCTATTTGTTTATGAACACTCTGGTTATGAAAATTGCAGTCAAATTTTAATCGTTGCTACTGCTGTTTTGCGGCTACTACTATTGCTATGATTTTTACGTTTCATATTCTTCCTTCTTAGTCCTTCTGGTTTTGGCTCTAGAGCAAGACACTTTGAACACTTTCCTTAGCTGTCTTAGTTTTCCTTATCCCTTGTTGTTTGAAAAAAATACATGCATTGAGGTATGATCTGTGTCTTAACACAAAGAATAACAAGTAACTCATGAAGTTATGAATTAGTTACGTGGTTCAAATTTATCACCTGAGGGAAGGAAACACTCATTTGAAGAAGAATCCTTTGGGGAAAGTAAATATTCACAGTATATAGAATGTATAAGATCCTTACATACAGCCTTCTGCACTTCCTGTCTCATTGGCTCCTCCCACCCAATGGAGTTATCCAGGCTGCTCTTCCTGCCTGTCCCTGTAGAGGCCTCTGCACATCCTAGAGGAGCATCTAGATGATGCCGGCAAGAACGACATCTGGACGCAGTCATCTCTCTTCTCGCGCCATGTTTGGGATTTTAACCAAGATAGACCACAGGAAGCTTCTCACTGTGAATTTAAGCACGTGCTCCTGATCATTAAGGCCAAGTTGTATGATGCTTAGTAGCCAGACAAGTTGGGTGTGCTGTGTCCTAGTTGGCCGACCTTGGACAGGTCACTGGCAGTATGTGGGTTTTCTCATCTGTGAAGCACAGGTAGTAGATAAGGGCTGTCCCTACTTCATAAGGCTCTAAAGATGAAGTGAATTACCATCTGTGGCTTGCCCACGAGGACACGGAGCAAGACCTGTCTTCTTCCTAGTGGTCCCTGCTCTTCTCGTGGCTGTTTACCATTGTTGTTTCCTGGGTGTGAATCCAGACTTGTATTCTCCCTCTCTTGAAGATCTGGGTAGAAACCCAAGTAGCACAGAGTATATTTGTGCTTAGGACACAAGCTTATAAGGGCCACCAGCCTCTGAGATAGTAAGGATGGAATGCTGGACTTTACATACTTGACTCTGTCTCTCAGGAGTGGAAATGAGATGTAAGTGAAGGTGTGAAAACGTCAGAATACTTTTCATTGTCCAAGGGTAACACTCAACACTGGTGTAACAGAATAAAGAACTCTGCTTGAGTATAAGTCCTCTTTGTAACAGGTGGTCATATTTGTCGTCATATTTGGAAGAAGTCATCTCGGTCATTGCTGGTAGATAGACTCTACATGTTTAGGTGCTTTCAATTTGCTTAGTAACAGAAGTAATTACAATTTTGCATGACTTACGGAGTGTTGGCTTCAAACCAGGGAAGTCTCCAGAACAGCTTACTAACACCTTTTTCCCCCTGTATTTTGACTTGAATGTTGTAGAAATCCGCGCTCAGGAGGAAGTGTGCGGTCTGCAAAATCGTGGTGCACACAGCCTGCATTGAGCAACTAGAGAAGGTAAGAGAGCGCCACCTGCTGACAAGTATAGTCACTGCAGTTACTTGTACCAATTTCGGACTTTTCAAAACAAAATCAAAAACAAAAACTGTGAGTTCAGTGATCATCAGAGTAACAATGAAAAAAAATGCATAAAGGTCACTTGTGCTATTTTCTTCCTCGGTTTATTTTGATATTATGTTGTGTTGACTTTTGGGAAAGCTTGGCATTTGTCAGTCCTCCTCTTCCACAAGGTGTTTCCTTTAAAGGGGGAAAAAAAAAGCAATAACCGTTTAAAGATCGTAGCTTCCATATGTTTCTCCTTGTGACTTCATATCTTCCTAAAGTAGCTCTAAGGGAGAGACACAAGCCAGCTGAAAGCATCTTCCAGACTCTGCTACAGACCTCACTTTTGCTGGTGCAGCATTAATGTGTGGCTGAGCTGGGAGCAGCATCCCACGGGTGATGTCTTGTCTCCAGACATGGGTCCTGAATAGTCTATTCATTTATCATCTGGGGGATGGGAAGGTCTCTAGTAGAGTGACTTGCTCCTCTAACATGTAATCCTTCCTTTGTGTCCAGGTGAGACTCTCTGCGTGTATATCTAGTCCCTTGCTGCCCTTGGTAAACACAGCGGGACTATTTTAGCTTTGCACAATATTGCACAATATTTGCTTAGCTTTGCTGGCACCACAGGCTGCTGTCAGCCATGCCTAGCACTTTGAATATGTTCTTTCTTGTCCCTGCTCTACTTTACTCTAAAGATTTATTTATTTATTTATTTATTTATTTATTTATTTATTTATTTATTACGTATACACTATTCTGCCTGCATGTACAGTTGCAGGCCAGAAGAGGGCATCATCACATTATAGATGGTTGTGCGCCACCACGTGGTTGCTGGGAATTGAACTCAGGACCTCTGGAAGAACAGACAGTGCTCTTAACCTCTGAGCCATCTCTGCAGCCCCTACTTCACTCGATACAGGAGCAAAAGTGGGCGGTGAGGACACCTCCCCTCCACAAAGAAAGGCAGTGCTGAGTCCTTTTACAGGGACGATCTGTGCATGTGTTTGAGCAGTTATCACACTTGTCAGGTTTATTACTTTCTACTTTTTTAAAGATCTAACTCGACTGGGTGGGTTCAGCAGTCGCGTGCGTTGCCTTTGACCCTGATCGCCATTCCTCAGACTCACAGGCTAAGAGCATTTTTGTTAAACATTAGATTTCATCAATGGAAATGCAGGAACGCAGGCTGGAGGTGCGAAGTCGTTTGACATCTCTGTAGATTATCTCCTGAGATGCTTTAAGGAGACTAGGAATAAAATACCATAGATTTCCTATTCTCTGTTGTTGTTGTTGATATATATAGTTTTAATGTCTACCACTATTTGGTTTCAGGCAGTTCTATTCAACCTGATGCTTGTTATTAACATAATAATACTTTTCTTTTCAAATGGCAGATTAATTTCAGATGTAAACCAACATTTCGGGAAGGAGGCTCCAGATCACCAAGAGAAGTGAGTTTTTGTTTGTTTGTTTGTTTGTTTTGTTTTGTTTTTGTTTTTAGTTGTTCCAGAGAGCATCTTGAACTCTTATAGGTATGATTAAACCCCCAGGGATTTACTTAGGATTGACAAATGAGCTCTGTGTCCCTTCATTATACAGCAGTTTCTTGTTAATATGCAATAAATACAGAGACTGGCCGAGTCCCTCCAGCACACTGAACTGTATCCTGCCGATGGAGTGCTTTTGTTTGGGAGCCAGAGTCTTGGTGAGCGGAACAGAACAGTGGGGATGGGGGGTGGGGATGGTGGAACTCAAGGGACAGGAAACAGAAGCCTTTCCTTGTCTTTTGGCCAATTCTTCTTCTGGTGGGGGCCTAAGCTTTTGTGGGGGGGGTGAGGGTCATCCATGTCCATGCCAGAGCTGGGCTGCTGATTTCAGAGCCAGCCTTAGTGTGGTGGGCGCCTTATCTGTTCTGTCTCTACTACTGTTTTCATCTGTGAAGTAAAGCACACACCTGTCACAGGAGGAAGTCAAGCTTCAGCATGCGGAACAACACCAACAACACTGTATAGCCGTGTTGTTAAGACAGACAGACGGATGGGAATGCAGAACAGTCTGTTTGGTGATGGGAGCATAAGGGGAGGGGCCGTTTGGAAATAGTAGTGCTTCCTGTGCTTTTCTGTGGAGGAGACAGCTACCACAGTTCAGAGAAAGGGGGAGGAATTTGCCCCCTACCCCTGTATTATTCTATACAGTCTAGAACCGGGCCCCAAATTGCACCCTCTAGTCCACAAAATAAATGCTTTCAAGTTGCAGACTCCGTCCTCCTTAGAAGGCAGTGTAGCATGCCCAGTGCTGCCCACTGTCTCCTAAGTGCTGTCAGCTTATATCTCCTCTTTATGAATAAGAATTCTTGGTTAGCACACTTCCTTTATTTACATTTCTGGTGAGACAAGTTTCAGTTCCACTTAAAGACTTACCCCTTGGAAACATTCCCAGCCAGCGTATTCCTCAAATCAGGCCTGTGTAATGAGAGAGAGAGAGAGAGAGAGAGAGAGAGAGAGAGAGAGAGAGAGAGGGAGAGAGAGAATATGAGAGAATTGGACAGATTCCTGGAAGATGTGGGCACTGACTGCATCTTCCAGGGCCTATCTAGGGCAAGGGGTGAGATGTGACAGCTACAAGGTGACAGCCTTCTAGACAGAATGACAGCAGCGGCACACAAGCACGGGTGCGAGATCTTAGGAAGATTTGTGACGTGGGTGACAAGGAAGAGCTAGACAGTGACGGTCCTTGGAAGCCAGGCTAGAAGTCATCAGGGATTTGGAAGTGGGCATTGCACTTCTGAAGTGGAATATATTATGCTGACTGCAGTGTGGAGGGAAGGAGCATCACGTAGTTCAGGGCTGATATTATTGGGGTCATAGAAATAGTCTGAGCAGCTCTTGCCATAGACTGGCAAAGGAATGATTGCATCTGAGCTAAGAGAAACATGGTTGGGGTGAGGTGAGGTTAAAGGTGACCCCTTGGCAGGAATTAGTAACGGGTGAGTTTAGGCTGTGAAGGGGGTCATCCTTACGGTAAATCAAGCTTCGGGTAAGCAAAACTGATCAGATTTTGGAAAAAGATGACATGAGGATGTGGCTGATTTGAGGATGCATTTGAGAGGCGACAAGTTCAATTGCAGAAGCATCAGGTTTGAGGTCTCCTCTTTGGCCCTGGATGGATTTGCCCAGGAGATGTCTGGGCGGGGAAATGAGTTTGGGCCTTGTAAAGAAGAATAGTAAGTTGTTTGTGAAAGGTCATGACAGGTGGAGACTGATTAGTTCCATGAGAGTAGAAAAATACAAGGATTAAGGGTAGAAGACACGTGAGTACAGAGGAGATCACAGTGAAGAAAGACTCTGTAGAGGCCAGACAAAGGTGGCGAGCACTCGTAGCATCAGATACTCAGGAGACTGACATAGGAGGATTCTTTGAGTCTAGGACTTGAGTCTGGACAATACGTGAGATGATGTCTCAAAAACTGAAAGGGGGGAAAAAGAGCAATGTTTTATTATAATGAAAATAAGAGGATTGAGAAGCAGCAGCGTGAGAGGGGAGGTGGGAGGTGGTTAGAGGTGGTAGTGGTAGAAAAAGAAAAGTTAACCCTTCCATCTGTTGCTTTCTCCCACTGTTTTTCCCGTATGGCAGCAATGGTTGATGGAAGTGTAGACCAATGGTGGTGTCCTGTTTTTGGTGCGTCCCTGCTGAGTGGCATGCTGGCTGGAAGGTCATTCAGTGGCAGCTCAAGTGAAGATGTTTTCCTTAGGAAAGTCAAAGGGATATTTTGCGTTCTTGAGTTGGAGAGGTACTAAGTCTCCGACCAAGGGGCATATATGACTACCACCTGTTTCCTGGCCTTTTCTGTCTCTTTGTGACTTTCTCTCTGCCCCACTCTCAGTCATAACTGTATGTAAAATGTCTCTATGGCAAGTCTCAAAACAGGTCTTCATTGATTGTAGAGCCTCTTTTTTTCTGAAACTGGATCTTCAGTGGAAATCTTGTCAAGGACTTGGTCTCTATTCCTTTTCTGCCTCTCAACTCCTACCTGCCCTGTCTTGAGTATTTACATCAGCAAAAGCATGTTGTCCCAGTTTCCAACTGAAGGAAAAGATAAACGCTAGCATTCCTCACCTACCAGCTGCCCCTTCTGATATTCAGCTCTGTGCTCATGGCTAAGCTTCCAGAAATTGTTATCTGCATGGATGACTTTTGGTATGTCATTTTCTCACACATGTGCTTGCTCTTGTCTAGTCTTTTCAGTCCACTTTTTGAAACCGTGTCTGTCAGTGTTGCTAATGATCATATAAAACCCAGTAGGTGTTTTTTGCTTCTTCTCCAATCTTCACAAATATTCCTAGAATAGTCACACACTCCATTCTTGAGGGCCTCCTCTCCCTACATCAGCAGCACTCTTTTATCTCTTGGACTTTTCCCTTCGCTTGGCCATCCCTGCCTACCTTCATGCCCCTCCCCCAGCCTCTGCATCTCTGCAGGGCTCTGTGGGTTTTGGAATTGTCTGTATTCCCTGGCCTCTGCCCACTGTCATCAGGAGAGCAGACAACTCCTGCCTTTATGTTTATTTCTAATTTATATTTTTTGCAATTCTATTTGACAAGTCCATTTAACATACCATTGTCATCTTAAATATAATAGATCAAAATCCAAACTATTATGACCATAAAACATTTTTCCCCCAGATCTATTGCAACCATCCAATTACAGCCACTGGGTGAGGGTCATATTGATTCCTGCTCTCTAGTACTTTCAACCTCAAATTCATTTGTCAGTTGTATTTATAAACATGTTTCAGATTCATTCATTTACCTGCATATCTGCTGTCAGCAACTTTGATTAAGACATGGGTATTTCCCAACATGACCACTACAGTCACTTTCCTATGACTTTCCAGCGACTTTTTCCATCTTACTCATGATTTAAGAGGTGTTGTTGTTCCTGCTACTAAAAGTCAGGCCAGGATCTTTTCTACTGGTTTCTATGGCATTCAAGTCATGAAAGACCTGTGCAGTTTGACCTTGCATATGTCTCAGCCTTTTCCAGCTGCCAAAGGGACATTCTCTACGTTCTAGAGACATGTGGCAAGGTATCTCCTACTCTTTGATACTTCGATATTCTGTGGCAATATTTAAGATATCTCAGCTTCTTTTTATATTTTCAGCTGAAACATCACATCCTCAGAAGTTGTCCTAGTTGGTCCTGGATGCTATAACCACACACTGTTTCATTATCAATAACAAGACATTTTTAAAAAACAGCTTTAGGGGCTGGGAAGTCTCCGATCAGAGTGTCAGCATGGCGGGGTGCTGATAAGAAGAACACTCTTGAAGTTTTCAGATCACTACCTTTCTGTGTCCTTATATGGAGGAAGGAGGCAAAGGGTCCCTGGGGTCCCTTTTATAAGGCATTAATTCTATTGATGAGGACTCTATCTTCCTGACCTAAGGAGATCTTGCAAAGGTCTCCTCTCCTGGTCATAATTTCCTGGTTTAGAATTTCAATATACGAATATTTTGGGGTAACCCATCAGCCCGTTGGAGAGCTCATCATTGTTGCCCTTTGTGAAGAGGAAGCTTATTAATCTTTGCTAAATATCTTGTCCTGTTTATTCAAGTCATGCCGTGTGTCATAATTAACTCACATTGCCATTGGCTCGTCTGACAGTGTTTCTCCCCAGAGTGTAAACCTTAAGGATTTCCCATGGACATAGATGGACCAAGAGATCAGTGAGTATGTACTGTCTGGATGCATTTGTAAAGAAGTCTGTCTATCTCTTGCAAAAACTGATCAGAACTCTTAGTTTATGAGGGGCTTCTGAAGACTAAACTCGTGATCCTGACTCACTCGAGTTTCTTACTTAAGGGACTTAAAGCCCATCACTCACTGTAAATGAAAGGTATTCTTGTTAGAATGAGTTTGACCTGGGCACAAATCCACCTCCACTGCTCTCCTACTAATCAGTTAGAGTCTGGAGACTCCAGACTGCTGGTTGCTGAGCCTTACCTCTGTCAGGCAGTTTCTTAGTGAGTCTTGGGTGGACTCCTTCTATGTTTGCCTTGTGAGCCCAGCTCTTCTTACTCATAATATATATATATGTATATATATATATATATATATATATATATATATATATATATATATATATATATATATAGGATTATGATTTCTAAGATTTTTTTTCAAGCATTTAGTGAATAAAAGTTTGAATTGGATTGGCTGTTTGAAAGTAACTGAACAATGATATTATTTATTTCCACTCCTAATACTGAATGTGAGCCTTGAAATAATGTATCACTAAGATTTTAACACCCATAAGCAATAGCTTTTCCCCTGCCTACTACTTGAAGTGTTACGTAAATAATTGAGAAAGTGTGATAGATGATAAAAATATATTGTTTTAGAAGCCTTTGGTTGGCCTTCTCGACAACAGTTTACCAATAGTCACATATGCAGGGCAAGGATCTCAAATCTCACAGCAGTTCACCAACACAAGATGCATGTGTTATGGTCAGAAGAACACGGTGTGAAAGCGCAGTTTCAGCCCAACAATTCAGGAACTCTCAGTAGTCATCTAAAGAAAAAAGTGTGAAGAATCTGATTTCATCCTAGTAATTTAGGAGAAATGAATAACAGAAGAAAATCGAAAGCCTGTAGGGAAAAAAGGGTTAGAGAGCAATAGCGATCTGCTGGTAATAACTTCTCTTTTCCTTATTGATGAAAACAGTTGATGGTCCTCCTTCTTGCCCAAGTGGTAACCGCATGGTTTAATTGTCAAATAAATAAGGTTTAGGATTCTGTTCGATTCGTAGACATTTATTGACTTAGGGGCTGATGTTTAAGCCCCAGAATAAATTTGTATTAGGCCTAAGAAGAACTCCGAGCAGAAAGATGTGTAACATCTCACATCCTACAGCTAGAGCTTGCAGGGAGTTCCTTGGCTTCTCCTATAACAGTGATTTTAATCCATTCCTTTATTTGTGTCTTCACTTCCTCAGCTTCCTATCTGCTCTTCGGAAGGGAAATCTTTACGATTTCTAATGATAGAGTCACATAAAGTCATATAAACACTTCCTACCAAGTTAGGATTTAAAAATAAAATCATAAGTGGACTGAACTTCAGGGCGCTATAAATCTGCATGCCAAATGTTCTACGCTATGGTACAAATGATCTCGTTGGCCACCTCATTTCTAAGTCACTGTTGGTTTGTGGTAATTACTGGTTTAATCTGTTGAGCAGAGCTGTCCCTAGCTAAATGATCCCATGAGTCAGTTGTGATCTCTCATAGATAATTGCGTCCAATTCTCCCAACATTTCTCTTCTTAAATTGATACTCACTGAGTGATTTGTAATCTCACCAAGTATAGAATTTTTCTTCATATCAATGGTAGTGTTTGTTTTCCTTCAGTTTTTTTGCTAAACTAACAGCTACTATATTAAACATTTCTATGCCTGTTAATTATTATTTGACATTTCGGTATATTCAACACTTCCACTCCCGTCCTTGCAGTTGTTTACTGGAGTGTCATGTGGAGGTGGCAAATCTAATCTTTCAGAGAAGAGAGGCAAAGACCTGGTGGGAGAGGAGCCTGCTCCCAGCCAGTAAACTTGGCAATGTTTCTTTCACTCTTACATTTTACGTGAACACTTGATACTTAAGTAAGATCAGGTTTTCGGAGGAGGAGAAGCCCCACAGCAGTGTGAGTTTCAGTGTCCTGAAGTGGGTGGACACTCCTGCCCTCCCAGTCCTATTGACAAGCAGGCATGACGTCTAGAAGAGGGTGAGGTTTCCATGCCAGTGTCACCTGCCACATGAGCACTGGTGGGTCCAGGACCTTCATTCCCAGGCAGTATAGGTTTTGCACTGAGCTGATGGGATAAACACCAGCAACTCGGCACATTGTTGCAGTTGCTGTCTTTAAAGCCGCGGCCAGCCATTGTCCCTGTAGGAGTTGAAGCTCACATAGGCATCTGGCATCACCTGTGCCCAGCTCAGTCCTTTCAAGTTCTTTAGGGAGAACAAACAGTCCTGCTCAGGGATCCTGATGGGCACCCATTGAAAGAGGATCTCTATATTAGATAACTCAGACAATTGCATTCTAATTGCTTCCTAATGAAGAGGGAAACATGGTTTCCAGGGCTGAAGGAGATGTGGCAGCAACTGCTGTGACAGCAGGGGAGGAGTGAGGACACTAAATTACAATTTACTGATTCAAATTGAGGCATTTCAGTATTTTAATGGCTCTGGATCTTTCCTGGTGCGTTCCTACTGACAAGTGTCTCCATCAATTATTATTCTCATGATGATGGAAACAATTACGATGTATAAAATATTACTAAAAATGGGAAGGATTACTTAGTAAGAGTGAGCTATTCCTACTAGCTTCTTCCCCAAGACAGTATAAAATTGTGTCTTTGTTTTGTTGAATGGCAGCCTTAGGACAAGCCAGATGAAAATGACGTTGATTCCTGGGACCATTCTGTGTCTATATCTTACTATCATCAAAAGACCATCATCCATCCAGGGACCTTATTTTATTTTACTTTAAACTGATTTGATATTAAGAGAAACAGCAGTAACATTTCAGTATTAAAAACGCTAATGTGTATGTTGGAGGTCTCCTTGTCACCTGGAATTTCATGCTGTGACACAACCAACGAGCTTGCCTCCTTCTCTCCCTCCCTCCCTCTCTCCCTCCCTCTTTTTCCTTCCTTTCACACACTGGTTTGTTTTCTCCCATCTAAGTATTAACCAGATCCACTATTAGGCACATCCAAGATGGGTGGTTCTAGGCTGATCTGCATCCTTTGTCTCCACTTAGAACAGTGCCTACACCATGTAATGGGCAGTCTGTTGGCAGCATATTTTAAGGGTACTGCTAAAGGCTAAATTCTATAAGTCATGCTAGTATCAAGAAAAGTATATTTTCCCAGGAAAGGCCAGGAGTCAAAGAAAAGGAGGCACTTTACGCTGTTGGTATAAGATGGGTGCGGTGCCCTAAGGCTTCTCACATCTTTATTTTTTTAATTTAATTTTATTTATTTATTTATTTTTTTGAGACAGAGTTTCTCAGTGTATCCTTCACTGTCCTGGACTCACTTTGTAGACCAGGCTGGCCTCAAACTCACAGTGATCTGCCTGCCTCTGCTTTCTGAGTGCTGGTATTAAAGGTGAGCGCCACCACCACCTGGCGCTTTTCCTTATCTTTAGTGCTGTAGATGATGGGCCCTCTTGTAGTATACTCTAACACCTGGAAGAGATGGAATTGCTTGACCCTGTGATGACCGTTTACTTGGGATGGAAAAGACTTTCCTACAGTTTATGACAAGAGTGGACCTTGAGTGCTAGTCTATTTCAAGGTGACAGAGGATGTACAAACAACTTTCACCCCCCGTGCCAAGCCCCTTGTCCTTGACACCTCTTTTCTTTGGCGTTTCTCTTCTTTCACTTTATCTAATGATTCTCAAACCAATGTGCCATATCTGGAGATGTTTCTGAGGGTTTTATCTTTTAAATTTTGTGCAGCTGGAAGGTTTAGTGTAGTGTGGCATGTCCTGCCATATGAACCATTGCGTGTGCATTTGTTCAGTTGTATTGGAGACTATTCCATCGGCTTTTCAACTTTGCACCACTCTTGAGGGTTTTCTTTTATGAGCCTTAGTCACCTCCCAGATGAAGGTCCCAAACCTGCCTGGGTTTCGGTAGTAAGAAAGTGCAGTGAGTTCAACCTGCGGTGCCCTGGAAAGACAAGGATGGAGGGGGTGGCAAGAGGAAGGCACAGCACAGTGGGTTGCTGCGAGTGGAGAACAAGTGTGCTCACACTTATTGCCACACAAGTCACACCTCCACACATTTGCTTTTGTGCTTCTATGGGTTTGGAATGGAGCTTATGGAAATCCACAATCCAAAACGTCAAACATGGACTGCTGAGGATTGTAAATTAAAATGTATTCATTCCACTGTGTTTTCTTGCAGAACTTTGTGCGTCATCACTGGGTTCACAGGCGGCGGCAGGAGGGAAAATGTAAGCAGTGTGGTAAGGTAAGGGCCCAGCCAACCCACGGCCACTTCAGCGGGCTCCTCCGGCCTTGGCAAGCACCCAAGGTAGATGAGTCCTGTCCCTAAATGTGATGTCCCTGCATCTTTTTTCCTGAGAATCCTTCTTTCTTCAAGTCTCCTTCTCAGTTCTTCCAGAAGTCTTTACAAACAGTGACCATCTAAATAAAAGGAAATGACGATTGTTTTTTTTTTCCCCTAGAGAAATGGCTACTCTGGTTCAAGGACCTGTTGAGTTTTGAAAACAGAAGTTTTTGTATTTTGTTAGATGCCCTTTTTGAAGCCCGTCCTATTCATTTGATCAGCAGTATAGAAAAACTAAAAGAAGAGGGTGATTGAGCTGATATACAAGTGTGGGCAAATATATCATGATACGTAACACAGTGCAGACCTGTCTAGAATACCACACGGTCAGAATCTAGGGACATGTTGTTTTCTTGGGACACTGTCTAGTCTCTGGTAAAAGGTGTTTCCTTTAGTGGTGGATCTGTATGCTTCTTGGGATGCGGTGACACTTGGAAGAGGGAGGCGAAGCAAGGGAGGTGGGCAGTGTGACTAGATGCCATGAAATACCATACTTTCTCCATTGATTGATTTGAGATGCAGCATTTCCTAGTGTAGAAGATTGACTTTACAGATGCCATTGTCTGCTGGGACAACGAAAATGTAGGATACAGCATGGATTCTGCTGAATGCTGTCAACAAGGAGCCGATGAGCACCAGTCCAGGGCAGTTATGTGTTCACAGAGAGCAATGTAGTTTGGGGGAATATATTCCTTATCAGTTGATTACTAATTTATTTACTTAATCACATTCCTCTTTTGGGTCAAGTATCAGGCTGAATTGATTGCATTTTTTTAAAACAATACAGGCATACTTGGAGTCTGGGGCAGGGTGTGAAGACACAAGGGAAATTGCATTGATTTTTCTGTTTTGCCCTCTGTTTGGGAAGAAAATATGCTGTAGCCATTGGTTACCAAGTTCTTTTGTGGAAGGCTATAGGGCACGGCCTTTCATTATAACTAGTATTATTTGTTTTGTTCAGCACTGTGGCTTTCAGTTAGTTCTCCTGAGGTTTGGGAAGAGGAGGGGCAGAACAGGATAAAGGTGGAGAGTGAAGTGAAAAGAGATGAGAAAGGGGAGAGTGGAAAGGAAGGTTGCATCTTTGGCCTGGAGAAGAAGGCCGGCCCCCTGTTCTTGTATAACATCCTGCATGGGCTCCATGTACCTCTTCTTCTGTGGTGTGCACTTGGAGATTAAGGTGTTTTGCTTCAGGGATGGTAGGCTATCCATAACGGGGAAAAGATGAGGGGGGGGAGAAAGGGAGAGAGGATGTGGAAGAAGAGACTGACAAGCCGGGTAGCGAGTTCTGGCATCCAGGATGTGATTGTGGTGATGCTCTGGGTGAATAAATTTCTTTCTTTGGAAAAACATCGTCCTGAAGAACTCCATGCCTCACACCACTCAGTGGTTTGGGCCATAATAGATCGGGGATTTCATTAAATGAGACCCCATAAATGCATTGTCTTTTGTGAGGAGTATTCCCTGGAGCCATATTGCATCTTCTTCAGAGCCTCCTTTTATGGTGGCCTAGTCAGCTAGCGGGGAAGTGCTGGACTCTCTGTACTCTGTGATGCTGTGGCTTTGCCTCCTTCCCTGGCCGGTGCTATTGGGCAGCATCCACAAGTGCTCACAGCTTGCCGAACACCACGGGTATCAGCTGACAGGTCCTGGCTCATCACACTATGTTCCCATAAAATAGCGCTGCTGTGTTCGTCTCCTGTGTTTATAGTCCTGTTGCCTATAAATTCTTAGGCTCAAGCAGTTATGAGATGGATGCTTTTGGATATGTGTCTCCTTACTGGGTAATAAATAGCCATCCTCTGGATCCCAGCTTCTCCCCGAGGCTGGAGGCAAGCTAATGATTCTGTTTCCATTTGCAGAGGACGGGATTGGAAACTCACTTCCAGTCCAGGTGCTTTGTGTAACTTTTATTAGTACTAGTGCCAATTCTTCCACTTTCTCAGATTCTAAACCTGACCCATCTTCTCCCTCATGCACAGGCGAGCGCAGACACACAGATGCACGTGGGGGAGGGAGGGAGGCAGTGAGACAGACAGAAGGAAGGAGGGAGAGAGAGCACTCACAGGAGAGGAGAGGAGAGGAGAGAGGGCGTTTTCCATTATTCTGTAATTACTCATTGAGGTAAGATTAAAAAAGAAACACTTCACTTAGGACAACTTCCTTATGTGTGTGTGTCATTTCACACGTGCTTTCTGATAGTTTGTAAACGTTGAGGATTTCTCAAAGAATACTCGTTGGTCGGCAGTGGGTTTCCATTTCTACTTTTTAATTCAACAATAAAATAAATATTTGGAATGACATCCTCTTGAACCTTGAATGTGCGTCTGACTGTGTGTGTATGGCTGTTAGCGGCTACCTCCCTAGGGAGTCCATGATGCCATTGCATAGTTCAACATGAGCTGAGCCTCAGCCTACCGTGTTTGTTACCAGTATGCATAGTTGTACACTGCTGATCATAGTCTGGGTGATGAAAGAGGCAGATTGATTCAGAAAAGAGATTAGACTCCCATACTCAAGTCATTCAGTCTGATGAGAGTTTGATAAATAAAAAGAGTATTTTAAATGTGTGAGTAGGGTGTGGTGGGGACACTACAAGGGATGATGAGGATCACAAAGATGACTGCTGACAGGGGACCCCGAGAGATGGGAGACTGTGTGGGTCACAAGAGTCAACAGCTGAGATGCCCTCCCAGCTAGGAACACACATATCTTTATTTGCTTCCAGTCGGTGATGGCTAAAACCAATGCAATGTAGAACCCAAGGCTAGTCCAGGAAGGCCAACTTTGTACTATGGGATGCAGCGTCTACAATCTGTGTTTAAAGCCAGGATACATGCTAAGTCTGCCTGTCACTAACTCTTCTTTACCGCACCCGCTGTGTTCATTCAGCCCAAATGCACTCAGCAATGAGCTGCCTAAAGTTCTTTAACATGTCAGAATGTGGAGGAAAGTATAGTAATGATTATAGTTGACGGGACCCTTCATTCCTTCCGAGGACCAGGAATTTAAACTTACCAGTAAGTGTCACTGTAGAGATATGTTTGTCTTTTTATTTCTTTGTTCAGGAACACAAAAGCATTATAAAACAAAACAGCTACTTTTAAAAACTCACAAGTCATATTTTTAGTGATTTACTATTTTAAAGAATTAAACATACTTTAATAGCATTTACAAATATTATTTATATTTTGTGTATGCAAGTGTTTTACCTGCATGCATGTCTGTGTACCGCATGCATGCAGGACCCTCTCACAGAGGCCAGAAAAGGGTGTCAGATTCCCTGGAACTGATGGCAGTACTAAGCCCGGGTCCTCTGTAAGAACAAGTGCCCTTGACAACCGAGCCATCTCCGCAGCCCCCAGACATCAGATCTTGAAAGCGGTTTTTTAATACCATGATACTGAGTGGAACTTGGGTCTGAGGCTCTGATGCTTTTCAGTTCGCTAACTAAACACGACACATCAGCATGAACTATTTGTTCGTGGAACATGTACTCTCACACGTGTGCATTTCAGAAAGTTAAGTATATGAAAACGACTCTTTGTAATGGAGACTGTTAAAAAACTAACTGCAGATGACAGTGACGGCTAGTATGTAAAGTACATACTTAAAGTATACATGATGGTTTGTGTAGTAGGTAAATGACAAGGTAAGTAGAAACATTCTGTGGGGGTTGGTTGAGATATAGTGAAAGGGATTATAGACTTGAGAACTATTGGCACATACCTGGAGCATTGCGGGGAGGATGTTTCATTAAAGAAATGAAAGACCTGTTCTGTAGTGATCTAAGAGTGTGTGCGCACCAGAATCAACTTACTTTGCTAGGTTTGGGGTGAGGCATGGAAGTGCACTGCTGGGTCTGTGTGCACTGGTAAGGCAGATGTGGTTGTTGGCCTACTTGTATGTTTGTCCTGCAGTGACTGACGTGGCCTTTCCCACTAGTCATAGGAAGACCATGGAGGAGGAGGAGACCGGCTAATTGAACAAGGGCACAAATCTGTCTAAACGGTCTGTGTGGACCCTGCCAAGGAAACTGCTGGAAGCCTGGCTTTTCTCCTGTCTGTAGCCGAGAACAAGAGAGGCATAGCAACAGTCACCGCTTTGCTCCGTATAGCAAAGTGGCTTCCTGGTGTCCTTCTGTGGCATCTGGCTTATTTCACTTAGTGTTGTGTCACTTGTGTTCATGTAGGGAGGAGGAGATGGAGGTAATAGTCACAGGGTACAGTGTTTCAGGCATGCAAAATGAGTAACTCCTAGAGATCTACTGTGTAGCATGGTCCCTCTAGTCAACATGCTATGTTGGACACATGGCATTCTGCTAAGCTAGCTCACTTCCTTCCTCCCTCCTTCCTTCCCTCCTCCTACCCTCTCTCCCACCTTTTCTTTCCTTCCTCCCACCCTCTCTCCCTTCCTTCCTTCCTTCCTTCTTTCCTTCCCTGCATGCTTCTTTTTGTGGTGCTTGGAATTGAACCTAGGGCTGCAGGACTGCTAGGCAACCATTACACCATGAAGCTACACCCCCAGCCTTTATGTAAGCTTTCTTTATTTCTGAAACTAAAGCAGGTGGGAGAAAACTTTTAGAGGCGATGAATATGTTATTGGCACCATTTGCGGATCTGGTTTCACAGGTATATGCTTATCTCTAAGCTCATCAACTTTTATATTTAAAACCTACAGCCCTCTGCATTTTATTTGCATCACAAAAACATTAAAAATAAAGAGACAAGGAGCTCCCCTGTGGTCCTCTGGTGGGTGTATCCTATCTTTTCACCCCACAGAGCCATCCTTTCTCTGTCTTTGGCCTTGTGGGTACAGCCATGAGGTGCCACTGTAACCCCAGAATCCTTCGTTCGTTCTTCAGTGGTGCCCCACTCTCTCATTCCTTCTGGTTGCTGCCGCTGGTGCTGTTACTGTATGTGAACTCAAGTCACCATATGTTGGAAAGTCACAAAATGCAGGGCATAGCCAGGATGGGGACATGCCCCAATGTCCCTGCCAATGTAAACTTCCCTCCTGCTGGGGCTCTCTCCATCCCAAGGCAGGTGGTCCTAAGACACATGTCCGCCTGTCCTTTTTTCACTTTAATGGCTGCACATCACACCCCCTTTTTTCTTTTTCTTCCCCAGAATCTGACTCTAGGCATAAGCCTGGTGATAAATCTTCAGTCTTCTAACTTTTCATGACCTTGATCTCTACACACATTCTGTATGTGTGCTGCCATTTGGTATTTTTACCAGAATGTAATATGATACACTCACAAGTAAAAAGATGTTCATAAGATGACCACTTCAAATATAGTTAATTGAGAAGCAAACTATAAAAAGTTAATCAGAACAGTTTTGGAAATATTTACACTTTTCTCTCATTCATAGTCACAAGCATATTGTGAGAAAGCAACTGTGTTCAATGTATATGAATATGAAACTCAGATGTTATTGACAAGAACTACTTCCCTCTTGTACATGAAAAATCGATTGCAAACATTATCCGAATATCAATAAAAACAATTTAATATATAGCAGAAGAGAAGGAAATAAACTTCCTTGTCCTTTACGTTGACAGAGCATATATACACACAAAACACGCCCCCCACGCACACACACAGTGTCTGCATATAAAATACACAACATACGTGCAAACACTGCTGTTCTTATTGGTCAATAGCCTGCTGTGGTGGTTAACCTTGATTGTTAGCATGACAAGACTTAGAATCCCATGGAAACCAGTGTGAGTGTGACCGGGAGGTGTCTCCAGAAAGAAAGCTCCACCCTGAATGCTCGCACTGGAGCCTGCCTACCCACGGGCTCCAGTGCTGGGGTGAATGAAAAGGAGAAAGTGAGCTGAGCACCAGGACCACCCCCTCTGCTTCCCAGCTGCAGGCACAAGGTCACCCACTGCTTGATGCTCCTGCCATCATGCCTGCTCTGCCATGACAGACTGCACCCTGTACCTGGGAGCCCCCAATCACCCTTCTTCCTTTTTAATAAGTGAGTTTCTTTCCTTTCCTTTTTAAGATTTATATATTATGTATGCAATGTTCTGCCTGCATTCACTCCTGCACTCCAGAAGAGGGCGCCAGATCTCATTATAGATGGTTGTGAGCCACCATGTGGTTGCTGGGAATTGAACTCAGGGCCTCTCTGTTAGAGTGGCCAGTGCTCTTAGCCTCTGAGCCATCTCTCCAGCCCAACCCTCCCTTCCTTAAGTTCCTTTTGTCAGGAAGCTTGTTATAGCAGTGGGAAAAGTAACCAACACACCTAGAAATCCATAAGGTGTCAGAAGTGGAAATAAGAATTGGAGAGACAGAGGAAATAAAATAATATTTAAGAGAATTAGAGAAGGGAGTGATTTTTCTTTAAAAAAAAAAAAATCCCGAGCGTGTAAACACCTTGCTTTACAGGGAGAACAAAGAAGGTGGAAAGGAGATAAAGGAGATGTGAGAGGAAAAGGGCCTAGGGCCCAGGAACAGCCAGCGAATGGGCAAGGCTGCCCAGAGAAGGTAGTTCTGATGCCACCACGATGACCTTTACCAGCTGGGCTGTGCACATTGCAGGGACATCCTGAGATGGTCCCCTGGCTCCCCAGGCTGGGAGAACAGAAGCGCCAGGGCTTTCCAGTCACCATTCACCATCTGGCCGCCTCCTGAAGACCCCATCATCTATGTCTTGTGGCCCCCCGCTGCTCACTGCCTTTTCAAATCACTTGTCTTGATTCACTTTCTGAGGAAAAGCACACTTCTTGCTCCGCCTTGGTGTAGAGCCTAGGAGCACCTGGCACTCCAGACAGTGCTGTCATAAACGCCCCCTTCAAGTGAGAAGTAGAGCAGTGTGGGACTGGAGAGACGGCTCAGTGGTTAAGAGCACTCGCTGTTCTTGCAGAGGACCCAGGTGGCGTTCCCAGCACCTGCACGACAGCTCGCAACTCAAGTCCCCAGGGATCCAGTGTCCTCTTTTACCCCTGTGGGCACCTGGCCCACAAATGGTGCACACGCTTGCATACAGGCAAGTACTCTTACACACCAAATAAAAAGACGTACAACTTTATAAAATAAAACAACACTGTCTGGAGCTCAATGAAAGAGGGCTTGCTTAGCGTACTTGAAGAGTGGCCGGATGTTTGTGTCAAGAAACCAGCAGGCACAGCACTGTGAAATGGTCTTGGCCTTTGTGAGCACGGTGCTTGCAGGATGTCCTTTCAGAGCTCTGTTTTATTTAGCCTCAGAAGACCACTGTATCTCTGTCAACGGAGGAACGTCTGGGTGGGATGTTCCATGACGGAACCACCATATCTCACGGTCACATCCCAACTCCTGCACTTCCATTCCCGTGAAATGCTTTCTCTGGAGTGGGACAGTGTTGCCCAGGCATGCCAGATACCGTAGGTGTGTAGATTCCAATCGGGATGAGTTCATTGCTGCCCTTTCTAACACAGGCTTCGGGCTCATCAGTTTTCTTCTAACTAACTGGTGGCTCTGTCTGAGAGATGATGCCACAATGGGTGCTCAGAGTTGGTGTCTCTTACCGGCAGGTAACATTCAGCAGTGACAGTAGCTAGTAGTAGTAGTAGTTTTTGGTGAGACAATGCCAACATTGTTGGACCTGAGTATAGCATCTCTCACTGCTACCGAAGGTGATCCACTCGGAACTAATTGGTGCTAGCAACAGCAGACCGTGGCCCCAAGAGTTATAGCTATGTTTTTAGTTCTTACAAGGTGAATTCTCTCTGGTGGTTAGTAACACACAATACAACGATCTTCATGGTTTTTATGTTCATTTATTTATTTACCCACAATACTCTCTCCAGACCTCTTGTTATTTTTCCTCTGTGCCTGACGAACTAGCCAAGCCCTTCAGTATCACTGTAAGTCATACTATATTGTAATGCCAGGCCGCTATCCTTTTATCCAGTGAGCATGAGTCAGTTGTTCCAGCTGAATTTATGCCCATAGTGAAGACTCCTCACTGTGTCTCTGGAGGACACTGAGAAGATCTTGTGCAGCCCCCGCGTCCACTTTTGTCCTGAACTTACACACCAAGTTGACCCACCATGTCCCAACCTCAGATGCTCCCACCTCCTCCAGGTGGATGGGAAAGTCTTGTATACATTCATTCATGTAGTGAAAAACTTGACTCTGTGACAAGAGATGACATGGGGCTTCTGAGACATGACCTGGTGGATCCTTTGTCCTACTCATACCAGAGCTCAGCTAGTTCCACTTGTTACGGTCAGAACCCAGCTCACAACACCTGGCTACTCCTAGCCGGGAATTCCTGCACCAAAGCATAACAGCATAACATTATCTGCTTTTGCAGGGCGTACAGGTTTTTTTTTTTTCCTGCAGAGGACACATATTTGTTTTGGAATCCAAGAGTCTGTGTAGTAATTTGTGTGTGTGTGTGTGTGTCACAAGGTTCATTTCTCCTCCTCTGTCACTCTAAATATGTGGAGTGGCAGGGCTGCTGTTATTGCTGAAAGGGCCCGTGGCAAAGCTCTTTCCTGGTTTGGATTCCACCGTAAGCTAGAAATACTTAATATCATCCACCAGGTGGATGATGACAGTCAGTATTCTTGAGTGTGGAATACACTGTCTCTACAAACCAAAGAAGTTGACAAAAATGTTGAAATGCACTAATGTGCTCTTTGTATTGGGGAGAATATTTTAACATGCCTTGGGTCCCTGAATGAAATAGCTTCAATAACATGAACATCTCTGATTGCTTGTAGGGTTTGCCTGCCTACCAGCGCTCTCTCTCTCTCTCTTTCTCTCTCTCTCTCTCTCTCTCTCTCTTTCTCTCTCTCTCTCTCAGGCCTTCAATGCATCTGGCATTTCCTGCTCATTCCCTTTAACATGATGTCGCTGATATGACAGAACAAGTGATGGGTAGAGTGTTCTTTGGTTCAGTACTTGTCACTGTACCTGGATTGCATCCAAGGGAATTACAAGCTAGAAAAAAATATATTGCTAACCCTACACATGAGGGCAAAATAGTTTTCAAAATTTCTTTTCAGAGAGGGCTGGAAAAGAATTTATCCAACAAATCAATAGTCATATATTAAATGCTGAGCAATCCTGAACTTGGCTGCTATCATCAGCATGCTGGATGAATTCATGATAGTTTAGCATTTTCTTCAGTAGCATCTTGGTTTTTGTAGGGCCTGAAGTGGTGGGAACATGTAGGGGTGTACACCTCTGCTTCTACACACACACACATACACACACACACACACACACACACACACACACACACACACACCAATCGCATACAAACACACATATGACCCACAGAGGAAAATAAATAAATTCGTAAAACAATTCTGGTGTCATAGCTCTCAAGGCTAATCATTGTAGCTTTTGAGAATACATAGTTTTGATTTGTGTGGGGCTGGCAGGATTACATGAGGCTCACTTGGGCGTTGTTGCTGGGCTGGTCCTTCTACACGGGGCCCAGAAAACAGTGTTGGGATCTGCCAGCTATCAGTGTACCCTTGTTTATTATATATTTAAAGGCCAGGCAGAACCAGTGGGCAGATCAGCCTTAGTCCAGGATGGACTCGCCTTTTCATCCTCTTTTCTCCTTCATTCACCTCTGTATTCTCCCCTCTGCTCTTTCTTCTTATTTCCTTTTCCTCTTAACACCTTTCTTTTTCTCTCTCCTTTCCCTTCCTTTCATTTTCTTCCTTTCCTTTAGTTCTCTCCTTTCACCCTCTCTCTTTCCATGAGACAGAACTCAGAATCTTACATCTTCTAAAACAACAACAAAATAGAACCGAATAAAACCTGGGCCTCTTACAATCTTGCTGTCGACACTAGAGAACAGTGACGGTGCCTCACTATCAGGATAGATGTGTTAACATGAACACTTTACCAATTTTCTTCAAATTATTTGGAGACTTCTCTCCCCTCGGTTTTAAACTACCTACATTATGGCCACATGTCCTCTTAATTAGAGGCAGTGAAATACTACCATGGACCTTGCTGTGGTCCCAGGGATCCTGCCTGCTCCTTCAATGCATGGGTTCCAACTTTGACAATTGACAAGGACAGGACAAAAGATTGTGACTCCATCTGCCCACTCCCCATTCTTGTCATCCTTGCTCCACGCTCTTTATTTTTGATTCTGTTGACTGAGTAATATCTCTTTTATCAGTAGCTCAGTACACGGTGTGCATACTAACTGGCTATGTATTCTCTCCAGGCCACTTTCCTTTGCAGCATCAGTCCACGGCAAGTAAAGCATTGTGCTTTGATGGCTGAGTGCTGTCATGTCATCCCCATGGCTTTGCAATTCTGTAATTCGGGTTCCTATTACTTTTCACTCTGTGAGGCATTTCTTCCCATCAGGACTAAGCTTCAAAGAAGTTCTGCCTGTGAGCCTCTTGGCACAATGATGACTTTCTCAGCAGCACAGATAATATAGCTTTGGTCAATGATGTAGCCCCTGGTCCACTGGGCTTTGGTGCTGTATACAGTGTGGTCTCTAGCTGGCGGTTTCTGTGAGGTTTCAATTGCTTCTGCCTCTGGTACTTCAACTCAGCCACCTCTACAGTACATAGCATGGGTCACCCCTTTGTTCAAGTTCTCATTAGAGAGTTAGTGTTAGAATTGTTTTCCGGGGTTCCTGATAATTCACCTATTATTGGTTCAACAATTATGTAGAATATGTGTGGCATAACCTGGGTTATGTTATAACTAACATTACCATAGCAAAACTATCAAACTAACAAACAAAGCTGGCTATCAAACTAAACTAACATAGCATAGCAAAACTAACATGTTCTGTTATAGAAGAATTTTCCCTCCTATAGAAGCTCTCTAAGCATCTGAGTCTGGCCCCTCTTTATCCTGTACCCTCCAGACTCAAGTTCTCCCACTCTGCTCCTCCTGCTTATAGGCATTCTGTAGCCAGGCCTTTTGAGGTGCATACAGCCTCTAAGATACCTTCACATGCCTTCTCGAAGATTAGACACAGTGCAACCCCAAAACAAAGTCAGAACTTTGGCAACATGTCTGACTCACCCCTACTACACAACTATGAATCCAGGAGGAACAGAGCCTGACTAATTTCAGAGAATTTTAAAGTCTTTCCCAGTTGTCTCTACACACACACACACACACACACACACACACACACACACACACACACACAATGTGTATGTATCAACATATATATTATATGTACATAAAGAGTTAGGGGTCACACAAAAATAAATTGTATTTAGTTCCACTAGTGGAAGGGTATTTTCTTTAACTTGATAGATAAGGGTAGTAGTGTGATCATCAGTTACATGACTCTGTTCATGCTGTTCTGATTTCTCATTAATAACTATGTTAATATCACTCCTACTTTACAGCATAAAGTTTAAACTATTTTAATCCACCGCTTTCTGCCTTGGAATTCAAGAGAAGTTTAAAAAAAAACATTATCAGGATAAAATATTTTTCACAAGAAAAGGTATCAATTATGAGTCAATCAGAGATAGAAATGAATTTCCACTGAGGAACATTATCATAATTTTAGCCTGTTGCATTGATAGAAAAATGTTTCCACTTAAGAAAGCTTGGAATTCTAGGATAAGAATAATCTCAGCACTTAAGTCTTACACAGTTTGGTCATTACTGAACAGAGTGCTCACAATCTGCAGATTGTGTCATGGACTAGGCTTCATGGGTAAGGGTTAGTGTTAGAGTAACCATGAGCTTTGTATCTCTCTTACTATAAGTATTTCAGAGATACTAGTGTTAAATCAAGACTTAGAAAGTATTTGAATAAAACTACATGAAGTTCTCTCTTTAAAGACAAATCTATTGGGGCAAATCATTTGAGTCTTATTTTATAATTTCCTTGGATTTGAGCTTTTTACCATTCCATGAGTGGTGGACATTGGAGAGAGTTATTTTGCTGTTTTTTTTTTTTATAAAGTTTTCGAGGCATGTAGAATATCTACTCTTGCATTGGATCAAATCAAACAAGAAAGTGGCCTGGAGCCAAGAGATTCTCTAATGCTTGCCTCAGTTAAACACAAAATCTATGAAATAAATGCAACCCATTTCACATGGGGCTCCCTTCTGTAGTTCCAGCTAAGGCTGTGAAACTGAGTGTCATTTCTTACGTGCCAAAGATGGTAGAAGAGAGAGGCAACCACCTTTAAAGTCACTCAGAATAAGTCCTATTTCAACTTGATTCCAAAGGCTCAATTTGATTGAAAAAAAAAATCTCTAAAGAACCAACAGAGTCATTTTGTTGATATTTTTAAGTCTGGAGTCAGTTGGGTCCAAAGCATCTGGGCTCATGTCCTTATTTTCCTCTGAAAAACCACAGAGTCATTTGAAATTCAGTCAGGGAATCTGTCTGTGCCATAATAGCAGATCCAGAACAGAATTAAGCCTGAGTGATTAGGATTTGGCTTTTTTTTTCTTTTATTATGCTCAAGAGACTGGCCAAGTCTCTCCATAGCAAGTAGTATATGGGAACTTGGCCCACAAAGGCTGGAACTAGTCCTGTTGATGTCCAATTGTTAGATAATCACCCCCAAGCCGTGGTCTCTGTGCCTCTGCTAGAATAGAATCCGAAATAAAGCACCAACCTGCTTATCGGGAGGTTCATTTCCCAGGGACCTGTCACAGTTCTACATACCCATTATGCTCAGTGCCCTAGTTGTGCCTGGCCTTGTTTGTTTGGGGTATCTGTCTGGCTGTCAGCATCACTGGAGAGTGTACTTGTTTTCTTCTTGAAGCCGGAAGGCTAATATGCAATACAATGGAGGGTGCAACTGAACACGTTCAAGTTTATCAGTGAATAGAGCAGCACCCAGTCTTATCTTAGAAAGAAGGCTTTCTTGGGGAGAGGTAGAGGAGCACCCCCTGATAGATTTTAGCAGTAAAAGTACTTTATCATGTATTCACATAGACACCCCACATATGTGTGTAGGTGATATTATTACAACCTCCTCAATATATTGTGTCATTCGATGCTCATTAGCATTGGAGGAGATTTTGAATTGTTGCCATTTTGGGATTCTGAGAGAAGATAGAAGTCTATGATTTGCCTAAAGTCACTTAGGCAATAAGAAGATGCAAGAACTGTTCTCAGCTTTCCCACCCCTCTGCTTCTATTTAATGTACAACTGTCTGCTATTTATGAACTGAGGGACTGGTACTTGGGTCATAAGATTTATCAGACCTCTCAATGAGGCTACACTTGCTGTGGGGCCACACATTTTACCCTATTGCTATCTCACAAACAACATTGCAATATTGAGCACATAAGAGTGAAATTTGGTGGTGGTTTATGCCTATAATTCCAGCACTTGGGAAGGCAGAGGCAGGAGGATCTCTGTGAGTTTGAGTCCAACCTGGTCTACAAAGCGAGTCCAGGACCTGTCAGGGTTACACATACAAACACTGTCTCAAAAAACAAAACAAAACAAAAAAAGTGAAATTTAGAAGTCCAGCCAGCCTGTTTGCAGTATCTGTAGGGGCTGGTTATCTGCCTAGGCGGGGGCACTGTGAGGAGGCATAGTTTCAGATATCTTTGGGTAAGATGTTTAAAACTTGGTGAGCAATATGTTTATGGCTGAATTGAGATGTGGGAACAGCAACTTTCTCATTCAGTTAATAATGAAACATGTACACTGTGCCCATTATATTTAAAGAACTATTCTAAGTTTCTAAGAGCTATATAGGGTGTCCTACCTCAGGACCTGACAGTTGCACTGGAAAGAGACAAGCATATCAAACCACCAATAAGTCAAGACAGTGAAATGGTGGCCGGCGTGAGGTGCAGATGATGTAGAACACAGCCAATGGAGAGATTATGCAAATCGGGGTGATTTGAGAAGGCTTCTTAGACTTTGTCATGGATTTGAAATGCAGATAGTGTATACAGAATGATGACAGCTTTCTAGGTAGTTGGCTGAGAATAAAGAGGGTGGGCCTAGACTTGTAAACTTAAAAGAAGAAAGCATGATGTGGAATAAAATTAGGTCTAATCTCACTTCGTAGATGTGTTTACAATAGTAGTAGAATATTAATGTGAAAGCGTTGATCAGGGGAAAAGGGAGATGGCTAAGTGGATACAGTGCTTGCTAGGCAACTGTGAAGACCAGAGTTTGGAACCTCAGCATCCACATAAACACTGGGTGGTTGGGTGACTTTTGACTGACTGCTTGTAATCCCAACTCTGGGGAGGCAGAGAGGAGTGATCCCTAGGCGGAAGTAGCTAGCTCCACTAGCTGAATTAGCAAGTGCCAGGTTAAGTGAGAGACCCTGCCCCAGAAGACAAAATAGAGAATGACTGACGAACACACACACACACACACACACACACACACACACACACACACACACACACTCACACAATCCAAAGTTGATTGGGAAGATTGTGGGTGGTGTTAAATGCCTTTGAGAAAAGAGATGTCATTGAAGCCTTTGATCAGGAGGCACCCAGTAAAAGGACACCAGCTTACTTCGTGACAGTAAAGAATATGTGGGGAAGGCCTGTTGATACAGAGACAAGTCATAACACAAGCACAGTGTCACTTGTGCAGTGAGCAGGGGACACACCAGGATACTTGGACGGGCATGGGGTCCAGGGTCTGAGAAATTCATGTGTGCTGTCCCACTCCATCCTAGCTCCATCACACTATCCCTTACACACTTGCTGCTATGATCAGAGAATATCACTAACTGTTGTCCCAACTCTGAAGAAATGTGCCGTCTGTTTCTCATTTGTTCCCTCAAAGGTCACTTGAATGAAGTTTCTGAGTGGCTGTAACATAAAGCCATTTTGGCCTCTTTGCGACATATTGAGCAGTTTGATATTTTTGAAAAGCCTTGCACACCTCATCTTCTAGCCTGTTAGATTTTGTAGTCTCTCAATAATATTCCTGTCAGGGTTTTGACACTTCGTCCCTGGAGGTGGGCTGGTGATTGCCGTGGGTATGTGGATGTCCAAGCTGACCCAGTATTTCAGTTCATGTGTGACACCGAAGCGATAGTGCCCCAGGGAAAAGCCATTGCTGTTGACAGAAAGAGGCTTAGCAAGACATAGCTAGAGAGGCCATGTCAGGGGCCCTGAAGGTCACCTGAGGTGCTGTGCTTTACAAGGGAGCTTGCAGAAGGCAGCATATAGAAATCCTGTTTACGGTTTATGACAATACAAAGACACAAAGCAAGGTCAGCGAAACAAGAAACAGAATAAGCCTGGAAGAAACCAGTTACCACCAGCTTCCCTTGGAGTCCTGTAGCATATGCTAAGTTCCTCCAGCAGTAAGCTGGGAAACATGTATAAATATTATTTACCTGTCTCACTAAGACTCTGCCCAGGACTTTCACTGAGGCTTGTTTGCCTAAGTATGTTTTGCACAACACAGAACAAAATACTAGACTCCAGGGAGGAAAGCAGAGGTTCGGACAGTACTAGCCAGGAGCCATTCATGTTGTTCTGGGAAGTGAACAAAGCCTCTCAAAGGGTAAGATACCAGATTCTAGCCCCGAGCCAGTTTTGCAAGCACCTTTCTGAAGGAGAGGAGGCTCTCAAAGGGTAGTTAACTCTTCGCTGAACAGTGAGTAAAAATACCTCTTGTTGATTTTTATGGAGAAGTAATTACAAAGCCAAGAGAGTCTTACAAATCCAAATAAGGAAGGCATGTTTCCATTTTTTCTTTTTCTCCCTTTGATCGCCTCTGTGGGAAGGGCTTTAATTGGGTGGGGAAGGGAGGTCAGTATAGGAGAGTGAGGGAGGAGGGAATAATAGTAATGCAATAATACTAAAGATGCTTGAAAAAGCCGTAAGGAATTATTATGTTATTTTATATTTATTTAAATTTACATGTAATATATATATATATATAAGTCTATGTGTACACATGCATACACATACAGAGTTTAAATGAAATTATGCCACTTGTGATGATAATGTTCCACCCAAAAGCCATAGAGAATCTAGCAAAATCCCCAGTGTCAGGCATGAGAAATCTCCTTTAGAGTCGTTGGTCATGGATATCTAAAAGACTGCCAATATAGGCGATTTCTCTTGCGCTTAGTTTATTTCTAGAAGTTGAAGGTAAGTCCCCATTGCTGGAGACACTGAGCACTTGAGACACAAAGCACAGAGGAACTGAGCTGGGTCTGACTCAAAACTTCCTCCCTGAGGATTAGCTTTTGTGGTGCTACTCAAGTGGCCTAAGGAAAAGAGCACTCACTGGTCCTGCTCAGCTGTGACATCTATGAACCACAGCAAGGACCAGCACAGAAGCGTATCTATAAAGGTGCAATAGTGGCACTTCCGTCTTGGTGGTCACCAACAGCTACCTAAATGGGACATAAGGCCAACTAAGGAGGTGGGAAATCATGCCTGCTACTGGGAACCTAACCAATTAGCTGGGACTAGTGAGGCCAGACGTCTCGTAGGAGAGTCTACTACCGCCACTTCCTAAACTGTGATAATCCCTAAGTGTGTTCTAGATACTGATTCTTATGTACGTGGATAAGGGTAGCTGTCATCTCTATCAAAGACACTTCTTTTCACAATCCATGAAGACTACCACAGAAAGCCACAACTAGTCAGAACGCTGAGAACAATTCACTGTGGGGTGCCCAGCTCCAAACGATACACATAAAGTACACCCCCTAAACTTATGGCTCAGAGAACATCTTGAAAGAGGTTGCAGAGCGATTGTAAGGGCCAGAAGATGCGGAAGTCTATCGCAAAATTGCGTCTTTTAGACTTGACAGGGAAACTACACAGGCAAAGTAAAATGGATAAACCAGAGAGAAGATTCTTTAGGCATTACTGTA
Organism: Acomys minous; assembly: GCF_964271855.1. NCBI lineage: Eukaryota > Metazoa > Chordata > Mammalia > Rodentia > Muridae > Acomys > Acomys minous. Next base: position 70,401,117 of record NC_140487.1, read on the forward strand.
TACTTCCTGTGCGGGATGACCCTTCCTGATGGGAGAGTCAGTTTGCTGGGTCATCGAAGGCAGCCGTTCTCAACCTGTGGGTTGCGACCCTTTGGGGGGGGCGTGTCACATATCCCATATAGAAATTACATTATGATTCCTAATTGCAGTTATGAGGTGGCAATGAAAATAATTTTGTGGTTGGTGGTCACCACAACATGAGGAACTGGATTAAAAGGTTGAATCACTGGGAAGGTTGAGAACCACTGATCTAAGGACCCTGACATCTAGCTACTGCCTCTGATATTTAATTTCTCTTTTCCTGGGTTGTTCTCAGATAGAAAACATCTATAGTATATGACCAGGGGAAGCAATGTCTTTCTTTTAATTAAAACATATACAGTTCATAATATATAGTTTACAATATATGTGAACATACGTTATATATGACACCTTTTTAAAGGAAAATCCCCTGTTTCTGTGTGGCTGGCTTAGAGAAGCTTACGGTGTGGGAAGACACCACTGCCGCCTTTGTCTCACGCTCCAGATGGCTCAGAAGTAGAGAATCAATGCATGTCAGAAGGTGGAGAGGGTAGTGCTATGTGGCACTTGCAGTACTGGTTTCCATAGCAATGGATGACAGTTCCGGCCTCTCACTTCAGTGAACCCCAGGAGGGCAACTATGGGCTCTAATGAAAGAGGTTTTAAACTCTCTGTCTCTTGTCCTACTGTCTCAGGGCTTCCAGCAAAAGTTCTCCTTCCACAGTAAAGAGATCGTGGCCATCAGCTGCTCTTGGTGCAAGCAGGCGGTAAGTCGGGGCTGAAGTAAGCGACGTGGGCTCATGTGTGGCCGTGACTGGCCAGGCCAGTGCTTGGGTTTCTGACTCCAGGTGGAGTTTTACCTATTCAAACTTCCCAGATAACACTCTTTTTTTTTTAAATTATTTTATTTTTGTACGTATACATTTATATTATTACACATACATACAATAGATTACGTATGGCAAGAAGAACTGTGACACAATCAGGAATTATATAAATGTTACATTCTTAGTGTTTTGGCTATTTGTATTTGACAGCCTTGAAGGAGACATTTTTCCCATCTGGTGCATCTAAATTTCTGAATGTAAACCAGTCTCCATCACATCTTGTCATTATCAACTTAGAACTCCTATCTAGACTTAAAAACATCTTAACCCCTAAACAATTAAGCTTCATTGTAAAACAAAGCTACCTGGTCTTCAACTCCCTCAGAGACTTGATAAGGGGTAAACTTGATTATCTGAGTACAGATAACATTCTTAAAAGAAGAAAGAGAGTAAAAATATAGAATAAAAGTAAATATAAGTAGGGGAAAAAAAACAGAAAAAAAATACTTTTGTCATACCACCTGAAGTCTGGGATAAAAGACTGGAAACCCTCCTTGGTTCACCCTGGGGCTAGAATCTAGTGCTCCTTCTCCCTAGCCCACCCACATGCCTTCCCTGTCCACTAGACTTCTAAGGGTTCCTCCTCATACTCTACACAACATGAGGAGCCTGAAGTGAACTCGGCAACACAGGGGTGCAGGCATCTTCGGTCCCCTGGTCTTGATGTGGGTGGCTTTGTTATTGGGCTGAGAAGAATGAATGCCTCTCGTGTTGTTCTTTAGGTCTGCATGTTCTTTTGTAGCTACCCATGTGCCCGCTAAAATATAGCCCTTCCTTATATTTGATCATATATGCTCATTAAGATCCCAAGGTAAAGTCCTATTTCCTCCTCCTCCTCTTCTTTTCTCCTTCTTTTTCTTCTCCTCCTTCTCTACCTCCTCCTCTTCTTCTAAACCTTCTGTCTTCTATCTTATCTGCTCTTAAAAGTACTTGACCCCTCTGTCAAAAACAGATGCTGCACTTTCTTATTTGCTTTCCTCTGTGCTTATTTATTTATTTATTTTTATCTCACTCCAACACAGTTGTCAAACTATAGCATCCAGGGATGAATATGGCCGCCATCTATTTTTATTTATAGTAATTGTAACATAGCCATACCCAGTCATTCCTGAATTATGTGTAACTTTATTAACACCTCAGTGATAACTTCAGTATTTCCAACACTCTGAGCTTTACAGAAACAGTTTGCTAACCCTCTTCTCATCTTTCAAGTCTATTTATTCTTTGTTTTTTTTTTTTTTTTTTAAAGATAGAGTCTTGCTATGTATAATGTGCTATCCTTGTATTTGTGATTCTCCTGCCTCGGCCACTTGAATGCTGGGATTATATGCCTTCACTAGCAAATCAACTTTCCATCTACTTTTCTGAGTGTCTGTGTAGATAGAAATATATATCATCCACTTACTATAAAGAAGACCAGAAAGGAATAATTTGTGTTGTGTTAGCTAGATTAAAGGTTCACAAGTCTACAAACTAGCAAAGGGCCTGGAACAGATGTTGTTTCAAAAAATTGCAGTTGACATTTTTGTGGGCCAAACTCTTGGCATCATAGCAAGTCTGTAAGACTCAGCCTAACAGTACCATCACTTCCCCCAGGGCCTTCATTTGTCAAGAGGCTCCAGTTATTAGGTACGAACTCACTCATGGGTCTGGAAAGTTCAGTGTTTGCTGCGCCACCATCATACCATGTTTTGTATTTCTTGGCATTTCCATTTCATCCCAGGTGTCACACAGGTAACTTGTGTGCTTCTGTTTAAAAAGCATGTTCACAAGTACAAGGCCAACCTACTTCTAGTGAAACTCTGCGTTACAGGGGCAGAATGTCCCTCGGGGACTAAGTGTCAACCAGCCCCTAATGCTGCCTGTGCTGCTGGTTTTTCTGCTGTTAAGAGCCTACTGGTGGCACAGCACAACAGCAGGTCTGGTCTGATAGACTGCTGCTCCTGTGACCCTGGAGTGAGATGTCTTGTCCAGGGTCCATTCATTAGGAGCACTTTAAAATGAACATCCATATCCTGTGCATTAATCTGTCATCTGAGTCACTACAGAGAGTGACTTTTCACTTGACCATTGTGGTAGAACGTGGGCCAATTTCACATGCTTTTAATATCCCAGAAAATGTGGAAACTGATTTTGCAAGGTCTTATATGCAAAATATATTCATGCAGATTGCAGTCTTGATATATTTTAGTAGTACAAGTAATTCCTTCCAGGAAATTTGATGTAAAAAAAAAACCTGACCCTCTTATGATGCAGAAGGAAAATCTTGGGCCAAGGAGCTGGGTTTCCTATGTATATGTCTTGGCTCCAACATTTAAAGATACACCATCCTGAGTGTACCACTTAGTCTATAACTTGTAGATCCCACGAGTATATATTGAAAGAGTTGCTTGAGCAAGGTTTGAAGACTTTGCTACTGTAGGAAATCAATGGGCATGTATTGAGGTTTAATTTGATTAAATAACAATCAATTTGAAAAGGCATTCAAATGATATTTTTGTGACGTGGCATTCCTTTGGTTTAATTTGATTGCAGATTCCAAATAATGTGTGACATTGAATTATTAATTATTTCATCAGTATTTTATCCTTAATTGATATAAGTCAATTACTGGATCACAGGGGATCTTGACAACATGCAGAAATGAAAACAAAGTCCTTGTGATAGCATAGAATAAAATTATACTGGCTATGTTTGCCAATTTTCCTCAGATAGTCCTAATTGATGCCTGTTCTCCCCAACACTGTCATTATCAGTGGTTTCTTTCAGTTTTAAATAGCTCCAGTGGAAATGGTGAATTCTGTGTTGGTTACAATAAGCATAATACAAGTTCAAACTAATTTAAATTTAAAAATCATAATGATTATAACTTACGTCCTTTAATTATTGCAGAAGCTGATTTTATGTTTATTAGAAGTGAAATATCTCCACACATGACTATCACCTCACAGTCAAAAGGTGATTGAAATGTCACAGTGCCAGCCTCACAACAGAGCGGTTAGCTAAGCCCCTCACCCTGGGGCACTGTGGTGCCGATCTTAGTTTATGTTTCCTTCCTTGCTGTCGTGAACCAGCTCCTCCAGCCTATGAGTGTAATAGAGCTGCTGTATTTCTAAGGGCTCTAGATAAGCCCAGTAGAAGCAACCTCTTTGTGTTTTGTCACCTCTGAGATTAACGGCTTTCTAGAAGAGACCCATTGCTTCCTTGTAGGCCCCCTAAACTGCAGTGATTACTTGAGAGGATTTATAACTATGGTAAAGAACAAAAAAGCAAGAGGAAGTGGGCATCGCCTTTCCTTTTGTCTTCATTTTCTCCTTGACGTTTTCTACTAGAAGTAGTTGTGTGTGTTGAGTTAGACTAGCAGAGCACCCCAATACTCAGCACCCTTCTGTAAAGAGTCCATTTAATTGTTTGAATGCCTTAGCAGGCTTCATCCTGCTAGGCTCCTGGTAGCAACTGCTCTGTGTACTCTGGATCGAATCGCTCCTCTCTCTGAGCTCCTGGTTGAATGCTGATGAGATGCCTGTGCTTTTGATGTGTGCTTATGTGTATATGTGTAACTGTGTGTGTGCATGTGTGTGCGTGTGTGCGTGTGCACACATCACACATACGCTTATCCCTTCTTGCTGTGAGTTACCACTTACTCAGAATTGCTTACTAGCCTGTTTCTCTCTTCAGTTTCACAATAAGGTCACCTGCTTCATGCTGCATCATATCGAGGAACCCTGCTCCCTGGGGGCTCACGCTGCTGTTATTGTCCCACCCACCTGGATCATTAAGGTGAAGAAACCTCAGGTAACTGCAGGATCCTGCTGCTGCTGCTGCTGCTGGCCTAACGCAGAGAGAAACTAACGGCTGTGATTTGCATCTCTCCCTCAATAGTCCTTGGGCTCCTGCAACCTTTACAGGTTCATCCCCCATGGTCTGGTGCTTAGCCACCGAGCTCGTCTCATTGGCCCATCACTTGACCTCACTGGGCTTCTCTCATGGAACCAGACTCCCATCCTTATATCCTCATGAAATCCCAGTTTCAGAGCAAGGATATTTCCTCCTCATCCATGTGTAAGGGCTCTCTATGAGCAGGTCTCCTGAGTTTCAGTGAGCACCGTTGAGGGTACAGCGTGTCCTGGCGTGTCCTCTTCTCCTTGAAGTTTGAGCAGAGTCAACAGAGACCAACGTTTGTAAGCCTCACAGTTTAGTTAAGGTTTCTGGCAATCTAAAGGGCAGGCTGTGAGTCATGACCTCCATTACATGCAAGCCTGCTGAGAGAGCCAGTGTCGTTTCTTAACACTAATTGAATCAGCTATCTTGGTACCTAGTCTCACTCTGTGCCCTTAGTAGAGTCCTGTTTAAGCTAATCTCCTTTTGTTAGTCTGGGGGGACTTCCTGGGGATGCGGAGATTATCCTTGAAGGGATTATCCTTCTGTTTAAAAGGTGGGCGGGACTTAGAGCAGCAGAATAAAGAGTAGCAAGCAGGACACTGGTACCCTGGGTACAAAATTATATATCCTGGGCCTGTGAGCTGAGTTAGATCTCTGCTGAGTGTGTAGGAGTAAACGTCTAAGATGGTAGGAGGCCACTCTCCATTACGGGTGTATGTATGGCTGAATTCCTTTTCCAGAGTCCACAATTATGTTTCAGACACATTTGATGTTGCCCTAGGAAGTATAATCTTTGTGGAGTTCGAGATCAACTCATTCATCCTTAGACATCATACTGAAAATAGTGTTGTCCTGGAACATGGCTCGTTAAATGTTTTATTAATCGAGAATAGTTTCTTGACCTCTTCTATTTTGATGTGATGTGTAGAAGAATATTAGATTATGAATACACGTGTATATATACCTTTATATAAGTATATACACACATACATATATATGTAGAGAGAGATGAGATGAATAAACGGATAGATGGTAGATAGACAGACAATAGAGAGTCCCAAAGTTGGATGTTATTGGCTATTCTACCCTGCTATACTTTTTCCACCCCCACGGCCCCCCAGCCCCCACCATCTTCCGTCTTCCTTCTTTTAAGCATTTTCTAGATGCTTTTATGGGAGTTTCTGACATTTCCTATCTTCATGTTGTTAACACCTTGCTTCTCATGCTCTGGACTCCACAATTTATAGGTCTCTCAATCATGGTCTGGTCACAAATGCAAGTGCTACTGTCAGTCCCTGAATTTATGGCTATGGAACTCAACATCGGTGACCACCCCATCTTTCTTTCTGTCTTTAGTAGCAGAACCGGCCTAACAGCACCATCCTTGCTTGTCAGGGTTATCTGCCTGGACTGTTATCCCACACACTTCGCCTGGGGGTCCCCTCTAAATCACTGTTCTTACTCCATCATTTCTTTTCTGTAAAGAAGCCCCCCCACTACTTCAGACTAAAGTCCACACGTCGTATCAAGAACCTGTCCATTTAGCCTGACCAACGTACAGCTCCCCATCCAAGCCCACCTACCTCTCCCAGAATCTACAACTAACATTTTAGACACATTTATGGCTCTAAGTGATCTAATAGTTTTATGTCTTTTAGTTCAGGGCTTAACGAATAATGAGTAGTATACAAGAGTTCTCCTTGCACAAAGGGGACTTCAGATAAAAATGTCCCCTTGCACCAACATCAAATTTTAGAAACCTTCCCTGGCTTTCCCATCGCATACCCATGTTTTTTACTACCGGTTTACACGCACACGCATGCACAATTAGAGCTGATACAGAACTGTAGTGTGTCCATGGGTGAGGGTTGTTGAAGAGTGCTGCTGTGCTGCAGAGAATTCTTCAGAACTTGCTTACGTTTTTGTTTTGTTTTGTTTTTGTTGTTGCTGGGTTTTAGATTCTTGAGTAATGCCTCTAGCAGTACATGTAGTCCTGCATCACTCTACCTTATTCCCACCCTGTAGATAGTTCACAACTGGTCCATACCCCTATTGGTATGTCTCTATACTGCTTCTTATGCCCTGTTGATGGACAATGCAGTGTCCACCCTTCCTACTCCTGCATGAGGCTTTTCTTTCTTTCTTTCTTTCTTCTTTCTTCTTTTTTTCCTGTTTTCTTTCTTAATTGTCTCATTATGACTGGATGATCTTTCATTGTTGGGGTCCTCTGAAACGGAGTGACCGATTTCATTCACTGACTAACACAAGCCCTTAGATTTGCTTAAACCATTTCCTTGCGTGAATTCTGAAGATCAACTAGCATGTTTGAGCTGATGTTACAGCAGAGCTCTTGAGACAGGCTCCTCAATGTCAGGAACAAGTTTTCTTTGTTCCTTGCTGGCGTCAGAACCGCTTTTATTGCAGTGAGGCACCTGGAGCAGGAAGCAAGCGTCCCTTAGATAAACAAAGCTTAGGCTTCTGTCTCCTGTGACCTGTCACAGTGTTGTCTGGTGTCTGTGGGGGAGACTTCCTTGCTTATAATGAAGTGATGTATCATTTTTAGGTCTTTTAATATAACCAGTTATTTATGATCCCATAACCTGGATCATATCTCTCAAGGGGAATAAGAGCTAAAGTTTCATTTACAGTTAAATGATTCATCCATAAGGACTTCTTAACTGCCCAGGAAGGAGTCATAAGTCTGATAATGGTGGTTGGTAGGATTACTTCTGTAGCAAGGTAAGATTGCCCTGACACCTGCTCCAGGAAGCCAAAGGGCCTTTATCTCTTCTGATGTCTTTCATAGAATGCCTAGAGGGCAAATGCTTTTGAGATAAAAAGACGACGGAAAAGCAGTCTGAGTGGTGTTGATCTTGTAAGGGGATCACTCAGGCCACTGAGATCACTACCCTTGCTAGAACAGGCAGGCTTTGTTTTAGAATATCAGAGAAGTGTGAAAGGTTTTTTGACTCTTTCATCACCGTTACTTTCCATTTTTTTTTTTGGACATTGCTTCTGTATTCGTGCAAAGCAGCCTACTTTGCTGATCTCCCCAGTACCAACGCCAGCAGGACAAGCATTGTTGTAAATAAATGAGGGTAGGTGTCTTAGCTTGTCATGTCTGTGGGTCATCCCAAATCTGCCTTCCTAGCCATCTGGTCCACACAAGATGCTGCTGCCTTGTGACTGAAGTGATATTGTACATTGGTACTCAAACAGAAGGGAGCTGTGGGAATAGTGAGGTGTGCTTGGGAGTTCCAGACTACTTGGTATTGCTCTTTGACAGTTCTTGATAGCGTAAACTTCCTTAGATCTCCCACAGACATGCCCAGGTACTGGAAGTCAGTCACTACAGTTGTTTTGTAAAGAAAGCCTCAGGTGCATTGGTCTTAGTGAGGCTCGGGAGACATTTGCTACATCTACGTTGAAAAACTGTTTTGAGTATCTGCTTCTTATTAGAGTTGAGTTCCTCGTCCCTCATTTCTAATTCCATGTTTTCCAAACGTGCTTCATCATCAAATTACCCACACTTTTATGATACGTTTAAGAAAGTTGTGTAAGATCTTCACCTGATGCTGTAGAGCTACGTCTTGGAATTTAATTGTTGAGCTCTGTCAAGAAATGAGGCCCCTGGCGTACCCTGCAAGCAGCTGGTGTTTGCATTTATTAGGTCTAGACAGGAAGTGAACTAACACACTGAAGCGGTGACGAGACAGAGCCCGAGCACGGCTGTCGCAACCAGAAGAGGCTTAGTAAATACTGTCGGTTGTATCGTATTTATTCATTTTTTTCTTATGATTCGGATGTGGTTGTACACTGAGGACTTCTGCTGGGTAATGAGCCTAACAGATGTGGGCAGATGCGTATCATGGGATGGGTGCAAAACTAACTGCTTCACGTACCTTTTCTTGTTTAAACTTTACAACTGTCCTGTGAGGTAGGTGTTGCCACTTCATGTTAAAACTAAGAGCCTGTTAGTTTAAACATCTGCTTGACCCAGTAAAGTGCATGCGGCTCATCAGAGGGAGCTGCTGCTGGATTTGTAGCAAATCCATCAGACGCATGGTCCTCCCAGTGATCTCCTTTACTGGGGTCTTGTTAATGCCACTCGTCAGGTACGACCCCTCCTTTTCAGCATCAGACACATGGTAGTATCACTCATGAAGCTTTTTAGGAAGAATCTTTGCTTCGACTTCACATCAAACAGACTAAGTATTGTCCAGGGACTTGGCCCGAGAACTTTTTAAAGCTCTGTGAGTGCTGTTTGAGAGGTGTGGGGAGCACTATTTGACGACACCCACTAGAAATTTCTGCTATAGCTGCAGCTTTTCCAGGCTTCTGACCATCCCGTCTCCATAAAGTGAAATTTACCAAAATATAGTATTGACTTCTATAAAGAGACAAGAACAGGATGAGATGTCTCATTAGCCTAGGGATTCTGAGGGGGAAGTGTGTAGCCAACAGTGCATGACAAGGAAAGCTCTGGAGTCAGCTTCCTGAATCTCTGCTCTGGAAAGTCTACGATGTCCAGAAGACATTTTCCTTTGATGGAAGAAGAAAACCTGGGGATGCATGGTGCTTCTTCGACAATTTCCCCAGCGTTGGTGAACACAGGCTACACAGCAGTTTTCTTTCTTTCTTTCTTTCTTTCTTTCTTTCTTTCTTTCTTTCTTTCTTTCCTTCTTTCCTTAAGTAAAAGTAAAGTTTAAAAAAATAGCTTGTTTGGATCATGTTGATTTTGATGCATTAATTTGTGTTTTCTAAACTAATGTTTAGTTTTGAATGCTCTAAGGAAAAAATTACTGGCAGATTAGCTATTTAAGTTTCTTCAAGCTAGTTTGAAAACTATTAACTGTTCAAATAATGTAAGTGTGTATTGTAATGTCAACTTCTAAGTTAAGAATTCTGCATTGCAGGCGCTCACCACTTGGTCAAACACCTATTATATGGTCAGTACTATCTTACCTTTGTGAAGATGCAGTCTAATTAACTATTGAGTGCACTAGTTAAATCTGATTTATGTTTGGTCTTCAACCAGTAAGTGTGACTGTCCTGTAAGAGTTCCTCCTCTAAGTATTTGTAGCAAATAGTAAGAGAAGATGGTTAGTCAGAGTAATCGTGGATTGTGTCTCATAAAATCTCTTAAGTTAAATTAAGGGTCACGGTCTGTCAACAACTTTGAGTTACTTCCATGAAAAAATTCAAGGCTACTTAGTGGAGAGAAGACATTTAAATTACTGGGTCTTCAGACAGAGAAAGAAAGAGTAATGCTCACTACTCCACTATTGTAAAGTCATCGTAACAGGGTGTCTATCTTTCCAGCCTTTAAAATATTATGCATCCGTGTTGTTAAGATAGTTCGATTGTGAAGGTCTACAGCAGTCAAGTGTTATTTCTGATTATAACTAAAACAGATAATAAAAGTAAACAAAGAAAGAAAATGAAGAAAAGAAAAAAAGAAAAGCATAAAAAAATGGCCTCCTCTTTTACATTTCCACATAGGTGATCTCCATACCAGGAGATGAACTTGAACTTGGTTGGGCGGGAGACGGACCTGGTTGGGCGGGAGACTGGAGCCCCTCAGAGAATTTGGGATTCTTCCATTTTTACTGGGAGGGTTGGCAGGTATACCATGTGTTGTTATGTGAGTCCATAAGGGCCCCTGCGGCTCTAACTCCCTGCCCCTGTGTGGCGGGGAGTCAGTTGCTCACTCTGGAGCACACTGGTTTCTGTCTGTGGCTTACCCATGAACAGTGGCTTGGAAGTGTCAAAGCATGACAGCATGCAGTCAACAGCATGCGCTGCTGTCCTCTCCCACACGGCTCTGCATGGCAACGCCAGGGCTGCCTGCCTCTGCGGTCAGCTGCCCCCTTCTTTCCCCCACAGAACTCCCTGAAGGCTTCCAATCGGAAGAAGAAAAGAACAAGTTTTAAAAGGAAAGCCAGTAAAAGAGGAACTGAGGTAAGTCTTTTTCAAAGAGATGTGTTAGATATTCAGCTTCCTCTATAGAGGCCCCTTAGCCTGCGGATCTGGTCCATGCTTCATGTTGAGATGCGCCTTCTACGCTCTTTGTGTCCTTTGGCCCATTCTAACCCACATTGGAATCGTTTTTTTGAATCCATCAACCTCTCTATCAATTAGTCCAGTCTGACCTGTCAGAGCATCTGCCCTGGCCTGGAATGTCCTACCCCAACCAAGGCTGATGAGAGAGATGACAGTGAGAACTGACACTTCTAGAACTCTTAGACCGTGCAGAGTAAAATGCAAAGCAAGTAAGATGCAAAGCATAGCGCAGTTTTCTGGGGGTAAATTATAGTGGGAGGTGCTTTGCTCCGGGCGATCCTGTAAACACTGCTCTGAAGATTCAGCCTTATAGAAGATGGCTTGGGATCTTAGCGGTGCGCAGTGTTCTCTCTTTCCTTGTTTTGTGATTACAGCCAAGCTGTGGATACTTATCCTAATAGTGCCGCTTGCTTTTGCAGCAGGAAAACAAAGGTCGCCCTTTTGTGATCAAGCCTATCTCCTCTCCTCTCATGAAGCCTTTGCTTGTCTTTGTGAACCCAAAGAGTGGGGGCAACCAGGTGAGTAAGTAATTTTTCATGGGTTTAACTTTGAACATGTGATGTGTCAAGGACACGGTCCCCAGTACCAAGTAACATAGCATCCTAGGAGCCCAGGCATCTGAGGTTTCCCAGGAGCAGGTGCAAAGCCTAGAGTCAGCACGCTGCCATTCCCCCTCCAAACACAGCTAGGCTGGAGGTACTCAGAAAACCTCAGGGCTGACATTTTCTTTACAGATATTCTAGAAGGACCCTTTCAGAGTTTCTTTCAGTTAATCTATTTCAGTGCAAAGCAAAGAAAGATTTATTCATGTTCAGTGTGGCCACGCTGAGGAAGAGGAGAACAAGTAGAGGGGTTGCGTGGCCCCAATATCCATCTTCTAACCGTTTTCATAGTTAGGAAAACCTTTACCAACTTGTCTTTATTTCTGCCTGTTATAATTTAACCTGACACCTTTGTCCCTGTCCGCAGGCAAAGGACCAACCAGGGTTCATTTGTCCCAACAATTGTAAACAAGAACCCCGAGGCCAGAGGAAATAATCAGTTTCTAAAGACGTCATTATTTTTCATCTGCACTCTGCCCAGCTCTCAGTACAGCTTTATATTGATATATTTAATAGTACTACAAACACCTGCTCGCAGAAGTTAGCGGCAACCTTGCTCTGTAAGGACATGGTTTTCTCCATAATGCAGTCTTTTTATCTTTTTATCCATTTCTCATCCTGCTCCTTGGGGCTTCTTATTAAGACTCTTCTGTGGGCTTTGATTTGCTGTTATTTTCTTGGGAATTTGGATGTGAAAAATACTTTTTCTAACCATCAAGTGCACACTTTACACTTAGAGACCAGACTCTTTGAAGTTTCCCCATCAGCAAGCAAGAGATTTGAGGCTCTTTAATCGCCCACATGAGGAAGGATGTCATGTCACTAGGTTTTGACTGGATTCCCCCCACGTGATGTCATCATTGCTAAAGTAATAGCTGGTTCCCAGGATTCACTGGCTACAGTGAAACTTGTCAAATGAGAGCCTATGATTTAAAAGAAACCCTCCCCCCTTGCTCTTCTCCTTCTTCAGGATTCTTGATCAGTTGAAATGTTAAAAATCAATCTCGGTCCTATGGGGAACGGGGAACCAGGTGTTCTAACAAAGCAACAGTTTGTTTTCTGCCATCTTCATTTTCATGTCTGTTAGTGCTGGCGTCCTTCCTAGTCTAGGGATGCCGTTCTTCTGTGATGGATAGAAAAGGACCCAGTGATGGGTTTCAGTTTGCCCTGACACACCCACTCAGGGGCCTGGCCTTCCTGTAGCCTCAGAAGGGTGAGTGATGCCCTTGAGACCCCAGAAACCGAGCAAAGTAGATGCCATTAGTTTCATTGCTTGGTAGTCCAAGGACTGTAAGCTAGTTAGCATAAACTAAATTTTATCAAGGCACTCCATATATATAAAGCATAGTTTTTGAGATGGGATCTCAAGTAGCCCAAGGTGGCTTTGAGCTCACTAGAGAGCCAAGAGTGACCTTGGGCTTTATGACCTTGGGCTTTCTGATCTCTTCCCTCCACCTTCTGAGTGCTGAGATTACAGCATGTGCCACCATGCCTGGTTAACATAACGCTGGAGGCAGAAACCAAGATTTCATGTGTGCTCAGCAAGCACTCTACCACCTGAGCTACACCCCAGCCCTGAAGTGAGTTCATTAGTCATGTTAAGGCACTCACTTCCTGTGCAGATGCACTTATTTTTATTTTTATTTTAGTTTTCCATGCCTTTCTGAGGGCAGCAAGCCAGTTAAGACAAAGCCCTATTCCTGTCCCAGTCTCTGTTGATTAATAATGACGGAAGACTCAGAGTTTCTCTAATGCTGTTTCCCAATTCATTAAGTACTAACGGATCAAGGGATGAAGGGAATTTGGAGGGCATCTTTTTTTTTTTTTTTTTTTTGTTAAGCACATGAAAGGAATCAATGTGGGGGTGGAGTTGGGGTTTTGTTGGTGTTCCAAACTGAATGCATTGGACTGCAAGAACTGTGGAGTGCCAGAGGGACACAGTGACTTGGAGTGATAAGGAACTAGTGTCTTGGAAGGGGCTGAGCTGAAAGAGGGGTGCTGTGTCATTATGTGGAAGAGGAAATACGAGAGGCAAGTCCGCTCTCTTCTCTAGTGTGGGAAATTTCTGATCATCCTTCAAGGGCTCACTGGTGCCTTTCTAAACCAGTTTCAAAACCAGTCACCCTCTCCTCTGTGTTTTAAGGCCCTGGGATGTACCGGTCTCTCACGGAGGACAGTACTAGTGTTCTCTGGGTGTGTGTTCTCTCGGGGTGCGCGTCAGAGTACTAGGAGGACTTCTAGGGCATGGATCACAGTAAACAAGTAACTGCTGAACAGAGCAGATACTGCAGTGGGAATTCAACATTTCAGTGATGCTGTGGTGAATGGGACATGCAGAAAAGCTATAGGAGATGTGAATGGATAAAGAGGTCCAGCCCGGGGAAAACGCTTTAAAACTTGGTCTTATGCCATGGAAGCTAGGTTTAAAGTACTTGGTTTTTTGTTTGTTTGTTTCACAAGCCATCTTTTTTTAAAAAAATCTTTTTTATTAATTTATTCAGATTACAACTCAATTGTTATCCCATCACTTGTATCCTCCTGTTCCTCCCTCCCTCCCGCTTTCACCCTATTCCCCTCCTCTGGGTCTATGACCGAGGGGGACCTCCTCCCCCACTATATAGTCATAGGCTATCAAGTCTCATCTTAGCAGCCTGCTCACAAGCCATCTTTTATTAATGCAATATATGTTCATAAACTCTAGACAGTATATTTTGTATATTTTAAAATATACAATCTCTCAAAAGGAAATATTCCACCAAGGAGAACATAGATAACTTTAGGGTCCTCAGAGGTTTCACAGCACAATGCACATTTATCTGCAGGTATCCTGGGGGACAAGGGGTTTCACTCTTGAGCGAGTCACTCAATGACACGCCGGTAGTCCTCCACCAGCTCCCGAAATCGCTCTTCCAGTTGCTTGTGTTGCACACTTATTTCTATCTGGTTCATCTGATTGGTCAGCTCTTCTGGTCTCAGGCATTTCCTCATCTTGGCAAGCTCTCTCTGCTTTTTCTTATAAGGGCTAATTAGTCTCCTTTTAATATCAAATCTGTAGCTTCTATATTGTTCAGCATCACTCATGTCAGTTAGCAACAGTCGAAGGATTTCATAGACTCGTCTAGCGTGCTGCTTATTTATTTTGAACGTCTGCTGTGCTGGTATCGCCGTATCTTCATTGAATCCTTGCATTAACTTTTCCTGGGAGACACGGGGCAAATCTTGACAAAGCTTCACGAGCACAAAGTCTCTCAGTTTCACATCGCTTTTGCATGAATCTTCTCCTGTGATATCAAGAACTGAAGGAGATGCAGTGCAGTATCTGTGAGCTGTTTTGAGAAGTTGAGCACCATGGTCTTGATCTTGAAATGGAGTCGGTATCAGCATCTGACTTACATGTGGCTAGGCTTTGTCTGGCTGCACATAATAATTACAGACTGTCATGTACCTGTGGTCACAAAGAGCGTAGCTCCATCCTTATTATACTTATTAAATACTAGGAAGTAGTGCCGTCTTTCATCATCCACGTCAATAAAGCTAACAGTTTCAATAAACCACATCAAAAAGTTCTGAAGCCTTTCATCATATTCTCGAAAGCCTCTACATGTCATGCCAGCCTTGGATATCTGAAACATCAAGTTTTCTCCTCCCATTGGACTAGGAACTGAGTATGTTTGCAGAGGAGGGGGTGAGTTCCAAATGGCTTGAAATCGGCTTCCTTTTCCAGCAAAGACAGAAAATCATTTGTATTTGTGCAGAACCCAGGGGGAATGATTTGTCTGATTTTTGCCTGCAACATCGTCTGCTTCCACACAGTCAAAGTTCTCATCAACGTTAGATGCATATTCAACACGGAACACTGTTGGCAGGCTACCAGCGATATAGTACAACAGCATCTTCAGACCCTTGTAACCAAAAACGGGTTCATCATCCCCAAAGACCTGATGGGTATCTTCAGGAAAGAAAGTTCTAATGTCATTCTCAAGATCTTCAGGAACACGAACTAATTTCAGTTTGTTTGCCGTGTTGGTGTTCCATTTGTACTCAGCGAGCTTCTTCTCCACCGCACTCTTACACTCTACCAGAAATTTTTCCATTGCACCAAATCAAATCTGACGACTCCCAGGGCTGCTTCTGCTCCACTAGTCTGTTCCTTCAGCCATGTGCTCAGTGCCATTTTTTCACCTCCTCTCCTTCTTACCCACCCCTGCCCCCGCCACTGCGCCCCTCAACCTAAGCTGGGGCACTTCAAAGTACTTTGTTTTTAAAAAGTCTGTTTATGAAACAGAAAGGTGACGTGACTAAGTTTAGTGTGCAGATACTCACTCGCCTGGGAGCCTGGTAAGGCACAGGCGCTGTCTCATAAGTCAGGGTGACTGTGAGTATTCTGGTAGAACCTCTCAGCGCTCACATGGCCCAGCTGCTGCTGCTGCCTCTGCTTAAGAGACTGGTCTTGCTGCCTGGCCAGGGCTTTCTGCTGTGATAAGTGGGGTGAGAGGTGGGTCTGTTCTGATTTGTGCAGCTAAACAATTAATTTACTTATCCTAGCTGTTTGAGTTCAGGTACAAAACATTTCTGACTCATTTCCTTTCTGAAATGTATCCTCCAAAATATTTTTAAACATTCATTAGTCTAAAGTAAACAACTGGATGATGTCGCCATCTAGTGGCTAAAACAATAATTGTCTCACTTTTTCCCACTTCTTATTTCCTTGGGCCTGACAGGAAGAAAAAAAAAAAAAAGTCGACATTTTGGAGGACTATTTGGACTAAACATACACCAGGACTGTTTCTGTTAAACAACCCATTATTTTATCACCCTTTCTTCTAAACATCACAATAGTTGTGGCTATTTTTCCAGCACCATCAGTGTTCTTTTGATACTGGTGTTTTATAAAGGGTTAGACACTGGTTGTGCTGTTGGTACCAGAAATATTTGAGGAGACAGGTACTGTGTTCAGAGGCTGAAACGTATGCTTTGAGTCACTCTACCCGTGGGAGGGAGACCAAAGGTAGGAGAAAAGGTTTACCCCAGCACCGTCCCTGCCTCTTCGTGGGAGGTTGGAAAGGCTAGGGACATCCTGCTCCTGTAATCTCCCCATCCCCGTCACTGA
The DNA here is from genome assembly GCF_964271855.1 of Acomys minous. NCBI lineage: Eukaryota > Metazoa > Chordata > Mammalia > Rodentia > Muridae > Acomys > Acomys minous. The sequence continues at coordinate 70,417,682 of NC_140487.1, forward strand.
GTTCAGTGTCTCTTTCTCATGTTACCTCATATACGTCCACAGATGTGCAGACGTTAACCACTAGAACGGATCTACCTACCGAGTCCCGAGAGTAGAGGGACTCTCTGCCCACACTGTCAAGGGTGGATTTCCAAGGCAGATGTTGGTGGAAGATGGATGCTTAGGCCTGAGCTCCCGGGTGCTGACTCAGCAGAGGGATGTGAGGGGGCAGGGTGTGTGGGGGGGTGGGTTACTGCTGGTGGACAGATTCACACCGGCTGAGTTCATACCACTTCATGTGTACCAGTGTGGCCACCCCCCCCAAACCCAAAGTCACCTGCCTAAGTCAGGGGCCAATTATACCAATATGAACATAGGGAGCAGATGAAAGACGCTGACTTCAAATGAGAAATCTGAATCTGTAAACTGTTTCCAAAATACTTTGATGCATAGCCTCGGTGAAGTCATTAGATTTTGAAGTGCTCGGGAGTTTTCAGTCTGGGGCTAAATAGAACTTTATTGCTTTCTATACATGTCAGCTTCTATGGGTCAGATTGGTTTGGAGAGAGAGAGACAGAGAGAGAGAGAGAGAGAGAGAGAGAGAGAGAGAGAGAGAGAGAGAGAGAGAGAGAGAGGTGGGGGGAGGAGAGAGACAGAGAGAGACAGAGTCCAAGGTCAGTAAGCTGAAAGACATGAGGGAGGGAACATGTCAAAATCTAGTCTCAAGATCCCCCAGAGGAAACTCAACAGATGTGATTAAAACAATGAGACCCCATATCTGTTTAATGTCCCTTCTTCTATGTTACACAATTACCGGGGCCATAAGTAGTGAGAAGCTAAGACCCAAACCAAGCCATCCAGTTCCTTGGCGGGGCTAAAGCATGCCTGTCAGTAGCTACAGAATGACATGTGTCTGGCTTTCCTTGGTAAGACATCTCAGTAACTATTTCCCACGAAGTGAAGTCCAGACATCTTAGTGCCTAGGGCTTTGTCTGTGGCTTACTCCAGCGGCTCCATCTCCCACTGCTTTCTGCCTTCTGGATCCTAAAACTTTGTTGAGTGTAGTTTCCTGTGTCGGATCTCTTGTGACTTGACTCTGGACCTCCATCCTTCTCCTCCCATGGAGACACTTAACTTCACTCATCTTTCATAATGCAACTCAAGTGTGGCACTGAGGATCCCTCCCTCCACCCTGTAAGCTTGTTTTTAGAAATTCTCTCCTGTGGGTGGCTGTGCTTCTCCCTGGACATCTCTGTCGCAGCATTTACTGGCTTCAGTGAATCGATACGTCTGGTGCTGGTTTCCTTCCGGCAGGTTCTGTGCTCCCTTCTTCCGATGGAGCCTTTTCCTCCAGCTCGCTTATTGCCTGGTCAGGTATCTTTGCCTTGATTACCTACATCATTCTTACATGTTGCGAACGGAGGCTTAGTGATACCATGGGATGCTCCTACAGGATGCTCCTAACAGGATGCTCCCACAGGATGCTCCTACAGGATGCTCCCACAGGACTCTGATGAGAGCCGAGTGTTGTGGACTGGGCTGTTCCGAGTTGCTTCTCCATCACGACCAGATTTTACTTTACGGATACTGCATAGAACTCCCTTGTGTAGCCAGGGGATCCCTGCTTGAGTCATCTCTTCGTTCTCCCATCTAAAACTACCCCCCCCCCCACGCCGTGGTGAGTGGCGGGGCTGTGAGTGGGTCTTGCTCATGTCTGTAATAATCTGCCTGCTTTCCAAGAAATTGCGTTTTCCTGCAGCCTCAGGAACACACGAAGGATAACAATTTTTTCACCTCCCTCCCAAGAGGAAGGACCTAACCACATAGCAGCTAAAAAGTTCAACAGTCAGCACGTTATACCCGTGAGTTGAACTGGAATACATGAACACTGCTCTTTCTTCCATTCAAGAAAACCAGACCCGGAAATAAAAGCTGCAGTCCTTGTGTTTGTCATGGGGCGTGCGGGAACTGTCATGTGCTTAGACTTGCTAGTGACAGCTGTGTAAATGACTGAGTCTATTTAATCTCAACACAAGAAACAAATGACCCTTTTCCAGTGAGTCATGTTCACGTGACCACTCAGTTGCATGTCATAAGTTGCCCCCGTGAAAGTGCTAAAGTAGCTAGAGGCACTTGCTGGGCCTCTGCCTTTTATGAGCATCTAGCTTGTGTGCCCCACTCACTACGGTTGCTTTAAAGAAATGCTTTCGTTCAAATGCCTGTAATTTCCTTTCATACCATACTGTGGGAATAACATTAGTGTATGTGTGTGAGGGAGAGAGGTGGGGAGGGAGAGAGGGAGTGGGAAGAGGAGGGAAGGAGGGAGGGAGGGAGGGAGGGAGGGAGAGAGAGAGAGAGAGAGAGAGAGAGAGAGAGAGAGAGAGAGAGAGACAAAGAGAGAGACAGAGACAGAGACAGAGACAGAGAGAGACAGAGACAAAGACAGAGAAAATGAATCCGGGCTCTTTCTCATTCACTTTCCTTGTGAATGTGGTCTTTAACTGAGCTGGAGCCCGCTGATTTGGCTGGACTGGTTGGTTAGCGAGCTCCAGGAATTGGTCTGTCTCCACTTCCCTGGTGCTGGAATTCTAAGCATGCACCTGGCTTGTTAAGTGGGTGCTGGAGGTTAAAACTCAGCGTCTTCACCCTTTCATAACAAGTACTTAAGCTACTCTCCAGCCCAGCAATACTTTTTAACAGACCTTGGGTCTATCTTTGCCTAGAGGGGTAGCCAAGCACTGTTTCGTAGGTTATTTCTGCTCAAGGCCAGAAGTGCTGGCCCAGTAGACCAAACCAAGAACCTATTGTTTGGGATGTAAAAGGAACAACTTGCCATGCTTTGTAAACGTTCCTCTCGTGGAAGGATACATTGAGATAATTAGGTGTTCCAGTGAACACAGATTTAAAGTGAGCAAAAGTGAAACCATGCAGCTGATGAGATCTTTCACAGAAATTTTAGGTTAAGCCAAATAGCCATTTTGTGCTTTATATTTTCCCTTCTTGAAAGCAGTTAATTATCCCACATTGTACGCATAGTAGTGGAAGCTGAAATTGAGATATGCACCCTACCGGAGCAGAGGTGGAAAGGCATAATTAACACCAGGCATTCATGCTGCTTTGGGAATCTAAGGCAGAAAAATTGACTTTCTATCCAGTCATGGGATGTGTTGTATAAATTTGTTGGTCATTAGAGTGGTGCTTATTTTACCTATTTAACATACAATATGATTAAAATAATCCTAAACTCATTTGGTAGCAAGGCCCAGCATGGAAACAAAGAAAACTGTAGTGGAATTTAATTCAGAACATGGCTACTCTGCCAAGAGATCACATCTAAAGACCTTCTAGGTCTGTCTGATCCAGCTGGAATACAGACACGCCTTTAATCCAGGAGACAGAGGCAAGCAGATCTGAGTTCAAGGCCAGCCTGGTATAGAGCAAGTTTCAGGTAAAGAAAAGCTTAGGTCCAGGCATGGTGGTACATGCCTTGAATTCCAAACGATGAAGGTGAAGTTAGTTTGTAGAAGGAAGCACCTGTGTTTGAAAGTGAAGCCTAATTGAGTGACAGAAAAAGTGACGAATCAGAGAAGATTTGACAGAATAGAATACACCCAACTTTAATGAGAACAGAGAAGAGAGGAAAGCTACTTAAGGGAGCAACTTAGGACTAGGCCTAGGTTAGCCAACAGAGGCAGTAAGCCTTCGAGATAACATTTGAAATGGGCAAATAAAGGTTACTTTTACAGAAAATTACATCCATGTTGCTGGTATGATGTCCCCTAAATCCATGCTTGTGTGTGACAGGGAGCAAAATATGTTATTTGGTGAGGCCAAAGGAGGTGTTCTGATAACTAAGAATAAAGCGTTATTCCTAAAATTACAGCAAGCCTGTGATAAGGCAGGGCTTTTAGATTACAGCTTTGGGGGATCTGAGGAACAAAAGGCCCACATTGGCTTCTGTAGCAATTGACACAGTACTGAGATAATTAGCAAGCACGTGGTGACCCCTCACCAGCAAGTGTAATTGAACAAATGGATTAACAAAGAGCAAAGAAGAAAGAGACTAGCATGCACTAAGGTCTTTTTTTTTAAGTTTCATGCTGTGCTAGATGCACAACCATCAGTCAGCTGATTCACATAATCACCCTGGAAGGGAGACCCCCTTCATTTACATACTGCACCTGTGCCAGATTCTAAGCGCACTCCATCACACAGAACAGGCCCCTTCTCTGCTCTCGCTGCGGGATTCAAGCTCTTCCTGCTCTGCGAGGGCAGCCCTTCCACACAGCAGACTAGACACGCCAACAGGAGCAGTTTATGAAAAGATTGTGGCTTTGCTAAAGAAACAGCATTGCACCTGTCAGACCGAGAAGATGATCAAAATGTTACTCGATGTGGTTGATAAAAATGAGTCGTTTCGCTCAAGCTTAAAGCTCTGTTGATATTGGCTAATTTGTTTCTTATTTCCTCCGATACTCTTTAAGAAGCGTCTCTTAAACTTCCTTTTGTCACAATTGTCATCTCTCTAAATACCTGTTTCTTAAACCATTGCAGGTGATGGGTTGGTTTAGTTTAAACTGACATAGACATGTAGATCAGAAAGTGTCAAAATAGGCTATTACAGGAATGTAAATGTCACTGTTTAGATTATTATTGTCCACATATAACATGAATTATGGGAAATATTATCTAGTTATGAATTAATTGAAATGATTTTTCTATGTGAAGCAAAAGTATAAGTGAAAGCATATATTATAAACAAGTTTAGTTCTATTTATATGTTTATATAACAATTTTATATTTGATACAGGCTGTTACTGTGCAAATCCAAACTGGATTTGATTCACAGTCCTTTGTTTCTGTATCTTTTTAAAATTAAAAAAAATTTTCTTTTTTACATATACAATTATTATTATTACACACACACATATATATAATAAACTACCTTCAGCAAGAAGAACCACAAAACATCAGGAATTATGTAAATATTACATTCATAGTGTTTTGGCTATTTGTATTTGGCAGCCTTGAAGAAAACATCTTTCCTAGTTTGGTGAATCTAAAATTCTGAATGTAAATCAATAGCTATCATATCTCATCTTTATAAACTTAAAGCATCTATCTAGACCTAAAAAAACATCTTAACTCCTAAACAACTAATCATAATTGTAAAACTAAACTATCTGGTCTTCACCCTTCTCTGTATCTTGAATGTTAGAATTATGGGCCTGGGTCACCATGCCAGACGCACATAAAATGCTTATGTGTAATACATATATTTTCAGTTCTTCTACTTCGGTAAGAAAAGCTATTTCAGTTAAATCACAATTAGCTAACATCACCTGTATTTCTGTGTTCAGACAAAGTAAAAATTGATGGTAAGTGATACAGGCTGGCTACTTTCCTATATAGAGTTTTCAGCATTACAAAGTGAAGTGAAACTCATAAATATTGCTCATTAAGCACATGTCACACATTACTGCAATTGAGCTGTGTGAAGTGGGTGCTCACTGTTCTGAATTAAAGGGAACACATAGGAGTCCTAATGAAATTATCCAGGATGGACACCCATCTCCTCTGGACATTACTCAGTCCAGGTGGAGGTATGTACATACATACAATCAACACTTATGACTTTAAAAAAAAATTTATTATTAATTTATTCTTGTTACATCTCAATGGTCATCCCATCCCTTGTATCCTCCCATTCTTCCCTCCCTCCCATTTTCCCCTTATTCCCCTCCCCTATGACTGTTCCTGAGGGGGGTTACCGCCCCCTGTATATGCTCATAGGGTATCAAGTCTCTTCTTGGTAACCTGCTGAACACTTATGACTTTAACTACTCTTCCTTATAGCTTATAACCAAATAGTGTGTGTGTGTGTGTGTGTGTGTGTGTGTGTGTCTGAGTGTGTGTCTGTGTGTGAATGTGTGTCTATGTGTGTGAGTGTGTGTCTGTGTATGTGTGACTGTGTGTATCTGTGTGTGAGTGTGTCTGTGTCTATGTGTGTGTGTGCCTGTGAAGGCTGCAGGCATTGGATCATCTTTTCTTGGTGGGGCGGAGGTGCTTGAGTTATATGCCACTGTGAGCTGCCCATTGTGAGTGCTCGGAAGAACTGAGCCCGTCTGCAAAAGCAGTGTGGTCTCTTAAGCCTTGCCCCATCTCTCCAGACCCATTAATTCTGATTTAAGAGAAAATGATTGGGTTCTTTTAATTTTTTCAGTTTGGAAATTTTTTCCTTTGATTTATTTCGTTACTTGTTTATTTATTCCTTTGTAGGGAACCAAAGTCCTTCAGATGTTCATGTGGTACCTGAATCCACGGCAAGTCTTTGATCTTTCTCAGGAAGGGCCAAAAGATGCGTAAGTCTGAAGCATCCTCCATGGGCTTTAGTATGGGTCATAGGATTTGGGGTCACGGTTATTTATTATATGGCAGCCTGCTGAAGTGTTTTCCGTTTATCTTTCATTAACCTTCTTACCTGCATTTTGCTTTTCGTGAACCCCCCTGTTGCCCCTACCCCCTGCCATTGCATAAGTTCCACCAAACCGCGGTCTGATCAGTTGTTGAGCCAGTGCTTGCTGCTCCTGTAAGCAGGACTGGAGCTTGTCAGAGAGTCAGGGATGAGAAAGGACTCCTTGCTTTTCTGTTTATGCACTGTATTTCCAATTTTGTGGATACACTTTAACAGAAATGTGAGTTTAAAACCCAAGGGTCAACATAGTATGACTAAACCTTTGATCTGTGTATGTGTATGAAATCATGCATATGCGATTGTATGTGGGGGGGATATGGGAGAAAGGAGAAGAAAAAGAGAAGGAGGCAGGGACTCATGAAGGGGACGGATGGAAAGGTGGGGGTGTTGAGAGTCACTGACTGGAGCTTTAGATGCTATATTTCAGTACAACAGGCATTTTAATTTCTGGTAATTTCTAGATTTATGTTTTTCATTAGAAATGTTGGAACTTACGTGTAGATGTACATGGCCAAACACAGCAGGAAAGAATGAGGAACTTCTGTGTCTGTTCGATTTCCCGTCTTAAGTCCATTTCATTACTAATAATTTGGCAGTTATTCTTTCAGTACATAGTGATGTCAGAGTAAAAGAGATGCCAATATGGATGGTTTATAGAAAACGCTATTCCTGTACAAAATGAGTAAATTAAATATTTTAAACATGTAAGGAAAAAATAATTATGAAACAAATTTCTACTGTTCCCTTACTCCGTGCATTTCTTCATCACCAAGGACCGACATGAGACTTAGTTATTTTAATGTTTGTTTGGGTTACACTAACTGTGCTTTGCTGGCTTGTGGTCAATTAGATTTTATAATTATTAATTTTTTTAATCAATTTAACTTATACCTTCCATAGTGTTCCCTAAGGATCATAGTTAGACAAGAAATCATTTTCAGGAAAACCTACACTATTTATAAGTAGATGATGGTTTCTGGATTAAAGCTGCCAGTGTCTGCCTTCAGCAGGAAGCTTTGCAGGGCAGAAGGACTGTATTTTCTTGACAGCCAATCAGAAAGATAAAAATCACCTGACCGCAAGCAGGCACATTCAAAGTAAAGACAAAGCAGTGGACTTGCCCCACCTCACGCTGAGGGCGGAGGAAAGGCCGTGAGCGATCCAGTGAGCTAATGTAGACTCTGCTTACCGTAATAATGATGGTGTCGAGTCTTCTCCATCTTTTTCAGCTTTCAAATTTTCAAGGCTTAAGAGTGGGAAGTGTAAATTTGAAAGACAAATGAACTCAGGAAAAGGTAATCAAAATTAAATAAGGAGAAAACATAAAGATTACTGATTATCAGTTAATTAGGCTTTTCTCTGAAAAAGGAAAAGGAAGAGTGATTGGGAATGGAAAGGAAGGAAGGAAGGAAGGAAAGAACGAAGGAAGGAACGAAGGAAGGAAGGAACGAAGGAACGAAGGAACTAGAGAACAAGATAATGTGGATTGAGAGGATGACTGGGGCCAGAGATTATGAGATGTCTGGAGGAAACCCCAGCGCCCATCCCGGTTTTGTCACCGGAAGCACCAATGTCTGCTTCCGGTTTCTGATCCCATTGCAGGAGCCAGGTTGCCTTGGTGCTACGGGCGGTGGAAGCACACACCCGTCCTCTGTGGGTCGTACCCACGCATTTCGCCCTGTTGTTCCTCCTTACAGAGGACAGTGTGCTAACTTTGTGTTCCGTTTCCTCTGCAGGCTGGAGTTGTACCGGAAGGTGCCAAATCTTCGCATACTGGCCTGCGGCGGGGACGGAACGGTAGGTCCTTGAAAGAGAATCTGTTCCCTTTTCTTACCCATCTCTCTTAGTGATCGGGTTCCCTGTGGGAGTTTTTCCTTCAGCCTCAGTCTTTCCAATCCCTTCATATGAATGCCTGTCAGATGGCAGTCATGAGCCCCAAGGCTGAGAAAGGCTTTGCTGTTCTCCCGGGACACTCGCAGCCTTCTACAGTACCACCCCTCAACTGTACTGCACCGTCTTCTGTTGCACTGTAAGGACATCGTCAGTGCTGGAATAAAAATTTTTAACAGATGGCCAAATCCTTTTTCAAATACAAACTGACATATTTCCACTTATTCTTTTGTAGCGGCTATTTATTAATCCAAATTTGTTTTTAAACCATTACATAAAAACAAAAATACTATCACCAGCCCTTGTCATTGTTAGTCATTTTGAGAGTAGCTTTCTTTCCAAGGTAAAATGCTGCTTTGTTGTGGTTTTGATTTGCATTTTCTTGATTATTCGTGATGTTGGAAACCCTTGCGCCCCCCCTGCCCCCCCCCCCCAGCTCTGTTCACCCATTTCATGGCCTTTGAGAAATGCTTGTCTCAGCTGCCCTTTTTAAACTGGCTTTGTGCTTCTGTGGCTGAGGTCTTTAGACTTTTTTATTGAGTCTGGATTGTAACCCTCCATCAGATGTATAGTTTCTATAATAAATAAATATAAAAATGGATAGATAGGTAAATAAATACATAAATGTAAAGCAATGATAGACAAGACTCAGGTATTTCTCAGTTGGTTTTTAATGACATAACACAGATGATAGGAAATGACAGGATGTGATTCCCCATGCAAACAGAATGTGGGTTCTGGGGATCAAACTCAGGCTTGTGTGTCAAACACTTAGGCATCTCCAGGATCACCTTGCTCTGCCCTTGACTGCTTGTATCGTGTTTTTAATTTTGCTGTTAATTTTCCATTAAAGTATTTCTGTTTTGTTCCTCTCTCTCTCTCTCCCTCCCCCTCACCCCCTCTCTCTCTTCAAGTCAGGGTTTCTCCCTGGCTAGCCTGGAACTCACTCTGTGGACGAGAGTGGCCTCAAAGTCAGAGATCTGCCTGTCTCTGTCTCCCAAGCGCTGGGAACAAAGGCTTTGATGCCACCCCTCGGCTTGCTTGGTTCTGTATGGGGGGAATGAGAGGGATGGCTCAGCAGGTAAAGGCACTAGCTGCCAAACCTGATGACCCAAGGTCAGTTCCTGGAACCCACATGGTAGAAGAGCAGATACGATTCTCTCTCTCTCTCTCTCTCTCTCTCTCTCTCTCTCTCTCTCCTTACCCTCTTGCTGTCTCTCTCACAGACATTAAATCAATAAAAATTTAAATTTATTTTATCCCTGTTAAGTTTTTATCTTGTAGTATTGGAGTTTTAAAGCTGCCTTTTCTTGAGTTTCCTCAAAACAGTGGTTTTTAAATCCCTGGTCTAAAAATTTGCTCACGCCCATTACTATGGTTACTTTCTTGGACTTTACCTTTACAGTAGGTGAGATGCTGGTTTCCTGACAGGGTTTGTGATGTGACCTAATGTTATCTGAGCACTGACGCTTTAGACTTTTATTCCAGTCTTTGTACTTCGGTTTTAATTGTGACTTTCCTTAGAGAAACTCTTTTTTTTATTTTTAATTTTATTAATTTATTCAGATTACAACTCAGTTGTTATTCCATCACTTGTATCCTCCCGTTCTTCCCTCCCTCCCACTTTCACCCTATTCCACTCCCTTAGGCCTATGACTGAGGGGACCTCCTCCCCCACTATATGGTCATAGGCTATCGACTCTCATCTTGATAGTATGCTTATTCTTTCTTTGAGTGCCATCAGGCCTCCCCACCAAGGGGAGATGGTCAACTATGGGGCACCAGAGTTCATGTCAGAGTCAGTCCCCGCCTTCCACATAACTATGGAGAATATCCTGTCCATTGGGTAGATCAGAATAGGGGTTCAATGTTTACTATTGTATTGTCCTTGGTTAGTGCAAGAGTTTGAGCAGATCCCCCTGGGCCCCGATCTACCCTTCAAGATGTTCTTCTTGTAGGTTTCTAGGACCCTTTGGGTCCTTCTATTTCCCCATCTCCTATATTTCTCTTACCTAGAGTCTCAGTAAGATGTCCTCACATCTATCCCAGTCTCCTGGTAAGTGAAGACTTTTGTGGGACATGCCTTTTGAGCTACTGCCCATTTATAAGTGAATATAAACCCTGTGAGTCTGTCTGCTTCTGGATTAACTCACACATTATGATCATTTATAGTTCAATCCATTTGTCCACAAATTTCGGGATTTCCTTGATTTTAATAGCTGAGTAGTATTCCATAGTGTAAATGTACCACAGTTTCTTTATCCAATCTTCTATTGAGGGACATTTAGGCTGTTTCCATGATCTGGCTATTATGAATAAGGCTGCTATGAATATGGTTGAGCACATGTTCTTGTTGTGTGGTGGAGCATTTTCTGGATATATTGCAAGGAGTGGAATAGCTGGGTCTTGAGGAAGTCCTGTTCCCAGTTTTCTGAGAAAGCGCCAGATAGATTTCCAAAGCGGTTGTACAAGTTTGCATTCCCACCAGCAATGAACAAGTGTTCCTCTTTCTCCACATCCTCGCCAGCATGTGATGTCACTTGAATTCCTTAGAGAAACTCTTAAGAGGCTCCCCATCACCTGTGCAGTTACTTTTTCTGTTCCAGCATTATACGATTGGTTCCCGCATTCACTGTCGGTGTGTTGTCACAGTTTTAACACTAGAGGGCAGTCTAAGCTCACGTTTATCCTAATCCACATGGTATGTAGTTTGGCTTGAATCAGGTTATAACCTCAGAAGGGTGAAAGAGGAGGCACTTAGTCCTGATGCGACTTGATGTACCAGGGTGGGCTGGTATCCGGGGAGGTGGGCTAGGTATGGGGTAAGTGGGTGGGAGGGTACACCTGGGAGGAGAGGAGGGAGTGGGCTTGCAATTGGGACATAAAATGAACAAATAAATAAATTAAAAGCGTGATCATCAACTCCCAAACCTTTCTGTAGATCTAGGCTTCACCCAAAAATCTTATCCGCAGCAACTTTCCTGTGCTCACAGAGAGACCACCTCAGGCCTGTGGTCACTCATGCTGCAAGGCTATTTCATACTGTGAATCCACAGGTTGTCAAGACAGCCCTGGGGTAGCTCCTTGGTCGGTGATGCTCTTGGCTGTGACTAGCTGGCATAGACTTATGGCCTAAGACAGACAGAGGTGATGCTCTCCCAAAGAGAATCCTCATAGACTGGGGTCAGATGTGTATACTGGTACTAAGGTAGGTCCAGAGGCTCTTTTGCTAGCATAGGCCTGCAGTGGAAGCTTTGAACTTTCCCACTTCCATGCCTGGCTCTGGTTCCAAGGCTTACTGCTGAACTAACAACTTGTCCCATCATCAGCAAATGGAAGCTTTCCCAACACTGGGCTGGGCTAAGATTGGAGTCGTGTTGGCGAAGACCGTCTCTAACACCAGGTTGAGTTGTACTTAGGTCCCTCAGCTCACAGGGCCAGTACAGTCTTCGGTGGGAGGCTTATGCTGCAGCCGGAGGGGATACAGGCCAAAACAGCTATTTGCTCTTAAAAATTGGTTACACTCAATAAGAAGAAAGGTGTAGTTTCTGTTGATACTCTGTGCTGTTTTTTTTTTCCTTCTGGAAGTCAAATATAGAACATCGCATAACATTGTGTTGTCTCAGAGATCAATCTGTTTCATTGGCACTTAGAACTTTTTTGTTTGTGTGTGCATGGCCTTGCATATTCGGGTGTGCACCTAAAGGTCAGAGGTCAACCACAGGTGTCTTGCTCCAGTACTCTCTGCTTTCTACCTGTGGTCTCTGTCTCTCCCTCCTTTCCTTCCTCCCACTCCCTCTCTGTTTCTTTTGGACACAGAGCCTCTCTCACTGAACTGTAGCATAATTTGTCTGGATAGCCAAGAAGCCTCAGGCTCTTTCTTTGCACTCCGACACCCCATGGAGATTATAAAACATGCACAGCCAACTACACCCTACGCTTTATGCGGGAATTGGGGGTCCAGTTCATGTCCTTATGCTGGTGCGATAAACACTGTCTCCACTGAGGCAGCTCCCCAGCCCCTCACCTCTATTTATTTTCAAGGAAAGTATGGAATTGCCCTAATTTCTCCTTTCTTGGATGCCCGTGTTCATCACGTCTCACTTATACCTCCACCAGCCCGCCGTCTTCATGCACTTAGCAAAGGTGAAGAGCAGCCAGGGCGGGGCCACCCCATCTGTGCACTTCCTTCTGGATTTGCAGTCTGATGTTTCAGAATCTTAAGGATGTCTTGTGGAGTGTCTTCATAGCTCCCTACTTATGATGCTTTATTCTCGAAGGTAACAACAGAATCTCGTCTCATAGCCTCGGAGCACTGGACACCACACTGGATGTACAATATATGCTAATGGATACACATCATATGCTAATGTCTGACACTGGAATAGGGGAAAATCAGTGGTCCCTTTGGTCCATGCCTGGTGGAACATCATCCTAGTTGAGGAAATAGTGTTTTACCCTTCTTCAAGATGTACAAGTTTTGCTTTGTAAAATTTTCTATAGTGTCTCATAGCGTAAAAGAAAAGCTTAAGCGTCTTAAGTTTTCATCAACTTGACACAACCCTAGACTTATCTGGGAAGAGGGAATCTTAATTGAGAAAATGCCTCCATCAGAATGACTTGTAGGCAGGCCTGTGCGATATTGTCTTGATTAACGATCCATGTGGGAAGGGCCAAGCCACTGTGCAGGGTGCCACGCCTCCCACCCGCGGATGGCCTGGGCTGTATAAGAAGGGAGGCTGAGCAAGCCACAGGGAGTGAGCCAGTGAGCTCTCCTCCTTGGTCTACACTCCCACCTTCCCTGAGTTCCTGTCATGGCTTCCATCGGTGACAGTGACAGGTTGTGACTGAGAAGTATAAGCTAAGTAAACCCTCTCCTCCCCATCTTGCCTTTGGTCATGGTGTCTTTCACAGCAGCAGATGATAAGACCATCCTGTCTTTTCCAAACCAAAATCCATCGGTGGGCGATTTTCTCCCACAATGCCTGTTAAATCTGCAGTGGTTTCAATGTCTGTAGAGATAGGTTTGGCGATATGCTAGCGCAGGAGTGAAAAGGTCGTGGTCCCTTTTCTTTCTACTTTAAGGGTCACAGTTGATGTCTAGAATAGATGACGAGCAAGCAGAGAAAAGTCATAGCAAATTTATTTAATCCATGTTTTATTGGCAAAGGGGCTTACGTCTGAGAACTTAAAGATTCAGGGGAAATGAATCGCTCTTGTCCTTAGGTATGGTGAAGATTAACGGTACTAGGCTGAAGGGGGCGGGCAGGATGCCCAGCAATGGTGTGTGTTCATTCTTGGACCCTCTGTAGCATTCGTTATCCCCAGGTGTGGGGCAGGACCCCTTCTCCTGTGGGTCTTGTGGTCTTCTGCCAGCTGAGGTAGACCAGAACTTTAATTGCCAACTCATAGGCAGAAAGGCAGGGCAGAGTTAGAGTCATATTTTTAAGCCTTATGGATTGCTTCAAGGAAAGGGGTCTGGTTTAGGAGCCGCCGCGGAGAGGAGGGATTCTGATTTCTGTGACTCGCCCTGGGGAAGACTGAGGGGGAGACAAACAGGAAAGCCAGGGCCAAATCTTTGCTCTCTGTGTCTTTATCTTTCATTTCAAAGCTTCCAGCATGCCAGCCTGAGGTGGGCAATCATTCTCCACATTCCAACACGTTGACTCGCCTGGTGATAGATAAAGAATATTCTTTGTGGTGTCACCAACTCCCAGGTGGACTATGGATAATGAAACGTGGCACTCATGGGCCTTGGCTGCAGTTATCTTCTGTACCTTACAATCTCCTTACTTTCCTTTGTGACTTCAGTCCTGCCATTCTCCTCTTTTCTTCTTGAACTTCCAGTGACAGCTAGATAGACCTTGACATGTCTGGTGACCTGGACTCCTTTTTTTTTTCTTCATTTTTTTTTTTTTGTTTTTTGTTTCCTTAACTCAGATCCTCATGCACAGCTTGCTCATGATTCCTAAGCTGCAGGCCTTTCCTGACTAGGGTTACTTCCATTTCCCCATTGCCTCCCTAAGTATCTGTCCTTGCTAGGACCCTCAACCATCCTCACACCTCCGTTTTTCTCTACTAGGACAATAAGGAGCTCTGTGTTAGGCCAGGCAGTGCTGAACCATTCTCTGCCATCAGGTAACTGTTTTGAAGGCTGAGATTTCGGTGCTTACATGACAGGAAACAAGCCAAGGCCACCACATGTGAGACGATGACGGAGCTTGAGCGAAAGCCCCCAAAGGGAACTGAGAAACAACAGAAAAATAGAAAACACAGAAGTTTTATTGGTCAAGAACACAACAGAGTTTCAAAATATAGGCAGATGCTAAATTTTAAGAAGAGACTGAACCATTTATGTGCATTTGAGACCAGGAAATAATGGTGTCTTCAAGAAAGCAGTTTCCATGGGACATTTGGGGGAAAAACAGAAGACAAACAAACAAAAAAAATTGAGTGGTGAGTAGGACACAGTCCTGTTGTAAGGAAGTGCCAAGAGCCAGATTCAACCCCAGCCCTCAGTGCCTGTGAATGGCTTGGTGCTGTTGTCTGTCTCTGATATGTAGCTGACCTGCCTCCTCTGTTGTTTTTGTTCTAGTCGTTTCTGCCATCTCCTCAGTATAAACACCACAGTTAATGACCACTACACAAGACTAAGTGTTTCTTCATATGCTGGCTTCTGCTTCCTCTTAGGGACTTTATCTGTGCTCTGACTTCAGTTGTCACGTTGCTCCATGCACTTCACAAATACATGAGTTTTTTTGTGCTCAGGGTCCATGGCCACTTAGCATAGTCACGTCTAAAATGAAAGCTTTCCCTGGGCTTGGAGCACTGCATAAACTCATCGCTTTTGTCAGTGGTAGCATCTGTTGTTCCAGCCAAGAGAATCAAAACTTTAATTATATACCTTAAATAAGCTTGATTTTAATTCAGTTTTTATATTATGATGAGGCATCTGTGAAGGCATTTGAGGTTTATGAAATGTTTATCATATGTGATTGCTACTTTGGAATATGAAGTTTAAAAAATTTTTGAAGACTTTTAATGCATATGAATATTTTGCCTGCATGTATGGCTGTGGACAGTGTTCATGCCTCGTGAGGACAGAAGCCAGAAGAAGGCATCGAATCCCCTGGAACTGGGGTTATAGGTAGCTGTGAGCCACCATGTGCATGCTAGGAATTCAGTCCTGGTCCTCCAGAAGAGCAGCCAGCACTCTTACTTGCTGAGCCGTCTCTGCAGCCTCTGGAATGTGAGACTTTTATTTCGCATGAGGGCAGAATTTATATAAAGAGACAGCCTGGTAGATCTGTGAGGGAAAATCGCAGGATTTACGCAAGTAGGATGTAATTCTCTGGCGTGTTGGGTACATATTTGACATGAGGTATGCAACCTTCAGTTAGTGAGCACGTCTATCAACGTAGATGCTGTCAGAATTCGGCTGGAGTGCTGACACCACTCAGGGAGGAATCACAGAATGAATATTTCTGGCTGCTGCTGCTGTTGATATATTAACTATTAACCATGTGAAATATGCAGCACATTAGGTAACATGTAGAATGTTTGTACTATTTCGGAGGAAAGTTTTTAGGCTTCAATATCAGTTATTTTGTTTTTATGTTAATAAAATATATAAAGGGATAGATAGAGTGAGCTTTCCTCCCAAAAATGTGCTTGGCTTTTCTACTGTTTTTGTGGTGCCATAAATCTCCAAAGACAACTATCAAGATCTCAAAGCCAGTGGTGTAGTAACTCAGACCACTGGTGTTCCGGGCACTATGGTTAAGCCACGTTTTGAAGTCTGACTTTTTCTAGAAGGCATTTTAAAGAGGAAAACTAAAGGGAAGAAGGCAAATTTTGTTTCATGTTTCATTTACAAAGCAGTATAAGCATTATACAAAGCATTTCATTTACAAAGCATTATAGAAAGCATCCTAATATGTAAGGTTTAAACTTACTGTGAACTATTTTATGTGCTATTTGCAATGTCTGTGAACCCCAATGGATACTGTAGTTACGCAACACATCCAGTTTGGATCTGCGATTTGGTGGCCAGTGGTGTGGGCTCTAGATGTGGTCTCTTTGCACACGGTTTGCTCGAGTCAGAGAGACACAGGTTCAGGTGTAAGGTTCCCTAGTTGATCCCAACGCTGAAATAAAACTCAGATAACCCCAGTGCTCTGAGACTTTCCGGGTTAGAGGCTAAAAAGAATGACTCTTTGGCCGGGTTGTACATGCGTGTCTTTCCTCTTGGGTACCCCACATGGCCAAATGCCCTGTGCTGGCTACTCTACTTCTACATGGATGAACACGAGGACTCAGCCAGTTCTGCCACAGGCACCGTACTGTGGCTCCTGATGGAATAATCTGTGAACACTGCCCGGCTGGCTCCTGACTTTGAGAAACTGGGCGGGACCATTCAGTTTACCTTTAGCTGTTCTACGCTGTTCTAGGGTCTGGTTAAATATCCACACTTAAGATTGACATTTGCCATTCATTTTACACTCACTCCTTATGCATTTGGCTCCCCTAGATTAAGAGCAGTAGATGGCCTCTATTCTGACTGGGTGTGCGTGCAGGGCAGAGGTTCCACACACTAGACAAATTAGACACGACCATGGCAGGGCGTAGCTGATCATGTGAAGCCCTTTCCTCCCGTGGCCTCTGCCTCTCTGTAGTTTACCCTCCCCCCCCAACTCCTGATGAGAAAGCACATGGTGTGTCCTCAGCATGCATTCATTAGTAGTGGGGAGTGGATAGATGTCCTAAGTCTATACTTTATTTTTTTTCTGGTCACATTTCTTCAGATTTTGTGGTAAAGTTGTGAAGTTCATAAATTAAAATTTGAGTATATAAAAATAAAACACTAAAAGAAAAACTATAGTTCCTTGGTATCTCTGGGTGACTTGTTTCAGCAGCCCTTAGCGATACCAACTTGGCTGATGCACACTCCTTCATATAAACCGATGTAACACTTGTGTGACGCCTACATGCATTTTGTATACCCCTCAAATCATCTATAGAGCACACATAACCCCTTCTGTTATGCAAACACTGTGTAAATAGCTGCATTTTAGGGAACCAGAAGAAAATGTGCACCTGTAGTGTAGACATGGACGTTTGCTTGAAAACATTAGTCCACGTTTTTTTTTTTAAATCTCTGATACAGAACCTCTGGATACAGAAAGCTAGGACGACTGCACCTGTCAGGGTTCAGTGTTGCGCCTTGCTTTTCTTTGAGAGCGGAGGAATGTGGCTGTCATTCTCCAGTGATGAGCTCTGCATTCTTTTCCGCTGCACACAAGGCGGTCAGTGTTCTATTAGAGGAAAATGCCAGCTCCCTGTCATCCACACCCTCAGTCCCACCTAACGTCAGTGCCCCATGGAAGGCGAGTGCTACTTGGTGCCCTTCTGTGACAGCTATAGCTGAACACAGGCAGGTGGTGGCAGCATGGGCCAGCTGCTGCTGCAGTGCTGTGCCTGCTCAGGCAAGAGGCGAGGCAGGAGGACCCAGCGGTCTCAATCTGGCGGTCCTGCTGGTCCTAATGAAAGAAGGGCAGAACTGAAAGCCGGAAATGTTTTGGCTCAGTCAGGCTAACTTTCTTCACTGGTGGTGGTGGTGGTGGGGATAATTGGAAGGGTGCTAACGGGCTGGCACAGATAATTTGGGGGAACATTAAAGCCCAATAAAACAGAGAGCCTATGTGAGAGCCGTTTGAGATCTGGGATCATGTATGGCTTCTGCTTACAACCGGGGAAGAGACCTCGTAGTTTTCTTTTACTTTCATAAGGACAAACACATGATCCTCCATTTCTCTGGCTACTGAGGCATATTTATGTCCATCTGTTTTTGATGGCCTCTTTGCGTTGCAGGAAAGCTTGGCTTCCGGTATTATTTGTGGTTTATAAAAGACAGACTTCTTGATTTGCAGACAGGCAAGGGTGAGGTTGATCTTCAAGTTTAAGGCTCAACTTTCCTCAAGCAGGGGCAGTGAAGAGAGAGCATTTTGCATTTAGGAAATGACCTTTGTTGGTTGCAGTAGAGGGATGGGAGGAAAAATAGAGCTGGGTGCAGCAGCTGATGTTAGTTTGCGTTGCTTACTTGTCAGGCCTGTGCAAAGCATACGTGGTCAATGAGAGAAAATGACACTAACGTGCAGGCACAGTTGCTTTCCGTTTTACAGTAAAGGAAGGAATGTGCTAAGTGACCTCTTTGCTCCAGTACCCACTGGAGCTTGGTTTAATGCCAGTTTCTCCTGCTGCGTCCTGTGCCCTCTGCCCTACCACTGTGTGGCCTTCTGGACAGCTGGATGTTGAGTGATAATGACATACTTAAGAAAAAAAATAAGCTATTTGGGACTGCCCCAAGATTAAACACCAATTCACCTCAGCCGAAGGACTCTCTGTGAAACAGTGGGCGTCTGTGAGAACATCAAGACAATAAAAGTGTTTAAAAAGTCATATTAATGACATCTAATGGTGATGATGTCAGTGAAATACAAGATAGCCTGGTTGCAGTCAGGGAAAAATATTTGATCAACGAAATAAGAGGTTTGAAATAAATGCATGCAAGAGGTTTGAAAATACGCATGTGTGCATGCAGGTGGGCGTACACGCACAAGCAGGCACAAACACATACGTAATGAACAAACATCCGGGTTGTAAAGTAAAACTCATCTCCATATGTAAGTCTGAAGAATCGTACTTTGTCCTTGGAGGCGAGGGCCTGAAATCCACAAGCCCCCAAGGCTCTGTGTGGAGCTGAGCTGATCTCTCGCTGGACTCTTGGGAACCTCCTCTGAGAAAGCAGACAGCAGCTGAGCCTAGGAAGGTTTGATTGGCAGGTTCTTCTCATGACAGGGAGTCATGGGACACTTTTCTTTGTGGCTAATCCTCTTGCTTTTCCATCCCTTTCGGTGCGAAGCATCAAGTGATTTAGAATCTTTCTTTGTAGGCTCATGCTCAGAGGTGGTTGTTTGATTTTTTTTTTTTTTTTTTTTTTACTTTCTATCTCTGTTTCATTTCCTTACAGAGTATTTTAAGAGTTATCAGACTAGAACTGTTTTTGCTGTAGGTGGTGGAGGCTCCCATGCTAGGGATACATCCCTGGGTTAGTGGGAGATTGCCATAACTGTTTACCAGACAGAGGGTGTCACAGTGTCTTCCAGACATAGCAAGGCACAGTCCTGAGAGTCATGGCTGCAGGCAGTGGTCATCTGCACTTGGTCCGAACCAGCCTCTTTCCTGCCTAGAGAGCACTGGTGCAGTATAGACTCCTTCCAGCAGGGGGCACACGTTCACTCTTCATTATTATGCAAAAGAAAAACTGGATTGGAGGCAGGTTGGCTCCAAGCCTTACCTCACCTTTGAGGGTTTTGTTGACGGGTAAGGGAGATACATCTTCCTCATCTCTTTCCTCTGTCACTGCTGTGTTTAGAGTAAAATCAGATGTTGTAAGGGTAAACTTACGTAACTGTCTTCTTAAGGAAAGAGAGGCGTAGGCCAACTAAAATAGGAACAATTTCCCACTTAAACCTAGAGAAGGGAAAGAGGAGGTGAGTGGTTGTCTCTCAGGGAAGTTTAGGAGGAAGAGACTTCTTCTCCATTGTGTGTGTGTGTGTGTGTGTGTGTGTGTGTGTGTGTGTGTGTGTGTGTAGGGGGGTTGTTGAAGTAGATTCTGCGTTCTGTTGCAGATCTACAGAGCTGGGTTTTCTCAGTGCCGTTGGCGTCTGCCGTGAGCCTTCAGAGTGTGTATGCCCTTTTTGCTGACCTCCCACATGCTTCCCATGCTTTTCCAGTGCTTTCTGCTCTCGCCCCGTTCATCTGTGCTGTCAGTTACACCCACACGGCGGCGCCCAGAGCAGCCACCACGAGGGAAGTGATTTAGCATCTGCAACATGTGACTGGTACTGTGTGGGCAAGAAGAGCTAAAGGTCACAGGTCACACTCCAAGGATGCTCGTCGAGTGGCTTTTGACACAGAAGGATTTGTATTTTTAGGGTATAACACTTAGTGGATTTCTGAGCTTTCTTTAGCTCCAGAGATGTCAAAATCACGTATTATTGCCTCTAAGATGGACCCTTTCCAATACTGAGTTTGGTATTACCAATTCTTTTAGTAGTTTTGTGGTACTAGCGCTTTGGGCATGCCTAGCAGGTGATTTTCCGTTGATCTGCATGCCAGGCACCTCTCTTTATTTTATTTTGTCCTGAGATAGAGTCTCACAAATTGCAAAGGCTAGCCTCCCTCGCCATCCTCCTCCCTCGGCCTCCTGAGAATTTTGGAATTGTTGGTGTTGCTGGCAGGCCCTGTTATGGTCACCTCCTTATGAAAACTTATTCTTCAGTAGTGAAGAGACTGGCCTCACTAAGCGGTGTTAGTGTTGCGTAATGAGTGGCAGTTCTCAGGTGTAAATGACACGACACTGATGACACTTAGACACCATTTAACTCCCTTATAAAGCAGAAGCTAAAATTAAATTATCTTATAGAGTCTTTTTATGTTAACATATACGAGTGGCTTCATCTTGACATTTTTGAAGTTTAATAATGTGATTTTTTTTTAAAAAAAAAAAAAGGATTTTGCTCAGGGATATCATGGAGATTGTAATCAGTGTGCCATCTGCAATTAGTGCAAACTCTGAGGGCAGCCATTTTGTTTCCTCTAGTATAGCCCATCTGGTTAATCTTGTTATTTCATTTGCTCAGTTCTGGTATGCATGTAGTTGCTAGTGTTCATTAAATGCATGGCTACATGTTTTAAAAGACTCATGAAACCCATGCAAGAGATGTGCCACTATATTGCTAAGCTCTTGGACAAACCAGTATCACAATAAAGCTCATCTGTCAGAGAATAGGCCAAGAATTATGTGGGATATAGCAAGATTTTTGTTTCTAAATTTGAGGTAAAATTGATTGATGTGTAGTGGGGGAACTGAAGCCCTCACCTTTAAGACAGTATCTTCTTGAGATTTGTTGTTTGTAGTTAGACTATGTAAGCCTTCGTAGAAAATTCTTAATGAGACCTATGGAGCATGGGTCAAGTGTTTTTCTTCTGCTCTTCGGCTAGGAGCTGTTTGTTTAAATTGTAATATGACTATATTCAAAACATTATTTCTCCTAGAACAAAAGTTATGTGGGGCATGTGATTCTAGTGTGCAAACATGTCCTTTCTACATAAATTTATGTTGGACACTAATCCACTAATCCATGAATAATCATGTTTTCTTAGTGAACCATTAAAGAGATTTTAGAACAGTTAGGAAAAAACACTACCGATTTCCAAAATGATTCTGTGGAGGGTGGTCATCCAAAAACCGCCTATATGGACCATAGACCAGGGCGTGGTCTTTATATGCGTTGTGGTTTAAGCTGTAAATGGCTCTGTGAGGTTGATATCATTATCTCATTTTGGAAATCAGATAAATAAGTGTCTATGAAGTTATGCAATTTAATCAAGGTTCCACAGCCTACATGAACTGCAGTAGAGTTTAGTCTGATTCTGAGTTTTATATTCTCTCTGGTACTCTGTCGTGTCACTTCTCTGAATAACCTTAAATGCTCCTAAATTTTAAAGTACATGTCTAGATAAACATGCAAATGAATGGGTCCCAATTTACTTATGTAATAGAGCATGTACAATGTGGTCTTTTTCCTACAAAGGGGCTGGCCATTTTGAAATGACTTGAAGGCTTTCTGTTGCTGGGTCACTGGCCTAAACATGTGTTTTAAGCACTCTGACCTTTCTAGCCTCCTCTTCTCAACTTCCTTCTTGGTGACTTATTGTCTTTCTTTTCTCTCTTCTGGTCCCCAATGTGTCTGTAGGTGGGCTGGATCCTCTCCATCCTGGATGAGCTGCAGCTGAGCCCACAGCCTCCCGTGGGGGTGCTTCCGCTGGGGACTGGGAATGACCTAGCTCGGACACTCAACTGGGGAGGGGTAAGACCTGGAGGTGGCTGCCCCTGCCTTGGAGGAGCAGCCCACACCCCCAGATCACTCTGTGCTCGCTGCCAGGCGCAGTCAGCTGCTGCTGTCGCAGGAACAAGTTAGAAGCAGAACGCAAATGTCCTGCTTATTTGTTTAGACCCAGAGTCAGCCAAGGAGGGGGAAGTTGAGTATGGGGAAAAAACCACATGGTTAGCACCACAGACAGGGTGAATGATAAGGTATCCACCAGGACACAGCGGCGGGTCGGCCTCAAGGGTTCAGACAATCCTTCAAATTTGCATTCATCCCGACCCTCAGCCCCAGCCATAACTGCAAATCTGTTTCAGACTTAAGACCTATCCTTTGAGACAGTCACTTGTTCTTTTGCGCATGGGGAACTTCTGATCATTATTGTTGATGCCAGTGTCCTTATTGTCCTCCCATCCCGTTGTGGCCCAGTCTCTGGCAGTGTGAGGGAAGCCCCTCCAGTGGCCAACTGGACATTTTATGCATGTGTTTATCTTACTGAACTAAGATATAAAAAGCCAGCAGACACTGATGTGCAGGCCCAGGAGCTATTGGCATTAACGCTGCTGGGGCAGTGGGTTTTCCTCGGTGGTGTAGTCCCTGGTAAGTAGCTCACGCTCCAGTTAATAACAGGCGTGACCTCCAGGAAATGCTAATCAACCTCAGCGGACTGTTAAAAAGAGGGCGTGGAAACTGGGAGGAGGGAGGGGTCAGAGGGAGTGAAAGGGGATAGCAGAGGATAATAGGGCAAATATGGTCAAATACATTATGTCCATGTGTGAAACCGTGGGAGAGTCAGTTCAAATATTCTTAAAATACACTAACATGACCATTGCCAGCTCCTTAAGCCCCTCTTACTAGGCTGTTGCCTGGTGTCCATTTCATATGACAGTGATATTCACGTTAATTCTATATAATGGATCCATAACAGACACTGATCTGGCCTTTGGCTGGATTAACCCATTTGGGGTTTCATTGTTGTTATATTTTGATTTACTTTATTTATTTATTTGTTTGTTTGTTTTTTCTTTTTAAGTGGCTGGTATAAAAATAAGTGAACTACCCGAAAGCAGTATGTCACTACCTTGAGTAACCATGCTGTCACTAACAGCCCTCAGGGAGAGGGCTATTCTCCTCAGCCCTGCTTCTCTGCCTGACTTGCCTCAGGCCACAGATGGGTGGTGTCCTATGGCAAGATCAGCGCTTGGTGAATGGGCTAGAATGTTCAGTCCTCCTTCATGTGCTCCCCCTTTGCCCCTCCCCCCCACCAGCCACATACTTGTGTGTGTCCCCCAATTCCTCCAGTAAGAGGCGTGGGGATCTTGCTGATGACTCCAGTAAAAGTGGCCCTCCAACACAGCCGGCCCTTGCTGGTTCTTGACGCTAGCAAGTTACTTAGTTCTTCAACTCAGGTCAGGCAGACTAGTGCCCCCATGTACCTTCTTAGAAGCGTTGCCTTTAACATACCCAGAGGGGGAAAACAGCTCACTCTTCCAGCCTTGATGTTTTCAAAGCAGCGGGGCTATGCCGCACCCTGCCTTGCCTTGTTATGGCTCCCACTGCGTTAGCTTTCTGATCCAGACAGCAAGGGTATGTGCTCCGATTCTGTCCTTAGGGCTACACCGATGAGCCCGTTTCTAAGATCTTGTGTCAGGTGGAAGATGGGACCATCGTACAGCTGGATCGCTGGAACCTCCATGTGGAGAGAAACCCCGACTTGCCACCCGAAGACCTTGAAGATGGCGTGTGTAAGGTTAGACAGTTCTTTCTCTGGGTTGGGGGTGGGGGTCAACGAGGTGGCTTGGCTGTTAAAAGTGGCACTCAGTCCCTAGCACTCGTGTTGGGTGGCTTGCAGCTGTCTGGAGGATATGGCATCCTTTTCTGACCTCTGTAGACACTTGCGTGTATGTGCACACACATATACGCATACAAATAAATTAAAGTAGAAATAATCTCAAGGGGGAGTGAGATTCTCCTGCTGGTGGAGCAATGGGCAACTGCCTGAGAGACAGGACTCACATCCAGGGTACCACTCACGGGTCCCTGTGCCTTCTAGAAGGTGACAGGGTAGCTCTGGGATTCTGGATCCTAAGGCTGAGTACATTGTCACCAGATCCTTCTCTGATCCCTACCCAACAGGCCCTTCAGGACTCGGATATTATAATTGTTCCAGAACTGTGGGGCATGTTCTCTGTCTTCAGTTCCACACTGGGACAACATGTGAACATCTGCTAATCCCTTAAGCTAGATGCAAACCGCTTATGAGAGGATAGAGTTTGTGTATGTTCCTAAGCACTGGGCATGCGGCCTTGCAGTTGGAGGAAAACCTTAGCTATTGCTGGCCTGACATCAGACACCCATTTTGTGTAGCAGGCATTAGCTAAACCAGTTGCTTCATATGCTTGGGACTTGGAGTGGCCTAAATCCGTAGTCTGTTTTGGTGTTTTCTTCTGATGACTGAGCTTTTATGGTAGAAACAAGCCAAACCAAACCAAGGCCGTAGCTGTAAGTAAACCACCACGCAGCCTCAGTTCAGCATCTGAGCCTATGTTCTGGCCTTGATCTCTGAGTAACTAGGTATGTCACGGAGTAGCCATGAGTACACATTTCCTCCATGTACCTCCTCGCCTTTCTTCCGTGATGCTGTGCCCCTAGTTCTGTAGGCTTAAGCACCCCCTGGTCTGCTTGCTAGAATGAAGATTATGGGTCTCTCCTCAAAGATTCAGAGGAAGTTAATGTAGGGATAAAGACCCCGCACCTACATTTCAAATAGCGTCCTTGCTAGTTTGGATCCATCCACTGAGCCCAGGTTTGCTGTTCACCACAGTCCTGAACAATTACGTTAGACACTCAGTGTCTTTGTTGGCTTGACCATCTCTCCTCACATGCATTGTTTTGTTCACCTAAACTCCTATCCTGAAATTAATAAATCTTCTATTAGACACCAGGAATGCTCACTTGAAGTTGAGGTCACAAAAGAACACTGTGTAAACATTAACATATGGGAAACTTTTTAAAGTGTTCATTTGACTTATTGAGATTGAATAGAAAAACCACCCAATTAGGAGGAGGGGGACCTTCTACTGACATGGAACATTCCAGGCCATTCTGCTAAATGTGGACTGGCTAGCCCTACAATTTAACTCTTTTCCCAAAAGCTTGAGAAATGGAAAGACTTCTTGTCGCAGCCAGAGAATGTCAATTCAGATAATTACAGGGCGTTGGGAATGAGGTTTGGGGATATGTAGAAAATTGGGGCACATTTTCCTGGAAAATGTGAATACCTTAAAAGCAGTCTAAATTGGAATATTACTTGGGGAATTGTGACCAGATGTTTTCCTTAGCTATCAGTGGCTGCTAAGACATGGGTTAGAATTGTAGCCAAAGTCATATAAATGGTAGAATGTTTCTGTACTTTTGGCAGGATCACCATGCTGTCCTTACAGGGGCTGGGGCTCTGTTTAAGTGCAGGGACTGGACATTCTCAAATACGAAGCCAAGGGAGTTAGACATGGTTTTGGCCTTGCTGAGCATCTCGACTTTCTCTTGGCCTGTAGCTTGTTGAAACTGTTCCTAAGGGCCAGTACAGCCTGTGAGCCACAGTGGCTCACATGGAGGGCCTTCAGCGTGGCCTCCTCCTTTCTTTCCACCAAAGACTGAAATCCAGGCAGTCCACCTCTGTGATCTCTTTTAAGGAGATGGTGCTGTCCCCGCAGCTCAACAGGAAATCTTCCTGATCAGGAAGAAGTGTGCGACATCCTCTGATGACACACACCTTGGGACATAAGCCTGGCAGTCATCTAGGGACAGTGCCTATTTTATTTAGCTTCTACTTTGCATTCTGAGCCATGAAAAGAAATGTGAAGGAATCATTTTTTTTTCCTTTCTTGTACTTTCTATGTGCTTTTCTGGTTGTTCTAATACTGAGCTGAGGATTTTAGGTGACATCATGTTTGCAGTTTCCGTCTAGTCTCCTAGACTTCATAGCATTCCTTCTTGCTAGTTCACAAGAAAAGAACAGAGGAGAAAATTAGAGCTTAGACGTATTTTCTATGATTGTCATAGTTGTCATATTAAAAATAAAAGTTCAACCAATTAAGTGGGAATCAATTATATTTCTCTATGTATTTTTCTTATGTATGAATATATTATATCACTTGTTTCCTTTTGTATCAGCAATGGTTGAATCAGATGGCCCTCGCTGCTTTATTTCTTTTATGATGTTTGGGAAAACAAAACAAGAAAACCCTTTAAAGATAGATTAAATGTAAATTGTTTGTATTAGGCTACACTATTTATGTATTGCATATAAAGTGCTTGGGGAAACAAAGCACACCGGATTAGGGAAATTGGAATGGATCTAGTAGGTGAGTTTGTTTTCTAAATTCATGGACTCAATCTGATTTTGTATGTTACAGATGAACACCCCTCAGCTTAACAAAATCATTGCGCCATGTGCAAGAATGGCTCTAGCTTAGGAATCTGTACTTGTGTTCCTTATAGCCCGTATGGCTTACAGTTTGTGAGAGTTCTTGATTTGAGCATTCACTAATGAGTTAAATCGAGAGCCCCTGTGTCTTGTCCACAAATGCCCTCGCTGGTGAGATGTGATTGATCTGTGTCTCACAGGCTTGCCCTGAGATGGGGTACAGTGTTGGGTCTGGGTTGGTGCCTTCCAGTTGGCTGTCAACAACATCACCTTTACATGTGCCTGTTCTTGCAGCTCCCTCTGAATGTCTTCAATAATTACTTCAGCCTTGGGTTTGATGCTCACGTCACCCTGGAGTTCCATGAATCCCGAGGTGAGAACGTGCCCCATTTCCACCTGGCTGACGGGAAGTTTCCCACAATGTTCTGCACACTCCCCTTTGCTTGCCTATGACCTGCGTGCCTGCACTGTGCTTCCTTTTTGTTGTATGGTAACTTTTATGATGGACCTGGGAACTGGACCACAGAGTAGCTTGTTATAAACAGGAAGACTGCAGACCTAGCTCTTTAAGAGCACAAGGGCATGGCATATTACTTTTTATTTGTCTTTGACTCTTACATTGTATTTTGAGGATCAAAACCAGGGCTTTGCACATGGTGGACATGTACTCTGCTACTAAGGTACCTCACCGGCTTCGCTTAGAAATATTGAAGGAAATAAAATTCTCAGATAAAGAAAGATCTCTTTACTAATTGGGATGCACTTAGTTTCACAAGCTACCAGTGATTAAACCTTAATATTGTGTATCCAGAGCCTTTGAAATGTGATAGGAAAGATGAAAAGGAAAAAAAAAAATCCAGGCATTTTGAAATGGCAGAAAGACTGCAGGTCTTTTAGTTTGAGAGAAAGGAGTGTGAGAGGGGTGAGGTAACTTGGAAGGTTCTGGGACCTTCACTGAGTGAGACCAGTAAGAATAAGGCTGTTAGAACTTCAGTTCTGAGATGATGTGTAACCAAGACTTTGGGAGAGCAAATTTTGAAAGAGACTGTGCAGAGACCAATGTCCAAGTGTCACATCCTATGATTGAGAGAAATCTGTTATTACCTTTGAGTTGTATTCCACAAACAGAATGCTACCCAGACGATGATGTAGGAAAGATAATTCTAGTGTTAGCTTTTCATTTCTCAGCTGTCCTTTTTTTTTTTCTCCTTGTTTTTTGACAGCAATGGAAAATGGGTTCTCTAAAGACTGCCTGCTAGTATGAACAGCAATGCACTTGTAACTCATGGAAATAAATGTACATTTTATCTTTACACCGATTTAAAAAAAAAAAGAAAGAAAGAGAGTAATATGAGTTGGCAGTCAATGGCTGCTGGGGGAGGGAGAACACTCTCTTTGGGGTTGTGGTCCCTGACACGTTGGCAAATACACAGTTGAAAGTCCCACATCTATGTGCAAAAGCAATTACTAACTGGGCTCAGAGGATTGCACATATAATTGAGAGGGAGATGTGCTATGAGGGCCTACGTGGGTACCACAGATGGATACTGTAATGGTCCATTGTACACACATATGAAGTGTTTAGAGGATGAAAACATTTTAAAAACTAAAATAGTATTATATGTATAGAAAATGTTTATGAAAAGGGTGAAGCAGTAAAATACTTCTGAATTTTCTTAGCCATTCAGACGTGAGACCATGGAGAATTTAGGTTGATCACCGTCTCTGCCCGTTGCACTCTCTCTTAATCTCCCCACTTCTTACACTCTGCCTATTAGTGTATACATGAGTGTATACATTCATGTATACATGAATGTGCTTAGTTGTGTAAGGTGTGAAACTTGGGAGATAGAAGTCGAAGCTTTTGAAAGGAAGCTGATTCTTCACTTCCCGAGGCTCTGCAGTGCTCAAGGGTTTCCAACCCCCAAACTTGAAGCACAGAGAATCCCAAATTTGAGACTGTGCTGATCAGGCGAAGAATACCCTGACTTGTACACTAGACATCCACAGTGGAGCGCCAGGCTCAGGTCGTTAGAATTCAGAGTCCAGCTGAAGCACAGACGGCGAAAGCACAGACGGCAAAGCCCCAGCTGGCTCCGTGAGGCCTTATCCTTAGGGCTTCCCTAGCAGCTTTACGGGAGAGTGTCTATGGGATGGAATTCTGCATTGAGAAAGAGCAGCAATACCGTATGGAGAAGGAGCCGTAGGTTGTGCTTTTTCTCTGAGGAGCTAGAAAAACCACAGGTGGACTAGACAGATAATAAAAGAACCTTAAACGCTTCGAGGCAGAAATGATCCCCAACTGGCACACCACTGGCACAGCCTGGTCATGGCGAAGTTGTCCCAGGAGGCCTATGGAGGGCTCCCTTGGTAGCTTGTTCTTCTTCATTTGGCCAGTGAGCAGGAAGCAGGGTTTGCTTCCTAGAGCATTTCTCCTCATTCCTTGTCTTTAAGGTCTTATGCATCTGGGCTTCTTAATGAGAAGGTCCCCAAGTTTCTTAACACCTGTAAAGGATACGGTATTACAAATACACAGATTTCCAGTAATAGGCATCCTGGGGTTAAAAGAGGCCCAACTGAGTAAGTGGCCCCACGTAAGCTCACCCAAGGGAACATGATTTTGGGCCTAATAATTCTGAAAGTTGTTCTAATGATACTCACCTTTGTACTAGGAAGGGATTTTTATTCATCAGAATGAGGGAACACAGAGATATGCCAGAGTACAAAGGAATGTGGTTTACGAAAGAATTCTTTTGGGAAAGGACACCAACTGACTAAAACATGCCAAATTCCAAACATTTTATCGCTAAGGCTTAGTGATTATTTTTTTTAATATTCTATTTATTTTTTGACAGCCAGTTCATCCATCCATCTATCTATCTACCATCTATTTATCATCTATCTATCTATCTATCTGTCTGTCTATCTATCATCTGTCTATAATCTATCTATCTACCATCTATCATCTATCTCTCATCTGTCTGTCTGTCTGTCTGTCTGTCTGTCTATCTATCTATCTACCATCTGTCTGTCTATTACCTATCTATCTATCTCTAGCTACCTATTTTAGTAATATGCACACCCACTCTTCTCTCCCTTTCCCCCTGCACTGCCCATAACATATCTCCCAACCCCCACCTCCCCTTCATGTGTCTTCTCCCTTCTCCCCTCTCAGCAACTGAGTCTGATGAGTGTGGCCCACACGCATACAAGTGTGGAGCCACCCATGGGTATGTGGACAACGTTTCCTGAGGCATACCTCCAAAGAAGATTCACTTTCCCTTTCTTAACTGCCAATGGCTTCTCAGCTGGGGTTGGGGATGTTGTGAGCTCCCCCGACTTGTAAGATGAGGCCTCGAGACAAAAGTATAATTTGCTTCACATTACCTTGAGGGTGACTCGGAGTCTCATGAGAGCCATTGTGAAATAAAAGGACCAGATAATGTCATGAAAAAATGTTATTCTTAATAGGAGGTACGCCAAGCCATCTATGTGTAATGGGTAACAAATATCAGTTGCGTGAAGGCAGAATTTTAAAAATGTACCCGCAGAGAGAAATTTTGGCATAGATGGGAAACATCCCATCAAATGGACAGTTCTTAGCATAGCTACTTATATAGTGTTTCTTTTAGAAAGGGCAATTAAAATCACATTTATTTTGGAGCAGTTCATTAGAATCCTTGCTATGCAGATGGTTTTAGAATTACCAGTTGGGAGTCAGGCAGGGAGTGAAGGCAGGCTTAGTAGTTTGTTTGACTTTGTCATGACAGAGAGGGGACAGTACATGTGACAATCTGAGTCTCCATATTTGATGGGATTGAAAGCATGCCTCACTTGGTTGGAAATAGAATGCTGAGTCTTCCTAAAATGGCCAAAGCCTTCTTGGATGAACTCTTGCTACATGTGCATTAGAAAGCGCAGTGCTTGGGAGAGGATTTGGGGATGTAATGGGATTGGTCATGTCATTGTCACTTGGAGCGTTGCCCAGTACTTTCATCAGTGCTGCATTGTCACGGTGCCTGAGGGAGTTCATAGAAAATATTAGAGTACACTAATGTTTAGGCATGTTAGCAGTGATCACAGCTGTCAGTGACAAACTTGGGCCTCATTCTACCAGCCGTGTGAATGAGGTTGTCACTCTTTGGTCATGGATATTAGACACATCAAACTAAGTCAGAGATCATCCATTCCCGCCTTACTGCCTCACTGATGTTGTGATTCAGGGGAGCCGAATCTTATGCACACCTTCAAGAAATACACTCTAAAATTAGAGGCCACCTTTAAGTCTGATTTAGGACTTCCCCTGTCACTAAACATACAGAGGCATGCACATAATATGACACAGAGGATGGTGACTTCCACGATTCATATCACAGATGACCAAACAGATTTCCTTTAAGAGGCAGCTATGTGCAGTGGTTTTGCTGAGTTTCATCCAGGCTGAAAATGGGTGCTGAGGCACCCTGCATGCCGCTGGTCAAGGCACCACAGCTCAGGCTGCTTGTCTTAGATAAATTCTCACTATGTCCAACCTTCCTTCCATCTCGAGTTTCTGTATGAAGCCTACTCATGATTTCAGTGTACTGTGTCTGGACCACGTGGTCACTCCACCACTGCACAGGCAGAAGAACCCGTCAAAGCACACAGAGTGTCTGTGTGATCTGACTCAGCTGATATTAATCCCCAGCTGCCTGGGATGACATTGCAGCTAAAGGTGGAGTGACAGTGAGCCCAGGTTCACACATGGCACTCTTTTTTTTTTTTGGTTTTGTTTTGTTTTTTTGGTTTTTTGTTTGTTTGTTTTTGAGACAGGCTTTCTCTGTGTAGCCCTGGCTGTCCTGGACTCTCTTTGTAGACTAGGCTTGCCTGAAACTCAGAGATCCACCTGCCTCTGCCTCCGGAGTGCTGGGATTAAAGGCGTGTGCCACCACGCCCGGCATACATGTCACTTCTGAGGATGTCTTGACTTTTATTTTCAGACCTACCTCCCCCTCTCTAAACCCCATAATAATAAAAGACTGCATCTTATTTATTTTTATATCACCAGCTCATTGTCCAGTGGGATCGGTGTTTGCTATAGTAACGGAATGTTCTACCAGAGTATAAAACCCATTCATTAAGAAGACAGAAGTAGCAATAGAAGGGAAATACAGTACAGATGAGTTGTGCAGACAGTGGAATACAGGTATTCAGCAGGACTGGTGGCAAAGACGTTTCCAAAAAAGGGGAAGGGTAATTTGTATGGACGATAAGGGAGCACTGTGATAATGGATAAGAGCTTACACAGGTGAAATCATTTCAGGCAGGAAGGAAATGTACAGAGAAACACACACGCTTCTCCTCCGCATGACTTACATGAGAAGGTAATGCACATTGAAAGACTTTTCTACAGTGCTTGAAAAAGGACATTGGTTAAAAAAAAAAGACATTCTACAAGGTAAAGGATATTTGTAAAATGCTCTTAATAGGAATTGATATTGAAAAGAAGGAAATGCTTTTCTTTAATATAAAATTTGAATTGAAGGCAGGAATGCAACTGCAGACATAGAGTATGGCACTTTGCTTTGGGTTTCCGGAGTAGTAAAATTGAAGAGAGTGCAAACGTGAGTGTCGAGGACCAGTTTTCTGGACACCAATGGTCATTGTATTCTTGAGCATACAGCAGCTGTTATTACCTACACAAGGTCTGCACAAGCGTGGGCCCATCTGCATCCTCTTGTGGAGAGGCTCAAGGCTCTGTCCCCTCCCTGAGGCAGTTAGTGGTTGTTGGCAGAGGGAGAGACATTTTCTTCACTGTTGTAGCCACTAGTAAGGTGCTTAGGTTCCTATAAGCAAATTCTCACCCATGGTCTTGTAAGGAACACTAATAAAACTCAAAGCTCATTGGGTCTGTCTGTCTCTCTGTCTCTGTCTATCTGTCTCTCTCTCTCTCTCTCTGTCTCTGTCTGTCTGTGTCTCTGTCTCTGTGTCTGTCTCTGTCTGTCTGTCTGTCTGTCTGTCTGTCTGTCTGTCTGTCTCTCTCTCTCTCTCTCTCTCTCTCTCTCTCTCTCTCTCTCACACACACACACACACACACACACACACACACACACACACAAGAAAAAGAAAGTCATGCAAGCAGAAGAGGGACTGGTTGGGAAAAGGAAGGGAGGGAGACAGGGTAACGGAGGGTCCGTATGATCAAACTACATCACATGCACGTATGAACATATCAAAACTCATCTTTACCTATATAAACATACGAGTTTAAACATTGGACAAGCATTCAATGGAAAAAGTATGGAAGAGGTGCAAGTTACACAGTGTTTATGTTTAGTATTCTGTGAATGTGCTAATACCAATACTTAAAAATGCCTCTTTAATGTGCCTTGGGCAAACTGCATCTGTTGGAGCCAATCAAGAACTTGAAACGAGAGCGAAGGGAGCATAGGCTATGGAGAGGCAAATGGAATCTATAAGTGTGTGCTTAGATACAGTAGTTGTGAGCTGGAAAACTAAGGTTAAGACGCAGATCCAGTTCTGAACAGTCAGGAGGATGTTCCCCTGTGTACATGCATCTGGACTCATGTCACTCCATGTCCAGTGTGAGTCAGTCTCTATCTTAGTATGCCATCAAAGGCAGCTTGGAGAAAAATGAGTTGGGCTCAATCAGACAGACACACATAGCAGATGTTAACCAATCCTTATCTACTTTCAAGCAGTGAAGTGAAGAAAGACTGAGGACCTTTATGGTTAACGATGATGGTTCTAAGGCTTCTGTAGGACAATTAGTAGTACGTTTACATTGCATTGTTTATGAAACAAATATCTTCTCAATTACTTATATGTTGATGGTATTTGGAATTTGATTAGAAAATTAAAACTATAAGATTACTTATCTCTTGTTCTATATATTGAAAGTAAAACGGCATGAGGGCTGGAGAGATAGCTCAGTGGTTAAGTATGCTTTCTGCTTTTGCAGAGGACCTGGATTTTTTTCTAGCATCTGTATTGGGCAGCTCACAGTCACCCTAAATTGGATCTGGTGGAATTTAACTCCAAGGACAAGTCCCCACATATGCTGTACATGAACCTATACAAGTGTATACACAATAAACAAATTTATTCATTTTTTAAACTTGCAAGTTTTCTGAAATACTGTCTAGAAAACCCTCAATGCATTTTTAAAAGCACTGTTGAACTACAGCTCCCCCCATTTTAGTTTATAATATAATTCCATTCCCCACTTCCTGTCCTCTCTCCAGACTCCCTTAAACCCATCCTTCAAATCCATGGAAGGATTCTACACCAAAATGGTTTTTTTTTTCTTTCTGTTTACATGTGTTATTTTAGAGAGGAGTCTGCTTGTAACCTAGGATGCTTTCCCACCAATTGACTATGGCCAAAAATCTTTACAAGTTGGCATGTTTAGAATGTCAGAATGTTGATCCTTGAATTATAGCAGTTGGCTATAAATGGAATACCTGAAGAGGTGGACCAACATACTTTCCATGTGCGTCTTTCATGAAATGGAATTGCTAGGCCTTCTGAGGGATGTGGTGGTGTAAGATAGAGATCAACAGCAATAAAACAGTGTGTTAACAATTCCCTGAGCTATTTAACTATGGGTATGGGCTGTCAGTCGATGCTACAGTGCATGGGGACACTAATGCTCCCTTTTCAGTTAGGAGCGACATGAGTCATGAGGATGAGAAGGTGGCCTATGGCAGTTTTGCCTCCAAGGCAGTTGCCACCTAGGGTTTTGCCTATAGTTGTCGCCCAATGTGACAGAGGAACTTTGCTCAGATAGGTGAAGCCAACTTCAGTATCAGAAGACAATCCTGGGTTATCTGCATGGATCCAGCGTAGTCATGTGAGCTCCTAAAGGCAGCAGAGGAGGACAGAATGGGAAATCAGAGAGAGCTTATGTGTGAGGACTTGGTGTGCTGGTTTTGACTGTGGCAGGGATCAGAACCCACCAAGTACAGGCAACCTCCATTTTGAGAATGAGCATCCTTGTGCAGCCACCAAAGGGAGAGAGGGAGGGAGAGAGGAAGGAGGGAGAGAGAGAGACAGAAAAGAGAGAGAAGAGAAAAGAGAAGAGAAAAGAAGAAGGAGGAGGAGGAGGAGGAGGAGAGAACACAACACGCTTCAGTTCTTCAGCCTCCAGGATATGGTTTCTATCAACAATCTGAATAGTTTGAAAATGTTTCCCAGGGCCTCTCAGTGAGAGTGTCACGGTATGTCACCCTCTCAGTCCCTCAGCAGGGGCTCCATCCAGCCCATTCCAGCATCTGACTAAGAGAATTATAAGCAAATCAATAAATGGCGTTTGGAGGATCGTGGAGGAGAAACACAGGGAGTGGACCGTGCTGTCTCCCAGCCACTTTTTGTGAAAGATGAGAAGGGAATAACCCAGGAATTCATATAGTTAATCACAGATCCTTCCAGCTGTGATGTCAGTGCTGTTAGCCTTTCGTGCAGAACAGACACAACTTCCTGAAGGGATGAGCCCTTGGACTTTCTTACCCCTTCCCAAATCTTTATTCCCTCTCCCCTTTCTTGATGCAGTACGGAAGGTAGAGCAGAGTGCTCACACTCTTGGTTCTCCTTGAAGGCGCAGCAACGTTGAATGATGCACGTAAGCACCGCCAGCCACCGAGTATTCCCGTCTATGAAGTGGAAATGGCTGAGCCCTGCTGTCTTGCAGCCTCCTCTGCCTGCTTTGCTCTCTCTATGTCCTGGCCTCGGTGAGAGGTGGCCTGGTTCCAGCAGGAGGCTGAGCTTCCTCTAAGCTCTGTGTGACCTGTCTTTCTGAGTCTCAGTTTTGCTTATACAGTAGATGCAAAGATAGAAAACGAGGCTAAGGATGTGGCTGAGTAGTGCTCGCCCACTGTCTATGTACAAAATTCATTATCCTAACAGGATTCCTCTTACGCCCTTAAGACCAAGGTATATGAGTGACTCCCTACTCCTTCCCGCTTATGTACTTTGACAGCTCTCTAAATGTTAGGAGCCTCGATAGACCTGCTTTAAAAGTCTATTAGTCTTAGCTAAATTACATCTGAGGTGACCATTTTTATCAGCAGTGTGAATTGTCACTAAAAACTCAGTTTATTTCATCAATTTTATCTCATTCTGGTGGTCTTATGGGAAATATAATCTATCTTTGGAGAAAAGAAACCATCTTTTTAGTTTTTATTAGAAGTCGAGTCTCATAGAAAAACCACATAGAGATGTGACTATTTCCAGACGTATGTTGTAAAGCACATAAATGTTAGTGGTTGGGCTAGGATTCACTTTATGGCTGTGGGCATCAATATGCCAAGAAAGTTCTACACCAGAACTGTGGCTGGCTGACAGTCCCATTTATTATAACTTGTTGAATAGCTAGACCAGTTGTTTGTTTGTATGTTTTAAGCTAGAGACCATGTACACATTGAAGAAAAAAAAGGATTCTCAACTTACCCCTGGTTTCATAAAACAAGAGAGCTGATGCAACTGAAAATAAGAATGGAAGCCAGGCAAGTTGACTCAAAACAACGCAGGAGCACAGGGATGGAAAGATGCCCCAGTGGTGAAGAGTGTTAGAGTTCAGCGTTCACATCAGGGGGCTCACAACCATCTGTAAGTCCAGCTCCAGGGCTTCTGACACCCTCTTCTGGGCTTTGTAGGTGTACACACATGCTCACACACACACACACACACACACACACACACAATGATAATGATATAACGATAACAATAACAACAACAATAATAATAATTTAAAGGTCAAGCGTAACAGACGAAGAGCAACTAACACCATTTTGTAGTTTTGCTTATTATTCCACATAACAGTTTGCTGTGTTTTGTGTAAAGGATCGGAGTATATTATTGAGTAGCACAACACAGTATTTAAGGAATCTTTGAAATTTGGAAACTGTATAGCTGACGCGAGCTGCTGAGACCCACACACTCTTCTCTTATTAGGCAAGTTTGCAACTCTTTACCTGGTTTCTGTCATGGACAATTATTAGTCAACTCTAAGAGTTGTGAAAACAATCCAGTAAGCATTGTGCGGGGCTCTGGCGTGAGAGGCTTCGTGCTTTCTTAGGACTAGTCTGCGTGAGTGAGCTCCTACATTCCTCTTTTACACAGGTGGGATTCTTGCTATTAGGCAGCATCAGGATTGGGCAAGTTTCCTCCAGTCACCTTGCTTTCTAGAAATGACTAGGAAAAAGACCTAGCCTCAAAAGAAATTACTGGCAGATAGACACAAGGTAGATAGTAGGTCGTTTTGTGAAACATTGGATGGTATTAGAAAGAAGCATTTGAGGAAACTGTATGTAAGGTAGACATTTATGAAACCCCTAAGTTCCTGTGGAAATTCTCTGATATGAATTAATTCATTCTTTTGCCTCTTTGAGCTAAATAACACGTAGAGTCAAACTGAAAATTAAATTATCCTTCATATTGAACCTTCCTGTAATATGAGGAGTCTATGCGGAGCCCCCTTTCCCCCTCCCTCCCTCCCTCCCTCCCTCCCTCTCTCCAACCCTTCATCTCATTTTCCACCTTCTTATCCCCTCCCTCCCTTTTCCTCTCATTTACTTCCATTTCTTCCATTCACTTCAGAGTGCTCTCAAAATGTGGAAACGAATTGTTTGCCAATGCTTATTTACATCTATCCTGTTTAACCGAGTTTTGAAACTTTTATACATAGTTTGCCGAAGCCACGCCCTCGTAGGCAGCAGTGAGAATCATCGCACCGCCCGATTTTCTTGTCCATGCTTGTCCCAAATACCTCTGCTTCAAAGGAAATTAAAAATTAATCTCTAGTTTTAATGTTCGGGGATGCGCCTGGGATAGGTGGGGCCTAATGATCAGTGTTCCTCGCGCAGTACCAGTACACAGCAAGGCTGTGACTTGAGCTGAACTTTTCTTTTTTTCATACTGCATGGTTACACCTGGCCTGCAACAGAGGAAACTGAGGGAAATGGTAGCTGTGGGGTTGGGGTCGGATCTAGTGGGTCTTCAAAGTGGAGGCCAGGCTCAAGAGAGAGAGAGAGAGAGAGTACCAGTCACTCATAAAGGCCCAGTAACGGAAACACCTCTCCTCTTTCACAGAAGCGAATCCAGAGAAATTCAATAGTCGGTTTCGAAATAAAATGTTCTATGCAGGGGTAAGTATTATTTCATTTTATAACTCTTACTATTATCTAATGGCAATTCACTAAACACTGAAAAAAATTACCCCTTCATAACTAGTAATGCGGACGCCAGACGTTTCTGCCTATGTTTATATATAGATCTTGTTTAGAATCTTCACTAAGGAATGGAAGAGAAGCGATGTTTTCTAGTTAAGTGGTCGGCAAGGCAGTTGCCATAGCCTATGCCTAAAATTTAAACCCAGCAGGAGTCGGTGACTTTGTAGAGAGAAATGCAAGATAGATGTCAAAGAAGGAACTGGGAAGACTAGTTAGATGGGACAAATATAAAATGTTTTAGTTTTTGTTTCCTGGTTCTATGATAAACTCTCCCTATGAATGCAATGTAAGGAAGAACAGGTTTATTTGGCTCACAGTTCCGAGTCATATTCTGCCACTTGGGGGACTTCGAGGTGGCAGGAATTAGAAGCAGCAGTCGCAGTACATCGCAGGCAAGAGCAGAGCGCAAGCAACGAGTGCACATATGTTACTGCTCACGCTGATTTCTCTACCCTCCTCAATCCGGGATCCCCTGTCCAGGGAGGGGGAGTGCCACCCAAAATGAGACTATCTCCTCCCCTGCCCCGTCTGCCTATGCGCGTGCGCGCGCGCACACACACACACACACACACACACACACACACACACAACACACACACATGCATCAGTGTACAGGCCAACTCAATTAGACAATCCCCGATTGTGATCTTGGATGAGAAATTGGCAGAACATGGAGGCCAAAGTGTGGCCCTTTGTGTACTCGTCAGGGGTGGTCCTAGGGGTGGTTTTGGCATTGGGTAGATGGGTAGAATGTTCACAAGGGCCCCTCAGAAGAGATCTGCCACGTGACTCTGGGAATCACCCACTTTGCACCCGTCTCCTATAATCTTAAGTCTTATTATAGATTATAGTCTGAAAACCAAGAAGATTTTCCACGTGGCAGACACTGCCATATTTTACCTTGGGTTTAACCAAAGGAGAATTTGTTTTATATTTTTTCATAGTATGGAGTCTTGGGGGAAAATATCTGTCATGCTGAAGCAAGGATTCGGTGGGAACCACACAACAGAATTGTTTTCTTCTTTCCCCTGTGGTGCAGGCAGCCTTTTCTGATTTCCTACAGAGAAGTTCTAGAGATCTATCCAAACACGTCAAAGTTGTCGTGAGTATTGACGCTATGGGTTCATTTCATTTGCATGTGACTGTGGATGTCACAGTCCCCTAATGCCAGCTGCTATACAGATTAACCCATGGGCTCTATACAGTCTGCAAATCATGTAGTGCAGCTCATTCAACAATGTATATGCACTCCCACCATGTGTCAGTCTCTGACTAGTTTTACTCCTGAAGAAAAAAATGGAGAAGGACATATAATCATTGCAGAAGGACATATAGTCATTATAGATACCCGGACCATTATCTGATCACATATAGAAAAAACTAGTAGCACAGGAAGTGGCAACAGAGGAATGGTCATTCTCCTCAGGATGGGATTTGGAAGATCTTCCTGAAAGAAATGCTGTGAGCTGACTCTTACAGTACAACCAGATATTTAGCTAACAGTTGTTCCAAAGCTAGCTCATTTTTCTGATGAAGTCTCCATTTTCGAACAATACACTTATTATTATTTTGCCCTGATTTTGCTTTCCAGCCTAGTCAAGGCTCCTCACACTGAGTGGATGTTTCTTACTATTTTGTTTTAAGTCTCAAACCCAGGTTATATCTCCAGTGGAGGCAAAGGAGAGGTAAACTTAACTTTGTCTAGGTGGCACATTCTAACACAAAATTAGTTAGGAAAAGCAAGTTGTTTCTCGTAATAACTGAGATTATGAAGAAATGAATATAGCTTTGATTTGCATATTTATAAGAATTAATTAAAATGAGGTTGAATGATTAAAAATACATCTACTGAGAAATACAGCAATGCCTCTATCCATTTACATGAGGCAGGTAAAGAAATTTAGTAAGAGAACAATGTGTGTATGTGCCTATACATGTGTGTGTGCACATATATGAAAATAGAGAAACACACAATACTAGGTTATTGAGATTTAGAGAAATAATAGAGGAGAACAGGATAGTTAAGATGAAAAGCAGTGTTTAGCACTCAGGAAGCAGTCCTGCTTCTGAGACCCATCTATGTTTACAGAATGAGATATATCTGCTTCTAATACACATGTCTCTGCAGTTTGCACTTGAGTCTCTTGAACCCCTTTCTATCTTTGAACTTTCTTTTTAGTCAAAATGGCTTTAGTCAAAATCAGAATTCCTGATTTTTGTTTCTCCACTTTTCCTGTGCTGGGATATCAAGTTCAGAAAAATGTTTAAAAGACACATAGCTACTTTTATATTATATTAAAAAAATAATGGGAGTGATCATTGAAAATAAAACAACTAATGGTAGTAAAAGAATGGTATTTTGTGGAGCCCTGATGATTACAATGTTAGCAAATCACATACAGGACTAATGTAGTAGAAATGACCTAGTCATTCTTAAAGGACGAAGTGTTCATTTTTAAAATGCTAGGCTCAGCACAGAGGCTTCTGTCAGTTGTCCCAGATATTTGAGAGGCTGAGCTGGAAGGGATGTAAATTCAAGGCCACCAGCCAGCATGGACAGCGTGGCGAGAATCTGTTTCAAAAGAAGAGAAAGAGGAGAAATTATCGAAACCTGATAGGCAGACATTTGCAAAGCTGCTGTTGCTGCTGTATCAGCATTGCTATGTGCCTGGCTTTGAATCTTTTATTAATTTTTACTATAGAGCTTTTACGCCTTTTCACTGTAACCTTATGAGTATGCAGAGCACTGTATGATTTCAGTTGCTTATCATAAAAACATAAAATCTGTAACCTGTAGCAAAGTGTTCGTGAAAGATGAGCCCCCTTAAATCAGCTGGGGCAAGAGCTTTGGATTGCTGGCATTAGCTAACTTGGGCATCCTCCTTCAGGGCATTTCAGCTCACATACAATGCAATGCTGTTAATTCTGGCTCTGTTGTAAGGCACAGCCTCATGGTGGAAAGGATTGGGGGAGCAGA
The DNA here is from genome assembly GCF_964271855.1 of Acomys minous. Taxonomy (NCBI): domain Eukaryota; kingdom Metazoa; phylum Chordata; class Mammalia; order Rodentia; family Muridae; genus Acomys; species Acomys minous. The sequence goes on from NC_140487.1 coordinate 70,458,609, forward strand.
GCTGCACACTTCATGGTGGCCAAGAAGGGAGGATGGGAATAAAAAGGAAAGGGAAGGAGAGAGGGGCAGAAGAGGGAGAGAGAAGCTAACTGATGAATGACTGGCCAGGACAACCTCACCCTTCACAGCAAGCCCTGAGTGAACTACTTCCAAGTGGAACCCGCTTTCTAACATCATTCGGTGTGAACTCATGAATGAAGTAGCATCCCCATGATACAGTCACACCTCAGTGGTTCCACCAGCCTAGGACCAGGGCTTTCACACCACGTGAGCCTTTTGGAAGAATGCTTTGCAGCCTAACTACATCGAGTGTACCTAAAACAGACCATCTTTTCTTTGTCACAGGGAAAGCCAGTATCTTGGTTGTAATGCAAAAGTCACGTGGTTATAAAATGTGCATACGAACTCTAGGCCAAGAAAATGCAAAGTGCTAAGAAAAAAAATGCACATGTAACACAATTTATTGTCCAAGGCTAATGAAGTGGGATGACCAAGAGGCCCTTGAGATCAAGGTCATGTCCAAACTCCAACAGGCTAGTCTCAGAAGTGTCGCTCAGTTTTGTAAGAGACTAGATTTGTAACAACCGATCGCTTGACACTGTTTTCTCTTCTAGTGTTAATGTACACAGTGTGTGCACAGTGTGACTGTGTACATTAACACTAGAAGAGAAAACAGTGTCAAGCAATTGGTTATGAACTATTACATCTAGAGCACTGGCTTCACCTGTGGCAAACAAAAGATCTGGTACAGGTGATACAAACTTAGAACAGACTCCTTAAAAACTCTCGGATCATGTATTCAAAACGTATCTTCTGGTTTCAAAATAGACATTATCTCCGATAGGGGAAAAAAAAAAAGCAAAAACCAAATGGCCGCATTCACGCCATGTTTGGATGGATCACAGCGGGGAATGCTGCTAGCTTCACTGAGACCTTCATCTTTGAGGTGTGCGCCGTCTTTAAACGTTAGCCCTCTATGTCTAAATATCTATAACAATAGCTCAAGGCAGTGGATAAAAGCATCTGCTTTGAATATAGAGCAGATAAAAATCGCCTTGGTCACCGGGAAGTTTTATTTGATATGAGATCAGAACAGAAGTAAAGTTTAGAGCGTGGCCCTTCTCCAGTCAGCCATGGCACGTGGAGTTCACGTGGGGGCAAGGGGCCGAATGCCATGCTCTGGGCTGTTGTTGACTCAGTCGTCTCGGATGAGACCCTCAGACTCATGACCACTTCAGAAGCCTCGCTTTCTCTGCTTTGGTTGCTGCAGTGTGATGGGACAGATCTCACCCCAAAGATCCAGGACCTGAAGTTCCAGTGTATAGTATTTTTAAATATTCCCAGGTAAGCGCTATCCATACCGTTGCCTTTGCTTGGTGTGAACCCCGAATCACATCTGATTTCAGAAGTGAAACACCTCGGGTATAGTCCATGAAACCCCTCATTTTCATGTCCTGTTAACGGTGCCATGCCTGCTAGTTTTCATCTCCTGCTTGGCTTCCTCCCAGCCTTGAGAGACTCGGGCCTTTTCTCCAGAGGTTTCATGTAATCCTCGTTTACTGTCCCACACCCACCCTACAGCCTCAAGGGAAGACAGATGTGAATAGAACCCTGCTTTCAGTTTCCCGAAAGCTGTTAGGAACACATCCAACCTGAGGAGTATGGATTTCTCTTCCAGATGCTGGAATCCAGCAGAGAGACATGTTACAGACAGGGCTTCAGTGCTCTTTGGAACCGCTGTGCACCAGGAGAAAGGAGCACTCAGGACTGGCTGTTTTCAAAATAAGCACATCACTTCAATGGCATAAAATGTGACTCTAGGTTCCCGGGCCCAGACACTGGAAGGCATGGCCCATAGCCCCTCCTTGCTTGCTACCAACCAGCTTAGACTGCAAATAAGCTGACCTTGGCCGAATTTAAGGAAAATGAAAGAGCTATAGAAATTTGTGTCTAGGTCAACCTACTGAGGTCTCCAGGTTGCTCTTGGAAGTGCTCAGGCCAGTCAGTTCCAAGGAGCATGGATCAGCACGGCTTTAGTAGAAGGCTTACTACTAAAGTACAGTATTTTCCTCATCACTCCCAACCGTCTTTCCTTATGTGTCTGCTCCTCTGATTTTATAATTTTATTCATCCCTTTTCCTTTCTCAATTCATACTTCTCTTCTCCCTTTCCACTCACCTTCCTTCCCTCCCTCCTTTCCTTCCTTCTTCTTTCTTTTCTTTTGAGAGAGGATCTCAAAATATAATTCACAATTCTTGTACCTTGGCCTCTTTTGTCCTGGAAAAGTAGGCATATATCACCATGCCTAGCATACTTTATTTCCTCTCTTATTTATTTATTTAAAGTGATTTTCATTCATTTTTTCCCCTCTGGGTATTTCTTGTCTTATTTCCTGTGCAGTGGTAAATATTGCCAACTTAATTCATGTTCTCTTTTACACTAGCATGAATTTGTCTTCTTTTAAGAGAATTATTAAGGATAATTAATAACATGAACTCTAGAGTGAGAAATGGAGGGAAAAAATGAGTACCACAGGATGCTTTTGTTGTTAAATTGTGGCTTTTTTTCAAGGTTGTGATACCTTGGAAATAGTAGCTTCATTATTTTATACTTGAAGGGATGCGCCGAGAACAGAAATTGTTCTCACATTTAATAAGCATCAAGTCCCAGGAGAAATTAATTTTAAAGGTTTATTTATAAACTGACGCATAGAAGCATAAATCTCCTGTATAGTCATGAGCATACTGTGGGAGACCTTGGTGAATGGGTACATCAACCCTAAGTTAATTCCTAGTGCTAATCAGGAGAAGAAGGAAGAATCTTTAACTGGCTTTTACCTTGTTTTCAGATATTGTGCTGGCACAATGCCTTGGGGAAACCCCGGAGATCACCACGACTTTGAACCCCAACGCCATGACGATGGCTACATTGAAGTCATTGGCTTCACCATGGCCTCTTTGGTGAGCAATATCTCAACTTTATCGAAAAGTCTTGTGTGTAAAGCACAAGTATACTTTACCTCTCACAAACCGAGTTTTCTTCAACAGAGTCTGACTGGATGCACAGACCACACATAAGGTTTGTACCCGTGCCCAGCATAGATGCCGAACACAAGCCAACTCACTAGTACTTGGAGGGGTGTTTAATAATGCTTTGTCTGGACATTTTGATCTTTGCCTTACAGGTCTTTTCTTACATATTATGTTTTCTGATTTTGTATGTTTATGGAATTTCTCTGTGTGTGAATATGTGTACTTCTGTGTCTGTATTTTCTTCTTGTGCTTTTTCTTTGATTTTCTTTCCTATTTATTTTGTCATATTCTGGTTATTTCATTTTGTTTGTTTTCTAATAAGACAGATAAAGAAAGAGTACGGATTTGGGTGGATGGGAAGGCTGGTGGGGATCTAGGAGTGAGAGAAACTGTGACCAGAATATATTGTATGAAAAAAACTATTTTCAACAAAAAAGGGTTTTTTCCTCTTGGTTTACCAACTTATAAGTGCAACATAGTACAGAAATGCTTAGGATAAACATGCATATGTCTTTAAGTCTGAAAACCTAGTCATATTCATCTGAACTGCAAAATAAACCAATTTTATTTGTTTCTGTTTACCTTATAGAAAATAAAACATTGCATGCTTGTGAAGCCATCTTGACACAGATAGTGCAGCATTAACATGAAACCACAGCACTCGATTGATGCTTTTCCTGCTTCCCTGAGGACAGGAATATTTAACTTAAAAAACTAGTAATTTATATTTAATTTCATCTTGTTCACTTAGCATGGATTGTCACAAAATATTTATAAATGGTAAAAAATACCCTATGACCACCTTAGTACTCGTCGATCGCTACAGGGTAACCATCACTTCTTGGCATACTTTAAAAATCTGATTTATTTTGGTTTCTTATATCTTTCCCCCTTCTCCACCCCAGTCCCTTCCAATACCCCAACACCAGGTATGAGAGAAAGAAGGAGCATAGCTCTCTATAGCTACTTTCTCCTGGTTAGGCTGTTATGTTTCTTGGGGCAAGTCCAACTTCTCCTCAAACTGTATCAGCAGCAACCAGGAGCAGCAGGGGGAGCAGCAGCATTCTTTTTTCCCAGAGCCCCCAGCACATTCTGGGCTCTGGCATTGATTCCCTCTCTGGAGTCCTCAGAATTAAACTCTCTGTAGCTGGCAAAGAGCCCCTCTCAGAGCCCTCATGAGGCAAATGAATCAGCCCCATATCCCACACCTGGGATTAAAGCAAAAGCATGCTTATATAACATAACTGAGTTTATAAAGACACTAAAACCTTTCAATACACTTCAGACTTCAATATTGTGTGTTTATATTAAAAACCGAATTTATAATGTAAGTCCATTTCAAACTCTTTCAACTTCTTCAACTAAGGTTGAGCAATTAAGAATTATAAAAACTGTGATTTTATGTTGCATCATATAAGTTGTTATTATAAACTCATAGCTTGTACGAATCGAAATAAGCCTCCAGTTGTAACTTTGGGTTAGCACCGGCCTGAGATAGCATATATCCACCAAAGGACAGAAGGTGTGTTTCTACTTGAATAAGCAAAAGCATGTCTCTGTCTTTGTTTCCTACCCTGACAGAAGGAACGCCAGGTGAGCTTGTTTCAGTTCATCGTTCAGGGCCAAAGGCAGCAGAAGCATGAAGCTTCTGTTCACACTGCGTGTGCAATCAGGGAGCAGAGAGCAGTAAATGTGTGTGTTGCTACTCGGCCTCTTTCCCTGCTTACCACAGTCTCGGATCCCAGCCAGGGAATAGTGTCACTGCTCATTCATAGATCTTCCTAACCTCAATAGATGTAACAGGGGGATAGTTATCCCACAGGAATGAATGCCCAGAAGTTATCAGTTTGACAATGAACATAGGCCTCGTTTGTTTTGCCCATCTTGTGAATGACAATGGTTTCTCCCTCAAAAACCACCAATGAAATCACTTTAACACAACAACCTATTGAAATTATGGCAAGAGTGTAAGTCATTTCAGTTGATGATGCCCCTAAAGATGAGACTGACCTTTTTCATGAGCACGTGAGATGGAAGATGACAGGGCAGGCAAGCTGAAAATTCATCTTCTGAGAAGGAGGGAGATGGATAAAAGGAAGAAAGTATGCCGTGGATTCATAGAGCATTCTTTATCACCAAAGCTTTCTAAACTAATAGAAAGGACAAAATAGAATTAAATTCAGAATATATGTGTGAAGGGAAAATTACTGCAGGGGCCATGCTGTACCGGTGTATAATACACCCCACACAGAAACAGTCCTCCTGTGTATTTTCTCACTTATTTTTGCCTCGATCCAGTCAAAGTTGGTTGAGCTGTTACCATACACCACAGTGTCACTGTACTACATGTGGTGCAGAGGGATCAGGAACTGCCAGAGGGCTAGAGATCTTTTACTAGGGCCCAAGTGGTCAAAGGATTGTTCCACCCTTCCTCACTGTCCTCAACATCAAGGTTTAGACCCTTAGCTGGTGTATTTGTAGTGTTAAAACGCCATGACCAAAAGCAACTTAGAGAAGCAGAATTCCTGAGTGGTAGAGTCCAGCGTGGCAAGGACAGTACAACATGGTAGTGGGAGCAGGAAGCAGCCGATATAAACTGAGTTGACCAGGAGTTTAATGGTAGGACTCGTTACTCATGCTGCCCTTGGTTTCCCCTGAGGTGAAGATGCAATGTCCAATGTGCATCATTTATAACACAGAGTAGTAACGAAGGGGAAGCCTGGCAGCATATTTCTAAATGTTCACACCACTCATCCAATGGTATCGTATTGTAGGGTTTTTTTTTCCATTTACTGTGAAAGAATTTTATGTTTAGTCCTCCAGTTTTCAATTCATTGATGTTATTTTATTGATTATATTTCCAAGAAGGTAAATTATATAAAATTATAAGCATGTGTTTAAGATGCCTGTCTGAATAGAATGGTATAAGTAGTTGAAAGTACTCTTTTTGGATATATACTTAAATTGGCTTCCATATAATTTAAAACCTTAACTAGTATGTCAAGTGTTTTCCAGCAAATTGTTTTTTTTTTCTCAGAAATTGACATGTCTGGAGTCACTAAAGCCTACATATTTCAAGGTTATGCAATAAACTAATAAATATTTTGTACATTGCTTATAATTTAAGTACATCCAAGAACAGGAAACTCAGGCTGATTTTTGGAGAGAGCTTTAAAATTACTGGAATAGGCAAAAAAAAAAAACCTTATTTCTTTCATAATGTTTATCTTGTAATTGAAAACTTCAAAGAGAAGTCTTCAGTCGGCTCCATTGGTCGCAATGCCTTCCTGCTAATTAAGATGATTTCTCACTGGGTACTGGGTACCCTGATTGCCTTTTTGGGTTTTAGAGAGCCCATAATCAGGCATTGTAATTTGTATTTGCATCTGCCACAATTTTTTGTTATTATGGTTAGGAAGGGCCTTTCATGTTGAGTCTGTTTCTAAGTAATTTAAAACTTTTCAAGACAGTTCAAAGCGTGATTCACATGGAGGAAGTGGGCCCCTCATTTGTGATTCTGGCTCCTCAACTTTGAAGAAAGCACACTGATCTCTCTGTTAATTGAAATTAAAATGTGTAAGTTCCTTTGCGTTTCTGAATGAGAAAAGCAAAGGGCTGGTGAGTCTCAGACAAATACACAGAAGGATTCCCAGGGCGGAGGTATTATACGTCTGCATAATGTGACCTCTTAGACTTTTTTAGAAAATAAAATGCTAAGTATTTACTCATTTTAAAATACACTTAGTGTAAGAACTGAAGTGCAAATAGCATATCTAATCGTAACACTTACAGAGAGCTGCGCATATTCTGATTTCTGATGTGCTTCCTTTCAGTGACTTTGTTTCAGTGACTTATGTATATTTGAAAACATACATAAAATTTAAAAAGTGGATTTATAATTTTTACTGAGAGGTTTTTTTTGTTGTTGTTTCTTCTTCTGTCATTGAATCAATACCTTCTTCCCCAGGATTTGTCATTACAAAGCAATGGAAACTACACACAGAGTTTCACACACAATTACATCAGTGTGGCAGGAGGCATTGTTCTATATGCCACAGTGGCTTTCTTTCTATTTAATCATTATCAAAAAAATCACACTACAAATGGCAACCTATGCTTGAATATGTAAGCATATCACAATTTAAATAATAATCATTCCTTTATGAAGTTTTCATGTGTCTGATGTTTGGTGTCATAAATACCTCTTTAATTGAGGTTGTGTGTAAACTCTGTGAGTTCAGGTGGTTATGACAAATTCCCAGGGAACAGAGTCATGATTCAATGACAGAAATGTTTTTAAAACTCTTAGTAAAAATTGTAAAATTGCCAGGTGCAGTGGCCCATGCTTGGAATATCAGCATTTGGAGATGCAGAAGCAGGCGGATCTCTGTAAGTTCGAGCCAGCCTGGTCTACAAAGTGAGTCCAGACAGCCAAGGCTACACAGAGAAACCCTGTCTCAAAAAAAACCCCTAAAACACAAATATATATACATACATATATGTATATATAATGTATATATATTTATATATGTATATATGCATATACACACAGATATATGTATATATGTATATACTTTAATATTTACTGGCACAATAGTAATGTGTAGAGCAATAAGAGGTGATTTAGGTTTAAAACTCTACAGTTAATGAAATCAATGCTGGGAAAACAAATGCATAAAGGAGGTAGGGATGTCTTGTGAAATTGAAGAACTCTGGGGAAAATAGTTAACAGCCCACTAAACAACACAATCAAGGGTAAGGGTAAGCATGCAATAATTAGTACACTGTCTTTTGAAGAAGAGATCTATATTTTTGCATATGCTGATGAATGGTTCACCTTTTATTATTGTGCTATAAGAGAAACGGAGGAGGAATGGATCTGGGGAGGGGGAGGGGACCAGGAGGTGCAGAGGGAGGGAATATATGAGAGAAGGGTGAAAGAGAAGGAGAGACGTACTCTAGATACGAGAGTTTTGGAACACTTATTTGCTGCAAATAAATATATTTTGTGTGTGTTCATCATCTTTTAGTGACTATGCATTTTCAACAGTATTTTATTTCCTTATAATTTAAATTTTGAGAATTTTTATATACAAATACACCATTTACGTATTTTTTACTGCTCTATATTCCTTTCCACATCCCACCTCCATCCCCTACTTTTTCTAGAATTCATCTTGAACACTTTTATGACTGCTAGTTTTATGAAGTAGGCTTTATTTGTGTTAGGGCTACACACAGGCAAAGCATGCACACACGCGCGCACACACACACACACACACACACACACACACACACACACACACACACAATCATATAGTATGTGGATTAGTCTCCCCCGAATCTTCCTTATCTGCCTTCCATCTCTATCCCTATCAAACCCACTCCCCAATTCTACCTGTCCCCTTTACACAATTGTGGTTTTTGGTTTTGTCTTGTGAGCCATTTGGTTTAAGCAGGCCATCGGTGTGACCATTAGATTGGAACTGTTCCCTGGAGCTTGGTGGAGTCAGGAAGGCAGTGATTTCCCCCTCTCCGTAAGTTTATAAACAAATAGACTGCATCACACACAGTGGCTTTGGACAACATAATTGTGGTTTTAGTATGTATTTATCTAGAAGTCTAAGGCATTGTAGGGAAAGGTGAAGCTGTGTTTTTCTTCATTTTCTGCTGTGTGTTCTTATGTAAACCCTTTTTGACTCTCTCTTCTCCCCTTGCTATTTCCTTTACAAGGGTCTTTGTAACTATATTGTACCCATTTCAGTAAAGCAAACAATTGCCCTCCCTTCTCACCCTTTGTTGACTTACATCGGAAAATGAACTTTTGCCATGCATGGCTTTCATGGTTTTGATCAGTTAGAAAACACCATCCTTTGGCGATGGCATGGGCACCATGCAGTGATTTTCTTTCTGTTTGCTCTGTTTTAGTGTCATTGGTTTTTATGAATCTTAAGGCTGACTTATTCACGTACTGCCTTCTCTCTTCTCCTTTCCCTATGTATCAGTTAAAGAGTTTGCTGTTTACTGTCTAACAAAAGGTGGAATAAGACGAATCATTCCTGTCTGTGTTGCTGAGATCGATAATTTCTATCGATCTAGATCTGTTTCCATCTTCAGTGACACATTTCCTCCTGTAGAATCCAATTTGCTACTAAGCTTTACTGTGAGATAATTTCATTTTTCCCCCTTGGATCATGGTTTCTTCTTTGTATGTCAAGATCCATTGATTATCCATTCAGTAGATGATTTGTCAAATATAACCTAAATTATGTTTTGCTGTTAAGCTAATTCATATTGTTTTCACATTACCTTTTCAGTTCTTCCTTTACAAGATACAAAACATGTCTACTGTAAATGACTAAAACGAACAGTTCAGAGTTAAAAATATCAGTAGGATGTGTTTTTTCCTAGACTTATACAAATCTGCCTTATCCCATTTCTCAGGATTTATTGTTGATTCTGTCACTATTTTAATTTTTGGGATATTACAGATTTTAAGGTAAGGACTATTTCTTTAAATAGCTTTAAAACATAGAGATTATTGTCTAACTTATGTCATAGTTCCTCAGGTTAATGTCTTTCTAAAGGCTGTGAAGTCGTTTGGGCATTTTTCTTCCTCTTTCTTTCTTTCTTTCTTTCTTTCTTTCTTCTGTCGTGACCTTTTGTTGGTACTGGTAAGAATCTACGTCCACTGAGCAGAGATGAAAAAAGGCACACACGTATAAGTACTCTTGGTAAGAAAGGGTATTTAGTGTTTCAAAGTCTTTATCTTGTCCTTAAAAGGAAATCCGTAAACACATTATAAGTAAACTTTTGGTGAAATTTAGATTTCTTATGCAATTACTAGAAGGAGAGTTGTCAGATAAACTCCCTCCCTTCCTTAAACTGCCCTACTTTATTTTGACAATTACTGAACATTATGCCATGGGACATAGAGATAGAGAAAGAGGGATGGTTCTAGATGGGGTGAAGTTGTATTTGAGAACACGATATTGTTGAACAGTAGGCACAGCCTAGAAACATAAAATACTAGTGCTCAAAGAGCCCCGTAGCAACAAACTCAAATCAGTCCCATCGGAGGAAATGGAAGCGGGCTTAGCGTCTCTGTAAATGTTGAATTATATGGACACTCGTTGGAGAAGTACCACTGCTACCATTGTCATTTAGACTTCCCACAGCATCTGGTGCAGCGGGACTTTCTAGCACGCTGGTGTTCAGAGGCTAATCCTTGCTGAAATGGGGGGTGGGGGAAGCAATAAAACATAATGAAATAGCTCTGTGGAAAGAGAACGATTGCAAGAGCTTGTGTGGGACACTGTGAATATTAGGAGACCTGGAAAGCGGACAGCCTATAGATGAATCACACCAGGCACACAAAGTCCCTGTCACTTCTGGTGCTAGAAAGAGAGTGGTGCCATTTAGTCCTAAGGAGCCAGGACGTTAGCTAAGTGATGGAATTTCGGAGACATGGCAGCTTGAGAAGGCCTTTGGTTGCCTTTGTCATGAGGGTTGCGAAGCAGGAGCCAGGATTCTGAAAGGCAGTTAATTAACTGCATGAGGAGTGGGCCTGTTGTGTGGCTCTTTGTGTGAGTCAAGGAGCTAGAGGGAATGAAAGCACAGACAAGGATTAGCCACCTCCCTAGAGGCCTCTAGAAAAAGAGAGAGATGCTGTGCTAGGTTTCCATTACTGTGGCAAAATATTTGGGATGACTGGCTTTTAAAGGAAGGTGTGTTTTGGCTCACAATTTCAGTCAGCAGTCACTTGGGCATTGTATTTGAGCATATGCCAAGGCAGTGCGTAGTGATGGGGCACGCCATAGAAAAAGCAAACTAGAGGAGTGCTAGAGTCCTGAAAACCTTTCCAAAGGTGTGACAGCAGTAAAGGGGTGCTAGGGTCCTCATAATCCCCTCAAAGGCATGACATTAGCCTTATTCCCACAAGGGTCCACTTCTTAAAGGTTCTACCATCTCCCAATAATGCCATGGGCTGGACGCTAAACATTTAACACATGTGCCTTCAGAGGACACGCGAGATCCAAACTGTAGTGCTAAGTGTGGTAGTGCAGGCCTGCAGTCTCAGTACTGAAAAGGCTGAAGCAGGTGGGGATGAGGGCTCAAGGTCAGAATTAGTTGCGTAGTAACATCTTTTGATAAGAAGAAAAAAATAACAAGATTATCACTAACAACAGTGTGTGTGTGTATATATATACACACAGAGAGATGTATGTATGTATATATAATATATACATATATGTATATATAATATATATAATTTCTTCTTTGTGTGATATGGAACATTATATTGATTACATTTTTCTAGATGTACTGACAACTATTCCTAACACCCTTGGCTAAATTATCTATCATTTACTCAATAAATTATATTGTCAAATCCACAAAGTCATGTCCTCAGAGGAATGAGTGTAAATTTTTTCCTATGTGTTTCCATTCATCATCTGTGTTGGTATGCAAACACTAGTATTTTGATTCTTTGTCTAGTAAGGATGGTAAAATTTCCATTGTTCTTTTGTCTTCTTTCACACTATTCTAATTATATTTGGGCCTTTGTTTTTCAAAATTAGTTACAGTGTTGATTTCATAAGTATAATGGGGTTAGATTTGAGATCTTCAAGTTTCCAGATAACTCACTTTTGTTTATTTATTTTTATCACATTATTTACTGAACCAAATTTGAAATAATTTGAAGAGGTTTATGTAAAAAAGTCTTGTCCAAGTTTTCGATTAACTAAGGGTAGGCTGTACACTTAACATTAGTAAATTCAATTTAGAAATTGGTAAAGTATGTGCTTTGCCCTTTTTATTTATTTTTATTGTTCTGAAATCAATTACTTAGTGGGCATAGATTATGCAAAGGAAAACTTTTGTATTAATTAGTCTTGCATGAGGTCTGTCAAGATGGTTCAACAGATAAGGCACATGCCGCCAAGCCTGCCACTTTAACTCCTGGGATCTATAAGGTGGAGAAAATCAATTCCTGCAGGTTTTCCTCTGACCTCCATATGCCTGCATGCCATGCAACCCCAACATGAAAGAGACATAAATATGTCTTCATCTTTTCCCTGACACAGCTGTAACTAGATTTATACTGGGCATACATGGTATGGTTCTTCAGAAGCTTTGCATACTTGACTTATTTGTAGCTATGATTTCTTCAAGTTCTTGTTGGCTAATGATTTGTACTGACGTTATCAAAGGCTGTTAGTTATCTGCATTGAGTTTAGGGGTAGCTTTCTGAAGTATCACTCACCGACTCTTGGCTCCTCTTTGCCTTGTTTGGACAGGCTGCCTTGCAAGTCGGGGGTCACGGAGAAAGACTGCACCAGTGTCGGGAAGTGATGCTCCTTACTTACAAGTCCATCCCCATGCAAGTGGACGGGGAACCGTGTAGGTTGGCACCAGCGATGATTCGGATCTCCTTGAGGAATCAGGCCAACATGGTCCAGAAGAGCAAGCGGAGAACCTCTATGCCTTTGCTCAATGAGTGAGTCTGTGGTTGCCTTCCTGGGTGATGTGGAGACACTGGAAAGCAGATTGCAGGAGCATGCGCATGGTCTGGGGACCTCACTGTGTTAGAAAGGGGAGGGAAAAATCAGGAAAGCACCATAGGCCCTAGATCACTTTCATGGGGACATGTGCACTTTTACCTCATCTATTTTATAGTTATTTAACCCTCTTTTTGGGTAATCTTGGCTATATGTAAAATAGATGGTTCTCCTTTGTTGATCTCTTGGGTGTATACTGTGTTCAGATGAACTGGTTTTAATACTTAGTTTGCTTTATGGAGGTCTGTTCCAGGCGACCTTTTACATTTCATTTCGTTCTGTGTGTCAGCGAGTGGTCCCTTTCTCCATCTTTCCAACTGGGGTCCCATGTCCTCTGATGCTTCAGCTCAGTTTTGCCTTCTGAGGCAGCATCTCTGGTCCATACTTAATTCAACTGACTGTGCCTACTTTTAAATGCCAGGTGTCCCTTCCTTCCCACACTCTTTTCTTTTTCTAGGTGTTTTTAATAAACCAATTCAAGGTAAGGCAATAAAGAATAGGTAAAGTAGAACATGTGTTCATTTCCTAGTGTACTTTACTCAAATTAGCGGCTTAATTGTCTGCTTGGGATTGGAGACGTAGCTGCAGAGAGAAGAGGATGTGGGTCATCATTTTGAGTACCCTCTAGAGATCTTGTCACTACGCCTAAGGTCATTTCAGGGCTTAGTCTTGGGTCATTCTCTGTCACAGTGAGGGACCTCAAAGGTGCGCCTCCTGTTTGCTCTCTGTGTTGCATGGTTACCTATTGTACTGAATGGCTGGCTTCCTGGAGGTGCCTGCAAGGAAGGGGCATGCTTTGCCATGTGTTCATGAAGTCAAGGTGAGACTCTGCACAGATTCCCAGAATATCTGATGACGCAGACGCCACTGCTCCTGTCACCTCTCTCCTTGGCGGCGGCATATGCTCAGGAAGAATGCCAGACAGCGCTCTCTAGGCACGTCGGCTTCTGGCATCCGCTTCTAAGTCTGAGGCTGGCGTGAGAAGTGCGCTTCCTCTGCTTGCGGAGCCTGGACTTCCTGGAGCCCTGTCCTGGTTGTTTCCTGGAGCTTCCGTTTACTCCTTTACTCTGAGTTGATAGTTCTTGCTTTATTTACATTTTGCAGCTGGCAAAAAAAAAAAAAAAAAAAAAATTAAAACCCCACTCCTGGTGCATTGCTGATGCTTTTCCGTCCTCGCTGCCTTTTCCTTCTTCTAGGTTGAAGACGCATTTGTTGATTTTATATGTTTAAAAAAAAAAGGCGAGATGTCAACAGTTGTGCGTGGTTCTCCATATTCTGCAAATGTTAGTCAAACCATGATACACTGGTTGGGCAAAAACCTAAGAAGTAACGAATGGGAAGCTACCTCTGAGCTTACACAGTGGCCAAGGTGCCTAGGTCACTTGTAGATCATCGGTGGAAAAGGAAGAATACAGCTCACCGAGTGTATGATCACCAAAGTGGAGAATAAGGTCTCCTGACCTTCGTAGATGTAAAACTTTTGAAGTGTTTAGTCTCAAACAACTTTTATGCTTTTGTCAAAAACAGAATTTGTTTTCTCTAAGTAATCCTGCTGATTAGGACTGTTGGCTTCATTTACAAGCAAAATAAACACGCACAGTTTTCTGTTTTGTTTTGTCCTCATGGCGTGTGAGGCATGCATATGATATTTCTTGCACAACTGTACAGGCCTCCAAGAGCAGCCTCACCTAAAAAAAAAATCTTACACTTCCTAATGGACTGTGTTCCCATGATAACAGACCCAAGGCACACGCAGGACCCACACACAGTGGCAGACAGAGCACACTATTCATTTTTCAAAAAATAATTAAAAGCTGAAAAATAAGAAACAATTTAATTGCTATATATAAAATTATTATTCAACACTATAGTCAAAAGAAACCAGTCCTGACAGTACATTTTCAAAGAAAAAGAAGTGAACCTGGTAGCCATGTCATACTTGTTCACTAAACCTGGATTTCTCTCTCCTTAATCATTTTTTCATCTCTATAGTTAGAGTGTGTCTCTTTCATTATAAGGCATTTCTTTCTCTCTTTCCTTTTTTTGGATCTAACTTCTTTTTCTGTATTTTCAAGTAAAGTTTCAAGTTCAAAGTCAACCTTGGTTTTTAAGATTTTTTTCTTTAACCTCCCATCCCTGTGGACTTCTGTCTTGTCCATCATTGTGTGATGGGGGAGATATTTAAAAGTCATGTCACTCCTTTATCTCTCTAACTTCATTTTTCTTTCCTTCTTTGTCTTCTTCCTTCCTTGCTTTCTTGCTCTATTTCTTGCTTAAAAAATAAACTACAACTGTTTCTTTTGCTTAGTCTTCCTGTATTTTTTTTTCTTACTAGAAATAGAAGACAACCAATGTCATAAGATTTTTAAAGGCACAGACCTTTGTGTGTGAGCATATTTAGATATATGTGTGTTTGTGTGTGCATGCATGTGTGCATATGTTCTCCATGAAGGGATAGTAGCTGCTTGGTTCACCCAAGGAACGGCTCTTTTCATCCGTGTTACCTGGGAAGACTTGCTATTTTAAAGCTGTGCTTCCCTAAATAACAACTTCTTCTTCTTCTTCTTCTTCTTCTTCTTCTTCTTCTTCTTCTTCTTCTTCTTCTTCTTCTTCTTCTTCTCCTTCTCCTTCTCCTTCTCCTTCTCCTTCTCCTTCTCCTTCTCCTTCTCCTTCTCCTTCTCCTTCTCCTTCTCCTTCTCCTTCTCCTTCTCCTTCTCCTTCTCCTTCTCCTTCTCCTTCTCCTTCTTCTTCTTCTTCTTCTTCCCCCCTTGAATGCTGCTGTGTCTCACACATCTGCTCTTTCTTTGGGATGTTGAATCTCAGATCTGTGACTTCAGCCTTGGCCCTTTCCCCAAACTAAAGACTGTTTTTCAAACACTGTAATTGACAGATTTTCCTCAGTGGGGTTTTGCGGCAACCTCAGATTACTAAGATGCTAGGATACGGCTAAGCATCAGACCCTTAACTCTAGTGCCTGTGCATCCCCTCCATCCCGTCCACACCAGTCTGATGCTCACCCGTGTGTTCATTCATCATGCCTCTCACTCGCCCCCACTTTCCTGCATCTAGCTGGCTAACTAGCGCTCTCCTTGAAACCCATCTTCAGTTCATCACTCAGATCTTTGATGCACACCATCTCTTCTGTTCACTAGGAAACGGCTGGTGTGCGCTTACAACCAATTCATTTCCAGAGAGGGGACCTTGCTGCCCCTCTCTCTTCAGAAAGATGTCTTTTCTACTATGCTGATTAGAACAGTCTTTCTAAAAGTGGAAAGCTTGTGTTCCCTCTCGTCCCAGGTGCTTTTGGTCCTTTCCATCTTCATCTTGATCTCCTTTGTCCCAGGGAACTACAGCCTTTTTTCATCATCTTTATTCTTTTGCTCCTGGGTCGTCTTCTCACAGTGGCCTCCCTTTCTCCTTTCATCTGCCAGTAGGCTCACGGTGGAAAACCCAACTCACACATCACTTTCACCAAGAACCGTCCTCTGGCTAATTCTAGCCGTCAGTTGTACCTCTCGGTCCTGTTTCCATCACATCATCTGCCTACACCGTGATTCCGTCATCTGCTTGCTGGCCTCTGCTCAGCTCCATGGGGAGGCCCTACATGCCCAGGACCTGTCATCGCCTCTGATGTGCTCACATATCGAATTGGTGACTCACAAGTAGATCTCATTATATTTGTATTTCTGCTACATTTCTTGGAAACGATGAACAAAGTAACGGCTACATAAAATCTTATCAATATAGAATGTCTTGAGGATATTTTATTACACGTGCAGGACAAATATTGAATCATTCAGATATGATTATGTGACTAATTGGAAGGAGTCTCCATGAGCAATAGCTAAGTAGTAGAACCTTCACAATGCCATTGTGCCTGCATTTCCTATGAAAGGAAAAATATTTACCAGAAAAATAATAACACTTTTATTTGTATACACAAAATAAAATGTGTTCACCAGCTCCATATTGGAAAGGGACCATATACTTTATTTTATTATAGCATATGAATCTACACAGACTACGAAGCTGGATAAATATTTCCTCCACAAAATGTCACGGAGAATTTTTTTTGGCCTAGGATTTTTGCTAACATCCTAACAACAGGACAGCCCGATGCATTTCACTAAGTTCTGTATTGGGAAGCACCAGTGAAAGCGATTAGAAGCCGAAACTAACTGGTGTGGAAGGGAACTCTTGAGCTGGTTCCTTTAACTTTGTCAGCAAGTGTGAAAGGGGGTCATTTTGTACAAAGGCAAGAGCTCCAGCCAGCTGACTTTGAACTGGGCAGCTGGGATCCATCATCCTGGGCCACTGAGGGGTACTATTAATTTTTTACAGAGAGTCTTTGAAGATAACCTGGTCAGAACTCTGGCGTAAAGTCATAGGTGACCTTCTGTGATAATCTATGTACCTAGTAGACTGAAACTCTGGGGAGCTGTTGGCCCTGCACTTAGAGACGTTTAAATGAGAGCGGAAAAGAGGGTGAACGTACAGAAGTGAGGATGAGTTTGTGAGTTCAGCTTGTTAAATTGTGTCATGTCTATTTTCTAATAGTGTTTGTGGACTCTCTCCATCACAAAAGAGTGAAGGGGAGTTGCTCACGGTTTTACCTTTGTGCCTAGACTATGGGTGAACTTTAGGCATCCGAGGGGTGAAAATGGGGTGTTTTAAGCTGCTGCTGGGGGTTCTCAGAAAGCTCTTGCTGGTTAGCTGAAGGAAGCTCAAGGTTGCTGAGTCCCTCTTTTCAAGATGGCTCTCTGATGGGACCTCAAAGACAAGGTGCAAGGATGAAACTGGCTCACCTCCTCAGGGAGGGGCCAGTGTGCTTGGTTCCCACTCTCCTATGGAAGCCTGTGCCTCTGCCCTTGAGTTGTCCTGGAGCAAAGGTGTCACTGACAATGCATCCTGTGCCCACAGCCCACCCTCTCGCCTTGGCCCCCGCGCTCCAGTACGTGGCTTGCCTGGAACTAGCCGCTTCCATGTGTCCTGTTGGCTTCATTGCTATCACCGGCTTCTCTGGATTATTTCCATGGCTGGCTTGATTTTCTTTTTTTTTTTTTTTCTTTCATTGCTGTTGGTGATGCGCTCATTTAATTTCTGTTTAAACTTTGTGTGTCTCTCTTTTTCTCCCCGGCTTGTTCCTTGTTTGTCCACGCTGTCCTGCTGACTCTGTCTTCGCTGCCCATTCCCTGCTGCCTCTAGCATCCATCAGGTGCAAGCTGCGGACCTGCGGCGAGTGTCTGCTCCCCCCGGCTCCTTCACCATGTGAGTACAGTGCCCTTCTGTTTGGACCCTCAGTCCCCAAATTCTTCTCAGGGGTTGATGGCCTACGCCGTCCTTTTCCTCCACAGGTCTGCCGCTCGGATGAAGGAGCCATCTAATTGTAGATGCTCTCACACCCCTATTGTGACACGGACGGAGAGCATTAGAGCTCTTTGCGCTCTGTATATCTCCACTCACCATGCGTCTGCACTTTCATCTCTTTATGAACTATTTCCGGGCCCTTGGCTATGTGGGTTGGTGTAACAGCTATGCTAAGCATCACCGTTTTTCAGAGTCTGATAGGACTGTTAGACCAATACCATTACAGATCTATCTGAGGAAGCGCTTATGGCCATAACATTATGTGTGGAGCTCATTTTTTTGTGTGCCACAGCTGTTGCACAATAATCAATGGCCCTGAGCATCCCTAGTTAGCAGAAATTATTACCGTGCATGCTTAGTGGTTCATCCTCAATGTACGCCAGTGAAACGAAAAAACAAAATGGAATTGGTGCTAAACACTGATTTGTCTCCGTATAATATATATTACCTACTGTTTATTAGGTGTCAAGTACCGTGCTAGGCGCTTTGTGTCTGAGCCTCAAGTATGCGTATGTGAGAGCACTCTCTGCTGCGTACATGTCCAAGGTCACAGACTAACAAGTCATACGCTGAGATTTAAACCCAGGCAAAGAGGTTTCTAGACTCATGTTGCCTTCCATCTGTCTGGAGTCTGTGCATTTCCCAAGACCCAGCAGAGAGATCACCCGTTCAAAAAATTTTCTCCCTGATTCTTGCTTTCAGAATCAGTCACACCTCATTGGAGTTCACTGTTGATGAATGAATCTGATATAGGTTTTGAAGTTTAATTTGGTTTTCAGTGTCTGAACTCTCTATGTGTCTATAATCCCACTCCAGATTTGTCATACTTGAAGTAATTGGTAATATATATCCCTGTGAATCTTTGCATTCCAGACGTATTCACAGAGCAGGGCAGAGTATTGTGAGACCCAGCCATAGTTAGACGGTGAGGTTAGTGAGTAGGAAAATATGTGTATATGAAGAGCTGTGTAAAATCTGAACTCTAGAGGTGTTACCAAGTACTTCCTAAAATTTAGTTACTCAATCTTATTTTGGCTTATGGATCTCATTCGTTAGAAATATATATTAGCTGAGAAGTGTTTCTTTTTCCCCCTGGCTGAGTGAGTGCCAAGCACTATTTAACTCTGCAGACCCTAGTAATCATCGGCACAACCACCGTGTGCCTGCATGGAACATGGGGCTTATAATTGAACAGTCAAAACCCAACAGAAAAACGGTATTTCTTTCCCACTCTGCTGGCACTTTGAGGGTAAAATTCCCCACTCTGTAGGTTCCTCAGTAAACTTGTCTTCAAAGACTGGCTGTCAGCCATCTGATCATGCTCTCGGTGGCTCCATGGGCTCAAATCAAAGAAATGAGAATGTCAGCAACCGAAGGGCACGTGAGAGTGGTTGTTTGGGCGTTGTGTCTTAAGTGGGACTGCCTATTTGGTATTGCAGGAGTGGGTGTGCCACAGTGAGGTATTCATTTCCATAGAGTACAGCAGGCAGTAGGGGTGGCTACTTAAAACCTGGAGCAATGATATGAAAATATTCTGTGTCCGTGTCATACCGTTACAGCACAGGGATGTTACATCTCCGCGTGGCAGATGGAGCCGTTTGTGTAGTAAGAGTTGGTACAGCTGGGTAGAATATAAAAGCCAGGTGGTAGAACCATCTCCAGTAGACCATGACCATGGGGACAAGTCCAAGCACAGTGATGCATTTTGTGCCTTTACCTCACGAACAATTGTGACTTAGCCTGTTCTAACCATGCTGCTATTTGAGAGGCCCAGACATGATTAGCTCACTGACATTGCTTTGCTCCCTCAACTGACCCATCATCCAGACCTGGTATCCCAAACTGATGATCACTTGGTTTTCTGTTTCTGTCAGAACACGTTTTAAATAAATGCTCTTTGGATCTTTGGAGGGGCGTCTCTGTTGCTCCTAAATCTAACACTGTCCCTCTGAGCTGACCTGAAGTACCCCTTTCTGGAAAGCATGCTTTTCTTTAGTTTCCTGGTGGCTTTTTTTTCTTTTTGAGGAAATCAAGAATAAATGTGTTGATAAGAAGTCAACACAGATTGTTAGGAGTCGTGGCCTAATACTAAATTCCAAACACATAACATTTCAGCACTATGGAATATTTTTAAGATTTATTTTTATTATTTTTAAAGTGTGTGTGTGTGTATGTGTGTGTGTGTGTGTGTGTGTGTGTGTGTGTGTGTGTGTGTTGGAGGTTGTGCACATGAATGCAGGTGCCTGTGTAGTCTAAAAAAAGATGATTGAATCCCCTGAGGCTGAAGTTACAGGTGGTTCTAAGCCACCCCAATGTAGGAGCTGAGAACAGAGCTCTGGTCCTCTGCAAAAGCAGTACATGTACTTAACCACTGAGCCATCCCTAGCCCCTCCCATTATGCAATATTTTGGTCCTTTATGGCCACGGATGAACTGATGGATTCTTAAGTAAAACTGTTTAACGCCCCATTCACCAAATGAAGCAACACTAAGCCAAGAATATTTGCGTATGTACATCCTCTATATTGTAGCTTTAAAAATTAATAGCCTCTATGTAATTAAGTGTCTTAATAGGAAGTAGTTATCACTGGTCACGTGCCCGCTGCATTTCTTAAATTGTGGATAATAGTGTTAAATCTTTCAGCCAGTTGCTCTAATTTAGTATCTGCTAAAAAAGCATATGAAACCTCAAAATGAGGCTTTCTCAATTTCTTTCACCCATTAGTAGCCACTTTTCATTGGGTAACATTTTCTTCTTGCTCTTCCGGCATAAAAATGAAATAATGTGATCCATTTACACTTGACTCACCATTTTCATCTTTCAACACTGCTTACTTCAGACACCAGATACTCTGGGATATTAAAGACACTGAGATCAAAGGCTACGTTTCTTGCCCCAAGGAACTGAACACACCAACCACAGACCTAATTGAGTTGGCTACAATGAAATTACAATACAGCATGAAGAGACTCCAAATAGAGAGATCTGAGTTGTCCTTCTGTGTCGGCAGCTTTTTACTGGGTATTTGTCACTGTTGGTTGTGTTTTATCACTATTTAAAATTAACACGCAGCAGCACTGTTACTTCTGGTGCAGTCTCATGAGTTTTCAAGCAAGCGTAAATTCATATAACCATCACTGTCCCTGGGACACAGGTCATGTCACTAATTTTCCTCTACAATACTGGCCTGTAATCCACCCCACTGTCACCACTTAGCTCTCATCACCCAATGTCTAACAGCCACTGATCACCACAGATGTGTGGCTTTGACAGTTGCACAAATACAGAATCAAACACTACATAATCCATTTCAGCTGGCGTTTTTGACTGAACATAACATCCTTGAGATTTATCCACGTTGTCACATACATCAGTCATTCGTCGGTTTTTATGTCTGAGCTGCATTCCACTCTGTGGCTGTTTTCATTCACCCACTGAAAGATACCTGGGTTGCTGCCAATTTAAAATGGCGGTTAAGATGGCTCAAACTTTTAAGAAGTAGATTTTGTATAAACAAAAATTCTCATTACTTTAGGATAAATGTCTAGGAATGAGATGGTTGGATCCACATGCAAGTAGATTTGGTTTCCTTAATAGGAGAGCAAATGGGAAACTGTTTTCTGAGTGGTTTCACCATTTTGTCCTTCTCTCAGTGATGCGTGATAGTTCTCCTCACAACCTACTGCTTCTGGTGCTCAGTGGCACCATCGTTTCAATTATTGATCTCCAGTGTGATTCTGTCCCATGATAGTTTCGTTTGTGTTCCCAAGTGACTGAGTGACTGAACATCTTTCCACATTCTTACTTTCTTTATGAAATGTTCAAGTCTTTTGGCTTTTGTTGGCTTGCTGGCTGGCTTTTGAGCGGGTCTCTCATATAGCCTAGGCTAGCCTCCAGCTCACTATACAGCCAAGAATGACGTTGAAAACATGGTGCTCGTGCCTCCCTCTTGAGGAGTGGGTTGCAGGGGTGTATCACCTGATAGGGTATATTTGATGCTAGTCATTGATCCCAGGGCTTTGTGTCTGTTAAGCCAGCATTCTATTAACTTAGCCAATGTCCATAGCTCTTTGTTTACTTTTTTTAAATGTCTGCTTGTTTTCTGCCTGTTGAATTTATTTGGTGCTTATTCTTCATCCCAGGCCTTTCAAATATTCTCGCCATGTGTGCCTTTTTTTGTTTTCAGTCTTATAATAATCCTTTGTACAATAATCCTTTTAGCGGTCAGTCATTTTTTTCCTTTGCATTTTTATTATGTTTCTTTTTTAACATACACATTTGTATTATTACACACGACTAAAATGAACTACATCTAGCAGGAAGAACCATGAGAGTTATATGAATGTCACATTCATAGTGATTTGGCTATTCGTATTTGTCAAACTTGAAGTAAACATGTTTCCTATCTTGTTGGGTCTAAATTTCTGAATGAAAATCAATATCCATCATATCTCATCCCCCATTAACTTAAATCATCTATATTGATCTAAAAACATCTTATCCCATAACCAACTAAGCTTGATTGTAAGACTAAGCTATCATTGGGAGGTGGTTACAAGTTATTAATGGTCTTATACAGAGAGAAAACTAGGTTGGATTCAAGGATATCTCTCTTTTCCTTTATCTTTCTTTCATGGTCAGTTATTTTTAAAACAGTATTTTTATTTATTCTTTGAAATTTTCATGCACATATTAAAAATATTTTGATCATACTCACCACTCATTCCTCCCCCTCTCAGCTCTCTTAACACACCTTCCTCTCAGTGATGTGCTCTACTGTTTTTCCTTTCCTTCCTTCCCTTCCTTTTTCCTTCTCTCCCTCCTTCTCTCCCTCCCTTCCTTCCTGTCCCCTTCCCTCCCTCCCTCCCTGTTTTCCTTTTTTCGTCCTTCTGTGTAGCCCATTGAGTCAAATTAGGATGTAGGATCATCCACTGGGACATGGACAACCCACCAGTGACCGTACCCTAAAGAACAATGCCTCAGTCTCCACCAGCAACCATCCTTTGACAACAGCTCCCCCGCGAGGAGTAGGGCCTTGGGGACTCCTCCGCCATGTATGCTGGAGTTTTAACTGACATGATCTTATACAGGTCTTGTGCAGGTAACCACAGCGGCTGTGAGTTCATGCATGTGTGCAATAGCCATGTGCTCTCCACAAGACAGAATGTTTTCGTCCTGGTCCTTCGGCTCTTCTGTTCTTTCCACTTCCTCTTCTACGGACTTCACTAAGCCTTGGATGGGCCAAGGGAGTTAATACAGATGTCCCATCTGCTGCTTGCTTATGTTTTTGAAAATCTTAATGGTGTTTTGACTGGAATTGTACTGAATCTGTAGGCCAATATAGGAACTCTTAAGGTTTTGTCTGTTTGTTTGTTTGTTTGTTGTTCTATACTGAGCCTTGTAATCCTGGAATGTTTTTTTTTTTAATTCTCCATCATTATAGTTACTTTCAATATATAGATTTGTGTATGTTTTAATGGATCTACACTTAGTTATTTCATTTTTAAAATAGATTTTAATGATTTTTTTTTGTCATTTTAAAGGTGCTGATTTTCAGTTTCTCATTGATAGTCTATAAAAATAATGTGGATTCTTATGCATTGACCTTAGATACTGTGGCCCAGCCTAAGAACTCTTTTTACATTGAATTTGGTGACATCCTCTGGTCTATTAATTAAAATAGCTTGGCTTAGTTTATTCCAGTCTGTATGCCTGAATTTCTTTTGCATTCTTGTATCGGCTAGGGTCTCTAGTATGATATTGATAATAAGAGTGATCATTTCCTTTGCTGTTGACTTTAATAATTTTTTTTCACTGTAAGGTTAATTGTTAGAGATCCTTCACTAATTTGCTTTAATTTGTTTTATGTGTGGGTGTTTGATTGCATGTATGTCTGTGTACCACATGCATTCCTGGTGGCAGCTGAGGCCAGAAGAGGATGTTCTATCTCCTGCGATTGGGATTACAGATGGTTGTGAGCAGCCTGGTGGGTTCTAGGACCCCAACCCAGGTCCTTGGTAAGGCGGCCAGACTCTCAATTGCTGAGCCATTTCTCCATGCTCAGTTGTACATTCCTTCTGTTGAAGTATTATCTATCTGTGAAGGGTTTTTTTTGTGTGTGTGTTTTTTCTTGTTTTGTTTGCAATAGATTCTGGCATTCATTTGTTAGAATTTGCCAGTGAGTGAAATCATTAGGGCATCAGGATTTTTCTTTCAACCTTTATTTTTTAACATTTTATTGATTCATTCATATTACATCTCAATTGTTATCCCATCCCTTGTATCCTCCCATTCCTCCCTCCCTCCTGATTTCCCCCTACTCCCCTCCCCTATGACTGTGACTGAGGGGGACCTCCTCCCCCTGTATATGCTCATAGGGTATCAAGTCTCTTCTTGGTAGCCTGCTATCCTTCCTCTGAGTGCCACCAGGCCTCCCCATCAGGGGACGTAGTCAAATATGGGGCAAACTGTAGGTCAAAGGAGCTGGAGAGAGAGAGTCAGCAGGTAGGAACATGTTTTATAACTGTCTGTGACTCAGTTTCAGAGGACACAACAGTTTCTTCTGGCCTCTCTGGGCACAAGGCAAGCACATGCTATTCATATATGCATGCAGGCAGATAGTAGTTTTTTTACACACAAAATAAAAGTAATAAATAACCCTTTGAGCAGTAAATAAAAATATTTAGGAATCTCTAAAACTATTGGAGTTATTTATCTTTACCTTGCTGAATTTTGTATAGTTGTTTGATATTTTCAAAGAATTTGTTTGTTTCCTGTATATTGGCAATTAACATGTATGGAATTATGAAAAGACTTTCTTTATCTCTTTTATTTCTGTGGAGTTTGTGGGGACAGTTGTCTTTTATTCATGACATTTGTAATTCAGTTTATCTTTTGAAGTTTTTGCAGCCTTGGCAGAGTTCCCATGCCCACAACTTGTCTGTTGCTTACATTGGCCTGCCTGATTGTTTTTCTGTTTGAAATGTACTTGAACTTTTCCCTTTGTTACTTCTGCTCATATTTGGTTCGTTTTGTTTAATCTTTTTCTGGCTCATTACAGAGTTCAAGTATTTTTCAAGGGACTATTTGTTCCCCCCCCACCCCCCCCACCCCCCGACAATTGACAGGATGCAGTTCAAGTCACAGGTTCTGATTGTCCTCAGAGTTGTAGCTGCAATGGCTACCTTGTTTCCAAATGTTTCTTGGTGTTCTTCCACTGGTCAACATGTCACCAGTATAGGACTCGGGCAAGGTCTGTCCTCTACTGTTGACCTAGATGCAACCCAGAGAGAGACCTTGTGTGCAGCACAGAGACCTTTGTGGAGCTGATTTCTCAACTCCTTCCTTGGAAGTCACTCCTCTCTTAATCCTTCAACCAGAAAAGTCAAACTTCAGCGACTTCCCTATGATACGTGTTTCCTGCGATGGTGCTTGTGCCTAGTACTGTGCCAGAAAGAGAAACAGAAGCAAGGCAGGTTGGTTGCACCCCCTGGGCGTCATCACAGTTCCTGAGATCAGAAAAGAAATCCTGTCCTAGAAGTTAGCAGTTTTAGCTACCTCAATGCTTTCGTCGCGGTTGCTACCAGGGCAGTGAAGTGGCCCAAACCGGAAGTGTGAGTGGATGAAGGGGGAAAATTGAAGAGAGCGATTGCTTTTCAGTGAGTCAGCATTCTGAGGTGGTCTTTTCTTGACCTCAAGTTGGAGCCCATGCTTTCTCCCAGGACTCTCCCTGTCTGCTCCTGGCATCCACTCTCAGGCTGGATGCCGCCTGCTGGGAGTCCAGCTATGGTGTGTGGGAGGGAGGCAGTGAGGAAGCTCACCGGCGGGGACGAGATAGCTGAATGCTGGCCTCCTTCCCCGGTCTGTTGCTGGGTTTCTCCTCCCAAAGGTCCCTTATGGCTGCCTCGCTGCTTTATTTGGTTCGGGAGACAGAATGGTCCACAGCCTTTCTTCTGTATGATCGCCTGTGTCCCCTCTACCAGGTCCAGAGCTTCTCCCATCCCTGGGACTACTGTCCCCTGCCTTTCCTATTGCCCACTTCAGCTACTCAGCACACATCACAGCTCAAGGCAACAAAGCATCTCTGTGGACACCAGGGCATCCTGACTGCCTCTGACATATGTTAAATGTGACGCACCATGCAAAGTTATATTTATACCAATGTTATAATTCAGACGCAAACAGGGTCAGCCTGATGCTAACTTACATGGGTTTCTTTGCTGCCTTAGGGAAAGCAGAGCTAGACCCAGACCCAGAAGGACAGTGTAACTTGTCATATTTGACCACGGGCTGAATGCGATTCAGCTTCGCAAAATTGATTTTGATAAATGAAGGCTTCCTGGAAAAGGAGTAAAGCAAATGGATTTTCCCTGCGAAAGTAAAGGTTTTTGACAGAGAGAGGGGACGAGATTGTTACCGTGTCATTTTTAAGGTTCTGTTTTGGGTTGGATTTAAGAATTCCATAGTTGAGAAACTGCAGATGGAGAAGTGAAAACCTTCAGTCTTTCTGACTGAAGGGAACAAACAGTCCGTCTGTGGGCTAATGTCTGCATGCCTCTGCAGAGGAAGGAAGATCATCTCCACAGCTCATCAGAAAATACTGTGATTGTCTTCTTCAGCTGGCCACATCAAAGCCTTCTTCCCGACCTTTTCTTACCCTCGTGTCGTGTTTTATGGAGCATCTGCCTGCCTTGTTCATGGAGCCCTGACTCACTAATTAGAAAACAAGACTTGTTATTAGAAGAACAGCTTTTCTTTTCCTTCCTTCCATAAACTCCTCTACTTCAAGAACAGTATCAGGAAGAAGCACAGATACTGTTGGGCAGAACACAGAAACCTACAACGCATGTCTCTGTGATTCGTCTGGCTTGCCTCTGATGTAAAATGATGGTCCCGAAGACATAGTTTGACCCCACAGATCAAGGTCTTAATGGAAAATGCACAAAACTTAACGAGACCCTCAGGGTGAGTGGCACTCACTGGCCAGCTGAGCTTCTAGAAGGGTCTGAGACAGAAAAAGTCCAGATACAGATTCATGCATATTAAAATTTGTGTGATATTTCTGGCTACAACAACAACAACAACAACAACAACATCAACAACAAAACAGTTTTGGGGCATACTAAAAAGTTTAGGCACCCCAAACATGTTTTGGTAGTTTGCTCACAACTGTTACTTTTGTTATATCCTTGTACAATTATCTCTGAACCGTAAGGTCGGAGATCCTTTTCTGTATAATCTTAGTGAGCCTGCGTCACTTTTACAAAAATAAAAGGAGCCAAGAGGCTTCTATTTTAAAAGATCAGGTGAGAACAGCTCTGTTTATAGAATTGAGAGAAACTCGAGTCGGGGGTCAGACGGTCAGACACGGTTAGTTTCACACTTTCTGGAAAGCCAAGCTGTTTGCTCTCTAATCCTCTACGCCGAAGAATCTGCCAAGCTTTGCCCGCTCCTGCCTTTTCCTTCCTGCCTCTCCTGACACTCTCACATTTTATGTGTTATGTGCCCAGTCACTTTATTCTACTGCCCACCATTCCTTGATTCTTCATCACGGCTGCAGAGTCATGCTTTCCTGTGCTTGTCCTCTGCCACCCTTCCTTGCTAGCTCCCATGACGGATATGCCAAAGGGAAAATCATGAGACTGCCTCCAAGCCAGTGCCCAGGCTGCAACCCAAATAACAGCCTTCTTTGGTCTTTATTTTATGTATATTTCCCACTGAGCTTCTTCCCTCTGTCTCAATTTCATTCCTCTTAGGGAGACGTCATGACAGAAGGGCAGGGACAGTGAGGTCTCCCTCCTAACTTGACACTCCTTTCCCTCATGACAACACGCTTCTGATTTAAGCATCTGGACACCCTTGCCTTTGTACAACACAGGCCATGGATTCATCATCCTTTTGCATTTTGCTTTTAAGACAATTTTGAAAATACAGTTGATCCTTGGGATTCCCATCAGCCCTGAAGTTCTGTTATAGGAAATTTAAGGCATGGCTCTAAAGCCCATTAAAATTTGCCCCAAGAGGAGATGTCAACAAGATTGGTCATGGGATTGCAGTGTTATTTTATTTTATTTTTATTATTTATTTATTTATTGGTTCTGGGTACTGAATAGGAGGCTAGGCTCTGTACTGCCTTGGAAAGCTTAGCTAAGGCCTTGTCATACTGTAAGAACCCGTGAGGGTGTTTATACTTGGTCAGAGAGGTGGTATATACTTCCACTGGGTTAAGCATCTTAGATTGTGACCAGCCTAGCATCTTAATAACTGCATTGGGTAACGAATACTGTCATGCTTCTTTCATTGATGGAAGGACTGAGAACAAATGGTAGGAGGCTTGCTTTCTAATGTACTACCAGTCACTAAAGTAGATTTAAACAGAGGCCTTTCTGCTTCGAGGATAGTAGTAAAGACTGTCCCTCTATAGCACTAAGATGATCTCGATCCTAAATACAAACACTGGTCATTTCCAATGTGTGTATGTGTGTGAGTTATACATTATAATCCAATTGCATCACATATGCTCTTTTAAAGTAAAAATTGGATGTGTGTTATTAAGAATTCAGTTTTACACCTTTTAGATATTTGGTTCTTTTTTTTTTAATTTTTTTTCTCCTTTATTAATTTATTCTTGTTACATCTCAATGGTTATCCTATCCCTTGTATCCTCCCATTCTTCCCTCCCTCCCATTTTCCCCTTATTCCCCTCCCCTATGACTGTTCCTGAGGGGGATTACCTCCCCCTGTATATGTTCATAGGGTATCAAGTCTCTTCTTGGTAACCTGCTGTCCTTCCTCTGAGTGCCACCAGGTCTCCCCCTCCAGGGGTTCTTTAGAGAAGGTTTAGAAAGAGACCTATGCATCTAGATGCAGTGAGAGTCAGCATCGGGCTTTGCCAGGAAGGGTCCTGGGTACTTCTTCCTGCAGTGAGGGTCAGCATCAAATCCACTGGGAAGGGTCATGCTTCCCTCTGCAGTGAGGATTGGCGTCTATGCCCTCCTATTGCTGAGGTCAATACAGGGTTCAGGATCTAGTACACTTATGTAAAGGACCAGTGCATTAAGGAATCACTGGGTGCTGGAAATTATACCAGGTTGCGTTTAACATCTATATTTACAGGTGAATTATTCATATCTATGTGGGTGAATGAACAATCTTAGGACTCAGCACTTTTTATATAGTAAAAGTCCGCTTCACGAGTAAGGTGAATATTTGGGGCTGGTTTTTCTGGCTTGGATGTGTAGGGCATAAAGAGCCATTGTCAAAGTCATCTCCAGCATAAGAACCTTTGAAAAGGTTTTGCAATCATACATGAGCTAAATCTATTTACTGGGTAAGGGAAAGGAGTGAGAATAATTTATGTGTATTTTTTAGAAAATATATTTTGTGGGGTTTTATGTTGTTTATTTATTTTGAGGGTATTGTGCACGTGTGCAATCACATCAGTTAGAGAGCATGGTGGGAACTGTGGGAATTTTTTTTCATAGTATGGGCTCAAGAAACAGTACCCAGGTGCTCAGGCTTGGCAGTAAGTAGCCTTACCTCCCTCTGAGCCCTTCTGCTGGCCCGCACAAATACAATTTTAAACTATAAAAATAAATTATGACTGGGAGGTGTAGTTCAATGAGTGACTATTTAGCTAGCATGTACAAGAGCCTGGATCTGATTTTTCTGTGCTGGGAAATAAAATTCGAAGTCAGTAAACACAAAGCCATGGTTTCAAATTTTCTGTATAACATGTCTTCTGTCAGGAGAAGTTGAAATTGGGGTCTGAAGAACCACAACAGGAATGTGTCGAATTGGCAGGGATTTAGGGGCCATCTTGATTTTGGGAAAGTGTGTGTGCGCAAGCAAGTGTGTGTGTGTGTGTGTGTGTGTGTGTGTGTGTGTGTGTGTGTGTGTGTGTATGCGTGACTAACTGGTTGAAGACTGAATCTTATGTCTAGCACTTGCACTCATCATTTAATTATTAAAAATAATCTTTATTAAAAGGTATAAAGGGGTATGAAGGAAATAGTTGTTTTATGTAAGTAGATTTTCAGAATTCATTATATGGGTTCAGAGTGAGGTTGTTGGCGTGTCTCCAATTTCATTTTCTATAAGGTGGCTGAACATGAGGCATTTTAAATTTAGTTCAAATCTGAACTCCTAGGACATCGTTGTAATGAAACAGCCATGAAATGAATTGAGACTGTGAATGAAAAGGGAAGGCTTCTTTCTGGTCATCTCCATGAACAGCAGATTTATTTATAAATGGATTCTCCTCCCAGGAAAGAAACCTTAGGACGTTACAACAGTATTTACTGCGTTTAAGAACAAAAGAGATATATTTCACTCTTTGCTCCAGCACTATAAAGTACCAGATGCCTTCTGACACAGATAACAGCAGGAACATATCAAGAACAGTTTGTTTTGGGCTGTTCAGTAGCCTGATTTTTTTTTTAAGGGGCTGGGCTACGTTACTGATGTGGTAATGAACCACAAGGCACATTTCGTCCGGGAGAGAGTTTGAGTTTAATTAGAATAATTCAACTGAATTTTCCTGGTCTGTCATAACTTGCATGAAATGAAAAGAGAGTATATTGCAAAAGGCATAAGAAGAAAATACTGGTTCATGCATCTGCTGCACTGAACATTCAATACTTTGGAAAACAACTGTCCACCTGGAGCAAAGAAATAATACAAAACAAAGAAGAAAACATTAGTTCCCAACTAGTCAAGATAGAGTAACTTTATTTGATAGCTAGATCATCTATTTCGAAATCTGTTTCTAAAATATTTTCTGGGTCAGTGAGGTAGCCCAATTGCTAAAGGCACTTCTTGCCGTGCCTGCCTGAGGATGTAAGTAGAAAAAAACGAACTGCACAAAATTGTCCTCTAAATTCCACACATGTGCTGTGGCACACATGTCCAAACGTACATATACACACAAACACAATAACAAATAAATAAGTAAATAAATATATTCTAAGTGTACATAAAATATTTATGTATACTTTTTAAGCATTTAAGAAAAATGTTCCTTAGGCAACTTTTCAATTAATTCTGTCAGCTTTATTAGTTACTTTTCTCATTGCTTTGTCAACTATCTGAGAGGAAGCAACTTAACAGAGGATGTGTTTCTCTGGCTCAGAGACAAGAGCACAGTCTTTCCTGGTGGGTAAGGCATAGTGACTAGCACCCTAGTCAAGATGTGGCTGGGATGAGTGTGCTCTTGTTTGCTCACATCTGGGCAGCTTGAGAACAAGAAGGAAACTACGCCAGGGGTCATCCGGCTTCCTCCTTTTTCACTGTTTACTGAGCCCTGACCTAGAAGGTGGTGCCGTCCACTGGAGAGCAGATCTTGCTGTCTCATTCTGTCTGGAATCCCCTTCAGAGACACACCTCGAGGTTCTGTATCTCTTAGGTGATTCGGAACCCAGCCGAACTGGCAGAGAGGCTTAGTCACCACATCTGGCCAGTGCTGACTGGCTGTTTTCTTCATCTAGAACAAAGCAGGGACTATTCTCCACTGATCTGCTGATCTTCCTGGGGAAGCAAGTCTAATATAGGATTTTTCAGTGTCTCGTTTCCATAGGACCATGCATTCTGATACACACATTCCCATATTTCCTGACCCAATGAGCTTAAAGGATGACTCTACGAATCATTCTTACTATAGAAAAATTGTCAAGGCAGGGTAACTTTATAAAGATAAGAAGGCCTTAATTTTATTTATTTATTTATTTATTTATTTATTTATTTATAGCTCACAGTATAGAGGCTAACTGTTTAAGCAGCATGGCCTGGGCTGTAGTGAGGGCTCACCTTGACTGCATTATTTCAGACAGACGGCGCTGGCAGTTACATCTGTGCTAAGTGAGGCCAATGAGCCTGGAGTCTAAGATCCTTTCCAAAGCCAGTGCTCTTATCTGACCTCCACTCCTGCCGTGGCCACACAAGGATCCTCTGGGAATGGCCCACAGCAATACTTGTATTGATTTTTACTCTGTTACTGCTTCATGTTTGTTGGCTATTATTATTGCCTTGATACACTATTTTTGGTCATAAACAAACAAACTTTAATTCTTGTTCTCTTTTTCTGTATTTTTTTCCCTTGTATAGAAATAAGAAGTATCCAAAGGGTCCTAGAAACCTACAAGTAGAGCATTATGGCAGGTGGATCTGGGCCCAGGGGTCCCGCTCAAACTATGGCACCAGCCAAAGACAATACTTACAGTAAACTTCGAACCCCTACCCAGATCTACCCAATGGACAGGAAATTCTTCACAGTTGAGTGGAGAGTAGGGTCTGACTTTCACACGAACTCTGGTGCCCCATATTTGACCACATCCCCTGGATGGGGAGGCCTGGTGGCACTCAGAGGAAGGACAGCAGGCTACCAAGAAGAGACTTGATACCCTATGAACATATACAGGGGGAAGAGGTCCCCCTCAGTCACAGTCATATGGGAAGGGAGTAAGGGGAAAATGGGAGGGAGGGAGGAATGGGAGGATACAAGGAATGGGATAACACTTGAGATGTAATATGAATAAATTAATAAAAAATAAAAAAATAAGCATTGCAACAGAAAGATGGCAATTTATTTTGCCTAACTTTCTGGGCATATTCAGTCAGATAACACCATTTAGTTCACCCAAGGACTTTGAGAGGTTCAAAAGGGAATATGCATGCCTGTACTTGTAACCTTAATCCCAGTGCTCTTCCTGGTATGTGTGAAAGGCCACACACTTTCTTCTGTGAAATGACATTTTAAAAACTACACAGATCAGAGCACTTCCCCCGGCCCTGTACACCTCTCCACCAAAGGAAACACTATTTCTCAGTTGTGAATATGATTTAACAGGATAATAAAACAGTCTGGGATAGTAAGCCCAAGTGAAGCCTTTCAGACAGCAAGTAAATTTGAGATCTTTGTTTGCTAAATAGACACTGAATCCTGACATAGAAAATGTCTAATCCTGAGCACAAGAGAGCTACAGTCATCCTGATGCTACAGTCATCCTGATGCTACAGTCATCCTGACGGTGTTTGAGTCCCATTATCCCATTACATCTCATTGGCTCCATCCCAAGAACTCCTTAGTCCCATGGTTCTCCCTCCGGCCAGAACAACAGAACACTCACTGCCATTGCATGCTACAGTTGTAGAAGTACCTCAAGCCAGCATTTGATCCGAGACTTGTAAGACATTTTTTAGTAAAATGGATTTGCTTCTTAAGGTGAAAATGATTTTGGCCTGGTAAGTTGGAAGCAAAGGGACTTAATTCTGCACTCAAACTCGGTTCCAACTCTTACTATGGTTTTTTTTATTGTGATTATGACAAAGCTTTAATTTAATTTTCATTGGTGTATATTCATTGAATGTGGTAATAGGTTACATAAGGACATTTTCACTGTGTAATGTGCCTTAGCCTACAAATATATAATGTATTGTTCTCAACAGCTCTTCATCTCAGCTATTTGAATCTGCAGAACTCTATTACCAAAAAAATGCATGTTTTTTTTCCTACATTGAAATCTGAGCCGTCCTCATTTCTAATGTGTTTGCTTCTTCTTCACCTCCCATCATGGCATTCCTCTGTGTTCATGCTCTTCCAACACAGGACATTATATGGTCATGTACTTAAAGACATTTTTCCTTGAAGATTGTCAAGGGATTCCTTGAATTACCAGCTTAACAAATAGCAGGGCCAGGAGACTCCACTCCCGTGAGGATAAAATTTGTAGATGTATCTAATCACAGGTAGAGATTCTTCTCCAGTTGTCTGATAACTATTAACATGTTCAGAGCTTATTATATATTGTGAGACATAGAAAGATGGCTGTAAGTGGTGGCATCCTGGCTCAAAAAAAAGCTTATGATTTCCCAGGTAGGAGGAAGCAAAATTCTCTCGTCTTGATCATGTTTCCATTTCAAACAATGTGCAATGGGATGGGGTATCTACCTGCCAGGAGCTCCTCTAGGTTTGGTATGATGGTAGTATTTTGTTCTGTGGGAGGTTTAGTAGAAGGATCAGGGAAGCGCAAGTCTTAGAAAGATGTTTAGAAGAAAAGGAAGGTACAAGAGAGAAAGACGGGACTTCCTGGAAGTCAGAAGACAGCTTTCAGTGAAGTCCAAGTGAAAGAGAGCTCCTGGGAGCCGCACCAACCACAGTGTGAAATGATGTCAAAATGTGAGTTAGGGAGAGAGCTGAGGATGGACTCCGCCTGTGGAAATGGAGGAGAAGGGAGAAGTGGAGACAAGACATAGCTGTGAACCTGTGGAGGGGGAAGCTCTAGTGTGGCAGCCAGCTGTTCAGGAGCCTACAAAGTAAATGTGACTCTTGTGAATCTGCAGGAGTGGCAGTTTGATGTGGTGCAGATGCTGGAGTTTGGTGTGGTGCAGATGCTGGAGCTATGTGTGGTGCCGATGTGGTGGTTTGGTGTGGTGCTGATGTGGTGGTTTGGTGTGCTGCAGATGTGGTGGTTTGTTGTGGTGCCAATGTGGTGGTTTGGTGTGGTGCTGATGTGGTTTGGTGTGGTGCAGATGTTGGGGTTTGGTGTGGTCCAGATTTTGTTTTGTTTTGCTTTTGTTTTTATAGAACCCAGGGGTGGCCCACCCACAATGTGCTGGGCCCTCCTGCACCAATCACTAATTAAGAAGATGTTCCTCCACAGGCTTGCTTGCAGCCCAATCTGAAGGAGGCATTTTCTTAATAGAAGTTTTTCTCCTCTTAGATGACTTTTAATTTGTGTCAGGTTCACATAAATCCATGAAGCACACCCTGTACTGAAGCATGGACAGCCTGTTAGGATTGTGCCGGAACATGTGTCTCATAATAGGATCGCATGACAAGCCACCACTAATGTAATTTTTGTTGTTGGTGTTATTTGAGACAGGGTTGGTTTTTTGAGACAGGGTTTCCCTGTGTAGCCTTGGATGTCCTGGACTCAGTTTGTAGACCAGGCTGGGCTCAAGCTCACAGCAATCTGCCTGCCTCTGCCTCCTGGGTGCTGAGATTAAAGGCATGTGCCAGCACACCCATCTCATTAATGTAATTTTGGATTATTCTTAATAAGATTCAAAGACTTCTGCCCACTTTTGGGTTCTTGAGGCATTGCTCACCCTCTGGGCAGAAGCTAACTGAAGATGAACGCTCTGTATGAACTGGTAGGTGTCAGAATTCCACTTTACACCTCTACTCAGAAACCTTGGTTCAATTTGGTTTTGCTGAAAAAGCGTTCTTGGATGTGTCTGTAGTTAGGTTATTTTCAATGTCAGTTTAAAAATGTCCAAAGGAAACTTCCAGTAATCTCTAGAAATTCCTAAAGGAACCTTTTGGTTATAATTGTGTTTAGATAAAGCCGTGCTTGACAGCTAAAGAGTTGGTGGTCAGTGTTGTTCATGGATTACTATAGTGTAAGGGAGGTGGATTGTTTGCCTTTTTGGCAAGAGCTCTAGTTCTCAATTCTTTTTTCATCTTTGTGGATCCCACCTGAAATACCGTGATAGGTGGGAAGATCATAACTGCATGGATTTTTCTCCTCATCTCGAGGTCAGACAGAACACAGACTTGCACAGCCATGACAGACTTCTGTCTCGGGCTTGCAAAGAGAAAGCCCACTGTAAGGCAGCAGTGCTAAACCTCAGGGCCAAGCTGTGCTGGAGCCTGATGGCCATGGGCCATCCAGGACTCAAGTAAATAGTTCCTGGATACATGGGCAAGGTGACACTCTGGGTGATGGAATTGCAGGGAGGAAATGGTTCATTCTTCCTATTGTCTCACACTAATAATTAACGTTTTCATTATAGACCCTGGATAAAATAAATACTAGTCAGTGACTTCTATTAAAGATGAATTAGAAAGCCAGGCATGGTGGTACACATCTTTAATCTTAACACTTGGGAGGCAGAAAAAGGCAGATTTCTGAGTTGAAGGCCAGCTTGGTTGACAGAGTGAGTTCCAGGACAATCAAGGCTACACAGAGAAACGCTGTCTCAAAAACCAAAAAAGAAAAAAAGAATAGAGGAAAAAAACTTGAAAACACACTTTACTGTACCTAGACTATGCTTAAATAGAACCTCACATTTGCATGACTTATAATAATAATAATAATAATAATAATAATAATAATAATAATTATTATTATTATTATTATTATTATTATTATTATTTCCATTATCATTGGAAGCCTGAAGGTGGAAGGAGGCAGAGTTGTGATGGATTTCTGTTTTGGTAAAGAAAACCAATCTTCTCTGGTTCTGCATAAAAATTAATGCACCGGTATGATGAGTTTTTCAAAGGGGTGCACCTTGCAATGAACCATCTGAGAAATGTTAAGTAAAACAGAAAATTCACAAGGTATAGCATGTAGGATAGTTACATAACTTCAAAGGTCCTGTCTGCAACATAAAGTAAGATTTACATACTTAACATCTTTGAGTAAAAATTTTTACAAACATCCACTGTCTCTAATTGTCAACAGACTTCATAGATATGCAGCCCTGAACTTGGTCTTTGTCTCCATGTCAATGAACTTTCATCACGCTAAGGTTTGTTGTCTGATAGTCAGAGCTCCTGAGTGGCCTCAGCTCTCACCTCAGATGGGTCCAAAAGGACTGGGGAGGTATCTCAGTACACACACACACACACACACACACACACACACACACACACACACACATGTGGGGGATCACCATCAGCATCTCTGAAGGAACATACAGTAGTAATAGCCAGAATCCTCAATAGTTCCTGCCTCACAAATATGTCTGTCAGATATATTGGGCCAGAAGCCTGAAGATGATGCTCCAACATTATAGAGAGTTTTGGGTGACTGTTCAGGTAGCGAGCTGTCTCTGTCATCTTCTCATTTGGGAAGCTACTAACCTGCACTCCCAGCATACTCAGATAATCAATTGTATTCCTTCTCAAGTCTCTGATGAGACTGAAGACCAGATAGATAGTTTTACAATTAAGCTTAGTTGTTTAGGGGTTAAGATGTTTTTAGGTCTAAATAGATGTTTTAAGTTAATAATGATGAGATATAATAGATATTGATTTACATTCAGAATTTCACATGCACCAAGATAGGAAAGATGTTTTCTTCAAGGCTGCCAAATACAAATAGCCAAAACACTCTGAATGTCACATTTATGTAATTTCTGATTGTGTCATGGTTCTTCTTGCTGTAGGTAGTTGATTGTGTATATGTGTAATAATATAAATGTATCTATAAAAATAAAAAATATTTAATAAAAAAAGAACCAAATACAAGTTGAATGACAGGTTGCAATCACTACCTCACTAGAAAGGGCAGTTCCTAGATTTCTGGCTCCTTCTAGCAGTCTTGAGTGTCTTCTGGAAGTCAGGTTTAGGACTCTTGATATGATGCCCAAGTAAGTATGGGTGCCTGTAGATGCTGGCATGGAAGCATATTTCTTTATACGCAAGTTAGGAATCTATTCCATGCTCTATTAACTTCCTTGGCATAGGATAATTTTAGAAAACTAATGGCAGCTATTCCCCAGACTCCTGGGAACAGCTCTGTTGTCCTCCACTTTCAGTCAGCCAGTGATGGAACACTAATATAATGTGACATAGGGATAAAATTGAATTGCTCAGCTTTCACTTCATTTCAATGCACATTTTGTCCCCTATGTTTTAGCTTTCCACTCACTTGCCATTAGCTGGCTTTGTGAAATACCAAGTGGGAGAAGATTCATGAGTGTGGAATGTTATGACACCATCCAAGACCCTTGTTAGAAATGTCCAGGGAGATTCCTGTATCAGTTCTAAATTTCTTCCAGTGTGTGGAAGTAGCAGATGCTATTGTTAGGCAGACTCTTGTTTGGGAGAGAACTTATTAGGGTAATTTTTATAATGATATTAGCTAATAACTCTTTGATACTTAGAATATGCCAGGTACTTTTCTGAGGTGCCACACACACTGTCCCTGTGAGATTGATCCTGTGTCATCATCTTACTTAT
Organism: Acomys minous; assembly: GCF_964271855.1. Classification (NCBI taxonomy): domain Eukaryota; kingdom Metazoa; phylum Chordata; class Mammalia; order Rodentia; family Muridae; genus Acomys; species Acomys minous. The sequence continues at coordinate 70,496,537 of NC_140487.1, forward strand.
GAGGAAACCAACTTACAGATTAACTAGGAAGTGGAAGAACTTTGCTTCAGATCCAGTCAGTTGGCTTTGAAGTTGACTCTCAACAATTGGCTATGTTACACCCTTCCCCACAATAGATATAGTTAGGGGCAACTGCCTAAGGATGCTCTCCAGATGGAGTCAGGCCCTGCTGGTGAAAGGGAGCCCTAAGTCTGACACTGAGCTCAGAATGGCTGTCTGTACTAGGAGGACTACAACCTCAAACAACAGGATCCTTCCAACATTAAGTCAGCATTTAGTAGGGAGCAAAACACAGAGTAGCTTAGCTAGAAGGTTTGGTTTAAGACAGCTCCTATTGGTGTGTGTTGTAAGAATCTGTAAGAAGTTGGGAGCTGAAAGCAAGAGGAGGGTGGACGGATAAGAGAATTCAATGCTGGTTAGTGACACGATCATACATATTTGTGTGTGTGTGTGTTCAATTATCGATTGGTTTTTACTTAGCTGATCGTCCTGCAGAAGAAATTAAACAATCTGTCAATTCACCTGGGGTCTAGAAAACTCTATCCACACACTCGGTACTACAGTTTTATCGCAGTGGGCTTCATGGAAGTTTTGGAACTTAGCGTTTCCAGAGGGAACACATTGTGTTGGATGGAATCAGAGGGCAAATATGTGAAGACTCTGATGGGGCTGAGATGGGTATTACACACGGAAGTAGAAGGAAGGACTGGCCAACAGGTCTCTGAATTCGGTCTACTTTTGGCAACCACTGCCCTAACAAGGTCACTAGTCCTCTTGTCTCTACAGTACAGAAAACAACTAGAGCTCAGTGGCCTTTGATCCTCCATTGTCTCCAAACATTGTTTATCCAGAACTCACTCTGCCCCACACTCTCCTCCTCCTGCCATCTCAGAATGTGCAGACATTTCCTTTACATACACAGACTTCTAAGTCCTACAATTTACGTGTAGAAATTTAGGTCATGTATAGTTTCCCATGACTTTTACTATTGTACGTTGACTATTATAGGCGTAGTTACTAGCATTGTGTAGCTGCAACATGTTTCTCATTATTTTTCATTACTTGTGTCAAATTTATTACACAATAAAACATATGATCTTATTTGACTTTTTGACAATTGAATAGCACATATTACAATTGCATAGGGATGGTCCCCAGAGCCTTTTTCCCTACTCTCTGTTCTTAACTAAATTTTGGTTGCAGTAGATTTCTAGAAAAGGACTCTTCAGACATTTTTTTTGTCCCAGTAAACAGAATGTATTTCTGATTTACAAACAAACCATTTCTTTCAACCCACAGGAGATTCAGTTGTCCTAAGCTCCCCAGGACACTGGCCCCCGCTCCTCTTCTCTTACTTTATCTGACTACTTTGCTCTTGTCTTGCAGTCCCCAGTCTGTCCCAGATCGCCTGAGGATCCGTGTGAACAAAATCAGTTTACAAGACTATGAAGGCCTCCACTACGACAAAGAGAAGCTCCGGGAAGCCTGTAAGTTACCAGTACCTGAGGGCTGGTGATGAGTTGCTGTGGTCTCGTCCCCCCTGGGTTTTTGCTGAGTAGATTCATCAGTCCCCTTGTCCAAATATGTGGTGCCCAAAAAACAAAAAACAAACAAACAAAAACAAAACAAAAAAACAAAACAACAACAACAACAACAACAACAAAACAAATGGGGACAGTGAAGAAAAACAGAGAAGCTAGGCATTCTTTTAATTTTTTTTTAAAGATTTATTTATTTATTTAATGTATACAGTGTTCTGCCTGCATGTACACCTGCATGCCAGAAGAGGGCACCAGATCTCATTATAGATGATTGTGAGCCACCATGTGGTTGCTGGGAATTGAACTCATGACCTTTGGAAGAACAGACCTTGGAAGAACAGCTCTGAACCTTTGAGCTATCTCTCCAGCCCCAAGCTAGGCATTCTGACATGTATGCTCTTGGCTTAGGCACCTCTCCGGTCTCAGCTTTATATAAAATGAGAGATACTGAGGGTTGATGCATCCAGAAACTTTCAACCACTACAAATCTCTTCCTGATGCTTATACAATGCTCCCAGTGTGCTCTGGGTCGGCAGCAGAGTTATCCAGGAAGGTACATCAGTCCCCTCAGTTCCTGTGCTGTCAGTAGGGCTGTCATACCACGGTCCATGATACTGGAATGCCGAGACGATAGAGTGACTCATCTATCACATTATACGGGAGGGAGGACTGTTTCTGAAGTTGTGATCTGAGTCAACCTCTGAATTTCCTGTCAGTGTTTATCTCCCTTGTAGATGCTTGAATGCACAGCTAATTATTGATTTATATCATCAAACAGTACTTCTTGGACATTGTTTATATTCTGGCCACTATTTTACGTCAGTTCCTTCACCGTGATTGGTGTTTAGACGATATTGGGTAAAATAGATATTAAGAAATTGCTGTTGTGGTTGTTGCAAATGTTAAGGTTTGGGCTTCCCTTTTACTTGTGGGAATCAATAGTGAGATGCAATAAAATGGAGTAAGGGAGAGCAACACACAAGAAAACAGACATGAGTGTCACTGCAAAGAAGGGATGCAGTAGAATCAGCGCCTTCTCAAGTCCGGTGTTAACTGACTCACTGGGGACCTGGCTGGAATTGCTAAAAAGGCCACTAGTTTAAAATGGGGGAAAAGTGGTGCTGGGGAGGGAGGACCGCAAGTATCCCTGGGAGAGTGGCTTCCAAAATTCTGCTTACTTGACACTGAGGTGGCACAGATTTATCAAATGCAGATCCTGCACCCAGGGAGCATCGTTCAGTTGGTGCATGGGTAATGGGTGGAGGTGGTGAGTTCTAGGATCTGCAGGTGGCAGTGAGCAAGGGCCCGTTTCCTGGGAGGTTGTTCACTGAGCTGGCTACGAGGTTCTGTGGGGAGTCTACTTTCTCAGGTCTCTCATCTGCTGCCTGCTTCAGCCAGCATCCTCCTCCACAGGATCCGTACCTTTACTTTCCTCTCAGACTCCTGCTCTGTCCCTTACTCTTCTTCTTTTTGGTGGGAGGTGTGAACCAAAAGACAGAAGCAATTCTCTGAATCTCTGCACTTCTTTTTTTTGTTGTTGTTGAGAATCCATTTTGTGTTACGCTTTCTAATATAAATAAGAGTCTAAGTGACAGAGTAGTACAAAGTCCAATTTAACCCATTGCCAGACGAACACGCAGTCGTATGATGAGGAATTGCTACAGCTAACTACTCACAAAGAGCAGTGCTCCACACTTCCCCCTTTCACGAGTCTAAACTAATAGCTTCCAACTATTAAAAACAATAGAAGATACGTGCATCTCAGTGCTTTACAGTTTACCACCCACTCTGGAAAAATTGACTGGGATAGAGTTGGAAATTTTGGCTGCCTGGAGTTTTGAGGCTTATCTGTACCTGTCTTATCCTCTTTGTGCCTTTATCTCTCCATCGTTGCTGGAAGTAATTGCGATTTGAGCTTTTCCAGGAAGAAGACATTTCCTGGCAAGGGCTTTCTTGACTCATCCTATCTTCAATGATAAAACTCCCATCTGAGCAAACCGCTTAAATCGGGAACAGTTACTTGGCGTAAACACAGGACAGATAAATTCAGCACTATCTTTGGAGGCCAAGAGAATGACTACCCTCTTAAATGGGAACAGAAAGTGATCAGAGTCAAGATCTGAGTTTGGAAAAAAAAATATTGGAAGTAAAAGTTGCTAAGTCAGTCATTCTGCTTTTAATACATGGTGGTGATGCTTATGAACTGTGGGCACACAGTGAAGCCTAGTTTTTGAGGTCAAGGATTTACTGACCCTTATTCTTCTGCCTGGGACTACCTTGCAGAGAATGGCTAACAGAGCTCGAGAAGAGCAGGAGAGAACGCTAGGTCAAGTTCATGTGTGATGCGCATGCCAAAACACACATTGTCTCAGAAGCATTAAGGAAGTTTCTAGAACACATCTAGATAAAAGGGTCTCCAGCAATGTCTTTTGACCTGCATTCCAGAAAAGCAAAGGAGCTGAGTCTACCTGGGAGCATTCACTTGTTGGTAACAATGGTGTAGGGCTGTGTTTCAAATAATCGCTCCCTTTCTAGACGACACGCCCAAGTGACTTACCAGGCAGCATGGACTCTTGGCCACTACATTAGATTCTTGCATGTGTGCCTGGATGGTTGTTCTTAAAGCATGGATGTTTGTTGTCCAACAAAGCTCTGCTCCAGTCTGCCGCTTGGAGCCCCTGGTAATGCAGTGTGGCGGTTCTTTCATGGGTCTGCTTATTTCAACAGACAGAAGTACAACTTCACTGTTTCAGACACTTCCTGTCTCCTTCCCATGAAGCTCCATCTTTCCTGTAGACCCACCCCTACTATCCCAGCATATGGTATAAAAACGCTCTACATCTCCCCCACCCCCAGCACTTGTTGATAAATTTGATTATTATAGTCTCTTCACTGCTAGTTATGATTTATTAGTTCTCAGAGTAATTTGAATGAGGTCAAAATTTCCCTGTGCTCCACCCTAAGCTGATTATACTTTACCTTTGATACGAGCTAACTATACATTTTTAAAAATTCAATAAACAAATACAATCTTTGTTTCTTCTTAAAAAAAAAAAGCATTGGGGAGAATGAGGAAAGCTTTCTGGAGGGTACAGACTCCTAACTCAGGCTCCTCTGTGTTGGGGCATTGGAGGGGTTGGGGGTGGAGCTGTCACTTCTGTACAGTGACAAACATATGACAGAAATTTATGGGAAAAGGGAGTAAGCAGCCTAAGGTGACAGGGAAGGAGTGGGCTCTAAGGTCAACCAGAAGTCTGAAGGCAGTCTGGATTGGTGAGGCAATTGGAAGAGAATTGTAGAGTTTTGTATTAAAGGAATGCAAAGCAAGGGAGGGGAACTTTCTGTGACAGTTCCTTTCAGCATTAGTGGAGTTTCTGTGAGAAACCACAAAATGGAAAACTGTGACCATGTACAGGGGCCAGGACACAGGCCCAGGGAGAGCACATTTCTCAGAGTCTGTCCAAGCGAGGGCAGCAGGTTTGGGGAAAGCGCTGACTGAAGGTTACCTTTAAGAATGGGGAGGCCTGGTGGCACTCAGAGGAAGGATAACAGGTCACCAAGAAGAGACTCGATACTCTATGAGCATATACAGGGGGAGGAGGTCCCACTCAGTCACAGACATAGGAGAGGGGAGTGGGGGGAGGGAGGGAGGGAGGGAGGAATGGGAGGATACAAGGGATGGGCTAACAATTGAGATGTAATATGAATAAATTAATAATAATAAAAAAGAAAGGAACTTCATGTCACCCACTAATGGCTCTGCATCCCTTGCTTTTACAGCTCTAATTCAGAACAAAGCAAAAGCCCCACTACTGAGGTGATTTGTGTGTCCCCCAAGAGCTGTATCCAGCAATCAGTGCCCATGGTGAGGTGTGAAAAAATTGGTGTTTGGGAACAGTGACTGAGACTTGTCAAGGTCATGGTATGTAGACCCTATGACCAGATTTCAAAAAAAAAGGGGGGGGGGAGAAAAAAGGAAGGAAGGAGCTTTACTGGGAGAAAGAGAAAGAACCTTATGACCAAGTGGAGCAGTGGGACTTGATGTGGGAGAACACTAGAGATGTGAAAATATTCGCGAAAATGACTCCTGTAGAGAGCAAGGCAGAAGGAGCAGGCTTCCAGAGAAGTTCCTGGAATGCAGGGGATATCATGACTCTTACAATCACAATATTTTTTCCATTGAGATCTGTAAGTTCACATCAGGGCTTGTCCTTTATCTCAAGAGAAAACTGGCAAGGATGTGTGGCTTTATTTCTGCAGGCCACATATATAATCTCTTAGAGGGACCACTGTCTTAAAGTGGCAAGCCCATGTTATAACATTCTTAGCATTTGTACTTGTGTGTGTGTGTGTGTGTGTGTGTGTGTGTGTGTGTGCGCGTGCGTGTGTGCATGTGTGTGTGTGTGCGTGCGTGTGTGTGTGTGTGTGTGTGTGTGTGTGTGTGTGTGCGCGTGCGTGTGTGCATGTGTGTGTGTGGATGTGTGTGTGTGTGTGTGTGTGTGTGTGCGCGCGTGCGTGTGTGCATGTGTGTGTGTGTGTATGTGTGTGTGTGTGTGTGTGTGTGTGTGTGTGTGTGTGTGTGCGCGTGCGTGTGTGCATGTGTGTGCGCGTGCGTGTGTGCATGTGTGTGCGCGTGCGTGTGTGCATGTGTGTGTGTGTGCGTGCGTGTGTGTGTGTGTGTGTGTGTGTGTGTGCGCGTGCGTGTGTGCATGTGTGTGTGTGTGTGTGTGTGTGTGTGTGTGTGTGTGCGTGCGTGTGTGCATGTGTGTGCGCGTGCGTGTGTGCATGTGTGTGTGTGGATGTGTGTGTGTGTGTGTGTGTGTGTGTATCCATGCAGAGGGATAGGACACAGGCATGATTTGATAGGACAGGCAACTGAAGGAGGAGATGTAGGGGGTGATGGGTGTCAAACCTGAGTCTCTGGCTTTTGACCTAAGCTGGACCACAGTAGGATGGGATGAGCACTGCCAGTCTCATAGGGTGCTGCCAGGTGTAGGTCCCTGCAGCAGAGGCTGATATTCAGATTCTGTATGAAGAAGGCATTGCCCATTTAAGTCCATGTAGTATGTTGAATAATAGTCTGAATAGACTGAGTTATCAGGCAGACAATAGAGGGACCTACAGATATAAGAATCAAAATTATTATTTAAGGAATATTTACAGGTATGAGTCAGGAGGCCCATGAGCAGTTTTAGTATTAATTTTAAATCGAGTTTATTAAGGAGTGATGAGGTAAATAGAAGGGTGTAGTTTTTGATATTTAAAGGAAGTTAGGCGAGGCAGTGGGAAAGACATCAGAGTGTAAAGATGAGCCTTGGTGGAGTTGTTATGGCTGTCCCGTGGAGCAGCTCAGCGCTCTCATCACCCCTGGGCTAAGTCACATGCAAGGGATGGTAGAAGACTTTCCGTTAAAAAGGCTAAGATAACTCCACGAGTTTGGCTTTGAACCTGTGACCCTGTAACTCTCCAAGCTCATTGACATCCATTAGGATTCTAAGGATTCTAGCAGCACATACGCAACCTTGTTTCGCAACCATAGCATACATTAGTTTTCCTACTGGCCAGGCAATTCACCTTGGGCACCCATAGCCAGCATGGCCAGTAGCTTATCATATAAGATAAGGATGAGGCTGAGATACCAGGTAGGCAGATCTTTAGGAGAGACAAAAATTATTACCAAGTCTTGAAGGAAGAAACTCAGGGATCTTGAATTACTATGATAATTCACAAGAGTCTAAAATACAAACAATGGAAGTGATTTGGGACCCAAATAAAAAACAAAGATAGGAGGGGGGTAACAATTGTGTGCATATCAAATGCACAATTAATAAGGTTTTATATGCATCATTTCAGGATAATGGATGCTATGTGGGTGCCTATAATGTGTCATGCATGCTTTCTCAGTATATCGGTTCTGGACTAATGATATCAGGACTATACTCTAATTACAGTATTTAGGCATCTACACTAATGGCATTTTCTTGGTGAGTGAGTTAGGGGAGAATGCCAGCAATGTCTGTGTTTGAATCTCAGTTGCAACCTTGGCAAAGTAATTTAATTTTTCTGATCATCAAATCTTCCATCTCTAAAATGAGAATATAATTGAAGCCTCGTAGAGTGAAATCTAATCTCATATATAAAGCCCCTGATGCTGAACCTGGCACATTACTGTGCTGTGTAAATCTGCAAATGTGGGTACTGTGACATGAGGCTGTTATTGTTAAAGAGCTTCATTGCTCATCATCACATTTACCCATGAGTCTGCAAGTCCATGGACCGCATTCGGGGGTTAGCCTGACTTCAGGCAGACAATACAGCCCACCACTCTCCAGTTCACCTTCGCCCCTTGAAGAACAGACTGGAGGACATTGGACATAGTCATTCTATACAGTTTAGTTTCAGGACCCTTCACCTTCCTTAGTAAAAGCCCACAGAGAGATGCTTTGGTTTCCTTAGTAACTGGACTTGTATTTGCATATGATCTGGGCATCTCTTTCCCATTTGCTTTAGATCATTAGTCAGTTTGGCACTAAGTACAGGGCAAACACCATATAGATAATTATTATACTAGGTTTTAAACAGAGAAATGCTAAAAGAAACAGTTATACAAATTCACATTGCAAAAGATCAGTCTGGGAAGGTAAATGATGGGAGTTTTTTTTTTCCTCTGCAGGGGATTATTTAACTACTGTGGTTGGTATGAATTCTCAGAGCAGGAGCCTCAGCCAGGGGGGCAACTGTATTATGACAAAGTGATGGGAAGAAAGCGGAACGGTACTCACTCAAGTTGCTTTTATTACAACTACCTGCATAACAGCGTGCTGCAGTGCTAAGGTGCTTAAACGCATGAAGCGTGTAAGCACTGTCCTCATATGTGATTATCTGACCAGATGATTACAATTTCTCTTCCACTGCAGCTTTCTAGGTGCATCCTCTGACATGCCTCTCTGAAATTTTAAATTTCATCACTTTTATTTTAAAACTGCCATTTAAAGTAACAGGCTTCCTTATGGCATTTTCATACATAGTTACTTTTTGATTGGCTTACCGTACCACCCACTTGTATCATTCAGCCCCCTTCTCCCACTCTGTGTTTGTACCTTTCCATCCCTGGCACTCGGCTTTCCACATTTACAGGATAAGTGTCCCATTGCCCTATTCCTCACAGCCTCTTACCCGCCTCACATTCCCCTTTCTAGTTTCTTGTCCTTTATTTACATTTCCACATAACTATGCATGCATTGTTTTATTCATGTGTAATAATATAAATGTATACGTTAAAAAAGAAAGAAAAAATAGAAGTTAGCATCCTTATATGGGGGTGTCATTCCACTTTAGGTTGGTTAGTCCAGGAACTGCTTGCTTCCAGATGAGAACAGACGGACGCTGAGGTCAAAGGTCCCGTTTCTTTCTGGAATGAACAGAGCACTTTAGGGTGGAGTTTTCCAGTTTAGCTCTTTTAGAATGAAATTGCTGGTACCAGATGCCAATGGAGACTTGGGAGCTCCACAAGCCAGTGATGATTGCAAACATGTTACAACTCTTCAGTTAGCTGCCGTGCTAAGCACAGCAGATGATGTGGAGGGACACCTGAAATCAGCCAGAAGGTAGGCCTGGCGTGTGCTTCGGCAGCAGACAGCAGCAAGCTAGTGACAGAGATGGAGTCATCGCAGGCTTGACTGGCAGTCAAGCCCTGGGGCATCCAGCAGTGATTCTTCCCTAGAATAAGTGGAGTCTCACTGAGGTGGTGATGGTAGAGGAATGGCATGAGCACCAGTGAGCAAGCCAGACAACCTTTATTTATAAACCTTGGGCAGTGGGGAGGGGTTTTGGGTAAATGTAGGGCTGGAGATGCCAGGATATGTAATCTACGTACAGTGGTGCAGTACCTCATTTACACGGAGTAGCATGGTGTCCGATCACAAGAAGGAAAACACAGTACTTCATTATCCTATGAGTGTGGGAAGAACTTGTAGGTATGATTAAAGGTCATCTGCTGGAGGTTAGAATCTCCTTAGCATAGGGTGGAGTATTTCTAGGAATCTCCAGGTGCTTACTGAACAGGTTTTGTCAAGAAAGGATTGGGCCTATAATCTTCCCTGAGGGCTATGTGACACTCATTAGGGGATCTGGATGTCCCCAGATCAGGGGAAGAGAGAACCCCACTGAGAAAGGGAGTCTGTGGTAATAGAGTGAACTGAGTTGGCTATCAGGATGTGCCAGACTTCAACCTCTCCAGCAGCACCCTACCAAGGGTACATACAGTGTTTGTTTTCTTGAGCCTGGGCTTCTTTATCAATTCAACATTTTCTAATTCTATCAACTCTCTTGCAAACTTTATGAATTTTTATTCCAGAATGGCTTGAGAGTCATAAAGTTGTAAAAACACCATAGGCAGTGCCAACTTTACATACCACAATATATTTCCCAAATGCTAGTGTTTCATTGTTATTAACTAAACTGTCAGACTTTCTATTCCAGACTCCAATCTAGGGTACCACCTCTCCTGAATCTGGCACATCTGTCCAGTGTCCTCTGCACTGGTAGAGTTCCTTAAACCTGCCGCCAGTAACCTCGATGAGACTGGTATAATATCTGGTAGAATATGCTCTAATCTGTTGTGTGTGTGTGTGTGTGTGTGTGTGTGTGTGTGTGTGTGTGTGTGTGTGTGTGTGTGTTCTTTGATAAAATCTAACACCCTGTCATGATAAACATCTTAGAGAGATCAAGGATACGAGAGCCATACCTAAGCATAATAAAGGCCATATACAGCAATTCAATAGCCAACACCAAATTAAATTGAGAGAAACTTAAAGCAGTTCCACTGATATTAGTTCTTAAGCAAGATATTATACAATAAAAGTTAAATTGCATTAGACTTGAAAGGGTTTCCCCTGATGTGTTTTCCTAGTATATTGTCAAGGCTCCCTAGAGTTAGGATATTAACAAATTGTATAAGTCTATTCTGTCTGTAAATTTTTCTAAAAGAGATGTTTTTTTAATCAACTGTTTTATCTAACTTTCATCTCCCTTCATTTAACAAGTTGACAACAGGGCTGTTCAGTAGAGATTCGCCCTCATTCCATGGAGGTACACATTCAACTCCAAATCTGTCAGAGAGTCAAGTGACTCTAGCTTGTCCACTGAGAGTCACCCTCCATCCCTTCCCAAGTGTGTTTGTGATCATGGCCATGAATTGACAGTTGCCCAGAGTTTGGGGCCCAGTTCCTTTTATTGCCTTCTTTTATCTTTGACTGTAATGACATTTATCATTCTATTTTTAAAGTGAAATACTGGTAGGCATACTGATAGTTTAAGGCATATTGTGCTATTGCTTTGAGCTAGGAAATGTCTTTACTTTTCCACTAGTCATAGAGTTTAACTCTCCCATCTTCCCTGTGTGTCTAGGATGCTTAGCCTCATCTCACAAGGAAAGCAACTGATGTGTAGAAACCCTTAAGGGAATTGTGGAGGCGGCCAACATTCTGAATACTCATTTAATCACCTTGCTTTCTGTGCCTTTCATAGAGTGGTTTTGATTTTCTCATATAACATTTATTTTATAGAATAAGTGAGATTTGCATGTTAAGTGTTCATGAAGGTTTCCAAAGTCCCTTTCACATTCAGCTGATGTCATCTTAATTTACTGTCCTCTGGTTTGTTGAAAACAACCCAAGTTTTATATCTCCAGCTCCAAATAAATCTCGCACTCATGCATTTAACTTGCATTTATTCACCGATTTTTATCCCTTCAGCACTATATCAAGCAGTGGTGGAGTTACTGAAAGTGCTCACCATTATAGAGGGGGAGTAAATAATACAGCTCAGCAGAATGTCCCATAAAGGGAAGGACAGCAGGGCAGTGATAGAGACCTCCGTTCCAGAAGCTGATCGATCAAAAGGAGACTTTCCAAAGAGCTGGCATTTCAGCAGAGTACCTAAAGCAAAGAGGGATGTAAATCTCCAAGGGAAGACTATCCCCACATAGAAGGAATGAAAAACAGAAAGGGTTGGTGGTGCCTAAGTGTTCTTGGTATGCTAATGAACAGCAAAATCCATATGGCTGCGACCTGGTAGAGAAGGGGAGAGTGTGCTTTTGGATTTGTAGGAACGGGCTTATAATAATAGAACAGGAGGAGAATGTTTCAGCATTGTTTGGGACATGGCTGACCATCAGGTTTCAAGACTGAGCATAAGGAAACACACAAAGAAAATACGACAGGGGAGGGGAGAAGTGTGAGGAATCGGGCATTCAGTTAATAGAGTGGAGGGGAACACTGGGAGTCTGGACACACCTCAGAAGTGGTGAAGGTAGGATATAATAGATGTATTAGCTCTGCTAAGGAGTGAGCGAAGGTTGAAGTGTTCCTGTGAGGACTTGTGAGGAGAAATGGGGAGTTACCAGCAAGCAGCAGCCAGGGAGCCAGAGACGCAGCAGGGGGCCTGCGATTTAGAAGTCAAGAGAAGAAACATTTCTCACAAAGACAGTGCCTATGCAGTGCTCCCTCTAGGAGGCTGAAGAAGATGCATGTGAATAACAGATAACTGGATTTAGGCAGAAGGTAGATCTGTTACTTCATGGGTACTTGTAAGTCGATAAAGGTGAAAGTGAACAAGTACACTCACATGCAGATAGCAGCAAAGGAAGCACTCCAACCTTGGTTGCTTTTTTCTTCCTTCCTCCGTCCCTCCTTTCTTCCCTCTCTCCCTCCCTCCCTCCTTCCTACCCTCCCTTTCTTGTTCAATCCCCCCTCTCTCTCCTCTTCCTCCTCTTCCTCTTCCTCCTCCTACTCATCTTCCTCCTTTGACTGTATCAGGGAAGAGAAAACAATGGCTGGGGACTAGAAATGAATGGATAAGGAAAGGAGGAATTTTCTCTACTTTGTAAGATAGTACAGCGATTGTTGATGGGACCAACCATGTAGAAGAACAGAATGCAAGAGAAATAAGGCTACCTGCTGGGACAGTGCCCTTCAGTGAGGGAGAAGATGGATCTGTGAGCAATAATAGGGTGGGGAGGCCTGGATAAGGCCTCCAGGGAGGAATGGAGACACATGTACTAGGTAGGTTCCATACTCGGGATAAGTTCTCTTTTGATTAATTTAACGTTTTCAATACAATACAAAGTCGGCCTGAAAGGTACAATAAGGACGAGGTGATCACTGTTCTGAAGAGACAGGTGAGCTTGAAGTAGCACACATGACAGCTGAGATAAGCCGGATACAAATAGAACTGCTATGTACCACTTTAGAAATAGATGGTTGAACTACTGGTGACTCAAAAGCACCTAGGGGCTTGCTCTATTAGCAATTAGCAATGTTAAGTCCCAAACAAGGCAACTGGTCTTAAAGTGTTACTAATGGTACTTAATCCATCCTTCATTCTTAATTGGAATGTAGTCTCTGGAAACGAGAGAAATCCTTGGTACATTCTAAGCCCCGTTCACACCAATGTCTTCCTTTCCTATTGGCTTAATCTTGTATATGGTTAACTTTTCCTCCCTAATACCACTGTAGTGAATTTACTTGTTGGCTTGCTATCTGTCTTTGTTAATTCTCTATTGCTGTGAAGAGACTATGACCAAGACAACTTACAGAAGAGTTGATTTGAGGATTGTTTTATAGTTTCAGAGGCTTAGAGTCTATAATCATCGTGGCAGGAAGCATGACAGCAAATAAACAGACATGGTACTAGCGCAGTAGTTGAGAGATTACATGTTAAAGCAATAACCAGGAGAAAGGAAAGAGAAGGAGAGCTAACTTTGGAGAATGTGGGCCTTTGAAACCTCAAAGCCCACCTCCAGTGCCATACCTTTTCCTACAAGCTCACGCCTCCTAATCCTTCCCAAACAATCCCACCAAATGGGCACTAAGCATTCAAATACACAAGCCTATGGGAGCCATTCTTGTTCAGACAACCACACCAGATTGACAGCTATTGAATATAAACCTGAGTGGTAGTTGGTTTCTCTCTGAAAGCTTTCTTCCCAGACCGTTGGTATAAAATTATTACTCTTTCATTTGTCATGTTCCTGCAAGTTGTACGGTAGCCACCACAACTTTTTAGCCAACTTATTGAATAATAAATAATAACATACGCAGTTTTATTTGTTTTGTTCTTTCTACAATTCAGAGGTCTCCTGCTTATATTGACCAAATACATGACTGCAGGGACACTTGGAACACTGTCTCTTTATAGGGTCACTTTCAGAGAAAAGATTTTATCAAAATATTTTACCTTTCTGTCTCCTTTTGCAGTGCAATTGGTAGCACATACCCTGCTTCTTTCTGAACACATTTGTGCACCTATAGAGATGTGTACTATTTATGAGAGTTGGGGGTCACCATTCTTGTTTGTAGGTTGGGGCTCCCTGGGATATGTAGCCTGAGAGTGAGATTTTTATAAGGAGGTTACTGGGCCAATGTGTATTCCCATGAGGAAACCACAGTTGTCCAGGGCTGGGACCACATGTTAGGCAGAGGAAGAAGCTGAAATTTGATGAAATAGTAGCAGAGAACTCCCACAGTGACCTTTGGGTATGGGACAGCTTCAAGATCCATCAGAGGCCAGGGTCACTGCATACTGAACGGGCCCCTGGATGGAGGGGACAAACCTTGAATAAAGCAATGTCCTTCCTGGAGGGAAACTCAGACATGAGTTATACCTGGAATTCCAGAGCTCCTGGGCTGATCTGAGTGGGAAACTTCATGTCTAGAAACACCATGCTTGCTTTCAGAATGTGCTTGAAGAAAATGTATGACGGAACCATCCACATAACGGAATCTTCGAGTCTGTTCATCTCTTTTATCAACTGGACGGATAAAGTAGATAGAGATGAACTTGTTCTGTATCCTAGGGTTCAACTTTCTTGAGAGCTAGTCCCCAAGATTTTCCTCTGTATTTTTGGATTTTTAGTTAAGTTTACATATTAATGGGAGGGTGGGTAGAATTGACATATGTGTCATGGTGAACATATGAAGTTCAGAGAACTTGCAGAAATCAGTTCTCTCCTTTCCTCCTGGAGGTTCAAGGGACAGAACTCATGGTTGAAGATGTATTTTTACCTGCCCTACCATCCCTGTGACCCAATCTATGTGTTTTCTGATCTGATTGTCTTACCATCTAGGAAAATAAGACTAGACGTCTCATTTGTAAGAATCTGAATTAGTAGCATGTAAGTGAATGTTGACCTTGGATGTTCCTTTGGCATGAGCTGTTGCCTACATTTCCAGCCGTGATTTCTACTCTCACACTACAGCCAGTAGATAGAATTGGAGTCAGGGTTTGCTTCTCAGCCACCTGGGGATTTCTTCCATGTGTGTCAAGTTACTTAGTAATGACATTGAAGTGAACAGAGCCAGGGAGAGAAATGTGTGAGATCTTCTGAAAATAAGCCTTTGGCAGATTGACTTAGAACCACAAATCGGTGTGCCTGTTACATGGCTCAAGCCCCAGGTCCAAAACAGTCCACAGTGGTGGGGTGCACTCTGTCTTAGCATTTCATGGTTACAGCCGTTCTCCTGAAGTTGCCTATGAGGAGGATGAGATACCTATGGAGGATGTCAGCTGCCGTGTCCCACAAATCAACACAGCTTACTCTTTTTGCCTCCAGAAAGAGCCTTAGGCCTTGGCATTAATTTTCCACAGGTGTCCCATCAGCTCAGAGATCCAGAGCTTATCAATCTTAATTGATAAGATGATGCTGAAATTATACCATTGTGTTTGTGATTCTCATTTTACGTCACTGAGTTTTGGAAATAGTTATGAATCATTGTTTGGGGTGCTCCATCCGGAGTTTCACATTTGTTTGCCTGACTTTGGCTCTGGGGCTAATTATTTCCCTGTCACAGTTAAGTATTTGTTGTCTCCCTCCCAAACACAGTGTCAGTAATGGTTACCCTGTATGTCTAAAAAGTTTACAAATACAGTTTTTTGATGGAGTACTTAGGAAAAAAATCTTGCATTGTATTCCAGTGCCTATGTCCGGGTTATTATAAGACCTCACAATGGCTTTATTTTTAAAAATCAGATTTAACACTAGATCCCATACTTTCTTTTGCTATGACAAAACATCCTAACAAAAACAACTTAGGGAGAAAGGGTTTATTTTAGCTTACAGGTCCTAGTTACAATCCACCATTGTTGGAATTCACAGCAATAGGAACTTGAAGTCACATACACAGTCAACAGAGAGAATGAGTGCATGCACGTTTGTGCTTAGCTTGCTTTCTCCACTTTATATAGTTGAGAACTCATGCCTAAGGAATGGTGCCACCCACAAGTGAGCAGGTCTTCCCACTTCAGTTAAATTAATTGAGATAATACTCCACTGGCATGGCTCGAAGACCCCCTTTCCAGATGATTTAAATTCTGACAACACCATCATACTAGATGTGAACTCCAAGAGGTTTCTGATCATTTTATTGAGCTACAATTCCATGACAGTGGTGGGGGAATGCTCATTAAAATAGGATTCAGTAAACGGTTACATTATGATGGCAGGCTTTCCTATTAAGTTTGAAAATGAAGCTACTTCATAACATGGACTATTGGTCTTCACTGTCTAATAAAAGAAAAAGGCATTTGCGATTTATTGCTTGTTGTCTCTCCTGGATTACCACTCACAATATAGAAACCACATTTGCCAGAAACAGGAGACAAAACTAAAAGAGATGCAGGCTTCTAGTGACAAACTTTTTCCTCGTGAACCATTTTACCAACCCTGTTTGATTGTTTTCTGAGACATATTGTTGCTCTGTAGGGCAGGCTTGCAGATCCACCTGCTTCAGTTTTCCCATTTTAAAGAATAAAGTCTTGACTTCTTAGTATAAAATAGTGTACTAGATAGTTTTTATGTTAACTTGACACCACGCTAAAGCCATCTGAAAGGAGGGAACTTTAATTAAGAAAATGCCTCCATAAGATCAGGGTGTAGAACTCTGGTGCCCCATATTTGGCCATGTCCCCTTGATAGGGAGGCCCCGTGGCACTCAGAGGAAGGATAGCAGACTACCAAGAAGAGACTTGATACCCTAGGATCATATTCAGGGGGAGAAGGTCCCCTCAGTCATAGTCATAGGGGAGAGGAATAGGGTGAAAGCCGGAGGGAGGGAGGAATGGGAGGATACATGGGATAGGATAACAATTGACATGTAATATGAATGAATTAATAAAAAAATATAATGCAAAAAAAGATCAGGGTGTAGGTAAGCCTGTGGGGCATTTTCTTAATTGGTGACTGGTCATGGAGAGCCCAGCCATTTGTGCACAGAGTGGGCTGGTGGTCCTGGGTTCAATAAGAAAGCAGGCTGAGCAAGCCACATGGAGAAGCCAGTAAGCAGCATTCCTGCATGGCCTCTGCATCAGCTCCTGTCTCCAGGGTTCTGCCAAGTTTGAGTTCCTGTCCTGACTTCCCTCAGTGATGGGCTGTGATATGGAAGCTAAACCATATAGACCTTTTCCTTCCCAACTTGCTCTTGGTCATGGTGTTGCATCACAGTCATAGTAACCCTAACTGAGACAAATAGTGAAACCTCTAAACTCATCTCTCACGCCAGTCTTTCATGCATGCTGACCTTCCTAATCTCTGACCCTGAGCTCCTTCCCAGGCCTTGCTGAACAAGGACTGCAACAATTTCCTTTATCTGAAAAAAAGTTCCCCTTGTTGAAATTCTCATGTAGCTGGTCATGGTGGCACATGCCAATAATCCTAGCACTCGGGAAGCAGAGGCAGGTGGATCTCTGCGAATTTAAGGCCAGCATGGTCTACAAGTTAGTTCAGGACAACCAGAGCAACACAGAGAAACCCTGTCTCAAACAAACAATAAAAGAGAGAGAGAGAGAGAGAGAGAGAGAGAGAGAGAGAGAGAGACAGAGAGAGAGAGACAGAGAGAGACAGAGAGAGACAGAGACACAGAGACAGAGAGACAGAGACAGAGAGAGACAGAGACAGAGAGAGAGAGACAGAGAGAGAGAGAGAGAGAGAGAGAGAGAGAGAGAGAGAGAGAGAGAGAGATATTCATGTTTGTCATTAGAGGGAACAGTCTTTGTGAAAGCCTTTCTGGTCCTGAGTAATCCTAAAATATTTGTCCATAGTAACTCCCATCATAAAGCTGTCAGTTGCAGGGTGTTTTATATATACACCTCTTCCCTCAAGTTCACTACCAGGTATTGTGCCTCCCTCAGCACTAACTGCTAAACTCCTGGCATAGGTTAGAGTTGCTTCTGGTGTCAGAAAGTGCTTTAAACCTATTTTCTGAAGTGATTCACTGAATGACTTATAGACATGAAAATACTTTGGCCCTGTCCCTTGAGTTTAGAATGTGCTTGCCAAATTAAAAAAAAAAAAAAAAAAAGGAAATCCAGAAGTTGCTACTAAAAATTACAAATGCCAAAAGAATTTATGGGAATTTTGAAATGTAAGTTTCGAGAGATACCCTCAGTATAGAATGCTATTGTGATTAAAAGCAGAATTCAGTATAATTTAAAACCTAGGTTTGTGGAGAGCCAGCTAGCTTCCAAAAAACATACTTGAGAACTCTTACCCCTTAACAAAGTCCAATGAAAGCTACATAGCTTGCTTTTATCTTGTGACTGACATTTTAAATTAACTACAGACTTGACCTGCTTTAGCTTAAACTACAGAATTCCATTTTTAATCATAAGAACCAGAAATTGTGAAGTCTTTCACAGACCCCAGACATAGCTGGAGAAGGCAAGGCGCTCTGTTCACAGGGTGCCTGGTTCCCTTTTGTATGTTAATCTGCTTGTTAGTGGTCCTTGCTAGTTCCAGGCGAGCAATGGGCTGGCTGCTAATGATGTCAGCCAACCATGGCTCCTGGTTGGGAAAAACTGAGATACTGCCAATTGACTCAGTCTCATCATTATCAGATGTCAAGCAAGAATTTAATCCCTGGAAACCTTGGCACATTTCAAGCTAATGAGACAAAGTGGAAAGATTCCTCTTGTCTCCCAGTATCCTCTCAGGAGTTTCTGCCCTTCCTCCCTCCCTCCCCCCACCTCACTCTCAGTTTCCACTTTAGGTCCGTAATTCCTATCACCCCTGGCACACTCCTCAGTCAGTTATCTATTGTCAGTGAGTTACCTGCCCACAGCAAACTCAGCATTCCTCATGTTTCAAAAGTTAGGAGCTGCTTCTTAAAGCAAAGTTTGTACAAAATGTAAATAGATAATAGAGAGCCATTTTATACCACTGTCTTCATACCCACTCCACCTTAGGTCCCTTCATCCCCAACCCTGTTACTGACCTGTGTGGTGCCCAGGAACATCACTGGTGCACCATGTGTTTCTGTGTCTGTATCATGGCCTGAGTCCACTTCTATCCTGTCACACATGGTAGGTTCGTTCCTCTAAAAGTATGATTGGCTGGACCATATTTATCTTTCTTCTCTTCAGCAAATGCCTAGCACTGGACTCTGGCCCCACCTGAAGCTTCTTTTAGATTTTCTTCCAATGTTTTGTTGATTTACTCTTTTTTTTGTTTGATGGTGATACTTATTTTATTTTTTAATTAATACTTTTATTTTATTACACATGTATAAAACAAACTACATACAGCAGGAAGAACCATGTGGCAATCATGAGAATAATGAGTTCTATACATGTTACACTCATAGTGACTTGGCCATCTGCGTTCACCTCGTTTGAAGTGCTTTTCCTGTCTTGTTGGGTCTAGATTTCCCAATGAGATTCAGTATCTGTCTTATCTCAACTCTAATAGCTTAACTTCTTTATCTTGATCTAAAACGATCTTGTCCCCTGACCAGCTAAACTTGGTTATAAAACTATACTGTCTTGTCTTAGAAGGAATAAAACTTAAGTTCCTGAGTGAACCAGCAGTGGGGAATGTCTTGCACACGTACATATACTCTGTTCTGGTTACCTTCATCTCCTAGCGTCTCATATTTCCCACTCATCCCACTAGCTTCCTTTCTGTAAGCAAGACCTCCATGCTCATGTATTTTAGTTTAGACTTTCATTTTTACTTTGTGACCTACCGGGCTTAACTGGAGCCACCAGTGTGGGCATGGATGTAGAGACGTATGTTGGAGAACCGGTAACTCAGAAGTAGGCACATCACTGAATTCCTGTCCCCATCATCCCTCTCCACATCTATTACAAAATGTTTAGGAGTTCAGTCCTGACTCTATAAAGCAGTCTTAGCTACTGTGATTTCGTAAGTGCCATGGACAGATTGTGCCTATAATACAATATTTAATAGCCCGCATCCCCATTATTATCTATTTCTTTTGTCTCCAGAGTTTTACTGGCTGTAAAATATTATATGGTGGGAACCATAGAATAGGCAGTCTTTCAGATTCATGTCTGTCACTTAGAAGCATGTATTTAAAATTTTAATATGGCTGTCATTTCTTAATAGCTCATTTCTTTTTATTGCTTGGTATTCCATTGTATGGACATATAGCTATTGGCTTATCGCCTAGTGAAGAGTATCATGGTTGCATGCACATTTTGGAAATTATTTTCTAAAGGATGCTATAAAATTTATATGTAGATTTTTGTGTGGACAGAATTTGCAGCTCAGTTCATCACAGAGGAATAACGTTAGATTGCATGCTAAGATTGTATTTAACTCTGTATGGTGAAGCATGTGAAATACAGTAAAGCTCCTCAGGGAGGGGAGGGGCCTCACATTCCTCCCTGACTCATGGACCGATGGTGAGCCCAGTCTTGTGAGGGTAGTCACACCTGTTGTGTGTTCATGTCATAACCAAAGGGCAACACTTCATAGCACTCTTCTGCATCCTCAGCCTCTTGCCGTCTTTCCACATCCCTTCCTTGATGTTCCATGGTCCTTGGGAGAGATGATTTAGATGTTCCATTTAGTACTGAGCACTCAGTGGTCACTAAGGGGTTATTTTCATTTGTTGTTGTTGTTGCGTATTAGCTCTTAAAAAGATAGGGAATGCCTGACATAAACCCCGTTGTTTGCCAATAAGTCTCTAAAAATCAATCCTTAATGAAATGTCAAGTTTTACAAAACATCTGGATGGTGTTCACAGGAAGCACCCTGACTCTATATTCACTATCTATATTTTGATAGTTTACTCTGTTGCTCAGTGTTTCCTAGTTTATGATCTTTTATCTCCATGATTATATTTATTAATCACTTCGGAAACTGGTGTCTTAGATTCACTTCCTTTTGACTTGGTAGAATAACGCTATCAAAAGCAACTTAGGAGAGAAAAGGGTTTTGTTTTGTTTTAATTTTTTATTATTTAATTAATTTATTCAAATTACATATCAGTTGTTTTCCCGTCACTTATATCCACCTGTTCCTCCCTCCCTCCCACTTTCACCCTATTCCCTTCCCCTAGGTCTGTGACCGAGGGGGACCTCCTCCCCGGCTCTATGGTCATAGGCTATCTATCAAGGGAGGGAAACGGTTTTATTTGATTTATTTTCTTTGAGCTTACAATCCCAGGTAACAGTTGGTCACAGTGGGGAAGTCACAGTTGCAGGAACTTGAACAGTCCATCACATCCCACCACAGTCAAGGGCAGAGAGCGAGAAAGAGTGCATGGAGGCTCACACTGTTTGATTTCTCTCTCACACTGTTTGATTTCTCTCTCACCCAGTCCCACGACCTAGGCCACAGGAATGTGCTTTCAGGCCGGGTCTTCCCACGTTAGCTAGCATTCTCGTGGCAGTCCCCACAGACACATCCACAAGCCAACCTAATCTAGGTAGTGTGTTGTTGAGACTCTTCCCAGATGATTCTAGATCACGTCAAGTTGACAATTAAAATCACCTGTCACTAGGACAACCTGTCACTATGACAACAGTTTAAAAAGCCTGTGTGAGGCCTCTGCTTAGAAGGTAGTTGCAAACCCTGCGGTTTCTGAGAAGCTTTTCCCTCGGGACTCACATGTTCTTTCCAGGATCCCTCAGAAGGTAGTTGTTTGTGCTTTGAATAAATAAATGGCCCCATTTAACTGCAATTTTGTTTCAAGAGGCGGCATGCCGTAATAGTAAACGTGTCAGATAATCAAATCCTGGGTTGCTTTCCCCACAGCGTGCTAATACCTTCATTTCCATCTGATACCTTTGCTAAGCACATCGCAGCACCTCGCGGAGAACGAATTAACAGCTGCGAGTTTCTTCCATTTTATTAATCCCATTATGAGTTTCACGTCCACCGGATATCAGAGACAGCTTTTCTGTGCTTTGCTCCTGAGGGCGGTCGCTGAGATCACGGGGCTGCCAGCTGCTCTTCCCTCCTGCCTCTGTAGATTTGGGGCATTCGTTTTAGTTTAGACGTTGTATTGTAGCAAGTTTGGTGCAGCCCTTCACCTTTATCAGAGGTCTCACATAGGGTCTGCTGAAATGTGCTTTGAGTGTTGATCAGTGCTGATTAGGAGAAAAGCATGGCGACTCCAATAAGTCTGAGAGGAGACTACAGGACGAATTTGCTATCAGTAAGTACGTTGCAGCCGCTATTTAGTATTTGCGGTGATGCGTTCGTTGGTGGGGTCTCTTGATCTCATTCATTCCCCTGGGCTGTCACCCTGCACAGAAGAGTGAAGGGCAAGCTGGGTCTATAATTCTTACATTTTCCTTAATGTAGTTATTTGTCAATGGTATTTCAGAATCAAAATGGTATGTGAAACCTATGACTGCACGGCTATCAAATAGATAATGGTTATAAATAAAGGTTGAGCGAACATTCCAAACAATCTCTGGGGAACACTTTGAATATCTTGTCTCTTTGAAGTATTGTACTTTTCACACCTCAGGGGAGAGTGTGAGATTTGTTTCCTGTTTAAAGAGTAGTAATAGTCTGTCAGCCTTTCAGTTCCATGTTTAAAATTCAAATGTAACCATTTTAATAGCAAACCAACTCTTGTGATTGTCCATCACAAATTTAATTAAAATCTGATGTACTCTTACTAAATCTATGGCCTTCAAAATTGTTAGCAATTGCTTGTAATACATAGTTGCATTTCTATATTCAGTTAACCATATTCCCTTAAGTTCCATGCACACTGACTTCCAATGAGGGGTTATCTAGTTACAGCAAGCTTCACTCATGGTCTATAAGAGACTTAGAAGCTGGGCTGCTGGAAATCGAGTCGGATTTCTTGGTTGTAGAAAGGGACTCTGCATGAGCCAAGTGTGTTCCTGCAGACTTTACACATAGCTCCTGTGTACATCCCAGTCCTGCTTTCCTGTACAGCCTTGGAATTGCTGCACTTGGCCCTGCATATTCGCAGCTGTCCCTGTGAAGCTTGCTGGAGGACAGATCCAGCCTCTCCTTGGTCCTTGGTCACTCTGTCCCTCATTTCTGGCTTCACTCTCCTGAGCTCATTATTGAAAGTTAAGGACATTCTGGTTTTTTTTTTACAAAACAGGCTGAGTTCTCAGCTTATTCCACACTGATATGTATTTCTGTGCTTATACATTGTTGGACATCTGAGTTCAGCAAGTGGATGACATAGGGTATTGGCACTGCCTTGCTCCATTTGGTAGTTGTGACATTTAGTATGTGTCACCAAATCCTTCTGATAATGATGGCATCCACTTCTCAGCATCCTAGCAAAGATTCAATAACAAAAATAGATAGATTTTACATTAGTGTACGTTATTTTTCCCTTCTGCCTCTTCTTTGTCATCTTTTTATTTCCTTTGCTTTTCATCCTCTGTCCTCTCTGTATTTCCTGCCCCTCTACCTTCCAGCATATGATCATTCCTATCAGCATCTTATTAATTAAATCTTGTCCTATCTACCCTGAGATTAATGTAAATTATATCATGCCATATTATAGATTAAAGCCCTTATAACATGACTGTAGATAATGTACCTTCAATGCAGCACAAGTTAGGGCATACTCCTAGAATGCATTTTAAGAGAATGTCTATTCTGGTTTGATTGGCCCTGCTGAAGATAAGAAGTAATTCACGCATATAGGACAATAAATGATGTCAGCTTCCTGGCTTTTCCTAGCAGCAGAGTTTTTCTCTGAACGGGTAGGCCTGGCCTCATAGTACTGTGCCTAGGGTGAAGGGTGTGCCTAGCTTAGCCACATTCAGAGACTCACAGAGCTTACATGAGCAATAAGCTTAGGTTCCCAACTGTTGTGAATTCTCATGAGTTTTCTCAGGGTTTAGCACACCCCCAAGTTACACCAGAACAAAAATGGATTCAGAGAGGCCAGGAAAGGGGAACATCCTGGCAAGGGTCTTCTGTCTCTCTTCAACAAATAATTGATTGGCAAAGTTATTTAATTCGTTTTTGCGTCATATCTCTTAATTTTTGGAAAACAGTTTTTAAGTTTTCTTAAAACTCCAAGCACCTTTGATTATAACTTGTAGCAACTTTGGTTTTCACTAGTTTGAGCAATTTGGTACCACAGGCAGGTGTAGAGGCTCCTATTCCCTGGCGCTGTTTGGCATTTGTGGTGAGACATATAGTTTAGAAATTGTACTTGACATGTTTGATTTTAGTGCCTGGGGACTTTAAGAGTTTCTTGTTTATAAAAGAGCATTCTTGTAGCTCGGTTACTGCAAGATTTGAATTTACCAAGGATGTCTAGTGCTAATACATGCATAATTTTGGCATAAATTTGAATAATATGTTCAAGTAGTCCTAACTTCAAGAATAGAAGAAAAAATTAATTAGTATGATCCGTTGGCATTTTATTTCAAGCATAAAGTCCAGAACATGCGCATGTGAATGGGCAAAGTATTTTTCAGTTTGCTGATTTAATTACTTTCCAGATTATGAGAGATTTAAACAAGTGGTAACGTGGACAGGGGCTAATGGAGTTAGGATGAAGCCTAGGGGTGGGGCAGGACTCATTTGGGTGGAGATAAGTAATTGGATCACCAGATAACTGCACAATTTCTCCCCAGTTTCTCTACCTGAATTTGACAAGACTCCACCATTGCCTTGAGGGCTCTTTTGAGGATTTTTTTTTAACGTGGTTGACTTCTCTCCAATTCCTCACATCTATGGATATTAATGAGGATGCATGGGAGACACAGAACCATCAGGGATCATACATATACAAGGGACTTGTTATGAAATGGGACCAGATTGTGCTGCTTTCGGAGGCAAGTCCTGCCTTATGTCATCTGCAAACCAGAGACAGGAAAGTCTGTGGTATAGTCAGACCCCCCTTTGAGAGCCTGCGCCCAAGCCAGCAGTGCACCTCCCAGCTTGAAGCTGAGGGTTGTAGAGCTGGTATGAAGGTAGTACTGCTGTAAGTCTGTGGTCCAAAACCCAGGAAACTATGAGCTGTGACATCAAGTGGCCAGAGAAGAGGTATATCCCAGTTCAAGAGGCCAGGAGAGGGAGATAGGAAGAGAGGAGAGGAGAGGAGAGGAGAGGAGAGGCCAGGAGACAGAGAGAGGAAGAGAGGAGGGGAGAGGAGAGGAGAGGCCAGAAGGAGAAAGGAATAAAGGAGAGGATGCTCTTTTGTTCCCTCCTGGCATTCCAAAGATCAGATGATGCTCATCATACTGGTAAAAGTGGATCTTATTTATTTAGTCAACTGTTGCAATGCTCATCTCTTCTGGGCACTTTCACAGCCAGAAAAAGTATATAACTACTACATGGGTATCTCTTAACCTGCATGCCAGGATGCAGATGTAACATGGAGAGGTTCCAAGGTTAATACTAAAATAGAAATGTATATCTGACATGAAGATGTTTTGTTCTTTGTTTTGTTTCTGTTTTTGTTGTTGGCCTGTTTTGTTTTTAAGCAGATCATGTATCTCCTTCTGCCTTAAAAAAAATTAGGATAATTACTGTACTGGGTTTTGTAATGCCATTCTCTCGATAGATACATCCCTAAATCAGATAATGGCTGGGTCAGCAGAGTGAATCTTCTCTGTAGAGAAAACAAACAAACAAACAATGCAATGAATGTTAGAAGAAGTCTTCCAGGATTGCTGCACAGAATCTCTGCTCACTATCTGCCTTCAGCATCCCAAAGAGTATGCAATGTCCATACTGAGAGAATTTAGGGGGAGCCATGATAAAATGTTCTGGAAAGTACTTGACAGGTGCTAGGATGGCCTCTGCTATTAAATGGAAATTCTGCTCAAAGGAGTAAGTCTTTGTGGTTTTTAAGATCATATCGGGGAGTAATAATGTTGTTATTATATGTGTATATTTACACCACGCACACACACACACACACTTTCTTAGGCTTCCCTGCGTTCTATGTTTGGTTTGAAAACCAGCTCTATAACGGATATGACAGTCTTAGTTACAGTCACTTTGTACACATCTGTCTCTGGATTCACATGCTCCAATTGTTTTGAAAGTCTATGCATCTCCTGTCCTAGGATCCTGTAGCTGATACTTGGAGATTCCCTTTGCTTGTGTCCTTTGACTTTGGATTTCCCATTTTTTTCTATCTCATGCATTTTTTTCCTATAACAAAACTCAACTTTTATTGAGGTAAACAATCCAATAGCTTCTCACTAAAGGGCTCACTAAAATTCATTCAATTCCTAGACTCGGTTAATGGTTTAGAGTCTGCGTAAAAGCCTTACAGGTTTGTCCAACTTGTAACCTGTTCATGCAGCTGAGGCCAACCATAAATGCAGCCCAATACTAAATCATAAATCATCTTTAAAATTATTAGGTTTTTCATTTTATTTCTTCCTTTTCTTGTCTTTTTATTTTATTTTTATTTTTAATTTTTTTTTGTAACTGGATTGCACTGTTCTTGAGTGTGAACTCTGAAGATGGCTATGCCTGTTGCAATGTCAACAGTTATGCAAGAATTTCCCAGCTGCTCCTTAAAGCCCCCCCCCCCCCACTCCCCAAGTACCTTTGGGGAGTTAACAACATTCTGATTACTGATCTTTTGTATGTAATCTGAGTTTTCCTGTCTTGACGTACATACAATCTTTGTCATTAGTGTTCTTTCTTTAAAATAACTGCATTAGTTACTGTCTTGGTTGTTTTCTTTTTGTCAGCTTGACACAAGCCAGAGTTATATGAGAAAAGGAACCTCAGTTAAGAAAATGGCCCTAGGCCGGGCGTGGTGGCTCATGCCTTTAATCCCAGCACTTGGGAGGCAGAGGCAGGCAGATCACTGTGAGTTCGAGGCCAGCCTGGTCTACAAAGCGAGTCTAGGACAGCCAAGGCTACACAGAGAGACCTTGTCTCAAAAAACAAAAAACAAACAAACAAACAAACAAACAAACAAACAAAAAGAAAAGAAAAGAAAATGGCGCTATCAGATTGCCTGCAGGAACTTTTGTAGGGCATTTTCATGTGTGATGGGATGATGCTGGTCCTGGGTTGTACAAGAAAGCCCGCTTAATAAGCCCTGGTGGAGAACAAGCCAGGAAGTAACACTTCTCCATGGGCTCTGCCTCAATTCTTGTCTCCAGGATCCTGCTCTAACGTCCCTTGATGATGAGATAAAATAAACCCCCTCCCAAACTTGATTTCTGTCTTGGTGTTTTTTACAGCAGTAGAAATCAAAATAAGACAGTGACTTTCCTGTTGCTGTGGTAGAGTGCCATGATCAAGGGAGCTTATGAGGTGAGTTTATTTTGGCTGCAGCTTCAGAAGATAGGCATCATGGGGAAGAAGGATGCTGCAAGTGGCAGGTGTGGCAGGAGCAGGGAGCTGAGTGCCCACAGCCTTCACCACAGCACACAGCACAGAGCAAACAGGAAGTGGACCAAGGCTTTTGGATGTAGAACTATTTATTGGATCACGTTGGACTCTCCAGTGGGAACAGAATGGGTAATGGCTGCCCTTCCCTCAGAATCCATAAGTAGAGCCAATAGTTCATCAGGGAAGGCTAAGGCCACGTGAGTCCCTCACCAGTCTGCGATTGCTGTGGTCAAGCTCAGTTAGTGAAAGCCCAGAGTAGCTACCTCAGCATCTGTAGGAGTGTAAGATCAGAGTGTCCGTGTCAGGCCCTGAGGATCTCATCGGACAGTTCTTGGCTTTTTCCTGCTCTTGTATTCTTTCTGTTCCCTCTTTGGTGATGCTCTCTGAGCTTTAGAAGGGATGCTCTGCATGTCCTGTTTAGGGCTGATCTCAACTGGCACGTGTCCTCTGCACCTCAGCTAGCCACATGTCTCTGCTTTCCTTTGTGCTGGCAGCGTCTTTGCTCATGGCTGAGAGTAGCATTTGTCTATATGGGTAAACGTAGGTCCCCAGTGCTCTTAGACTTCAAAATGGAGTGTATTCATCTTGTTACTCTGCTGGACACTGATTGGATCTTTTCAGTTTGGAAACCAATGTTTTATTTCCCGGCAGTTCCCTTGGTTTCTCATGTGCTTGAGACTCCTACATTGGCTATTGGACTTCCTGCTTTTCTCCTTTTTGTCCCGTTTTCCTTTTTTTTTTTTTTTAAAAAAAAATAATTTTGCCTCATTTTTATCTCATCTTCATCTCCTGACCTTTTGCCGAAGCTCTGTATCTATCCCATGAAACTTTAACTTTCAAAGTTCTTTGTGTGTCTTGTTGTTTTCTGTGTGAGGCCTGTCCCCTCAATCTCTTCATCTTCTACAGTCAACATCTATTTCTATAATCAATATGCTTTGATTTCACAGATGGACTCATTTTCTCAAAACTTTGCAGTTATGTTAGAGATAATATTTTAAAACGTTTTCTTCCCTACAGTTTGCAGTTTATTTCCATGCTTTGTTTTACTCTTTAGTTTCTGTGTTAGATGGATGTCCCAGATTTCTGATTATTTTCTATATTTCTGCTCATTGCTGAACATGAGAGACAACTCTGGAGAGATGGCTCAGTGGCTAAGAATACTTACAGCTCTTACAATGGACCTGGGGTTCGGTCCCAGTACATCCTCAGGGCAGCCTGCAACTTCAGCTCCAGCAGATCCATGGACCTCTGCTTGGTTTAACAAGTGCTCACATTCATGTGCATATACCACACACAGACACACAGACACACAGACATATATATGATGAGAGTTTTAGCTACCCTGGAGTGGTGCTGAGCAGTGGCCTTGTCTACCTCAAACTCATACCTTCCTTGTCCTGCTGACGCTGCCTATCCCTGGGATCCAGGGCCCTCTGCCTGCCCGCCCTCCTCTGAAAAATATAGTCTGGTTGTTGTGTGGGATGTGAGGGTCTACCTAAAGTTTCTCCTTCCTAATAAATCTCCCACCTATTTTCTAGAAAAAAAATTACAATAAAAAATAAATAAACATTAAAAAATTTTTAAGCAGCATCTGTATGTCTGGCCAGGAGTGCTGAGATTCCTGGTAAAGGTTTTGGACTTTGAGCTTCTTTATGTGAACTCGGCAAACTGTTCTTAACCCAGTAGCCCCAAGCCTGTGTATAGGCTGTGATCCAGTCTCTAAGGGACAGTACATAGTGTGGATGCAGCCAAGCCCTGGGACGGTGGTAGTTGGGTGGGCTTTGGAGAATTCCGAGGTGTGTCTGGATTACCCACATGTGCCTCCATGTTGTAGATGGAGGCTGTGATGGAAAGAGAAGGCGTCTGGCTATAGGTCACGCTACTCCATGCATTATAAGAGTTCTGGTTCTGATACCTCTGTCAGGGTCAGCAAAAGTCTATTTGCAAAGTAGGAAAGTGTAAGCTACTCTCACAATTTTGAAGTTTTATGTTAAACGATGCCTATGATGGCATATGAAATTCAAGTTTAACGCTCTCATCTTGGGCGTTAACAAATGTTGGGGGTGAGCCTGCTTAACATGATAACACATTGCCCCATGGGTCTGTCAGACTTCGAAGGAAGCTTCCTCATGCTAAGACGGTAGATTCTTAGATGACAGATTTTGGCAAGCCCCATGAGAGAATGAAGCTCTGGGTCACTGTCCTCTGCTAATTGCCAGTTATCTCCCATTTCTAGGTAACAACTGTACCTACCGTGAAGGGGCAACAGGGACCTCCTTATCTTCTAATACACAGTGCTCCAGTTTCAGCTGCCCTTGTCCCCTCAGGTCCTGACACGTCTCACGGTGCCTAAGCAGGCCCACGGAGGATTCTGTGGTGCTTCCATTTCTTCCCTCTTCCTTTCCTTCTCCTCCTCTCCTTCCTCCTCCTTTTCCAGTCTCTCCCCTGTCGTGTCCCCTCCTTTCCCCCCTTTCAGAGAGAATTATAAGCTTGTTGGGCTTAGAGGGTTTTATATGGGTTGGTGTTCACACTGTGACTTCATTATGATGGAACCCTTTAGGGTCTCTTGATATACAGAGAATTTTTAAAAAATAATATGCTGAAATTTGGAGGCCCAAAGCATTTGTATGAATTTCTTGAATTTCAAGTAGCTTCAGATAAAGCCAATGCCAAGTATGAAACATTTCAAATGCCCAGGAGTCAGGGGAAATTTTGTTATTTGTATACACTGTTTACCTCTCTCATGCAGGACTCCATCAGAAGTCAAGAATCTTTTCTGTTTCTCTATTGTGCTTTTAGCTTTCTTTGTTTTTTTTTTCAAAAATTTATTAGGAGATTTAATTTACATAATAAAAACTAATAGAAGATGAAAGACAACAAGATCAAAATAAAAGTTAAACTCAGTGGATACTGTTAAATGTATGGAAATGTATCCAAAAGGTTAAAAGCTACTTTCATCAGAAAATAATTAAGTCACAGTAACTTATCAACATTTTATTTCAAATATAAAAATCATGACTACTTGGATTAGTGTTCAACTATTCATGTGAAATCTTCAGTTCCTCATTGTGTGCAGCTAGAATTCCTGTTTAAATTTACTTCCAAGTTCATTGTCTTCCTGCGAGTGATGCTGCAGGATGTGCCGTGGGATTCCATCCTTGCGTGTTTCTTCACGTTTGCAATGCTTTGTGTCTATCTGGCACTTTGTTTAGGGATGCAGTGTGATGGTCCCTGGCTCAGTCTCTAATCTTTGGTCCACTTCTCATTTCTATTTTCTCTGTGATATTACCACATCCTTTAAAAATATTTTAAAAAATAATCTTTTACTACAGTTTAGCAGCATTTTTTTGATGAGAGAGAAGTGTGCTAAATCTATGGTTTTATTCAAGAAGGCAGCTTATTGTTTTTTTTTTCTTAGTTGCTTACTTAGAAATTGAAACTCCATCCTACCATGTAGAGTCAGTCTCAGGTTGGTACATGTTGATGGGCAAGTCTCCATGGTGACCAGAAGATGAATCATTGAGACAGTTGCAGGGACACTGAAGCTTGGGCCATGAATGTGCTTTCTACTGTTCTTAATCTAAATGGAGGAACCTTTGGCATGAAGATTGGCAGTTGGTTATCAGTAATGCAAAAAGAAGGTATTAATTTCCCACAAGGTTCTGCTTTCTTCTTGTCACGTAAGCCCTGACTTAAGGGGACTGTGACATTCTCACAGTCCCCCTGTGACATTTGCAGTGAGGATGGAAATGAGGTTTTTGTTTTATTTATTTCTTTGTGTACTTAATTGGTTTTTCAAGGCAGGTTTTCCCTGTGCAATAGCCCTGACTGTCCTGGAACTCTTCCTTGTAGACCAGGCTGGCCTCAAACTCATGAAGATCCACCTGCCTGGGCCTCCCATGTGCCGGGATTAAAGGAGTGCACCACCACACTCAGCTGTGGAAATGACTTTTAACTAAACAAAAATATAATCATGGAACTTCTTACACTAGTTTGACCCTTTATAATGGTACCATTTTCTAGTGGAAGATGGCTAAAAGGAAGTGGAGGAGAGCCAACATTGACAGTTTAGTAACTCAGAGATTTCATCTTCGTAAAATTCTGCAAATACCTTTTCTAAATGCAGTTGTTTTCATGCCAAAGCTGAAAGGGTCTGAATAATTTCATAGCAAGAACAAAGAGCTAAGATGAATTGTTCTTAAGTCCAAAGCAGTGGGTGTAGAGGCCATGAGTGCAGGGCTGTGCATCATCTTACTGCACACTGCTACCTTCTTAAAGTACTCTTGACTGTTGGTTGCAAACACGCAATGAAATGGTGAGAGAGCTTATCTGTCTTTTTCTGTAATAGCCAACTATTATTTAGTCAAATACAGTTATTTTCGTTCATGTGTTTCAGGAGTAGGCAAAAGCTGTTGATTATACAGGTAGTGTATTATCTTTGAAAAACAGCTTTTCTAGCTGTTCCTGGTAGATCTCAGCCACACACAAAAAAATCATCCAATTGCAGTGTAAAATGCCTGCAAGTAGGTTCACTGACTAGTTTATATTCAGGCAGGCATAATCCCAGCTATTAATAATTGAAGGAAATCAGAGGTATTGGAAGGATTATTCTTCATTTCTATGACGTTATCTCCAAATTTAAGAAAATAGATAGATATTGATCAAATTTTATTTCTCCACAGTTTCACATTCAAAATTAAGAGGAAGTATTTTGCAAGTTTTTGGCAAGAATTATAGCTATATTCAGTTCCCACAACTTTTGACTTACTCCTATATTGAGGCCGAAAATCTTAGCTTACCTCACCATCATCAACTATTAAAGCATTATTCAGTTCTTAGCTTGGTGGCTCACCAAAGTTGTATTTATGTGCTAGTATAGCCAAGGGCAATTTTCTTATTTCTTGTTGTTTGTTTGTGTGCTGGTTTCAAGGTTGTGGCTCCCACTGTTCTGGGACTCACTGTGTAGCCCAGGCTGGGCTGTAACTTGTGATTTCTTCTGCCTCAGCCTGTGCTTTGCCTATAGTGCACCGTGTCTGGCTGGTCTCCTCAGTGAGTCTTGTAAAAAGGTACTTTGATCTCTTTGGTAAAATGGAAAAGGTACTTTATTTCCATTCCCTTCAACAATGCCTGGATGCCACTCCAAAGCATCTTAATGTTTATTTTTTTATTGTGAAAAAGAAGGAGGCTGTAGTCATCTGAGGTTATTCTCCCAAGCATATGACATCAGAGGCTTCTCTGCCTTCTGCTCACTTTGCTTCTTGAAGAATAACCAAAAATGAGTTAGAAGCCCATACAAGCTCTTTGCTTCTTGGCTTCTACTCTTGTCTACACTCTAAAAATGATGTGCACCTTACAGGCACACTTCTCTCTCTCATGTTTGAATGAGCGCTGACTCATCTCCTTTGTTTGACACACACTTTTGAGCACTTACCAGTTCTCTGTCATGCATTGGGGAAGGGACCATAGACAGCTTTATTCATGGAGTTAGAGGGTTCATACTCACTCCCAGGCTCCATAGTTCAGCAGGGTGATGGATGCTTCAACGTTGACGTATGCGGGACTCGAGAAGCGTGCAGGGAAGCAGTGACACTGATCTGTTCTCCCTAGTGGAGATCAATCCCGGGGAAAGTGCTGAGGAGGGAGCTGCTTGGGTTTCTTGGGACCACCTCAGCTTTTCCAAATAAAAGGTCAAAGGGGCTCTGTGCACTTCAGAGGGTGCCCTTAGTATAAAGTATGCCAGGCTTCCTAATTGTTCATTTATTCCTTTATTACTTTGAGTGTTCCTTGAAATATTTTAATATATTTTAAATGCATATCATCCCATGTTTTAAAAAATTTATAGCATCCTACTTTGTAGTTTTATGTGTTGATAATGAAGCTTTAAAATTAAATGCAATCCATAGAAGACTTAAAAAAAAACAGTGAGTACCACAGTCATCTAAGTGCTTGCTGATGGATTTAATATTTGACTTTTTTGTGTTAAATCATGGATCTAATGTTGTAACTATACTTTATGATAACAAGTGCACATTTGTTTTGTTTTAATATTTTATAAATATCAGAGTTTATATCCGAAGTGGGCAGGTCTGCTTACTAAAGCCAGTGTGACATCTTCTGTTACCTAAATAGGTACATAACTTGGCTTCCCCTTTATGTCCCCCAAGGCCTTGATGCTACCACACTTTAATGTTGAGTCCCTTCTTCCTGTGTCCCCAAACTTGCTGCCTCCTCCCTCCCACCCTTCCTCTTTCAAGTTTAGACACTTAATTTTGCTGTTCCCCATCAGGCAGCAATGGTATTCCAATAGCTTCC
This sequence comes from Acomys minous, assembly GCF_964271855.1. Lineage (NCBI taxonomy): Eukaryota > Metazoa > Chordata > Mammalia > Rodentia > Muridae > Acomys > Acomys minous. The sequence goes on from NC_140487.1 coordinate 70,530,014, forward strand.
ATTTTAGAAATAGCAAGTTATTGTAAATGCGCCAAAAAAGATGAAGCTCATGTATTCAGGAGGGAGTAAGGGTGAGCATCCAGGATCCTGAATGATTAATGGCTTCCTCCGGCTGTGGCTTTATTCTGTCCACTGCGAATGCAGGCGTCTGTTATCAGCTGGCAGGGAGCGGCTGCCCAATCCTACAGTCCTATTGTTACTGTAATATTAGACAGTCTATTTCGTATCAGGGCCACTGAGGTAAAAGCCAGGTGGCAAGGACAACATGAGTCAAACGAGGTAAAAATATGACACCTGCTGGGAAGACCAAGCTGAGACCACTGGGGAACTTTACAGACAGCGCAGTTAGTTCTTCTCACGGCTGTATCCAGAGTATCATGACACTTATAAGGTTTTTTTTTTTTTAAACCAACAAGAAACACATTTATGTCAGTCTAAAGACCATAGATGTGAGATGTTTCTTTTTTTCCTCATCCTCAGCCATCCCTCTGGGTATCCTAGTTGTTCGTGGAGACTGTGATTTGGAGACTTGCCGTATGTACATAGACCGCCTACAGGAGGTGAGTTAATTTATCTTACTATTTATTTTCTTAAGAGTTCCCCTTAAATACTTACCAACTAAATACACTGTGTGTGTGTGTGTGTGTGTGTGTGTGTGTGTGTGTGTGTGTGTGTGTTGTATCTGAAATGATGTGTGAGATGAGAAAATGACAATGTGGCCTTGTCCTTCAAGGATACTTCGTCCCAGTTCTACTGTTTGTTGGTCCCTCTGTGGTTGCTGTGAGACGGGGTAAATGTAGGTGATGATGTCCTGTGTATTCCATGCCTATACTGTGGCTTGGAAATCTGCCTTCTTCCCAAGGCCACATAGCTGTATATTTTTAGCTATTGAGAATTTCCAAAGAACTAATAAATAATGAAAGAACTTAGAGATTTGAGGCTACCTGACGTCTTGTGTCTAGCAGACTGTCAGAGAAAGCTTGATTTTTTTTTAATGAAACTTTTTCCACAGGAAAGAGAAGTTTCTTATTATTGGAAATATATCAGAACAGAATGGGTAATTTTTTTTGACCTGTACATTTTCCCTTGGTCTGGTCTTGCCAGTGGGAAACAGGAAGGAAGCTATCTCATTTATGACCTTCTCCTGAGTTTGACCGGAGTCAGCAAAGTCAGGAGACCCAAAGTTGTGTCTGTGTAGGTGTGGCAGGTGGGGGCAGCAGTTTCTGTCCATCCCGAGTGGTAGAGACATGAACAGGCCTCTCCGTCATTGCTGCCAGATGAAGGACACCACTCCCACTAGAGTCTCTCTCTTCAGGAGCTTCTGATTAAAATATTGCATTTTAAAACAACAGGTAATTTGATGGATTCTCCTAGAGGAATAACGCTATTCTATTCAACACATAGTGCACAAATAAGCATAAATGAATTATAAATAAAGCTGATGTATGGTTCTTAAGTCCTGCTAACTCATAGCCAATGCATTATATTGTATTTCACTAGAAATAAATTTGTGTAGGAAGCACAAACTGATGGTTCTGAAAATTAATTTTATCTCTATAATTCATAAGGGTAGAGATGTAATTATAAATCAAAAGCTATTTAGGGATAAATGCCATAATTTGAATATTAACATGAATGAGAAAGTCAGTAAATTTTATAGTTGTGGCTTTGATCAGCTAATTTTGGTGTGGGTGACTACTTAAAGAATAAAATATCTGTGAATGTTTTAGCATGTGACTTGGGTCCTAAGCTAAGTCTAAAGAATCCATAACATCACCTTTTTCAAAAATAATACTGAATTTTACTGTGGAATGTTATACATTAAACCTGTAATTTTTAAGAAGTGATTTATGGGCTGGCGAGATGACTAGGTAGTGGCTGATCCTGCAGAGGACTGGTGTTCGGTTCCCAGCATCCATGTTATGTGGTTCACAACCACCCATAACTCCAGCTCCAAGAGATCTGACATCCTCTCTAGTTTCCATGGGCATACACACATGTGAACATACACATAATGACACAGACATACACACACATAAGTACAAACAAAATGAAATATTTTAAAAAAGTGACTAGAGAGTGATACCACATCGTTTTATTAAAAAAAAAAAACCATTAAATACTCAAGTGCCTGAGGAGAACTCCGTATGGCTAATTAGTTGGCTTTATTGAAAGTCAACTTAACCAACTTATTATCAGCACGCTTATCACATTAACATTCAACTGAAAGTAGATTTAGGAGAGAGAGAGAAAAAAAAAAAGAAAAATTGACATCAATAAGTAACAAGGAGTTTTAAAAGTGACTTGGGCACAGAGCTGATTGACAAACCCTGTGGGAAGCAGTTGTGAGGACAGAGATTCCCAGGATGCTGACATCTGTACGGAGCATCAGCACGCTCATTAGCAAGGAAGCCCGAGGCTTAGTCATCAAACTTTACAAAGGGGCATCTGGCTTCAGAATCCACCGGCAAAAGCCCATTTCCCTTCCCTCCTGTCAACTTGCACCTCGCCGTGACACAGACATGGTCAGTGGTTACGTATGCCTGACTGAGGTTTATGAAAGCTCCTGTTTGCCGAGCGTCTTGTAAGTATATGGTAATATATTTTTAGCATAAGATAAATTCTAAGCATTTAAGGTTGCCTACCTAAGAAGATTCCTCTATAAGCCAGCAAGTTCAGATGAAATCAAATTTCCATGAATTATAACAAAAATCACCATTTCTACACCACTAGCCTAAGCTGTAAAACACAAATGACCCATCTTCATTCGGTCTAGGTTAGTATGCTTTATTGTTTCTGGCATGAACTTCATTGGCCAACCTTGATGAACTAAGACACTTTCGGATAAGCATGGTGACATTAGCTTGGGAGTTCAGTTGGTGGGAACGTGGAACAAGCTGTTCAAGCTCAATGTAAGGTTTGCATTTTTTTCCCCTCATGTTTTCATTAGGACTTGCAGTCAGTTTCTTCTGGGTCACAGAGAGTTCATTACCAGGTAACTCATAATGGCTCCTATTTCTTTATTTCTTCCCAGACAGCTGAATTCCCTCTTTCATTGCATGTGCAGTTTAGAGTCCACATATTATCCTGGGGCAGGTTGAAATCTATAAAGAACTCAATGAAGTTTTTATTCTGGTTAGCTTGCATTTTTCTGATTTTTATACTGTTCTAGTCCAGCATAAATATAGATTGTAGATATGCCCTCAGATGGTTCAAAAAAAAATATAAAAACCAAGTGCTTTTAGTTACATATGCCAGAGACCTCAGCACGGGCAGCACAGGCAGGGAAAGCACATGTTGGGTCACACAAGCAAAACTCTAGCTGGAGATGGGCTTTGCATATCACTCAGCTACGCTGTGTGCTCCAGTTCTGTGCTGATCTTTCTGATTTGCTCTTCTTCTAACAGTTTCAGCTCTGGGCGCGAGAGTGCTGTGGTCCCAAGTGGCTTCCCTCTCGCCCAGAGGCGAGATACCCTGCTTCCTATAGCAGTGCTTGTCTTACTGGGTGCAGTCAGCTAGGACCACACCTCTGGCTCTTATGTGATCCTCACCCAGAGAACTCTCGGTTGTCCTCATCCCGCTTTGCTTTGGAAGTGCAGTCTCTTTTCTGCTCCGTGACCTTCTCGTGATACCCACATCTTTTTATCCATCATTTTATTCATCCAGTTTCTCAGGCATGATGTAGGTTCAGTGCAGTCATCCTCTACGTTGCAAGGGATACCCACCGTTTTCTCTGGCTGACCCCTTCTCTTAGAAGCCATTGCCCCTGTCATGCCAGGAGGGCTGTACGGAAGTCATAACTTCCCAATGACTTCTCCAAATAAAAGCTCTGAAGATCATTTTATGTCTTTTTCCATAGGGCGGGGGAATTAAGTGTTGACTTGGTTGCATAATGAGGACACACCATGAGAAATACATTTAATTGTGTGGTTATCATAGACCACGCTTGCACAAATCAGGAGATACAGTTCATGGGACCGCCATGTGTATGTGTCCTTTGCTGACCTTTGTCATGCAGTGCAGTGGCTCTGCAAGGCTCATTTTACCTCACTTGGGTTTAAGTGTCTGTTTTTCTGTACTTGAAATTTCCAGTATACCATTTTTTTAAATGTAAACAGTAACAGCCATAGTTAAAAGAGGACTGAAGTGTGTGGCCTGGGTAGCAGTCTTTCCTTGTTAGATCTACTCCATGCCTTCAGCTACAGGACAGGGATGGCCTTGGTGTTGTTCTTTGTGTGTTGATGTCACACACATGTCCTACTGTTTCTGAATAGTCAGTCACAGCTGGCTGTGACTGAAAGGAGATGGCACTTAGGGTGACACTAAGATAATGAACCACTGAACCACTCTGGGACACATTATATATATCAACGTTTTCAAGAAAATTTTACCATCTTTTGTAGGCTGGAATTGGCAGCTAACAGTTGAGATCAGGAGTCAGACTGAAGAAAATCTGTTGTTTTAACAAATTTCCTCTTGGAGATTCAGAACTTTTACATTTTTTGCCAAAATACTTTAAGCACTGTTCCTAATTAGCTTCATGAAACTGGTGTGCTGGCATATTATTCTGACATGTAGACTTATCATTTTGATGTACGAGTGTACTTTATTATGTATACGGTGAGCTGCCTGCATGTATGCCTTTACACCAGAAGAGGGCATCAGATCACTTTACAGATGGCTGTGAGCCACCACGTGGTTGCTGGGGATTGAACTCAGGACCTCTGGGAGATAAGTCAGTGCCCTTAACCGCTGAGCCATCTCTCCAGCCCATAACTTCTTCGTGGCACTTTGCATCCACATGGATTAAAGGATAAGTGATGCCCTAGCACATGATAGGCATATTTCTCCAGGTGCCCTTCAGCTGTATGCTGACTTCTGTATCTTTCCAAAGCACAAATCAAATACATGGAGGTTGGCGCCACTCTAGTTTATGTAGACCATGACAAAAATCACTGACGGATAATTTAACACTACGTTTTGTTTCCTGATATAGAAACTGAAATATCAGAATATCCAGACTGTGTCGGTGGGAGTTGGAAATGTAGGAGAGGCGTGAGGAAACAGAGCTGCAAAATGTCTTAAATACTCTCTGATGAGCTTCATTATATGTGAGAAGTAGAATGAATAAACACCAGTGAGTTATAAGGACTTGGCACCTTCTTCTCAGCCCAGTGATTGCTTGCTGGAGTCTTAGTTGACTTTTTTTTTTTTTGAAGTCAGGAAGACAAACAAACAAGCGAACAAACAAACAAAAGCCCCTCAAAGATGTGCGTGTGCTCAAGGTGCCTTGTTAGGCAGCCACATGGCAGCTCCTGTCAATTACGCGTTCCCTCATTTCATGTCTTCCTTTTCCAAAGTCACAATGAACTGCCAGTAAGGCATGGGGCTCAGAAATGACAGCTCACATCCCCCTAACAAGGCAGCGTGGGTCATCCAGGGTGTGCTGGCTGCTTATAGCCTGCTGAAAGCTCCAGCACAAACATCTCTCATGCCAAAATACAAAGCTCCTTCATGCTAATGGCATCTGCTGCAATTTATAACTGTCAAATACACTGTGTGCAGGTTCATATCTTCTTCACATTGGCAAATACCTTGGAATTTATAAATAAATTAGACTTTATTTGATAAACAATGCTTCCTGAGGCCCTCTGCTGTAACTCCTATTTTTTCTCTTTCTTAGAAATAATGTCCATTTTTTTTTTGCCCCAAGTTGCGAAGTGAAGAGAGAGAGGATTGTTTTGATGTAAACTGAAACCAGTTCGCAAGTTAGAATTAATTTATCTTAACTCAGGAAAAGGCAGAGTTCAGAAAAGAACTTCATTTTAAGTTGTGCTTATTTTCCTTTCATGTAGATGTGTGAGTGCTTGCATGTATGTGTATGTGCTGTGTGTGTGTGTGTGTGTGTGTGTGTGTATGTGTGTGTGTGTGTGTGTGTGTGTGTGTGTGTGTGTGTGTGTGTGTGTGGGCGCGCGCGTGGAACTCGAAGAGCGGCTGATTCAATCACTGTCTTGATTCCTAACTAAGGAAGATTTTTGGTCCTAATATAAGGTATTTGGCAATGCCATGGATACTTATCGGAATCTGCTGAGTGGAAGCCACTCAATACATATGAGTACAGTGCAGAAAAGCCACCCACAGCAAAGTCACTGTCCAATGTTAGGAATATGGATCCCAAGAGCCCCTGAGTCACTGTGCTTTTGCTTAGGCCTTGACAGGGGTCTGTGGCAGGTGTGACGTCTAGGTAAGAAAAACTGAAGGAGAAAGAAAGAGGCACTGGGAGAAAATACAGGTAGGAAGAATAAAGACAGCTATAAATATGGCCAGGTATACTAAAGAAAGCCAAACGTACTTAGGTTTAAAAAATATTTTTGTTTACCCCAAGTCTTAGCATTTCTCCAAATGGGCCCTATGGGGCTGGGACTATTGAGGACTTAGTGACTCTGTCCTGGCAGAGTTTGGCTGTCAATTGTGCCTGCATCCAAACTGGTACTTTTTAGGCAGAATTCTGTTTGTGGTAGAAATGAGGATATTTTACCCAGTGGCTTGTTTGCCACATTTGACAGCATCTCCATAAGGAGGTTCTTTGATGTTCATCATCCTCTTTAAGGTAGGCTGGGTGTTGCCAGGAGTTAACCTGTCTTATTGTCAATGAACCGTTAAAATAATTTTAAAAAACATTTAAATGCAATATTCTGTATATCTCTGAGGTTTTTGAAGACCTTATCTAACTATTTTAACTTAATCGTTCAAGAGAATCATATCTATCTCTTGCACCTAAGGTGTATATTATTGTGATTAAAAATAGACTAGTAATTGACATGACCATGATTTGATGAACTAACAATTAACTTGTATAACTTATTTATCCTAAACATCCTGCAGTAGCACTTTCAAAGTATTGGAAGTAAACCTTGTACTATAATTGAGTTATACGGGCGTAATACCACATATTAGAGTAGAAATACATATAATATGTGTGAAGAATAATCTTACATTTGAATTTTATACCACTGTATCTAAAATTAAACTTATTTTGCATCTTTATACAAAATTCTATACCAGTGAATTAAAAATCTTGAGATTAAGGCATTAAGTTGATATGTAGATTCACTAATCTATTTTTTTGTTCTATCTTCCCTATATATTTCTATATTCCCCCTTTTTCTTTTCAACCCAGTCTCCAAACCTAAGAACAGAAGATAAAGGAAAAGAGAGACATCCCCTGAGTCCAACCTTGTTTTCTCTCTAAATAAGACCAATAATAACTTATAACCAACTCCCATTGAAAATAAATATCTATAGCCCAAGAAAGCAAACAAAAACCTACCCTACCCCCCTTAAAGGAAATGGGGCACTGTTCTCTTAAGGTTTCTTCTGGCTGATTTGGGATGAATAATACCATTGTAAAGGCCAAAATAAAATTGGGGAAATGGTTAAACAAGCCAATAGCATGGGTGGTACAGTTCCTAAATGTTGACAAATTCCAGGCTTAATTAGAGTCCTGTGTGGGACAGTCTGAAATGCAGGACCAATTGGAAGCTTTCTCCAAGGTTGTCCTTGGAGCTGTCTTGTTCTGATGAGGAACAACAGCGGAAGCACTTGGTGCTGGAACGTGAAGGATGCAGGATGTCATTGTCCAGCATGCTGACAGGTCTGATCCAATGTCAGTGTCTGGATCTTTTGTTCTGAAAGCATGTAATTTCTCACAAGCATTATACAGTCTTAAAATTATAAATTGGGCCAGAAGGCTGAAGATGGTGCTCCTGTGTTATAGAGAGTTTTGGGTTACTGCTCAAGTAGCAAACTATCTCTGTCATACTCTCATTTTGGAAGCTACTAACCTGCACCTCCATGATACTCAGGTAATTAATTTTATTCCTTCTTAAGTCTCTGATGGGGATGAAGACTAGATAGTTTAGTTTTACAGCTAAGCTTAGTCCTTTAGGAGTTAAGATGTTTTTAGGTCAAGATAAATGTCTTAAGTTGATAAAGATAAGATAAGATAGATATTGATTCACATACAGATTTTAGATGCACCAGGATAGAAAAGATGTTTTCTTGAAGGCTGCCAAAGAAAGTAACATTTATATAATTCCTGATTGTTTCATGGTTCCTATTGCTGTAGGTAGTTTATTGTATATATGTGTAATAATACAAATGTATATGTAAAAATTAAAAAAATATTTATTAAAAAAAGAGAAATCAAGCTGAGAAACCTATGGAAAGGAAGTTTCTGTTTAATTCCTGCATCCAGGGTTCTGCTTAGATTCCTGCCTTGGCTTCTCTGGATGATGGATTGTAAGCAATAATCCAAATAAACTGTTTTCTTCTCCATAAAAATAAAAAACAAGGCCCTAGGGACAATTGAATAATCTGAACTTTACTGAAGAAATTCTAGTGAGTACCATAGCATTCAACAGTAAGTGCAAAATGGATTGATCCAGGAGAATTCTTTATCTAAGAATCAATTAACTTAAGAGACATTTACGAAATTTTCAGGAAAATAAACTGGACTGGGAAACATAATATTAAATAAGGTATATATATATATACACACACACACACATACATACATATATATGTATATATTATTATATAATATATAACTTTATTGGTTTATATCAAAATATCAATCACTATTTCTTTATATATCAATATATTGCTCATATATTGTGTGTGTATATATATATATATATATATGCATGGCTTAGAGAGACAAGTACAGTGTGTGTTCTTCTACATATGTAGATCCTAGCTTTTAATTGCTAAATAGGTGTGTCCAGACAGGAGTAAACGTGAGTGAGGACCAGGAAACTAGAAATGGACAGGGGAAAGAGATATTTTCAAGAAAGAGAGTGGGTAAAACAATTAAACAAAGCAGAAAGGAGGAACACTGAGGCCGAAAGGGTACAGTGGGGAAAAGGGGAAGAGTGAGATCAGAGGGCAGAGGGGCCAGAGAAGCAACTAAAATAAAATATGCATGGAAACACATATAAGTATAAACAAACGGTTACTTTGTAAGCTAATTAAACACTTAAAGTTAAAATATTTTTAAACAGAACAAGTGAATAGGTCTGTAGGTGTATAGACGATGTAGAGTAAAGAGAGAGAAGAAATGTGGGTGGATGGGAGCTGTTTAAGAGGGAGGTGAGCATGGGCCGGACATTAGGAATGGAGCAGTGACTCCAAGCTCAAGTGACTTTTGCTCAGTGTTTATGAAAGGAGAATTTCATTCACATTGACAGTATAGTTAAATGCTAGGTGCATATTGCCTAATTGGATAACCTACTGGAGCGTGTAACAGGAAGGCTGTGCACATTAGCTATGCATAATTGAAGATAATCTAAGAGCAGCTTCTGCATATGCTTTCCAAGTAGTCACTCAGAGAAGAACTGTATTGATTATATATAATTAATACTAGGTGGATTTCAGAAACACACAAACACACACGTAATTCTATGAAATCCCCCACCCTCTCTCTTCCCTCTGATCGGAGTCATTGTGTATATTGCTTTGGAAGGTAACCCGAAATCTAAGATGCCTGTTTGCAAGGCTCTTGGTGAGGTCATTTTGAGATATTTACCTGATGGAAATACATTGCCCACAACAGGTCAGTCATGAAAGCTGTATACCAAGATTGTAGCTTATTCAGCGTTATCCCTGTTCTGGCATCACTGCCACGCACGTGTATTCTGATTATCTTGTTTGAGTAGAAGAGAAGGAGGAGTGCACTTTGGGATTTGCATGACGTCATCCTTTACTAAGAATATCCAATGAAGAGTGCTTCATGACCATGACTCATGTTGTATGTTCCTGTTTGGCAACATGCTTTTCTCATTCTTACTTTATTTTTTTACCCCTCCAATATGTATTTGTTTTTGATATTATCAAGTTTCATTCCATAGTTCCCAGGGCTTTCCTAAGTGAGTCTTATATGTTGTTCAGTGTGCAAAGGTTTATGATCTTGGCTTCAGTTAGTTTAGAGAATGTACATAGAGAAAGATTTGGGCTTGCCTTTTAACTCCCACCGTCACATTGTCTTTAGGACAGCCCTTTGCTGGTGTGATGACTTCCCCCCTTTCCCTTTGTTTATATAGAGTTACACACCTTAGATGGACATATAAATATGCATATGTAAGTTTGTTGCTAAAATAAAATGAATTTACACTCCTTGTGTACTCACTGGGCATATTTTTGTCGCATAGCCTACTTTTCATAATGGTGTACCATTGCTGTTATGCCTTGCTAATAAGTGAACTTCCAGCTCATTCTCTTTTCATCATATATTTTTCACACTCTCTGGATAAACATTTAGATGACAGGCGGTTGTTGCATTGTTTTGTGAAAAATATTATGATATGTGTCAATACGAACATACAACCAGATCATATGTCAAAAGCTTGCTGTGATCGTCATTATTTGTACAGGCCCTAAGCATAATACAAGTACAGTGCTTACCCAGGACACTTGGTGATGGATATAATTCTCTTCTAAAGACTGCGGTCAGTTTCTTGCCTTTCGGATGGTTTCCTCTATGGAACCGTTCATCATCTCTGAAGCAGCAGGGTCCAGGTAGTAGGAACTGGGCAGGGAATATGACTGCAGAATTTGAGAGGGGAAGCTCTGTGTTACCAGGAGTGATTTCTCTGACAAGAAGCAAGGAAGATTAAGTTGATAGCTAATAGTGGGCGAATCTGTGGTAGAGCTTTGGAAACTAGTAGAAGGGAGGTTCTTATACCCATCAGGGTAATTCTTGATTTTATTTATTTATTTATTTATTTATTTATTTATTTATGTTTGTAGTACAACTTTTGCTTATGCTGTCTAGGAAATTTTCTTTCAGATGTGACATTTCCCAACATTCCTTCAGAACCCCAAATATCTCTAAACCCCCAAGAAGCTAAAAACTATCACATAAGATTACAGAATCTCAGGGAAAAGAGATCTGTAGGCTCCATCACTTGGCACGTGGAGATCTCTAAGTAGTTTGCTTAAGTCATCAAAAGAATAATTCTTTACACATTTCAGCTCCTCAAACCACTGTGCCTCCTTTCTGGCTAGCTCTTGGGTGTAAGTGGAGGTTCAGAAAGAGTGGCAGTATGGTGTGCAACAGAGGCAGGTGGGGATGGAATTATGCAGCTCTGCCTAATAACAAGGTGAGTATCCTGCATAGAAGCCTAAGGTGATGGCTTAAAATCAACCTCTTCAGTGAGATTTACCTATATTTCCAAATAAAATCTTTGAGCAGATATGTACACCCAGGCAGGTTTTGTGAGACTCAAAGATTAAAATTGTGAATTTTTGGTAATAACATGTATTGCTGAGAGATCATTTTCCTATTATAAAGTATTCATTGCATGGACTAATAATAACTCTGAATAGCCTCCATTTTATTTTATTTTATTTAAAGCCATCAGCGGATATATATGTAAAGGCAGGTTTGTGGGACATTAAAAGGAGAATAATCAGGGGGGAAACATCTCACTCATAAAGACAGGAAATGGAGAGAAGCTACCAGCCTCTGAAATCTCCCGAGGTCATTGGTTCTTTTCTTGATAGCTCTTGCTTCCCATCTTTCAATGCTGGGTAGTGGAGATGAGCCAGTGCAGGGGCTATAGGTTGAGGTCAAGGAGAAGGAATCGAGGGGACAGCGAGTCAGCAGCCACCTGTTCTACTTGATGTCCTGCCAGTTAGCGCAGTAAAACTGGACCAGATGGTTCAGGATGATGTGTCTTGGCACAGTCCAGTCATCCATCTGCACCAGAACTGTTTGAAATCTGCCGCCTCAGACCAAAGACTTGAGCCATAAATTTCATACTAGGAAAGAAAAGGCCTTAAGAAAGTTAAGCTAAACCGTTTGTTTCACTCATATTTTATGTCTTCTGACTCTCAATTCTTTTGGCAGCAGACGTAAAAATCTTCCCCCCCACCCCCTATTTGTGGTTTTGCCGCAATAGCCAGGATATAAGTTAAAATGGCCTTTCTTTGGGGAAATAAATTGAAACTTGCAATATTGGATAGATGGGAATTCCCAAAGGAGGTCCAGGCAGGAATGAGGAGACCATCCGGTTGGTTAACGGTCACCCGCTTGGAGATGGTGTGTCAGACTTCACTCCTTGTAGCCTTTGACTGGCGTGGCTTGTCCTGTGCTGAGCTTAATTAATACACACTTAAAAAGCAACCACCGTAGGAACATAGCATAGCTCTGTAACAACCGGATCATCAGGTTGGCACAGGAGAAGTTGATTTTTGTAAAAATAAGTATCCAGTAAGCAGAATTACAAATGGTGGGGAAGAGAAGGGGTAGACGGTGTTCTGAAAAACACTGCCGTCAGTGATAAGTGAGGAAAAAGAACCGTGGACTAAGACCAGCCTTGTAAGACTGAAACAACAAACAGCCCAACTTCAGCCTTTGTTAAAGGCCATTTTTCCTTGATGTCTACTCAGAGACATTTTTTCGCTTTTCCTTGAATCTTTCTTCATCTGAGTTTCATTACACTGATGCATCATTGTGCCAAGGCAGTACCATGAGCAGGGTCCTGTGAGCGCCTCATGGGACCAAACGTGAAACTGCCTTAGGTGGCATAATTTTTTGTCATCTCTCTTGACATTTCTGGCCTCAGATATTTGCATGTACATATTATAAAGGAACTGCCAACAAGTCAACCATTTTACACATTTCATGTATTTCTCAGTAGAAATTGAGGGTAGATGCTACAAGAGCCATTGTACTAACAAGACATTTAAGGCACAAATTAGATAAGATGCTGCCCCAAATCCTCTTGACTGGTATTTGATGAGGCTGGGACTGTCCTGACCCTGGCCTTCCTGCCTGCCTTACGCTGGCTCATAGACAATCTCTTCCCCTTCTCTTCTTCCACACTCATCTCCCTATGACATTTAAATACTCTCCAAAGGCAGTTTGTGTGTGTGTGTGTGTGTGTGTGTGTGTGTGTGTGTGTGTGTGTGTGTGTGTGTGATATCAACTCTTTTGTGATGATGATGGTGGTGGTGGTGGTGGTGGTGGTGGTAGTTTCACATGACTTTACAAAGCTGACTTCTTTGCCATAAATACTTCCTTTTTGTCAGTCACTCAACTCAGATGAATCCCAGTAACTAGTTCAGCAACCATGCCATAGCGTGTTCTAGTCCTCTTCTTCTCCTTTGGTTATTGAGATGTCGTCATCCCAATCCCTATGCATTTTGTTACTGCTTTTCAGTTTATAGGGCGCTGGCTTATCTACTGCCTGTGGTTCATTTTGTTGGTCTATTTGAGACATCATTTTCACACAATTCCAGGAAAATTCCTACTTTTGCTGTCCCAATGTATCAAGGACAGACTTTTGTTGAGATTTCGTGGTTTTTGTTTGTTTGCTTTACTTTATTAACCACAGGGTCTCATGTAGCCTGGGCTGGGCTCAACTTACGATGCAGCACTGGCCGGCCTTGAACCTCTAATCTTCCTGTCTTAATCTTTCAAGTGTTGAGATTACCATATATACCACTACTTCCAGTATTAAGACTTGATAACTTTTACACCACTTTTTATTTTTGTAAATTTTTATCTGTGTGTGTGTGTGTGTGTGTGTGTGTGTGTGTGTGCATATGTATGTATATGTATGTGCAGGTATGCTTGCTTGTAAAGTTATTTATGTGGGCCAGAGGTTGGTGACAAGATTTCTTCCTCTATCACTTCTTCATCTTAATTTTTGGAGCAGGCTTTCTCACTGAAACTAGAGCTTGGCATTTCAGGTGGATTGGCTGGCTAACTGATGTATGCTCCAGAATCCAAACATCTCTACCCCTCAGTGCTAGGGTTAGGGGAACACACTGCAGTGCCCAACATTTACCCTGGCGTTGCATATCTGAATTCAGGTCCTTGTGTTTCCATGGGAAACATATCAGCCACTGCGCTCTCTCCTCAGCCCTCCACATGCACAGTAAAAAAACAAAACAAAAAGCAGTTTAACTCAGTGTATATCTAAGAATATATTAATTGCATTTCTTTGGAATTATAGTGATCATGGCCTAAGACCTCCATATGCTAACAGCTGTCCTCCTGTGAGCTCACTTGAAAGAGTACAACTTTGTTTCAAGGAGGCATCCCAGAGAAGCTCAATCTCTGCCTTTGTTCCTCTAACAGTGTCCAAAATTGCAGCCAATCTTCATTCACCAAGAAAGTATCTCATTTTCTTTTCAGAGAAATTGGCTTCCTGTGTTGTCCTTAACAATCAACCATGCACTATTCAACTTCAGGTATTAAGGCTGTATGTTGTGTCGTTCAACCTAAATCCCTCCTCCTTTTAAAAAATGACAAGGAGGGGGCTGGAGACATGACCTAATGGTTAGGAGTACCAGATTCAATTTCCAGCACCCACAAAGCAGCTCACAACTAACTGTAACTGGAATCTGACTTTAGGGGTAAAGTCTTCATTGGCCCCAGGCATCCATATGGTGCACAGATATATATGCTGGCAAAACACCCATCCAGATAAAAGTGACAGATACAATTAAAGATCTTTAACAGCAAGATACAGAACTTAAGTTAACTCTAAACACAAATGTTTTGGAAGGACTAGGATGGAAATGAACCAAAATGCCACTGGCTCCTTCTAGGACCGAAACTGACTCGACTTGCCACTATGAAAATAGCCACGGCCTTGATCAGAAACACCTGCAACTCTGAATCCGTAATACTTGCTTTTGAGACTTTGGATATTTTAAGGCATTTCTACTGATTTGGATGTTCTTATTGCATTGCGTTTCTTTTTAACTAATTTTTGGGTTATTTACATTTAAATTTTGGAATATTTTAGCCTTCCAGGAATTTCAGGTTATTTGGGTAGTCAGTACAAGGAAGAGCTCCCTTCTTTTGGAAAATGTGTGTGTGCTTGAGCCTGCCAAATTAGCACACATTTTCCACAAGTGTTCTTACAAGTACTTAGTGTGTAGGGGATGGAGGGAGGGCACATTGTGTACCCTTATATTTTAAAAATGGTAAGTCAAGTACATCTGTGTTCTTTCAGTTAAGTGTTATTTACAGAAAATACTATCAAGATTCAGAAAAGCACCCCAGGTGTCTGAGCCTCTCTATTCTTTGAGGAGATAAGTTATTTTTGCTTAAGGTCTTTATTAGTTTTCACAGCTACCAATAAACATTTCAAATTATTTCAGATTTCTTGGCATATAGTTATACTTTTTCTTTTACCAAAACCCCGCGAGGTGTTGGCAGCATAACACATTTTATGAAAATGGACTTTAAGTTTTTTCAGATTCAGATATCATGTGTCAAAATACAATTCTCAACACATTAAGCATAGTTCTTATAAATGCAGACTCTGAGAAAATACTGAGATTTCGTTTAGCTCAGCTAGCAAGTTGACAAAGCCAGCTCGAGATCTGCATCTGTAGCTTTAGCAAATCAGACACACAAAGATACATTTCTGTGACAGCCCTGGGGGAGGCCAATTTTTCCTTTAGCAATTCTTTGATTTGTAGAATCTATCTGAGCAGAAAACTAGGAAACTCTGGTGGTTAGATGGATCTCTTTTGCTCTGCTAAGAGCCAGACTTCTTCACCATGCATCTGACTTATCAGAATGGCATGTTAAACAGATTGTGGGGTCCAGTGTAGCTCGTCCAGAGTTACAGCCTGTGTTTTCTTTTCTCTTTCTTTCTTTCTCCCACTTCTTTATTTCTTTCTTTATTTCTTCATTCTTTCTTTTTGTTTGTTTTGTTTTTTGAGACAAGGTTTCTCCGTGTAGCCCTGGCTATCTTGGACCTGCTTTGTAGACCACTCTGACATCGAACTCATGGGGTTCTGCCTGCCTCTCCCCTCCAGAATTCTGGGATCACAGGTGTGCGCCACCACCGCAGCCATTGTTTCAAACAAGCATCCATCGATACCGGCTTGCTGTTCTTGGGTTACTTGGCCTGAAAACTGAGGCAGTGGCAGGATAGCCTAATTGAGGAGGAAGCCCCGGCGGCCTCTGATTGGCTCTCATCACTTCTTCTATGCCATTTCTATTTGCTTTCCTGGGCCTCACCTGTGCACATCAGACCATCCACACCTGTGGCTCCCATCACCAAGTCTACCGTGATCAGCACATCTGTGCTTCATGGATGCTCCTGTAATTGAAACTTCCAGATCTTCACTAACAGTCAAGTCCCCAGTATCTTCTCCACAAAGGCCTGGTCGCCCTTACTTGTGCCATTTCTGTTGATGAGTTCAATTAGAATTAGAAAACGCCAAGCCATGTGTTGTTGTAAACTATAAGGCACCCTTCCCCATAGTCATCAGTGAGCTCCTACTACGATGGATACTTTCTAACCTTTGTGTGTTTGGAAGCATAAGGAGATGATCCTCACTTTTCCCAGCATGCTCTCTGTCAAAAGTCAAAACGACTTGGCCGACACCAAGAGATTTGCTAACAGGCCCCAACCCCTAGACAAAGACCTCTAAGCAACCAGGAAAGGCTGAGCGCCTAAGAAATAGTCTGCTCTAGGTATCAGCCCCCAGATTGCTTATCCAATACTAAATGGTCCTCCCTGAAATCATATACGTACAAGTAAGATTATGTGCATTGAACAGATTGTATATATCATCAGTTAGAGGAAAAGGGGCCAGAGGCCATAAATCTAGAGAGAGCAGAGAGGCCCCCTGAGAGAAGCTGGAGGGAGAAAAGGAAAAAAGGGGAAAACGATGTAATTATCTTTTAATTTTGAAAAATAAGAAAAAGTAAAACCTTCAATGACTCCAAGGAAATGTGAAGACAGAGAATGTGAACCCAGGAAGGGGTGGGGCCGCTCTCAGTAACCCAGGAAGGGGTGGGGCCGCTCTCAGTAACCCAGGAAGGGGTAGGGCTGCTGCTCTTGGTAACCCAGGAAGGGGCGGGGCTGCTCTTGGTACTCTCTGGGAAGATTCTGGAGGATTAATTACTAGGGATGTTTAAATGTGTGGTTAGAGGTGAAATGTATGATTCAGGAGTTTGGCAAGGCAAAGAAGAAAATTATCAGATTAAGAAAATTATCAGAGCCAGGCATGGTGACACACAGCTTTAATTCCATCACTCAGGGCAGAGGCAGGCAGATCGCTGTGAGTCCAAGGCCAGCCCGGTCTACAGAGCGAGTACCAGGACAGCCAGGATTACATGGCGAAACTCTGTCTTAATAAAAACAAAACAAAAACTCAGAAAGGCGGGGGCAGGGGGGGGCAGGGAAGAATTATCAGAAGATGAAATAGGGTCAATTGAGGGACATTTGCTTTTAGAGAGAGAACTATTGCAAAGAAAGTGGCTTGAGCACGAGAGGAATAGAGTAGATTTTAATAATGTTACAGAAAGGAAGTGTCTCAGGAAGATGGAGGTGACTCCAGAGACTACAAACAAAATTAATTTTGGAGAGGAACTCCTTTAATCTCAAACTGGAGGGAAGAATGCATCTCTCTCAGCTGGTCTTTGGAGCAAGTAAGATTAAGGATTGGCCATCTTTGAAGTGAGAAGCCTAGAGAAAGCTAAGGCTGAGGGTCACATGGCTAGAGGATCAGTGTGAGACAGGGTCGGTTTCCCAAATGACAGCCTGACACAGTGACTCCTTTTCCTACCATCCTGCTCTCATGGGTGGACAGGGCTGACGGCAGAAAAAGTCTCAATGCAGCATGAGAGCCGGTTTTCTTTCTGTGTAGTACCTGCTCCTCCAGTTCCCTGGAGACCTGCCACTACTGATAGGTGGCTTCTCGTGTCTCTTTCATGCATGCTATAAGTCCTGTCTGATTGGTAGGGAAATTTCAGTCCTTTCCTATCTGTGTTCATCCCGTTTACTGATATTGAGAAAGAAATGGAAGTCATAGGTAGCATCTCCACTTAACAATGAGCAAGAAAGTAACATGCACCCTCCCCAGCTGAAGAAAGCATCAGTACAAGTCCATTCTCAGTGTAAGATGCCACAGTGGACTATCTTCAGGGAGTTTTCTGTGGGGGGCAGTTGTTTGTTTTTGTTTTTCCGGATAGGGCTTTTCTGTGTAACAAAGCCCTGGCTGTCCTGGACTTCTTTGTAGACCAGGTTAGCCTCCAACTCACAGACTACAGCGATACCACCCTGAATGCACCTGGTCTTCTCTATGGGGGCCGTTAAGAAGCTCTGTCCAGGATAGAGTCTGAAAGCAGAGCCCCGGGCTTCTGTTTCTAGCAGAACTTGGTTTGGCTTTGCATTTTAGTATTTCATTCAGAAAAGACTGCCCAGTTCTTCCCAGTGGGCCAGGAGGGAAGCAGAGGGAGGGCAGCTTTTATCATTTACATGGAGCCATGAGAATGTGCCTGTCTCTTTCTAGGACCAAGAAACCTCCTTCCCCAGGGCGATCTCAGCTCAGAGGCTGTCCCCTCGGTGGTGCTTCCTAGATGGTAAGTGTTTGGGGACCCGGCTGGGACTGGGCTGGAAAGGCAGCAGGACAAGGCGGGGCTGGCCCAGCAGCTCTTCATAAGGCTTTCCTGTGACTGCCCTTGACATTTCAGTGATGTTGAGTTGCTGATGTTACTGTCTCTCTCCTGAAGTCTTTTCCCTCAAGCACCTCAGCATCAAATTGTTTAAATGGATACGGTTCCCTTTTTCCTCTTCCTTCCCTCAGATTAGCGTGGGCCAAAACCTACAGTCTGTAATCACAAAATGAGTACTAGTCTCTCATTGTGTCCATGCCTTGGAACGTTCATGTTTCTTTTGTGAGGCTGCCATTTTAGTATAGTGTGTACATTTGTGGGAAACGGAGCCTCACTTGCGTCCGTAACTTTTCTGCTGAGTGTGGCCTATTGCAACACATAACAGCCTTAGTTATCATGTGATCATTTAATGAGTCTGCGTGCCATCTCATGCATTTTTTTCACTTTCCTAGATGCTGTCGAATCCCAATTTTCCACCTAATTATCTATACTGCAATACATCTTCATCTTTATACATTCATAGCTGAAGTTTCTGTTGTCTGCAGGGGCACATAGTTTCCTCTCTGATGCCCTTCTATTTACTAGTGTGTCCATCTGAGAGGATGTGGGCGTGGAATGGCTAAGGGTCGGTTATACAGAAGGGCACACGTAACTACCAAATCTACCACACATCAGCCATGATGCGGGTTTTCATTTCTAGCTCAACTGACTGATGACTTCTGCCATTCCTGTTAATTCAGAGCAATGGATTAATCCACAACCATCACTCACTCCCAGAGCCAGAGGGAAATTGTGTATCTAAGGAAGTCAAAGTATTCACAGAAGCCATTGGATTCCATTTGTAGACTTGGATAAAATTGGATAATGGTTCATGAAACTGTCTTGGTACATAAGTGCTCTGCTGTAACCCTTTATGATTAACTCTTAATTCACAAGTCGTAGTTGAAAGAACAGAGAAGAGTGAGTCCTGTTGGGAGTATGTTACCTTAGATGTAGACTTCTAAACAGGACTTTGATTCTCCGGTTTCCTCCTTTTTAGATTCTTCTCTTACACAATACACCCAGACCACAATTTCCCTTCCTTCCACTGCCCCCAGCTTGTCCCCTCCCCCAGATCCACTCCCCCTCCATCTTCCATCAGAAAAGAGCAGGTCTCCAAGAGACAACAACCAAACACAAGAAAAACAAGATATAATAAGGGGCAAACGCCCTAATAGATGCACCCTGTACCACTGTTAAGAAAGCACTACAAAGTACCGAACTAAGAGCTGGAGCACACGCAGAGGACCTGGGACGGACCTCTGCAGGCCTGTGCCCAGAACTTCAGGCCCTGGGAGCCCATATGAGCCCTGCTTACTTGATACAGTGGGTCACATTCTCCTGCTGTCCCCGACCCCTTCTCACTTGTACAATCTTTCTGTCCCATCTTCTGTAGAATTCCCTGAGCTCTTAGGGGGAGGGACACAATGGGGACCTCCAATTGAGACTGACTTTCTCTCTCTCTCTGTCTTGCCCCCCGGCCTCCCTCATAATCTCATAATATCTGGCTGCTGCTGGAGGAAGCCAGAAAGTTACTTTTTAAAAGTTTGTGATTAAAAGTAAATATCTGCATCCTTTCTCTGGTCTGTTTTGTAAAAACTCTCATATTTGGGCTCTGTTAGATTTGAGTAAGGAAAACATATTTTTTAATATTAAGAAGAATCAAATAACTTCAAAAACACTCTATGCTTTATTTCACTATTTTTTTTCCTCAAATCACAGATGCAGCTCGATTCCGTCTCAAGATTGCTCAAACAACAATCTTTGTTTAGTCATTGGTTTTCTTCAGACATGCCTCTAGGGGCAGAGTATGGAAAGGAAATTATTTCTTTGGGGCCACATATGGTCTCTGGCCTTCATCTTCAAGTTGTTTTCCAAAATGAGAGTCACATTCCTGGGAAGTCTGTGTGACTACAGTTTCTTTTCTAGGTTTATTAACCTAATAAAGTATT
Organism: Acomys minous; assembly: GCF_964271855.1. Taxonomy (NCBI): domain Eukaryota; kingdom Metazoa; phylum Chordata; class Mammalia; order Rodentia; family Muridae; genus Acomys; species Acomys minous. The sequence goes on from NC_140487.1 coordinate 70,550,438, forward strand.
CAGTCTTTCCCTCCATTAAAGTCCTGTGCTAATTCCTGGAATGTGAGCATCAATAAAAGAGAATCCTTTAAAGATACAGGCATTTTAGTCTTAGGGTCATCTTTGTAGACAGACTCCGTAATGGGTTTAAGTAAAATGTCAGTGTGCATAGGGGTTAGGAGCAACAGACTTTCTGCTGTAGGCAGTTAGGATGCGAGGAAAGTTTTGTTAAGGAGCCCATGAAAAATGGGCACTCAGACACAGTTTATAGCCAATTAAAAGTCTTTTCTTTTAGCCATCTGAGACTGGTACACTCAGGCATTCAGGTCCTAGTTGTAGCACAGAGTTTCCAGAGCTTTCCAGGGCAAGCAATTTGACAGAAGCAAAGATGCCCAGTTAGTTGGAGGTGGGGGTTATACGCAAGCAAGCAATTTACAGAAGCAGATAAGATGGCTATGGCATCTTTGACCTTGGGTTCCCAGAACAGAGTTGAATAATTTTCCTCAGGATTCTCCATCAAGGAGATCAAATTCTAGTTAAACCTGAAATGGCCTCAGCAAGAATTCAAAGTTGAAAGAACCTCCATTCTGTTTGTTCCATCACAGTTTGACAGAGACAGGCACTGAGTTATCATTTAAAGACAACAAAAGTGTTGACTAACAATGCAGTAGAAAGAAAGGGTGTAAATCTGGTGACAAACATAAATGACTCCAAATGTCCTGCATATTTTTTTCCTTAGCAACTTCTGCTGACCGCTTTTATCGGATAGACAGATCTCAGGTAAGTTCTTTCCGGCTTATTTATGAGAGTGAAGTGTCCTCAAGTCAGTGCACTCTGTTGGTGGACAGTCTTGTAGATTCTTTTTCTAATGAAAAGATTAAAGCATTCCCAGATTATATTATGGTGTTTATAATCTAAGCCATAATGCTTTTTGTCTGCATGTGCTTTATGACTTGTGGGCTCAGTGAAATGACATGGCTTGACAGGGCAAGTGAGAATAGATAGTAATTTGAATTATGACTATAATCACTGTCCTGCATGCCTTTTTAAAAAAACATGGAACGTATACCCTGGCCAAAGCAAAATTTATGCTTTTAAAATGCATTTTGTTGAGCTAGAATAAATGTGGAGAACAAAGACTTGGTTTATTAATACTAACCCATATTTAATAATTAGCTAAGGCTAACAGCTCCTCCCACTATTCAGGTTTTCCTAAAGAAATACTATATAGTGTTGAACTCATTGAAAGCCAGCTTTTTCTTAACCATTGCCACTTAGCTTTGTCCATATTGTGGGGACAGAAGTCTGAGTTGTCACGTACTCACACTGGACTAGGTAGCATATGGGATGTCACACCTCTGATAGCGTCAGGGAAGATTCAGAAGACAGATCATTTCTGGTTCCATATGACAAGACCCTGGTCAGGTGTGACTCCTGAAACAGAGAGATTTCTCTCTCACCATGCTCCTCTGCCTGCTACACTGTTACGTCAGGGAGGGATGGCAAATGCTCAAGCTTCTGGAGAAACAGAATTATTTGGGGGTGGCACAGTTCACTCCTCCTTGAGACCAAGCATGCTTGGTTCTGTTATTCTGAGGGTGGTGGTGTCAACACCCTGACAGGCTTGTTTTCTTCCTTAGGAACATTTGCACTTTGTGATGGAGATTTCTCACGATGAGATTTTTATTCTGGACCCAGATATGGTGGTGTCACAGCAGGCAGGGACACCTCCAGGAATGCCTGACCTGGTGGTTGAACAAGCTTCAGGGTGAGTGTGCTTCTCCTTGCTCTGTGCCTTGTTGGCTGGCTGTGTAGTGACCTCTCTGTTTCCTTTGGCTTTGGCCTTAAAATTCTAGTGTCCTGAGAATGTTTGGAATACAGAGTTTTAATGATGTTTCCTTAAAGTAAAGTGTGCCTGGTTCTATATAGTCCTCTTCTGAATGGCTGTGTAGGAATAATCATGTCCAACCAGCCTCTTACATTGTTGGAGCTTTGTTTACTATTGCACCACCACTCCTTGTGGAGGCTGGAAATACTGATGCTCCCATCTCTGAGTTTATATGGATTTTATTTGGTCTGTTACCCAGGTCAAATGTTGACACAGGCGATTTAATCCTCTTCTTTTTGCCTTGTTTCTAGTTTACTTGACACAACATATCTAGATTGTTTCTACCACTCTTGTACTGTTCCTCTTACTTCCTATTGACTTAATTCTCTTAAGTGCAAATAGTAGTCACCTACTCAGAGTTGTAGAGTAAATAAGTTGACACAGGTAAACCACGTAGAATACTTTTGTCTTGTAGAAGACACTCACTACCTGTTATCATCATTTCATAATGACTCTATGAACTGGCTTCTGTGATTATCCTAAATCTACAGATAAGAAAATTGAGGCTTAGAGTTATGTTGTCTGCCTAATCTCGCACAGGAAATAAATGTAAAACCTGAGACTGAGCCACATTGTTTCTGTTGTAGATTCCATGTTTTGGTTTTCGTTTTTTTGTTTGTTTTTTGTTTTAGCTAAAATAGGTTTTGTTTTTTCATTTTTTCATATGTTAAGAAAAGTTGTTCTGCTGAGTAGTGATGGAACACACCTCTAATCCCAGCATAGGTAGGCAAATCTCTGTGAGTTTGAGGCCAGCCTGGTCTACAGTATGAGTAACAAAATAGCCAGGGCTACACAGAGAAACAATGTATGAAAAAAAATGTAAAAAAGAAAAAAGAAAGAAAAATTTCCCATTTTATAGAGAGAACTTTTCATCTTTTTCTTGTTATTATTATCAAAGTACTTAATCATCATTTTGCATATAATTTAAATTGGCATCTATATTCCCCCAAATTTAACCAGCACTAAAGAAAAGTTACATAGATTACTATACTAAAACATTATTTGAGGGGTTGGCTCAGCACTTCAGAGCATACACTGTGCTTGCAGAAGACCTGAGTTCAGTTCTCAGGCCTCCCATTGGGTGCCTCTGCCACCTTTATTCCAGTTTCAGGGAGTCTGATGCCCTCTTCTGGACTTGGGCACTTAACACTCACATGTGTACATACCCACACATAAATACACACGGTACACAGAAAAATAAATCTTTAAAAAAAGAAATATTTGGCACTGAGTCAAAATTGAAATTTAGTAGAAAAATTTACAAAAAAAAAAAAAGCATTCCAGCATAACTAACAGAAACTCCTAAAGCAAGGGACACTATAGGTATCACTATATTCATAGTAAAAATGACATTACCATCTTGTGAAATATCTAACTTATTTTTTAAAATCATTTTGCAATTCAATAACACTTATTTCCACTAGAGTCAGATACTAGTGGAAACCCGTGAGAGCCAATAGTGCAAAAATAAGAACGGACAAATGTCTCTATCCTTGTCAAGTGCAGTAGGTCGTGGCTTCCTGGCATATGGAACCGATGCCTGAGGCACAGGTTGCAGAAGAAAGCATACACAGGCACTCAAGGCAAACGCAAATTGTGTATCCATAATCCTAGAACATAAACAAATGTACTCACCAGAGAGAATCCTGTGTGATGTGGTACCCTACTAAAGCAGAGGCAGATGCTGGTGTCTAAAGGTCACCTCACATAATGAATACTCTTACAGTTATTTAATGAGGATAGAGCCATCTGTTAAGGTAGCGCTGGACTTTTCTTCTTTCCGTGCCAAATAGTTACCCAAAGCGATGGCTCTGTTCTTAGTTAGACTTTTTGTTACTTAGATCCAAACACAGAGTGGCCTGGAAAATCCAGTAGACCATCAGTCCATCCTTGATTCTTATTTCTCAGCTGTAGCGTCCCCTGGGAACAAAAGTGATAAGAGCAAGGTTGGGCCCTTCTCATTTTCTAAATTATATTTCTGTGCCTGGCTCCTTTAACTCTTCACTCATGCCGCATGGAGTCAGCTCTTCAAATAGAAATACCTTGTCAATATGAAAAAGGGCAAAACCTTACAAGTAGTCCAGGGCTGCTGAGAAATGATGAATATGAAGTATATTCTAGTGAGCATGGATTTCCTTCTCACGTTTAGAACAAGATCATTGTGAGAGGGAAAAAAAAAAAAACAGAGTAAGTTACTTTCTGGTGCCATTTTTGCCCCAGGCTGTCGGACTGGTGGAACCCTGCCCTGAGGAAACGCATGCTGAGTGACAGTGGGCTGGGGATGATCACACCCCACTATGAGGACTCAGATATGAAAGATTTCAGCCACTCCAGAGTGTTACAGTGAGTCTCTTGCTGTCTCATAATTATTTTTTGAGATTATAATGTAATTACATCATTTCCCTCTTTCCTTTCTCTCTCTCCAAATTCTCCCTTATGCCCCTCCTGGGTTTCTTTCAGATTCATGGTCTCTTTATATTAATTGCTGTTGGTGGTGTTGGTGGTGGTGGTGGTGGATGTTGTTGTTGTTATTGTTGGTGGTGGATGTTGTTGTTGTTGTATATTGCTGTTGTTGTTGGTGGTGGACAGTGTTGTTGTTGTTGGTAGTGGTGGATGGTGGTGCTGGATGTTGTTGTTGTTATTGGTGGTGGTGATGCTGGTGGTGGTATGTGTGTATAACATGCTCAGTCTGAATAATATTGCTTGTATAAGAGCCATAGACCATATAAGAAAAACCTCAACACCAGGCATGGGAAGCCTTCTTTTGAGCTGTTGGTTGGGGTTGTCCTAGACATTCCCAGAATCCAATAGACTATTGTTACTGCCCTTGGTTCTTTCCAAGACGTAGAAGGTAAGTCCTATTGCTGAAAACACTGTGCATGTCAGACCCAGGACCCAGAGGCTATACTAAGCTGGGTCTCACTGTTTGTGCCACAGTGATTGCAAGGGGAGGAAGGAGCTGAAACGTGCACTGCTTTCAGTAGTGCTCACGCTGTCTCCTGTCTCTGTGTCACTCTTGACATCTTACTTACTTTGCTGGGTTTGTCTGTATGTCAGGTCCTGATGGATCTCTGCCTTCTAGTTAGCTTCGCCATGAGCCACACTGAGACCATGTGTCTATAAACACTTTGAGCTTCACTAGTGTCTTTCTTACTGGGACCGGAGTATGTCAGATCCCCTGTGAGCTCCGTCCTGAGGTCATACAAGAAGGCTTTGACTAGTTAGGAAGGGACACACAGGTTATCCTTGTGTGACCGCTGGGATTTGCTGCTTTATCTCAATCTCTGAATGTGGTATATGTGCCTTGTGCAGTATCACCCCATAGGGTTTTTTTTTTTTTGTATAGTAATGTGATAGTTTTAATTGTCACCTTGACATAATTAAGAATCACCTGGGAATAGACTCTCCCATGAGGGATTGTCTAGATCGTTGGACTGTAGACTTGCCTGTGAGAAATGTTCTTTATTATAATAACTGATGTGGCAAGTGCCAGTGGGTAGTACCATTTCCTGAGTTTGGGTCTCGGACTTTATAAAGAGAAGACAGTTATCTGAGCAGTCATCACGCACATGCTAATCCGTCTCTCTCCAGTCGTGAGTGTGGATGTGATGTGACAACTACTTCAGGTCCTGCCACATCGACTTCCTCACAGTGATGGACATAACCTGGGGCTGGGAGCCAGAATAGTGCTTTCTTCTGTACGATGACGTAAAGGACCCAGAACAAGGCAGGGTTACTGGTGTGTGGGAGTGGCATGTGAGGGTTAACCAACACAACTCCTGTCTGTGGGTGAGCACGATAGGCTCCCCTTTTCTTGAGGTCTGGTCTTGGCTGGGAAGTAGAGGCAGCTTGGAGTTTTGCAGAGAGATTGGTGCTTCGTGCTTGAGTGAATCATCCTGTCTGTCCATATTTTGTTGCAGGAACCCATTCTAGAGTGCAATCTGAAGTCATAGTTAAACTCGTTTGCACCCAGCTTTAGTTTCAGCACAATCATCCCATGTCAGAAGTCATAGCAGTACACTGTCATTTATGAAACTAGGCTTGATTTTTTTTTCTCCAGTCTGGTCTAGGGGTCTAATCAAATAGTGACACTGGCTTTATAACATTCAGTCTTACCTTTCTGCAGACTAATGAGACTACTAAACTTCTTAGAAGCCCAGAGTTCAATGAAGAGGCAAGTCAGTGCATTGTTTCTAAAGAAAGGCCGGAAGCAATTTCTCCAGGACAAAGGGAGAAAAATGAGAAATCTCAAGCTAATTATTTCATTGGCAAAGGTTCTACTCAGACACCCTGAGGGCAAAAAGAGACTTTATTTTAATTACTTCCCTGTATCACCTCTTATTTTCTTATGTGAAGAGGAGAAAGGGAGAAATGAATTACTATGGATTTTCTTTTTTTAATTAAACTGTGTTGTTGGTTTCGGCTGGTATTTTGATTGCTTACAATTCAGAATGTTTTTCCATTTCCTTTTTGTACAGAATTAAGGCTTGTGAACCAGGATGACTCAGCCATCCATGAATGTCTAAATAAGTGGCCATCTATCCGTGGGCAGACTTATTGGAAAATTAGAGTTTTAATTATCTGCAGAAATAAATATTAAGCCTTCACAGACCAGCTGAGTGTTTCGCTATGTCTGTAATTTCCAGAGAGTGGACTGTTAGGTCAGTCTAGGCTTCTGCACTCAGAGCATTCTCTAGAGAGCTTATTGATGTACATGTCATAACATATGAAGTGCTTGTTTGTGGACATTCTTCCCAAGGATTGCAAATGCATGGAGCACTTCCCATAACAGCCTATGTCCTTGGTTTGTGCACTCAGCTCTGTTTCTCTAAACCACAGCAGACACCAAAGTGCTTTATGTAAAATTGTTCAGGGTTTGATATAACCCACTTCTCCATTCTATGAACATGAGACTATGAGACAAACACCCCATAAGTAGTTGTGATGCTGTATTAGTTAGGGAAGAACAAGAGCGGTACATGCTCACTACAAACAATAGTTTACTGAAATGTTTTTTTTTTTTTTTTAATCCTTGACTGGTTGAATCCATGGATCCCTGTTCTTTTTTTTATTAATTGATGTAGGAGGGCCCAGGCCATTGAGGGTGGTACCAGTCCTGGGCAGGTGAGCTTGGGCTAAAATCTAGCTGAGCATAAACCAGAGAACAGGTAAGTAAGAAAGCAACATCCCTCCTTGGTTTGTGCTGCAAGCCCCTGCTTGAGTCGCTCTCTTGGCATCCCCTGATGATGAGCTGTGACCTCGAAGTACAGGCCTAATAAATCCTTTCCTCTCCAGCTTGCAGCATCTTGATAAATATGTCTTTCTGTGCTTCAGAATATATACATATATGCATATGTGTTCTATGTATATAAATATGTATATTTATTTATATATACATGTAGGTTCACAGTTTATTAACATTGCAAAGTATCTTCACAGTGGAAATATTTAAGAATCGATACATGGAAAGAACACAAGAAATTATTCCAATGAGAATGGCATCCACTAGTCTAGTTTTAAAGCCTCAATCAATGTGGAGACCAAAGGGTTTAATTTCAACCTCTTGATAATATTAAGTAACTGACTCCCGAAGAACAAATCCAAAGCATTTAAGCTGATAAATATCAGAATTTTGACATGTTAAAACAGCATTCACAGAATAACTTGTGACTCTAAATTATTTATCAATAAAAGCTATTGTATACAAATATGTAAAGAATTTCATTTGACAAGAGAACCTCAGTACAGACTAAAGATATACTTACTGCAACTTGATATGCTATGGCTGGTTGAGATCTATGGGAGGCCTCCCTTTTCTGAAGAGAGACAGAGGAGGAGTGCATGGGGTGGTGGGGCTGAGAGGAGAAGAGGGAGGGGAAACCGTGGTCAAGATATAAATTCAATTAATTAATTATTAATTAATTAAAAATAACAAAAACATAGGAAAGGATCCAAACAGTAAAGATAAAGACATAAATCAATAGCAAAAAGTTTGTTCTTTGAGAACATAGGTAAGAGAGGTAATATTCTGGAAAGAATTCCCCCTCACACCAAGGGATGGGGAAAGAAGACTAGAGTACAGTTTTCCCCAGCTCAGTCTTCTGACACAGCACCCAGGTCACATCAGGGCTTCCCCACCCTAAGGTAGCCTTGGATCGTCTCACCGTTTGAGCCCTTGGTTTCTTAGCTGCACTGCTCTCCATCCTTCTTCAAGAATTGCGAAAAGGGAGCCATGGACAGGAACAACTCTACTGTTCGCTCCTGGATCTTGTTGAGTTCATACTGTTTCCACTTAGCATCATGAGAACTGAGGGGTATGCGTGTACATGCCCACTCACAAACAGGCTCTCCTGGAGGGTCTCTGGTACCCAGGAAGGATGCGCAGCATGCACACTGTCTTCAAAACCCAAGAACAGAATAAAGGGCAATTTTGGAGAACCAACTTTGAAATAAATTGGCAAGAGGTGACTGGCACATTTTCCTGTTAGGATCATAACGAATTTGCCCTAAGGTTTAGCCAGATAGTTTCTGTGTCTAAGAAAATTTGTTTAAAGCATATGTGGAGTTGGTAGGCCAGTAGATAGGCTCATTGCATAGCATGTACAAAGGGCTGAGCTAGATAACACTATGTCATCAGCATGTGTTTGTGCCCAGGGGTGGTGGCAGGAAAACCAGAAGTACAAGATCACCCTTAGCTACACAGTGGGTTAGTATGAAGTGCATAAGATCTTGTTTCAAACTATAGGGAAAATTTTTTGTTTTTATTAATTGTTCAATGATTTCCCCTTAGTGAGACTGTTTTGTATGGAGAGAAGACTTTAAAAAAATGAAATTCACATAAATATTATCGAACAATCTATTTGCAGTGCTCATTCTGCCTTTGTGAGATAAGAAAGAGAAGGAAAACTCGAGTGTGCTATGAGCACCGTGAAAACAGAGAAGACTGAAAATTTGAGTTGGCAGGGACAGGACGCAGAGATGAATTTATTACCCCCAAGTATTAAGCCTGAACGGTCCAAGATGAAGAGATTATTCTGGTCCTGGTCTAAGACCCAGGGGTGACACTGTAGGGTACAGCCCAGGACAGGCCACAGCCTGACACGAATAAGAATTGACGTTGAGCTTCCTCAGAGACCACAGAGATGCCTGTGTCTAAGCTTTTACCTGCTACCTTATCAGCTGGTCAAGGCTGATGGAGCTCTGTGATTGGGAGAATATTTCATTCCAAGACAAGAGTGACTGTTAGCAAGCTTGAGTGAAGTCTGATTTATGATTTCATTTTACTTCTAGGAAATGCATTCAAGTAACTGAACCCACCAATACTGGGTCACCCTCAGTCCCCATGATAGGCGCTGGAGATGGTGAGCCTAAGTAAGAAACACACTATGCTTGAAGAGCTTGTATTTAATGAGGAAATCTTACAGAAACCCCTGGTTGTAATTCCTTTTGATGCATATCACAGTGGATATATATATATATATATGAAGAGAAAACTAGAAACTAGAATTTTCTCCTTCCCTTACACTCTACTTTTTTATTTATTTATTTTCCTTATATGGTTTCTAGTTTTAATGAAATTGAGCTTAAAGAGGAGCATACTTTGAAGGGATTCTTAGGTGTTTTTACGGTTCTACTTCACACCAACTTTTCCTTTATATAACTAGAAATTTCCCTCAGAGAACACTCAGAGTTAGCTACCATTACTTTGCCTGGGTATGTTTAAAAGAAACCTTGTAACTAAGAGACTGTTTAGGGGCAGCCAAAACACATCATCATATTTGGAACCAAAAATGTGTCCTTCTTCATATAGTTTACAATTCAGTCATGGTATCAAGATAATAACCTTAAATCCTGCCCCATCTCTGAAAATTCATGTGTTCTTGGTTGAATGTAAGAGAAGCAGCTTCATGCCCCTGGTTGTCAGCTATTTTCTTTTCCCAGTTTCCTCTGGAAACATTAGGTTATAAGCCGACCCTAGGAAAAACAGGGCCTGTGGTTACTGTCAAAGCACCAGGTTCCCAGACGGAGATGAGGGATTGGGTAAGGATTTGGACTGTGGAAATATCTTTTGAGCATCTCAGTCAGATAAGAAGGAGAAAATTAATCTTCTTAGTGGGGTGTGGGGTTTTGCTGGGCTGTGAGATGGAATCGGTGTCGTCAGAAAAGAGCTCATCCCTGGCGTGTGTTTTGCCAAGATAGTTGAGGCCCATGCCTTCTCACCTTTGACTCCTCTGCCATATTCACCTTGGATAACCACCCCAGCTGGGAAAAAAATGCAGAAAAAGCACATCTTTCTTTGGTCTCCTTTATCTCCTTGCCGTCCTCAAGTGCTTACCTTTGAGAGCCAAGTACACAAGATATCCTGCCCCTATATGTGTAGAAAGCTCCTAATAAGATATTTTCATTTTTTTTATGACCACTTCTCAAAAATTATATCCACACAGAACTCCTATACACTTGGGGAAATCAAGCCATGCTCCAAGTTCACCTAGGAGGACAGTCATCCTAGACTCCCTGTGAGCAGGTCTTGTTTTGCTTGGCATTGCAAGGGGGAACAGGCTTTGGAGGTATGGGTTCCAACATTAAGACATACATTTTATTGAAAATGCTGCCAGGAAATTCTTTGACTTCCAGTTTTATGAGTTGGAAATTTTGCCAACGATTACAGCACTGGGAATATCACCACTGTTAAGTGCTCCCCCCACCCCCCGTCATTTCTTTGCGTTTGTAAAAGTTGGCAGCCTCACTCACACCTGGGCAACAGTGGTCGGTGGTATGCATAAAAAGCAACTGGAGGCTTCTTTAAATTGCATATGGTCCCTGATTGGCCAACCTGTGCACTGCTAATTCTGTCCCCGCAACACACTGCGCTATTTCTGCAGTAGCAGCATATTGTAAAGCTTGAAGACTGACTGAATGAGTGTTGGGTGTTAGAGAAAAGTCATGCTGGGCCTGGTGGTGCAGGCCTGCGGGGAGGCTGACACTCAGGAGCCATTCGAGAGGACCAAGCAAGAAGATTGCAAATTTAAGGCCTGCCTGGGCTACAGAGCTAAGGTGCTCCGTCAGACCCACATAAAGAGGTGTCTGATGCATTGGTATAGTGAACCTAACCTACTCACATTGCAACAAAATAGTGGGTAAAGTACTGAGTGCTTTTGTCTGGATGTGCATTCCATTTTTTTATGTTGCAATCTTCTGGGCAACTATATTTGATCAAGGGAGAAAATGTAGCAAAATAATAAAGATGTGTCCATATTCTTTAGGCGAGACTGGATTATTTTTCACAAGTTAAAAAGCAGAGTGCTGGTGATGGGTACAAGAAGTTAGTGGCAACTCTGATGGGCTCTGAGGTAAAGTGGGGTGGCTGGAGATGGTTGTGTCAAGCAGCCTACACAGTGAGGTGCTCTCTGCACTACGCTCCTGGGCATTTTTTCCTGGGGTTTCTTTATTACTTAGTCCTTGAAGACATCTAGATGTTCTTTGGATGGAGAGGATGACTCAGCTCACAGGACTTCTAACTGTCTTTAGAATCTGCATGTACAGGCTCCTGGACATTCCTAAGTGGGTCTGAGTTCAGAACCCTGATTTGCAGAAAGCTCACTGCTTCTTCTTGGCTTCCCAAGTAGGCTGGGAACAGGGGACAGGGACTCCAAGGGACCTGTAGGAATATCCTTCAGAAGCAAAGCGGAGGAGCTGGGGAGATGGCTGTTTTTCTGGAGGCCTAATTTCTACTCCCAGCACTCACTTAGTGACTCACAACCTTCTGTGATGTCAGCTGTAGGGAATCCAAAGTCATGTTCAGGCCTCGGTGGGCACAGCATGCATGTGGTAAACATTCATGCATTCAGGCTAACACTCGTGAACGTACAATAAACATCTCAAAAAGTAAAATCAGAGCAGAGACAGTAGCCTTGCCTGCCACAACACAGTTTGCCTTCAGACATTATGAGACGTCAGTAAAACATTAGAGACTTTTTGTGACGAAGCTGCCTTGGTATCATTTAAAACCAGACAGTGGTAATTCCATCTCTTCCAGATGCAGAGGCTGGGATACTCTTAAGCCAATAGCCAAAAAAAAAAGTGCTAAATGTGGATGCTGTGTGTACAGCCTGTCTTGTCTCCCCTTGGGAACAGCCCTATGCCAGTAGCATGTGCTCTATGCCATGGGTTTTTATACAGTCAGTCCTCTTTAATACAGTTGTAGGACGGTATTGGCTCTCATCATTCTGATAAGTGGAGTAGGGATACAGGGTGGGGAAGGTGATTTCCAAGCTAAAACAAGTGACCATCCCTACAAGGGATGCTAGCTCTGCCAACTAATAGTGCCTCTCTTCTAGAGGGCCAAGTTCTGAACTTAGGATTCTTAATAGCCCTTTAGAGCATTCTGGGGCAGCCCCCACATTATCAGAAAAGTGGGCACAGTTTCCCTGGGGCCCAAAGCATTATTTCTCACTTTCTGGAAGGGAGCAAAACCCAATAGTGAGGCAGCTACCAGCTCATTCTTCTCAGATCTACACCCTGGGGAGCCTTTGCACCATGGGATTTCCACCACATTACTGGACATGGCTACAGGATAACTCGGACAAAGTGGGGATTATCACTGAGGACCAAGGCTAATTCTGACCATCCTAAAGAGGCAGTAACTTGTGTCAAACGTGACTTGATTGTCTCTTGCTGTGCCATGAAGAATTTCTTCTATGTCCTCCTATGGGAGGAAGCCTTCAAGCTGCTCTCATCCTCACTGTCCAAATGTAGCATCTGGACATTGAGGATGAATAGCCGGTCATGTTTTAAACACTTCTAAAATAACTGCCTGCATCCCAGTGATGTGCACCTGGGGTGGAGGGCATGTTCAAGCATGGATGGGGTCCAGGAAGTGATAGGCTCATGTCACTACTAGAAATGAGAAGAAGGGGATCATGAGAATGTAACTCTTTTGCTGAGACTTTTGTGATCCTTGGGCCCACAGTTTTGAAGAGACTGGGAGAAAGCTATCTATATTATAGAGAAACCCCCAATTTTAAACTAGGGGGATATTAGGCATCCTGATCATGACTATGTGAGATGATCTTACTTAGAAGTTTCTCATGCTGGCCCTGGAGGCTTCAGTCGGCCTTTTCAGCCAGAGCTTCAGGGTTCCATGTCTGGTTTGAAAAACTACACAGTGGCCAGTGAGGTATAGCTTAGTGGGAAAAAAAATACTTGTTGCCACCCCTGATGACCTAAGTTTCATCCCTGAAGCCCACTTGGCACCCACAAGGAGAAAACTGGTACACCCAAGCTGTCTTCTAACTTCTACTTGTGTGTAATACACGCCCCCCAAACAACACAAATAAATTTTAAAATAAAATAAACTACATACTCCCAAAGTGCAAACAGACTTTTGTTTCAACCTAAGCTGTTAGTCAAGGCTTCCCAAGCATTACTAATGAGCCTGGTTTCTTGAGGCTGCACCCTGGTTCCCTGTGGGTGTATCTCCTTTGCTTGTTTTCCCCTTCTTAAAAAGCATACTAACAAACATTTTTGCAAACACTGATTCCTACGCCACATCCTCGCAGATTTAAAATGCTCATAAGCATATGACAGTCAGTTTTCCATGTTGAGTTAGCAGGCAATCCTACTATCTGTCTTGCTCTCCTGTGCTGAAGAGCCCTTTCTCCTCAACCTTTCCCTTTGAAGAAACGCTTTTCTCATTTTGTTTACATTCCTGGAAAAGAACGGTAGGTGGCAGTAACATTTCAATTCAAAGGGCATTTAGGAGCCTCCACAAACTGACTATGAAAAGAGTATTCGGCAGGAAAGAGCAGATTGTACAAGCTAATGGTGAAATTGCCTTTTTTTTTTGTAATGCCTAATATGTGTAAATGCAAGAATGTATTTTAAAAATAAATCATATATTTCAAACACAGGTCACACAGGGGTCATCCATGAATGTATTTGCGTAGAAAATCTTAAAAGATGGGGCAGTAATGAGAAGGAAAAAATAAGAGCGGATATTCACCTCAAGTGAAAAGCCTGTCAGTGTTGTGATGTACATTTTGGGACTTTTACCTCCAAGACAATGCCCATTTCTGTGCTCCTCCCACCCCCTTCCCCTGCCCTTCCCCCGTGTTGGGAGTGAATGTTACCTTTGAGGCCCTCTGGCTGTTCCCGAAGGGGTTTGTGGCCACTTGAATAGAGTGCGTTTGTCTCCTCTCAATGCCACTTTGTGTGGCTGCTGTGACTTTCATCCTTGCTCTCACTCTCGCCTGCTCTCTTTTACGGTCTGTGCTTTGTTGATTGTCTTAGAGAAATGAGCACAGTTAGAAAGAACAAAAGCAAACAAAGAGGGATTTGTAGGGTGGATGGAGGTTCTCAATTGCAAACGATTTTCGGTCCTCTCGTCCTTAATGATAGATGCTCTGTGGCCAGAGTAAGGGTAGCAAAGTTGTACCTTGGGATCTATTGGCTCAGTATTTCTCCCCAAGTCCTTAACGTGGTCTCGTGGAGTGGTGTTCTCTAGGGATGAGTAACACAGACCTTTGGTGGAAGCGCAAGTGAGGAAAACTAGAGATGAGCATCTATAGGCCACTTTCAAATACCTTAAGCCACACCTAGCTTTCTTTGGTTTAAATGGAGGTTTTTGCCCATCAGCAGGCAACTGACATCTCTAAGTCTGTGTGGCAGCGTCCTTTCCCAGTGGAACAGTGGGAACACAAAGACCGTATTTCTTCAGCAGTAAAATGGACCCTGAAAATCTGCCTGGAAGGAGGGTCCCCTGGAAAATTGGTTCCCATTGAAGGCATCTTAAGTGTCTCACAAGAACAGGACAGACTTTCTAAAGCATAACACCAAGTGACTAGGCCCAGATACTTCAGACAATTCACCACAGTAACAGAATGTCCCTATGTTGTGGGCTTTATTAAGAAAAGGTTGCATTTTACCAAGGCGTGAGAAGTGTAGATGAGGAGAGCCTAGGAAGCTCTCAGGGATGTGGTCAGGAAAAGGAAGAAAAAAAAAAGATGAATTGGGCAAGACTATGGAGAGTTGATAAGCCAGAAAAGAAGCTTCTCATAGATTGGGTTTTCAAGACAGGGTTTCTCTGTGTAGCCCTGGCTGTCTGGGAACCTGCTCTGTACACCAGGCTGGTACTGAACTCACAGAGATCTGTCTGCCTCTACCTCCCGAGTTTGGGGATTAAAGACATACACTGAATAGAACGTGTAATCACTCCAGCCCTATAGGAAATGCTACATTAGGTATAGTTCTATAGGAAGTGCTACATTAGTTACAGTCCTCACCTGGAAGGTAAAGCATTGTGGCAAGCACGAGAAAGGAATATTAATGAAACCCAATGAGTGCAATTGCTCTAGACGCATGGGCATGTGTGCTGTACACTCTGCTTTAGGCCCTGGCATGAATCTTACTGCTAAGACTAGTTTATCTACTCACAGTGTGCCAAGCGGCATGCTGAGGCAGTGCAGGTTCCAGCTCACCTGGAGACCCTGCTTTGTTTTGGGTTATGATTTTGTTGTACTGGACAAGCCTTTGAGTTTGCATAACTATCTTGGAGTTCTCCGAGCCCATCTACAATCTGTTGTCTTGGAAGAATATCTCACCCCTGAGTATTTTGAGAATGGAATTTCCACTCTGTGTCTCACAGGCGGCTTTCGTACCCATCTTGAATGTTCATCTCAAGCTCAACTCAATGCAGTGAGCCCATCATTCTGATGATCCCCAGCATGGGGTGGTTTAGAAATGTTAAGTATATTTGTTGGGGATACTGAGAAGGGAGACAGGCAATACTTTGTAGATAATTCTTTTTTAAAAAGTAATAGAAATGTGCCTAGTATTCATCCATTCTCCCCTGTGTTGACATCCGGTTTCTAAGGAAGTGATGCACATGTCCTGAGGAAGGGCCAACCAAAGACACCATGGATGCTTTTAAGTGAAAGCTATGAAGTGAGAAGAAAGTGAAACATTGTACTGAGGCTAAAAAACAGATTTAGGATACTAACATTTAAAAATATACAAATCTATAAATTTTATCCATTTAGCAGAACTCATGGGAGTTAAGGCAAATGCACATAAGCAAAACCTACTAATAGCAAAGCGTCGTGTGACGTTATGAGGACTAGAATAGGCTGGGCATCTGTTACTTTAGCTGCAGGTTCGCTGATGGAAAGGCGTGGAATGGAGCAAGAGGCACCATACTTTTTAAGCACATACGCCTCCATGATGGAACACTCTTTTGCTATTACATCTTGTCACTTTGCTCATAGGAAATTAGACCTGTGGTTTTCCATTTCCTCAGGCCTTGTGGCTGACCTACACAAAAGGTAGGAGGTTTTGAATGGAAACCTGTGGCTGGGTCGTAGTTTAAGAATGGTCTTTGCTCTTGTGCCTTAGAAGTGACTGAGTATAGACCCAGTACCTTGCAATACAGTAGCCAGTGGTTGGTATATGTCTTAGGTTTCATTCCGTAAGATTCCTATTTTTTCTTTTTTTAAAAGATTTATTTATTATTATGTATACAGTGTTCTACCTGCATGTACAGCTGCAGGCCAGAAGAGGGCATCATATCGTATTATAGATGGTTGTGAGCCACCATGTGGTTGCCGGGAATTGAACTCAGGACCTCTGGAAGAGTAGGCAGTGCTCTTAGCCTCTGAGCCGTCTCTCCACCTTCAAGATTCCTACTTTTATATAATAATCAGGTACAATGAAACATGAAAGCATATAGTTAGATAATTTCATATGTTCACACTTTTCTGTGGAAAACCTCTATTTCAGAGAATAAACTCAGTCCTTAAGAGGTCTAGAGATATTAGCTACAGCCATCAACACATTTTATTTTGTTTTAAATTCCATTAAGAATTCAAACATCTTTTGTTTTATTTCTTTTTTCCCAATTTTATTTTTATTTTATTTTTATTTTTATTTTTTATATACACAATATCATTACACTTATATACAATAAACTACCAACAGCAAGAAGAACCATAACACACCAAACATTATGTAAATGTTACATTCTTAGTGTTTTGGTTATTGTATTTGGCAACATTGAAGAAAACATCTTTCCTATCTTAGTGTATCTAAATTTCTGAATGTAAATCAATATCTATCATATCTCATTTCTATCAACTTAAAACATCTATCTAGGCCTAAAAACAAATTAACCCCTAAACAACTAAGCTTAATTGTAAAACCAAACTATCTGGTGTTTGACCTCATCAGAGACTTGAGAAGGAATAAAATTATTTATCTGAGTAGACAGGAAGTGCAGGTTAGCAGCTTCTCAGATGAGATGACAAGAGACAGTTTGCTGCCTGAATAGTCACCCAACACTCTCTATAACGTTGGAGCATCTTCTTCAGCCTTCTGGTCCAATATATCTGACAGACATATTTGTGAGGCAGGAACTATTGAGGACTTGCTTACCCTGTTTTGGCAGAGTTTGGCCACTGACTCTGTTTGTATCCAAGCTTGTCCATTTTTAGGCAGAATACTGTCTGTGGTAGAAATGGGGACATTTTGCTCACTGCTGATTTGCCACATTTGAAGCCATCTCCATAAGGAAGTTTACTGATGCTCACCATCTTCTTCGAAGTAGGCAGGGTGTTGCCAGGAGTTGACCTGTTTTATTATCAAAGAATCTTTAAAATAATAAAAACACCTTTAAATGTCATATTCTGTAGGTCTCAGAGGGTTTTGAAGACCTTGTCGAACTATTTTATCTTATCTATCTATAGAATCATACCTATGTTTAAACCTAGGCTATATATTCTTGTGATAAAAATAGACTAGTAATTGATATAACCATTATTTGATCAACTAACAATTAACTTGTATTACTTAATTATCCTAAGCAGCATACAATAGCACTTTCAAGCTATTGGAAATAAACCTTGTATTATAGTTGAGTTGTATGCATACAATACTTCATATTATAGTATATATATGTATATATATATAATGTGTGTGAAGAATAATCTTAAATTTGAATTCTATACCAGTGTATCAGAATTAAACTCATTTCATCAATATACAAAATTCTGTACCAGTGAATTAAAAATAACCTTATTTGTGAGTAACAATTAAGGCATTAAGTTGAGGAGTAGATTCAGTAATCTATGTTTTGTCCTATCATCCTTATATATTTCTATATTCCCCCTTCTTTGTGTTCAACCCCTGTCTCCAAATCTATGAAAGAAAGATAAAGGAAAAGAGAGAAATCCCTGAGTCCACCCTTGTTTTCTTTTTTAATAAGACCAATAATAACTTATAACCAACTCCCAATGAAAATTAACATATATAGCCCAAGAAAGCAAACCAAAAAAACCTACCCAACGCCCCTTCCCTTAAGGGAAATGGGGCACCATTCAATTAAGGTTTCTTCTGGCTGATTTGAATGGATAATACCTTTGTAGGGACCCAAATAAAGTTGGGGAAAATGGTTAACTAAGCTAGGAATAGCATTTGTGGTCCACTTTCCAAATGTTGAGAAATTTCCGGCTCAATTAAAGTCCTATGTGGTACAGTCTGCATTGCTGGATCAATTGGGATTGGAAGCTATCTTCAAAGTTGTTTTAGGAGCTGTTCTGTTCTGATGAGGAACAGCAACTGAAGCACTTGGTGCTGGAACATGAAGGATGCAGGATGTCAGTGTCCAGCATGCTGAGAGGAATGAATCCTGTCAGGTCTGATCCAATGTCAGTGTCTGGTTCTTTTGTTCTGGGAATCAACAGCACTGATGTTTGTAGCTCTCAGTTTCATCTTTTGGTCTCCATGCAGTCTTGGCTGTCCTGCTGATCAGAAGCGGTCTGTGATCTGAGCTGCTATCTTGGATCGATCCCCCACGTCTTTTGTTTTAAAGTCCCCTATATCTGTGTAGTTTAAATATAAAGTAAAATTTAAAAAGTGGACCGGTTAATGACGTGATCCTGTACCTATGACAGTGCTAGATTTCTCTGGAGCTCCTCTGTATGTCTTGAAGGCACTATCCCGCCACATTGCTCTGGTCCTGTGGTTCTGACAATCATTTTGCATCCTTTTCTACAGTTGTCCTGGAACCTTCAGTACAGAACCTGCATTGTAGATGTACTCAGTGGGGCACTGTGCCCCGTGGTCACTTGTCCTCTATAGTTAGACCAGTTGTAGATCATGTTCTTTACCCAGGATTCCTTTAAACTCCCTGGTAACCTCCATCGATGCATGGCTTCTTTCCCTCCATCCTTGCCAGCGTTGTTACTTTTTTGCATGTTTTAATGACAGTGGCCACTCCAGCAGGAGTTAAGATCCTCTTGAGGTTTTGGCTTTTGGCTTCCATTTTCCTGATGACTGGTGATTCTGAGCAGTTTTGTCCTGTTTTGCTTTGGTCATTTGTGTCTTTTGAGAAATGCTAATATGAGCTTTTACTTAGGTGATTTTTTTTTTGTTATTGGTTTTCATTATATGTTGCAGATTTTAACCCTTTATAATAGTTTGCTAAAACTTCATCACATTCTGTAGGTTATTTGCTAAGTCTGTTAATTGTTTCCTTTGATGTGCAGGGCTTTTTCAATGAGATAGAATTCCAATTTTCTGATTTTGCTTTGGTTTCTATTGCTTTTAAGGTTCCATGTAGAACACATTCATGTTGCTGATATGATAGTTTTTATTAATATTTATTTCTAGCAGTTTTGTGTTTTAGGGGTCTTACATTTATGTCTTTAATCCATTAGAGTTGTTTTTAAATACATTTTTATTAAACATATACTAGTTGTACATTTGTGGAATATTGAGTTGACTCTTGTATATAAAAATAATCTAAATTCATTTTTATATGTAGATTTTCTAATTTTCCCAAAGCCATTTACTAAAAAATACCATTTTCTCAGTGGGTGTTTTTCATGTCTTTGAAGCAAATCAGTGGGGTGAACTGTGTTTCTTTACTTACTATGTGTCTTTATTCTTATTCTGCTCTGTTTCTGGTCTGTGTATCTGTTTGCATAGGGATTATGTGCTTACTATGTCTTTGTAACATACTTGTGGAATTATATTACCCTTTCTCTTTCTTCTCTCCAGGAATTCCCAATCTTGCTCCCTCCATGTCAAGTTGATAGCTTCTTTTAAATTTTTTTCTGAAAAATTACTATTGTTACATATATATGTATGTATGAACAAATATATAAATACAACCTGCTGAGCTTTATTTTTGTTGTTTGTGCATATACGGTTTCAGGGCTGACCACTTTGTGTTAGATAACCAGCTACGGTGCTCATCCACGGCAGAAGCTAACTCTCCTTCTCTAGGCAGCCATTACTTGTCTGTGGTTGTTTTGGGTGGCATCCCATAACATTTTCCCTTTGCAGTGTCAGCATGTCCATTTGAATTGCTGTTGTTCCAGTCTTGTTTGTGCAGCCATGTCTAGGAGAGAGTGGTACTTTAAAGTCAGGTAGCGGGATGCCTCCAGATTTGTCCATTTTGCTCAATTGCCTTGGTTTCCTGAGGCCCTTTGTTATTCTATATTAATTTTAGGATAGTGTTTCTAATATATGTAATGTCGCTAGTATTTTCCTGATTCAGTAGCTCATCGTTTATAGCCATGAGCATGTGTTGGGCCTTCTCCACTTTCTAATATCAATTTTATATAGTCACACTTTTCTGAAGAAATGCCTTTATTCTAGAAAATAAACTCAAGACCTAACACATCTAGAGATATTGCCTAAAACTGCCTTCAACACGTATTTACTTTTTAAAAAATTGCTTTAAGAATCCAACATGTTTTGCCACGTTTGGTTGATATCCCTGGGAGGCCTGCTCTGTTCTGAAGAGAAGTGGATCTCGGGGAGAGAAGAGGTCACGAGGGACTGGACGACAGGAGGGAGGGGCAACTACAGTCTGGATGTATAAAGAAGAGTAAATAAATTTTAAAAAGAACCCAAACTCCTTATGCCTGCACTAATTAAAATAAAAATTTATCCACCTAATGGTGGAACACTTTTAAAAGCGTTGTATGCTTTGGCATTATAAGTTGTTCACCTCTTAGCCTTCTTTTCTCTTTCCTATGGCAGCAGACAGACTCCTGGCTCTTCTCTCTGGTGTGCTAGCTAACGGCTGGGCAAGCCTGCGCTCCCGTCCATCCACATGTCTTCCCTGCTCGCTGCATTCCTTTCTGAGCCTCCTAAAGAGTCTCCTTCTCTCCCACCTCACCCCTCCGTCCACTTTCTCCATTTTTGAATGTTATGCCGATTGAGTAACCACCGTTCTTAAATTCTTCATCTCTTAAGTATGTTTCACTGACATTTGAGTTTTTCTGGATGCACGCTGGCTTTTTGATTACTTGTGATGTTTTTGCTGAGTAAGTTCTTTCCAGAACTCCTAGCTCGGGGTGGATAATTGCGTTGTCCCTTTGCAGACCCTTTGTTATCAGCACTCTCTTTCGGAGCATTACCCAGGGTCTCAAGATCAGGCTGTCCCTGCTCAAAAGGGTGCTGTCTGCCCGGATGTCACCGTGTCCTCACTGCTTATTGAAGTCATGGCTGTTCTCCTGAAGCATAGCCCAGCTTTTCCTGCATTTGGTGACTCATCGTCATAGATGGCAGCTGCCCTTATAAACAGCTAGATTACTAAAAGATGTTTTGATTGGTTTCCACCTTCCCCGTTATTTTTCATGGGTTTCCAGGGGAGTTGAAAAACATTTTTTTTATCCTTCCCTCTTGACAAGGAAATTTTACAGTAACCCCCTAACTTTCCTTTTCTCGGTTCACTTGAGATCATCCAAAACTAGAAACCAGAATATGTGACTTTCAAATATTTTTTTTTGTATTTATTTTAGAGAGTAAATTCCAGACACTTGAAAATAGATTTATAGACTCCATATGGAGTGGCCTAACTCCCCCAGTCATGGGTTCTGTCATCCTCACATGACAGCAGTACTGAGTTATTTATGCTTCTGATAAGGTCTATGAAATTTCAGGTCTGGATGTTTTATGTAGCCATTGCTTCTGTCTAGAATTTTCCTCTCACTTACTTAATGAACTCTTATTAATTCCTTAAAGCTGCAGCAAGATGGTTTCGACCTTTAGGTTTGTTTGTTTTATCCTTGGGAGGCATGACTGATCTCTCTGCACTGTTACCCTTTCACTTCATACACATTTGTATTATATGCTTTTCACTGTGCTATAAGCATCTTTTCTATGTCACTATGTTAAAGTAGGCTTTTTATTCCTCGCTAAATTATGACTTTCATTTGGGACCTTGCTGCATATATTAAATCAGATGAATAACAATTTAGGATTAATAAAACAGAATAATACATTTTCAATGAATTCCTCTGAATTCCTCTTTTGGATATGCTGCTGTCTTCCCCCCCACCCCAAATTTGAATGAAATAAGAATTAAATAGCACCAACGAAGCAATCAAGCATAGCAAAACATTTATATTCCATTGATCATAATAAAGACTGGTGATCGGGAAAATACAAAGGAGAACGCTACACCATTGAGTTGGTAAATGTTCATAATAGTTCCTATTGTGAAGGCAACGTCTGCCTCTAAGATTAGGTACATGGAAGTAGATTTCTCAAGTTCAGGCCCATGTCTCTCAGGCATTGTGTGAAGAGTAAGTAGAGAGCTTTCCTCTGTGCCTCATCCGTTAGACTCGGCTGTCAGGAAGATGATCCATCCTTGAGATTCAGCCCCTATTTTAAAAATAACTGCATATATTGCTCATTGCAGGATATTTCTTCTCTCCTGAGATGAGTTCTGTGAAACTTTGTCTGCTCATTTCCAGCCCAAATGGATGCTATGCATGTCTCAGAGGTAGAATCGAGTGACGTTTTGCCGTGAGAGGTGAACTGTTGAGTGAGGATTGAAATACTCCATATGTCTTCCAGTTCCACAAGTCCAGGAGCGTGGGAGACACGCAGCCTCAGAAATTCAACATGACTAATCTTTGCAAAACATTCTGAAATTGATAGTTCATCCTCGTTGCCTGGACATAGTTCAGAATGTACCCCCCCTAGGACTTTAACAGAGCCATCTGGACTTTTTCAGATTTAGTATTAAGTGCTTTGCAGAAAGGCAGCAAAGAATGCGCCCCAAGCCCCCCCCCCCGAGATATTCAGGGTTTTTCTTGGTTTTCATTCTCTATCAGAAATAAGTTGTAAATATGGTTTTTGCTTACTTCCCACTAAACAAGTACATTTGGTACACCAATTGCACCAAGTCTCTCTTTAACTGACTTTTTCTTAAGATTTATTTATGATTTTTTTACTTTATGCACCTGAGTGTCTTGCCTGCATGTATGTATGTGTACCAAGTGTGTGCCTCGTACCCATGGAGGCCACAGAAGGTGTACGATTCTCCTGGAACTGGATTTGAGGATCACTGTGAGTCATGATGAGATGCTGGGAAGCAAATCTGGGTCCTCTGGTAGAACAGCAAGTGCTCTTAACCACTGCACTGTCATCTCGCCAGCCTCGCCTGCACTCAGTTTTCACTATATCATTTCCATAAATTTATTTATTCTTATTGTTATCCTTATCATATATAAACTATTTATCATGTTTATATTGTCTTTTTTAGGTCACCAGTCTCTTCAGAAGATCATGGTAAGAACATGTCATTTTTATATCCAATTCCGCACTCAAAATTTGCCCCTGGTTCTTATAGCTCAGTGTCAGAGCAGAAAAGTATTAAGAAAGCGTCTCTAAGATGTTGACCCTGTAGTTTTTCATAGTGAACTGTCAAACATTTTTAAGAAACCTTATCCACCGAAGCTGCATTTGGTATCTGGTATTATTTTCAAATCGCTTGTCAACCATTTTGATTGACAAGCATTATGAAGTTCAATATCTTCTACCTGGTTTCCGTCGGCCATCACGAATGATTCATAACTTTTTGAGGTAAGGACGTATTTTCTCTCGGAGTTTTCATGTCTAAAGTGAGCAGCTGCTATAGGAGAGATCAACACAGTCTTCCCGATTTGGACATCGTGAGGCTGCATCTCTGCGCTCTTGCAGGCAGAGAGCTTTACATGGAAAATGGAGCTGACCAGCGTGAGTGAGCTGTCACTGGGTGGGGTGAATTGTTCTTATCCCAAGAGACAGCTTTCTTCCCTCACCGGACAAAAAACCTAATTATGTCATTTCTAACCTTTGATCGCTTATTCCATCAGTCACTCAAAATTGGTAGGTGGCTACATGGGTTCATTATACCGTAGAAGGACATGTCACAAATATCTATATTCAGGTCTAGGTGAGGATTTGTTGATGCCAATCTTGGACTTTTGAGATTGTCCCATAACCATAACCCACACCTGTAGATTAACCCTTTATAGTTTACTGTGCGTATATAACACCCTTCGAACATAGCATGACCACTTTGTAACAGATCAAAATTGTGTTTAGCCTTTTGATACTGCATTTTAAAACAAGGGCTGCTAGGGTCTAAGGATGGGATCTTTCTCTTTCTCCACTGCCTATTGTTTTATCAGCCATCTTTCCCCATTCCCCTGTCAGTAATGCACATCCAGGCATATGGCTCCTTATCTAGTTTCTGGATCATTCTTTGCACATTCTGCTTTCATTCTTGCTGTCCTCCAGAAGGAAGTGGCTCTTGCTTTTTGCTGTGTACTGGTTTCATCTCACCCTTCCTCATCGTCCATGCAAGCTCTCTGATCCTCTTATTGTGTCATATATTTTCCTAAGCTTAACGCACTAATTTGATGCTTTCCTTAGCTGGCTCCTCAGACTGCCGATTTCTTTGAAATAGTGTCCAACAAAAAGCAGACATTAAAAAATGTATTTATGAAGTGAATGGATTTAGGAAGTGGAGAGGGAGTTAAGGGCTGTCTCTCCTGCTGCTACCTCATGAGATCCATCCTGATAAGGTATGAAGGTGTGCCGGATTCTCTGAAGAAATATAAGGAAAAATTACGCTCAAGATCCATTAAGTCAGAATCAGGCAATCAAGCACCTAATGGTAAAACCATTATTGCGTGCTATTTTGCTGATTGTCGCTGGTGTGAATAGGATTTTGATTGTATATTTATAAGTCCATCAGTCTCCATGTCCAAATGACAAATTAGAACTGCGTGTTTTCCTTTATTTTGAACTATTTTTACCTTTAATACTTTTGCCTGCTTTTGTCTTCCCATCCATAAGAGTACAACCTCTGTTCACAAGTAGGGTTTCTAACTTAAAGTTCTACAGGCGACTAGGACTTAAGGGGTCAGGAGTGACCTCTAGGCATATGTCAGAGTCCTCTGAAGCTTTGGTACGTGATCCCCGGCAAAATAACTTGCTCGTGGAGCTAAGAGTATTTTTAACAACTCTTATATGTGATTAGTTGAGGAACTACTTTGCAAATGAGATGAGTATTATATTTGGTAAAAATCAAGCATGCATTACGTATTTATGCCTCTTTGTCTCCTGCAACTTCGAAAATTAGTTTGAGCGTGCATGCGGATTAACCTATGCTGCGTAAATGTTCATCAGCCGCTAATACCTGCATCCTTAGGGAAATAGTTTTACATGTTTCTTTATTACTATGACTTTCTATCTGGCATGCACTATGTGTCCCCTTGCATTTATGTATTTTAGGAATTAATATTTACTGTGGCCATCTTAAAAAAATCTTCCATGTCACACCATCACTCTTGCATATAACATTTGCATATTGTAATGACATTGCAACACATATGTAAGAGAGGTGAATCAGATTTCTCCCATTAACTCTAAAAGGATTGAGGCACATTGACAAACGGATTGTGAAGCCAGACTATAAAAATCTGGGCCTCTTAGTTTTCTCTTTTGTTCCCTTTCCACCAGCAATCCTATTTCCTTCAGTAACAGCTGCTCCCTTTGGCTATTTCTGAAACAAAATTCATTCTTGGAGAAATCTGAAAGAAGTCCCACAGCTCTGCCATTTTCCATCCTTACTGATGCCCTTCAGAGAGCACTCGGGTGTGGTGACTTCACCCCCTCTCTCCTCTCCCTGTTTGTACACAGGGCTCCTCATGTCTGATCTGTGTGTCTCCTGGGTGGTTGTGAAATGAAATGGGAATTAATCTGCAGAAATGACCTTCCAGTTTGTTAGAGGCACCCAAATGGCATGTCAATATGTTCTTCCATCCAGACAGCGAGGCAGAAAATATAGATTGGCTGATGTTTGTCCCACATAAGCAGGGAGGTTGAGTGCCTTGGCTACTCACAAGGCAGACAGAGGTAGGAAAGTTGCAATTTGGGAGCCAGCACAGAAATTTTTGTTTGTTTGTTTGTTTGTTTCATTTTTTGAGACGAGGTTTCTCTGTGTAGCCCGTGGCTGTCCTAGACTTACTTTGTACACCAGGCTGGCCTCAAACTCACAGAGGTCTGCCTGCTTCTGCCTCTCAGGTGCTGGGATTACTGGCATCGCCACCGTGCCTGGCTCAGCACAGAAAATTTAATGAGTCTTCTTTTGAAAACAGAAGATTACACAAGGAAATAACTAACCAAACAAACAAACAAAGCTAAGAAAAATATAAAAAATATGATGGTTACCAGAGAGAAATCTGCCACTTTTAACTTTATTTGTAAACATTAACTTTTTGACTGGAAACCTTTCATTTTTTAATCAGATGTTTAATATGTAATTTGACTTGCAGTCACCAAGTAAGTAATGGGCTCAGAATTGGATGAGTAGTCATGTAAGATTGCCTCACCAGAGATAGATGGCACAGCGCATACATTATTTTTATGTTCATAACAGAGTGTCAGGGTATTTGAGAATAGAAGATAAAATATATTGAATACTTACTCAGAAGTGTGCTGAGCCAGGCGTGGTGATGCACACCTTTAATCCCAGCACTCGGGAGGCAGAGGCAGGCGGATCACTGTGAGTTCCAGGCCAGCCTGGTCTACAAGGTGAGTCCAGGACAGACAAGGCTAACACAGAGAAACTCTGTCTCAAACAACAACAGCAGCAACAACAAAAACCCAAGGGTGCTGATACACTTTAACTGCATTATTTTAGTTCTTTGTTAATAAGTAACAGCCTACAGGCCATGTATCACCCCAGCTTTATGGCTGGGGAAATAAGTTCTGAAATAACTGGCTTGATACCACATAGCTTCTAAGTGGTAGAGTTAATTGAAACCTAGACTCACTATCCGTTCTATCCTCTTTTTAACTTCACTACATTGCTGGGAAAACAAAGAAATGATTGTCAGCATTAAGGTAAATTGAGAGAATTATTGATGGGGGTGGAGTTCCTTCTCTCTAACAAGAGTTTATTTACTGCTAAGTAAGTAATTTGTTTTTAATGCTAGAAGAAAACTGAACAACAACAAAAAAATAACAACTTCTGCCTCCTGCTGGGAATGATCTGTCCCTGTAGAAAAAGTGAAATACCGATGTCACATTTTCTCATAATGAGTTAGCTGAGTGAAACCGAAGCTTCAGGGAAGCCTGCCATGTGCATCCCAGGGGGAGCATTACGTTTTAATGCAACATCTGGAAGCTGGAGTCTCCCTCCCTGTCAGAAGATAAGCTTGGCAGTGATTGATAGCCCTGGCCTCTGGGTTTCCTCCCCATTTAGTGCCTCACACTTCATCATTTCAATCGCTGCTGGAATCACCTCCTCCTGCCCAGGCGGCTTCTCCTGCCCAGGCGGCTTCTCCAGCCCTGAGCTCTTGGGTCCTTTATGCTCTTGGCGTGTTGGTTTTCCAGGCCTCTCAGAATGCTGTCCTTAGAGCCACCGCCCGTGTTGAACAGGCAAAGGACGTTTTCCAATGAGTGCCTGCCTTGGTACACAGTGGGAAAGAATCTGTGCCAGCTATAAATGTGACAGAGGATTAATATCCAGAATGCTTAAAGAATTAAAACAAAACAAAACAAAAACCCCAATCAAACAAAACCCTCCAAAATCCAAAGAATTATTAAAAGAAAGAAATAATTACCTATTCAAAAAAAAAAAAAAAAAAGACCTGAACAGAGAATTTGCAAAAGAATGGTGCGCCATAAAAAAAAAGTATCACCAGACCTTTTTAAAAGATCACCAATAAGCTGCTTAATTCCCTGGCAGCATCTGAGTGAGCATCACTCTTATGTGTGTGTAAACACACACACACACACACACACACACACACACACACACACCGTTTCTTGAACGGTCATCAGTGATGGGTCTCATTATGTCAGTGGTCACAGTAAATAGCAGATAAGGATGGCAGTGGTCATTCTGGAAATGTAATCACTATGGTCCCAAGCATCAAGTCTGTGGGGTCAGGCTTGGGGCTGACTGTAATTTATAGCATTGTCACTATCACACCTAATGATATGGTACAAAACTCTTTGGGATATCAAAATCTCTTCCTTGTTAACTCATTTTTCTGGCTTTTGATTTTTGTTTTCAATTTTACATTTATTGTGTGTGTGTGTGTGTGAGTACACGTGTGCACATGTGTGCACGTGTGCACATCTGCATGCCACAATGTACAAGTGGAGGCCAGCAGATGACTTTCAAGAGTGGGTTCTTTTCCTCTCCTGTGTGGTGGGTTCCAGGGAATGAACTCAGGTTGTCAGGCTGGACCTTAAGTGTTTCCACCTACTGAATCTTCTTCTCCGTCCTTAACTTGTTTTTCTTTTCTTTTCCCATGTGTGATAGTATGAGTGAACACTGATATGCAATTACCCCATCACTCACTTATATTCCTCACTCTCTGTCTTTGCGACTTATTTTGCCCAGGTTGTCTCTGAGTTGACTCTGTAGCCCAGGCAGGCCTGGAACTCCGTACAGTCCTTCTGTCTCCGTCTCCCGAGTAATTAGGATTTTAGGACTGTGCTGTTAGGCTTGATCATTTTTCTAGCATAAACACATGTTTGTATACTAAGACAGATAGATAATATGTATAAATTCTAGCTGCTTATTTCAAATAATAACTAAAGGATCCATTGCGAACCATTTTCCAGTTCAAAATATAAAACATGTATGACTTGAGTTTTCTGACTGTATTTGCTTCCCTGTCTCCCAGAAGTAATTCTGTTTGCCTACTTGTCAGCCATGTCCTCATTCTTTTTTATTATACTCCATATGTGATTACCCCACATGTGAATTTATGTGTGATTGTACGCACATACATGTGTATGTGTATACATACAGTTTTTCCCAGTTTGAACCTCTAAAAGCTGAATTGGATTGTATATTTTTTTCTGTGATTTGGCATGAACATTTAGGTTTTTAAAAAATATTATTTTTCTTTGTTCTTTGAAATTTTCATACAATATGCTCTGAAGATAATCCACTCACTCTGCCCCATCCCCAGCTCTTCCCAGTGCTCTCAAGTGTTTCCCTGCCAGCTTCGTGTCCTCTTTCTTTATATGTTACTAATGTAATGTATTAATAATCCTGAGTGCAATTGATTAGTGCTGGTCATAGGTGTATGGGTGTGTGGTCATCTAGTGAGGTATGGACAGCATAGCAGCAACCCTGTTCCCAAAGTAGGGCGACTCCCTCCCTCAGCAGCCATCAGCTGGTGACAGCCCCTCCGCTTAGGGCTAAGGGTGGGGCTTTGAACCCCCCTCCCCTGTCAGTGATGTGTGATTGCTGGCTTGACCTTGTGCAGATCCTGTGTAGGTAACCACAGCTGCTATGAGTTGCTATGGACAGTCTCCACGTCATCTCCAGGAGACAGTGTTCAAAGCCTCTTTCCATAACTCCTTCTGGTGTCCTTGTGTGCGAATCCCTCTGATGTTTAAGCCTCTTGGTGGCACTGGCTTAGTTAGGTGGTAGACTGTGCCCAGCTTCAGCTTCCTGGGTAAATGCAGGGAGCGTATGATCAGCCTTGGTGATAGCAGCTTCTCTTGATGTGCCAGATGATGCTTGAAGTGGATGGATTAAAAGCTATTTCCCAGTCTGACGGTGGTGTGGCACTGTATCTTCTCATGTAGCATATTGGTGGAGCATCTTTTCATGCACTTGTGGGCCACTTGTGTTTGTTCACCTATGAAATGGTTCACTTTGTTATTGGAGCAACTTCTCTCTCGCTTTTGGGTTATCTGTTTCTTAGTGATTCCATAAACATAGCTTTGTGTGCTACAAATACATTTTTTTCTTCTCTCTGTCATAAATATTCTTCAGCTTGTGGGTTACATCTTTAAGGCTCCTTTGGGTTTCATCCAGTAGACAGATGTTTGTTGTTTTAAAATATTTCACATTATTGGTATTTTCCTGTAGTTGATGTCTTTGGGGTGTTTAAAGGAATTTTGTATATCACAAAGTTACAATCCTGTAACTTTTTCCAAAAAGAAAAAATTGCATTAAAAAAAATAATTTTTGTGGTTTTGTAAGGAAAAAAAGATACAGTTTTGCTTTGGGTTTTATTGCTTAAGAATTCCTATAAGCATATAATCTGTTTTTATCAGACCCCCCCTCCTCTCTAATCCCTGCAACACTCCACCACCATTTTTTCTCTTTCAAATTCATATATTTTTTTAATTTTTATTTTTTTAATTAATTTATTCATATTACATCTCAGTTGTTAGCCCATCCCATGTATCCTCCCATTCCTCCCTTCCTCCCACTTCCCCCCTACTCCCCTCCCCTATGTCTGTGTCTGAGGGGGACCTCCTCCCCCTGTATATGCTCATAGGGTATCAAGTCTCTCCTTGGTGACCTATTATCTTTCCTCTGAGTGCCACCAGGCGTCCCCATCCAAGGGACATGTTCAAATATGGGGCACCAGAGTTTGTGTGAAAGTTAGATCTCCTTCTCCACTCAACAGTGGAGAATGTCCTGTCCATCGGCTAGTCTGGGTAGGGGTTCGAGGTTTACTGCCTATTTTTTCCTTGGCTGTTGCCATAGTTTGCGGAGGACCCCAGGGCCCAGACCCTCCTGTAGTTTTCCAGGACCCACTGGATCCTTCTATTTCCTCATTCTCCCAGGCTTCTCACACCTAAAGTCTCAATAGGATGTCCTCCCCTCTTACTCACTTTCCTGGTAGGTACAATTTTTCATGGGGACGTACACCTTGGACTAGTGTCTCGATATAAGTGAGTATATACCATTTAGCTCTTTTTGCTTCTGTGTGAACTCACTCATTATGACAATTTCTAGTTCAATCCATTTGTCCACAAATTTTGGAAATTCCTTGTTTTTAATAGCTGAGTAGTATACCATAGTGTAAATGTACCACAGTTTCTTTATCCATTCTTCTATTGAGGGACACGTAGGTTGTTTCCAAGTTCTGGCTATTATGAATAAGGCAGCTATGAACATGGTTGAGCATATGTCCCTGTTGTGTGGTAGTGCATCCTCTGGGTATATTCCAAGGAGTGGAATAGCTGGGTCTTGAGGAAGCCCTATTCCCATTTTTCTGAGAAAGTACCAGATAGCTTTCCAAAGTGGTTGTACTAGTTTGCATTCCCACCAGCAATGCAGGAGTGTTCCTCTCTCTCCACATCCTCGCCAGCATGTGGTGTCAATTGAGTTATTGATCTTAGCCATTCTGATGGGTGTAAGATGGAATCTCAGTGTCGTTCAAATTCATATATTTGTTTTAGAGTCTAGGGAATGTACTTAGTGCTGTCAGTATGTGTGTGCTCATTCACTGGTTTCTAAAGCTTATTCTGTCTTCTTGTCTTTTTTTTTTTTTTTTTTGTAACTTTATTTTAGATTTTCTTATCAGATTTTAAAAATAGAATATTTTTATTAGATACAAATTGTCTAATTAAATAACAAAACTACAAACACTCATACTTAGTTTAAATAGAGTGTAAAAAAGAAAGTATGGAAAATTCAAAGAGAAAAATTATAAACCAACTCACATAGGAACAGGTTGATAAGGTGACATAAGATTATATATGGGAGCCAGAGGGTTGAGGACGCCTGGAGAACACAGAGCACACAGTCACCTAAGCAGGGTTCATAGGGACTCACAGTCTGAAGCAGCAACCACGGAGCCCGCATGGGTCTACACTGGGTCCTCTGCATACATGTTACTGTTGTTTATTTTGGAGTTTTGCCTGTTCTTGTAACCCTTTTCCTCCTACTGGGTTGTCTCATCCAGCTTTGATAGGAGGGTTTGTGGCTAATCTTATGATAACTCATTGTTTGGCTGATACTCTGGGAGGCCTGCTTTTTTTCTGAAGGAAAACAGAGGAGCAGTGAATCTGGGGGAGAGGGGAGGTGCAGCAGAGGGGTGGGAGCTGCAGTTGGGATGGATTGTGTAAGAGAAGGCTAAAAAAAGTATGTGAACAAAGTGTTATATACATCATAATAATCAAAGGGCATGGTTATCATGGAACGCTTTTCAACTGATCACAGAGAAATAATTATTACTACCACAAAACTTTTTTTCATTATGTGAGGTATTTCATATATGTGTACTATATTTACATCATTTTCATCTCTTTATCTCTCCTGTATAACTTCTCCCCTATCCCCTCCTATTCCTGCTCAAATTCATAACCTCATCTTTCTATAATTGTTGTTTTACATACATACATATATATCAATATATGCATGTGTATGTAACTACACATACTGTATATATGTACATAGGCATACACACACATACAACACACACACACACACACACACACACACACACACACACACACACACTTCAAACTGCTGAGTCTACTTACTTATATGTGTATGTGTTTAGAGCTGACCACCCAGGTGAGATAACCCATCAAGATGTTCACCCTTGGAGAAAACCAATGCTCTCTCCTCTCGGCGCTGACTGATTACCTGGAGGTCTTCATCTAGGGCTAGGACCTCGTGAGAGTTCCTCCATCATGGTTGGCATGTCAGTTAGTTCAGTCACTGTGTGGGTCTTGTTTAGGTGACTGTATTGCCAAGATTTTACGGGTGCAGAAGACATTGCATCTCCCAACAGAAGGCCGAGTACTCTGGCTCCCACAGTCTTCCTATCCTTCCTGTGATGTTCCCTTAGCCTCAGAGGTTGTGTTGGAGATAGACCAATTGGGTTCAGCATTCCGTGATCAATTTTTCTCTGCATTTTGACCAGTTGTGGGTTTCTGTTTTTGTTTTTATTTTTTTGTAATGGTCTTCATCTGTTGCAAAGAGAAATTTCTTTGATAATGAAGAATGAGAGCTAAATTCAACTGTGGGTATAAGGATAAATGTTTACAAAGGGTTTGGAAATCATCCTGGTTTGGGAACATAGCAGTCGTAGGCTCTCTTTGACGGTCCATGGTCTTGCCAGCCATAGGTGGTTGGCTAGGTTTACAGTACCAGGCCTGATTCCTTCCTCTTTCGTAGCTTCGAAGTCTAATTAGATTGCTGTTGGTTACTCACAAGAGAAGAGTGCCAACATTGTAATAGTTCTCTCATTTGGTTTATTGCTCAATATGTCTGTTACTTTTAGAAGATTTATTTATATTATGTATATGAGTCCTTACATGCAAGCCCAGTGCCTGTCAGGGGACAATAGAGAGCATCTGATCCCATGGAACTGGAGTTACAGGTTGTGAGTTGTCAGGTGGGTGCTGGGAACTGGACCTGGGTCCCCTGCAAGGACAGTATGCGCCCCTAACTGCTGGGCCATCCCTCCAATCCCAGCACTTATGCCAAAGCCACACTGTTCTAATTGCTCTGACAATGGCCTAGACTGTAGTGTCTGATAGAGGATAAGCTCGCATATTTGTTCTTGTTCGGAGGGCTTTAGTAGCAGTGGCCTTTTGTAATATTAAAATTTCATGAATAGTCTGGAGAGATGGCCTTGCTCAAAAGTTGAGAGTGAGTGTTGCTCTTCCAGAAACCTAAGATAGGATCCCAGAGCCACATCACATGGATCACAATGACATGTAACTTCAGCTCCAGGAGATCAGCATTGTCTTCTGGCTCTCCTGCATATAAATCTCTTTCTGTCTCTCTGTCTCTCTGTCTCTCTGTCTCTCTGTCTCTGTCTCTGTCTCTGTCTCTGTCTCTGTCTCTGTCTCTCTCTCTCTCTCTCTGTCTCTCTCTCTCTCTCTCTCTCTCTCTCTCTCACACACACACACACACACACAAACACATACACACAAGCAGACACACACACATGCACGCACACCATTCACAAATTTTAAAAATCTTCAGTTTTTTAATTAGTATCACATGAGTTTATAATTCACTATGGAGGAGATTAATGTCTTTATGGAAAAAACTTTCAGTTCCTAGTGGTAGCTTTTATATTTAATGGGATATCATTATCAGTAGAATTTTATAGTCTCATCATTTTCTGTTCAGTATATTCCCAGGTACTTTATAGCATTAATGATACTTCATATGTTGTGATTTTACGGTTGCATCTCCTAAGCGTTCCTTGCTGGCATACTGCAGTGCCGTTGACTTTTAAAAGCTTGTGTCAGCATCAGGATTCCTGTTACCCTTTAACATCACAAACTTTACATAAAGGGCATTTCTGCCGGGAGATAGTTCTGCATAGGCAACATCGTCAACAGATGCTGAGAATTTCGATCTCAGTATGTTTTGCATGTGCTTTTCTGTCCCTCTCTACTCTGGGACAGACTGAATAGATGTCCCTACAGTCAGCATCATTGCTGATCTCCTGATGTCAAGGTGAAGGTCATCTATGGTTTCTATTAAGTTGATGCTCCATGA
The DNA here is from genome assembly GCF_964271855.1 of Acomys minous. Taxonomy (NCBI): domain Eukaryota; kingdom Metazoa; phylum Chordata; class Mammalia; order Rodentia; family Muridae; genus Acomys; species Acomys minous. The sequence goes on from NC_140487.1 coordinate 70,584,880, forward strand.
CTCAATGTAGGTGGTGACAGTTGTTTGTAGATATGTTAAGTCTTTTCTTTTATTTGTATTTTCGTATTTAACATAAAATGAATGTCATTCAGTATCTTTTTTTTTTTAAATCTTGTTTTTTCCCCTTCACCTGTTAACATAATGCATCTCAGCAATTGATTTTTTTTCCCCCAGTGGTAGCCAGTATCATATTCATGAGAAGAACTCAAATTGGATATTATATTTATCTCCTTTCCATAGTGCTAGATCTCACTTGCTAATACTTTGTCAAGATTCTGACATCTGTGTTCATGGGAGTGACTGGCCTTGGAATTCCTTTCTCATTTTTCTATTTCCATTTATTAGTGGATATATGCTAATCCTTGTTCCATCAAATGAATGAAAAAAAATTATTCTCTTTTTCTGAGCTCTGAGATACTTCACCCAACCCTTGACCCCATTTATTTTTGGAATACCTTACATGTCCTCCTGATTGTGTTTCACAGATGAGGAAAGGAAGACACAAACCTACTGATTGGCTTGTCCTTGGTCCCAGGCATAGTTAATGAGGCTTAGAACAAGAATGCAGACTCCCACAGCCAGGATCCGAGGCCTACTCTGAATCAAGCCTCTGCAGTGTCTCAATAAAGTCGTCTCTCTAGAGCCCGCACCACCGTGACTCTGTTTCTATAACTGAGACGTTATAGTTTGCATTAGGTAGGATCTGATCTTTAAAGATGATGAAACACTTGTATTCATATAACTTAGCATTGAAGAAAATCCATTTTTCCTCATGCGCATACTTGATAGTTAGGGAACTAAGAGCCCCATTTCCTGCTGGGAGCCCTTGGAATTGTTGACATTTAGTTTTTTTTTTTTCTTCTTCAGGATCTGGCAGAATCAAGGAGACATCCTTATGACTAGAAAAGTGGAAGGTGCATCCCCCTTTCCTGTAAGCCAGTAAAACGTAATGAGTTGGGAAACAGATGGAAACATCTGCATCCTTAATTGCCTGCTAGGAATAGCTTGCAATATTGACTCCGCAGTACGCTACCTTGCAATGACTGTGGGCTAGCTAATGCCAGGTTGCCAGAGGTTATCCCCCCCACGCCATATCCAGCTCCTTATCCTTTAATCCCCCGTTGATTTTCTAATTAGATTCAAACTTTTTAAGGCTTGTATTTAGGGCTGATCCCAGTTTAGTTTCTGTTGCCTTCGTGAGTAACTTCTATTCCTTTGCTCACACACGCCCGCTGGATCCCAGTTCCCAGGGGTTCAGTCAGCCATATTGTTTCCATCACCTTCTACCATTCCGCTGGGCTTTTAGTCTACATTTTTCTGTGTGTTGGAGCTACCTCCAGGCGCCTAAGGACCAACACTGTGAATTTCTCTGACAGTTTAAATGCTTGCACTTTCCACTTCCTTTTCTTTCACTGATTTTTAAAACTGTATTTCTTTTAAAAAAAAAATCTCCTCTTGAGTGGTGCTGCTCTTATGTGACTCTAAGCCCATTGAACGGAAACATTGCCGTGTTCTTTGCAATGCACTGGCACAGGACTGGAGTCCTCTATTCAGGACTTACTGTTAATTTTGCTGCACTCCATGGTGTTGGCAAACAGCAACTTCCAGGGCACATCTTTGAATCCCATAGCAGCCTCATTGATGATGCTGTTCCCTGTGGTGGAAGGTAGGTCAGCCCTGGTCCTTTTCCTAAGAACCTCAGTTACTAATGTGTTGAGAAGGTGGCCATTTGCAGAGCTCTCAGTGGGCATTCGCCAAAGACTATGTGAAAAGGAAGAAATAGAAATGACAGCGCACCCACCCCGTTGGTCTTTTCCAAATCTGCTGCTGGTTTAAAAAAGAGAAAAAGCAAGAGAACAAAACAGTTCCCTGGCCTGGGGTTCCCCAAATCTGCTTAATGTTATTTTGTATGTGCGCTGACCCTACTACGCTCTTCTGCACCCTGGATTGCGAGCTGTGGATCCCTTTGGTTTCTGTGAAGTGCTTTGGTGGTAATAATTTTCTCACTATCTGTGAGGGCAGATCGCTGAGGATGCTGTGGGAGGGGCCTGCTCTTCACTGTGGGAGGGGCCTGCTCTTCACTGTGGGAGGGGCCTGCTCTTCACTAAGGCCCACTCACAACAGTTAAGGGTTGTTTTGAGTTAAAGGGATGTTTTGGGAATACTGAAAAGTAATAAAGTAGAAGGAAAATGGAGCATTTGGAAGGCAAAGTTAACCTCCTGGATCCTGCTTAATTGGAAGAATAGGATCAAATGAAGTGCCCTGTCTGGCAACAATGAGTTACAATAGAGTGTCCACCACAGAAAAGTGAATCAGGCTCTTCAAGAGACAATGTGTGTGTTCTGACCTGTGGGTTCTATCTATTGATTTATGAGAACAGAAATGGAGAATTAAAGTGAGGTTATTTACTCATGCTAGCTGCATTTATTTAATTTATTTATGTTTTTATTGTATGAAAGCATGTGATCGGACATTAATAGCCGGTACAGCCATGGTGCTATTTGACATTTGATGTGATGACAGCTGTTGCCATGTGATCTTCACATGAAGGTAATAGTCATTCCATTTCTGTTTTTCACTGTAACATGAAGACTCTGGTGTGCTCTGCCCTGATTTATTTACTGATTCCTTCTAGCTTCCAAGAATCATGCTAATCAATCCTAACACATTAGAATGTGTAAGACTTTTTCAATCAGTTCCTAATAGGCCATTCATCCATCGCTGTGTCACTTTGACAAGTAGGCTCTGGTGTTAGGGAAGCCTTTGTTTGGTTGTGATGCAAAGTTTCATGTATCCCAGGCTACCTTTGACTTGCTATATAGCTAAGGAAGACCTTGTACTCCTGGTCCTCCTGTTCCTACCTCCTAAGTGCTTGGATTATATGTATGTACCACCATGACATTCAGCCTTGAGAGCACTGTGGGTTTTTGTGTGTTTGTTTGGTTTTAATCACTTTATGTTTTTGCTTGCCTACGTGGTCTCTTGTGACTATTTTGGCTTAAATTATTTTGGTTAGAGATAGATTCATTTGTCCAGGCTTGCTACCAAATCATGTCAATTAAATGCTTCTTGCATGGTTTTCCACAATGGTCATGTCCGTCCTCTGGTAGGTTTGGGTGCTGTGTATTTTAGGATGTTCTTTTCTTAGCATCTCAAGGCACCCCCTGACCAGCCAGTATCATTGATCTACTGCCTAGGAGCAGGTCATCACTATGTCCCTTTGTTACAGCAGGAAGGCAGTTTGATTCTCCACATTTCCCTACTCAAGAACCTGAAAACTGTCATATATGGAAACTACTAAAGCTTTGATTTCTTAAAGCAATTATGAAAATATTTGTTTAGGAGGATATGGTGTCATCACCTAATGATATTACGGTGGTATTTGACAGTCTCTGCAGGCAGTTACTAGAGAGCCAGATTTTCTAGTGAGGCTCTCCTAGCCTCACTATTCACCCACAGTTTACTCTAAATTAGCTACATGACCTTGAACACATTGCTGAATTTCATGGTGCCATCTTGGAAATTTAAGGGACAATAACCATACACATATCTGATAGGCTTAGTGAGCGTTAGGTTAGGAAATGAAGGTGAAGCCTTCTAAATCTGTGCCTAACAAATAAAATGTTTGCAAACATCAAAAAGAAGAAATAGAAGCATACAAGAGAGAGCATCAACATCAATGTTCAGTAGCCAAATTGGAATACACTCCTGTAAGCATAGCACCTATGTCCTATTTACACAGGTTCCCAATATTAGTTAGTAAAACCTGTTACTTTGCAGATTTCCCAGGACTAGGTATTTCCCTCAAGTGACAGCCCAATAGGCAGAGAATGACTTCTCTCATTGTGGGTAATGCTTAGCCACTCTCATTTTAATGGCAAGGCTGGGCCAAGATAAGTATCACGATCTGCCCTCCACAAGCTGGGTAACTTTTAGAAAAGGATTCCTCTTCGTTCTTGGTTTCTCCATGGACCAGGCTGTGCTGGCTGCCTTGAACGTCCTCTTCAGCTCTGTGTCTCTGTTTGCCTCTGAGAATATCTGCAGTGAGACGGGAGGGAAAAGCAAACACGACACCTACACCTTTGAAGAAGAGTTGGGCAAACACCTGTGTGGTGACCCTAAGCCATGCGTGTAGATTTTTGCGTACAAGTGTCAGGCCGACGCCCGTGCTGATGATGACAAGGCACAATGCCACTACAGACACTTCACTATGGAGAGGAGAACCAGCTCTGCCAGTGTGTAAACACACTCTAGGGAGGCTCCATATTAGTTAGTCACTTCCTTCAGCAGGAAGTGATTCTCTCTATAAAGCAAAACCGTTCCTTTTAAAAGGGAAGAGTCATAGGGAAGAGTAGGGGAATGGAAGGTCCGGGAGAGAGCTGGCAGACCGTGAAGGCCAGCGGATCTGGACCCAGGGGGCCCTGCACCAACTGATGCACCAGCCAAGGGCAATGCATGCAGAGAACCTAGATGTCCTGTTCAGATGTAGCTGATGGACAGCTCGTTCTCCATCGGGGTCGGGAGCGGGACTCTTCTGCTGAACCTCTGACATGCACTCTGGTGCCCATGATTTGGTCACTGCTCCTTGGCAGGATGGTCTTTGGGCACACAGAGGAAGGGGGTACAGGCTATCCTGATGAAACCTAATAGCCTGTGGCCAGACAGTGGGGTAGGAGGCCCCCCCCCCAATCAGAGGTCCAAGGGAGGGGAATAAGGCAGAAGAGGGAGTTAGGGTGGGAATAGGAAGACAAGAACGAGGGGATAGCAATCAGGATGTACTGTGAATAAATTATAATAAATAAAAAATGCATTTTTTTGAGGAGAATCTAGGGTGTTGGAGAGATGGCTCAGCGGTTAGAGCACTGCCTGCTCTTCTGGAGGTTCTGAGTTCTATTCTCATCAACCACACGGTGGCTCACAACCATCTTCTATATTATATATTTTAATTATATTACATATAATCAGTCTTCAAAAGGAGAATCTATAGTCCAATAGAATCTACTCTCTTGTCTAGTGACAGGCATTTCTGCTACCCGTCACCTAGCAGAAGGAGGAAATTGTTTTGGCCACAGTGGATCTTAAGCCGTCAGTGCCTCTGCTAACAGTTTGTGCTGTGTTCCTCTGTCTTTCCAATCGCCGTACCTTCTTTAACTCACAGCACTGCCTTCCCATCATCAGAGAGGAGGGGCCTCCCACACTGCTACTCTTCCTTGACATTCTGCTTAACCAGGCTCCTAACCAGGTAGTCTCGACCAAGATTACGTTATGAAAATGAAGTTCCTGGGAGCTTCACGTGGTGGTGATGGGGTGGGAGAAGTGATGCGGGGCTCCTGCCTCTCGCTTGGTTTTGAATAAGTCTTTTTCTCTATGTATCCTGTGGACCCTGTTTTCTTGGCTCACTTTCCTACCCTCCCCTAGCCCTGTTTCAAGTGCCCCACCTTATCAGGTGATGCTGAGTATCACTTCTTCTTCCAGGCTTCTGTGCTAGCTGCTCTTCTCCCGTCTTCTGTGGTACAGAAAACTTTTCCCTTCTGGACCACTTCTTAGTCCCCCAAGGCAACTCTGCTCTTCATGGCTGTTTCTTTAATGGTCTATGGACACATTTGGCTGTGTGGGGATGCAGGGGCTATCTTTCTCCCCAGTCTTTTCTTTCTGAAGAGTATATGATTTCCTGTGAAGAATGAAGGTCCAGCCTTTATTTCACTCTATGAGAACTGGGCTATAAAACCCTTCGTGAGTGCCATTGATGGCGTCCTTCTACACTGACATCTAGCTGACATTTCTCTACTGAGCATGCCCAGAACTCACCACTTGTATCAGTGCCCTTGCTTCTTAGGCGGAGTGTTGCTCGGTATGAGGCAATGGGAGTTAACCTTCGCTTTTTACTTCTTTCCAAGTTAGACATTCTAAATCTTTTTGTCCTTCCATTGACTATCTGTCGTGTGCATATATGGGGAAAACAAAAAATATATTTCTATAGCAATCACAAGCACACATTACCTCCTCTGTCACTGCACTACTGATTTTCAAAATTTGCACATTTTTGTCAAATGAGAGTAACTTTTGCTGTATTTGCTCCTCTTGGTTTTCCCTTCATTCCAATGAGGCATGTTTTAGCTAATACCATTCTTGTTTGTTTGTTTGTTTTATCGCCTCATTTTAGAGAGAGTGGCCAGTTGTGTTAGGAACTGATAAGGTGCTTAGTGTACAACCTGGTAGCCATTTGACCCATAAACCTCTAATCTTCCAGAGCTCTAGAACACAGTCTTCCTTGAATCTTGGCCTTAAGCTCCATCCCCCTGCAGTGTGGATGTATGGCCAAAGCCAATAGCCATCAATCCTTTTCAGCTTCCATCTGCAATTCGTTCTGAATGCACTGTGTGTGGACTTCTCTCCACTCGGATTCCTTTTAGAGGTGCCCAAGGGCACTGTGAAAATAGATCAAAGAAGCTCAAGAAGGCCAATGGCAGAAGAAATGCAGCCAACGTTCCATACTCACAGCCTCTGTAAAAGTCAAGAGAGGAGCAGTGGGTCAGCACACCCTCTCCTGCTGTGGGCCATCTTCCTCCCTTGGAGATTGAGCAGGCCTTCATTGTAATACTCTCTCAATAGACTATAGCTTTCTCACCCAGATGACTGAGAAGCAAAAATAAACAAAATGAGTCCATTTAAATTAAGTTCTCTCAGCGTTATGGGAGGTTATGGGAATTTCAGAGAACATGGCCATTCCTTCTGCATATCGTATTCAAATCAGCTTGCAATATGATAAGCATCTTAATTTGCATTACTTCATTCAAATGTTAAGGAAGAAAAGAAAGTGTTATTGTCTTCTGTAATTACTTGGGGTTCATGAATTTAGTAAGGTATTATAAACAGTTAAGCCCTTTACATATACAAAAAAAAAACTCAAAGAAAAAAAAAGCAAACCCACAAACAAACAAATAAAAAGACCCCGCCCTGTCTGTACATGCTTAATGTTACTGAGCAAAGTAGTTAATGAGACTCTGTGATACTGATGCCACGAGAGTGTTCTCTTCTAGTTGGGGGATAGTTGGGCATTGCATCTGATGGTGGTACAGTACAAAAGAATGTGGTGAGCACTGCACCCAAGCAAGATGCCATTAACTTAGCACTAGAGAAAGCATTCACTGCTCATGCTACTTGACCTCTAGAGATTGGGCAGAGGGTATTTTCAAGAACCCTGCTGATCCCTTTTGTGATTGCTGTGACATGTTTTATACAGTCCACTGATCCCTCTTGTGATTGCTGTGACATATTTTACACAGCTGACTGAAGCCAACACTTTGAGTGATGAACAGTGTGTCCTCCATTGGCCACTGAACCTATGGAGATTTTTGTGAATTCAGTACTCAAATCAGATTATTTAACCTGTGAGTCTGGAGCTAATCCAGACCTGAGGCTTACTACTAGTGTTCTAACAAAGTAATGCCCATCATGACTTCATATAGCATTCTAGTTTGACTCCTAATGTAGACATTTCTGGACTTGAAGTTTTTGGCTGCACCAAGTTAAGCATAAATAGATTTCCAAAGGGATGCGAAACATCTCTAGGACTCAGAAATAGATGCCAGTGGAGAATTCTCTTTCCCTCTCCCTCCCACCCCCTCCCTCCCTTCCTTCCTCTCTCCTTCCATCCACCCATCCATCCATCCATCCATCCTTCCATTATTTTCTTTTCCTTTAGGGTACAAGGGGTCAAACCTAGGGCTTTCCACATACCAAGCATGCACAGTAACACTGAATTAAATCGCCAGCCCAGGGGGACTTTCTTTCACTCCCCAAGACATCATGTAAAGTCCCTAGATAAAGGTCAAGAAACAATGATAAGCAAGTGGACCATGGCTCTAGGGTCAACCACATGCAGTGATTTATTCATTTCCCATACCGTGAAGTTTTCAGAGAAAGGTATAGCCAAAGTCAGGGGGTACAAAGACACGTTCTGCGTACTGTTAGCATAACTTCAGTGCTGGAATTTAAACATACAAAACAACACTTCCACAACAACCGAAACCCAATGAGATGCTGCTAGGAAACATCTGTTTGCTGCACTGTTTACAGCCAGTTCCAGTGGGGAATAACAGGAGTGAATAGACTCCTGAACAGAGCACACTCTGGTCCCCTGGCAGTAAGGTAGAGTTTTTCTGCTGGAGGGAACACTACATGGTTGCACTTCTATTTTTCTCCAAACAGAAAACTTCTGTGCGACTAGGAGCTTCAAAAGGATTGCTACAGCAGATGGAAAGAGCCCATATACAATCATGCATGCAATTATCAGGAGCTAATTGAATTTGAGGGTTAGCTCTGTCATTATAAGGAAATGAAGCCTATCTACGTCTCCGGTATATGGTCCTACACTCTGCAGTAGATGCTCTACACTTTGAAGTAGATGTGGCATGGGCCACGTTTGGATATCAGGCCACTAAAGAGTTAGATGCTGCTGGTGTTTAGCCCCTGTAGTGATGGTGATGAGGAGCAACATAAATTGTGTGCTCTACATCTTTCGTATGGTATTTCTCTACCCAAAGGACACACTGGTAATGCAGCACAAGGATCAAACCCATGGTTCTCAAACTGTGGGCCACGACCCCATTGAGATAGAACAACCCTTTCATAAGGGTCACCTAAGATCATCAGAAAATATAGATATTTACATTAGAATTCATAACACATCAAATTAACAGTTATTAAGTAGCAACAAAAATATTTTTTGTTGGGGGGTCACCAAAACATGAGAAACTGTATTAAAGGGTCACAGCATTAGAAAGCTTGAGAACCAGTGGAAAATACTATAATGAATGGAAATTTTGCTGGAAAAAAAGAACTGAAAAAATCAGGGAAGAACCTATCTCACATCTGGTGAGTAAAGAGACACAAGGGGACCAAAACATGTATTGAACTGAATCTTTAATTCAACAAAATGTACAAGAGTAGTTTATCCTGTCTTAAAGTTGCAAAACAAAATTAAGAAAGTTAATATACAGTTTGAGGGCCCAATTGCTTTTGTGTCAGTGAAAACACTGAATGGTTGATACATTCAAGAAAAATGCTTTGCTCATGCGTGACACAATATGATCATAGCACACTTCACACTGTTCCCTTAAGTAATCAATATGACATCCTACTTGACTAGTGGGAAGTTTGTGCCATCAGCGGCCCCAAAGACCATTTCTCTAGAGAGATTTCCCCACATAGTTTTCCCTGTATTTACTTGATCAGAAACCCTCTGTCCAATTTCTCAGCTTGTGAGCAGCCTGCCATGACACCTGAGCAACAAACTGTGAAAGCTTAGCTTGCAAAGATGGAACTTAGTATAATCATCAAACACAGCAAAGGTAATCTAACACGTGCTTAATCGTATGGACAGCCACTGTGAATTATGCTAATTAGGCACAAATGGGAGCAGCTCAGAAAATGATTGCAATTACTATTATTTTACATAGACATACTGAGCAAGTCCAAGGGGGTGAGGGAAAGGAGAAATCAGGTATTTTTAAAGCCCTCTGCGTTTGAATGTGGGCCTGAGGGATGGCTGGCAGTCAGAGGAGGGTGTGAGAAGAGAGAAAAGCCAAAGTGCAGAACATGCATTGAAAAAGCTGATCTACTGACACAGATTCATGGCGTTTCTTATAATAACACACAGGTCAGTGCCAGCGATTGTTGCACAGCAAAGGAAGCTCACAACATCATGGCTGAAGATACGATTGTTCATTTGGCTAAAAGAATGTGCATTGGACAGAGGTTTTCAGAGCAAGGTTGTCTCTGCTCTGCTGGACGCTGAGCTGCCCGCTCTCAGTGTGACCACACACAAGGCTGTGACTTGGAGATGGCTTCATTGGAACCCATGGCTGCTCCCACTTGGCTTCCCGTGGGCTGTTGCGGCATCCTTGGGAAATGGTGGCTGGTTCTGAAAGCCCCACCATGGCAGGGAGCCCTTGGAAGGAAGCTCACCATACCTTGGGAGTCATGAACCATTCTCACTGAGATTCTGGTTTGTCCATATTCAAGAGAAGGGTGACACCAACATCAGATCTCACTAGAAAGGTTGCAATGACCACATTGCGAGGTGGAAGATAGTGTGTAGGAATGAAGAGAGGTATTGCAATATGATATTGGAAAGTCTGTCAATCCTTGCCTCTTTTTTTTTTCCTCCCCAAAAGGTATTCCTTCAACTATGCATTTGTTAGCCTTTTAAGATTTAATTTGATGGGACACACATGGTAAAACACACAACATTAGATGTGTAATATGTTCCCACAAGTGACATGGGCAATAAAGGCTGTTGGTCAGAGTCATTCCTCAAAACTAACTAAGAGTCTCAATCAGCTCAAAACACATCACACTTGCGGTCCATGAGATAAAGCTTGGGGTTGACAAAGCTGTCTTAGCATCATCTTCTTTCCTCTATCAGCTTGTAGCAGGACTAAGTCCAGGGAGCTCGTATCTCCCCTCTTTGAATACGGGCAAACCAAAACTTCCCCAAGTGACAGTGAACATCCTTGCCTGGGCTCCCTGCCATGGTGGGGCTTTCAGAACCAGCCACCATTTCCCAAGGAAGCCGCAACAGCCCACGGGAAGCCAAGTGGGAGCAGCCATGGGTTCCAATGAAGCCATCTCCAAGTCACAGCCTTGTGTGTGGTCACACTGATAGCGGGCAGCTCAGCGTCCAGCAGAGCAGAGACAACCTTGCTCTGAAAACCTCTGTCCAATGCACATTCTTTTAGCCAAATGAACAATCGTATATTCAGCCATGATGTTGTGAGCTTCCTTTGCTGTGCAACAATCGCTGGCACTGACCTGTGTGTTATTGTAAGAAACGCCATGAATCTGTGTCAGTAGATCAGCTTTTTCAGTGCACATTCTGCACTTTGGCTTTTCTCTCTTCTCACACCCTCCTCTGATGCCAGCCATCCCCTCAGGCCCACATTCAAACACAGAAGGCATTAGCAATATCTGATTTCTCCTTTCCCTCACTCCCTTGTAAAATAACAGTAATTGCAATCATTTTCTGAGCTGCTCCCATTTGTGCCTAATTAGCATAATTCACGGTGGCCGTCCATATGATTAAGCACATGTTAGATTACCTTTGCTGTGTTTGATGATTATACTAAGTTCCATCTTTGCAAGCTAAGCTTTCACAGTTTGTTGCTCAGGTGTCATGGCAGGCTGCTCACAAACAGAGAAATTGGACAGAAATCAAGTAAATACAGGAAAAGCTATGTGGTGAGATCTCTCTAAGGAGTGGACTAGTGGACTCTTGGTGCAGACTAAAGACAGGGAAAGTCTGCAAATTGTAGTCCCCACCAGACTGGACACACTCTAAGCCCATCATTTGCATTTGGGTCTGTTCATCATTCAGTATTTACATTCATATAAAAAGAGGTTGAGCTTAAAACTACATACTGTCTTTACTTTTTAATCGGTCCTTTGTTTTAAATTGGGGGCGTCATGCTCTAAGTGGGATGAAAAACAACTAGGTAATTATGGTAAAAAGCACTTGACCTTAGGAGAGAGGAGGGCAGAAAATGCCTGAAATGAAACCCACCTGTGCCTTTGTTCTTTTGCTAATATCTGTGAGACACGGGAAATGTCAGTTTGTGTTCTAAGCCCTTTGTTTTACGTCTGTGAAATAGGAGTTACATTACAGATAAAGTTGGGTAGAGTACGTAGAAAGTTTCTCCTAACCAGGTTATTGTGATCCTTGCTTTAGACATGGAAATGCTGATGTAGAACTTTCCAAACCCATGATTATGACTCTCGGTGAACAAACTAATTTACCTTTGCGATTTTCATACATCATTCCATGTTCATATTTTTTCCTTTTAATTTTCCTCCAGTGCTTTAAAGCATTTGAATGGTTGTTACCACAGGGAGATGATAATCAACCAGGTAATTGTATGTTACTTTTAAAAGTAAACAATCAGGGTTTACATATTAGTCTTTTAAAAATATTTATTGTGGAGGGTTTTCAGTTTGTTTCATATATAACATGCAGTTCTTTCATTTGATGGATTAAGAATTATATGTCGTGGTGGGAGATGGCTTAGAAATTGAGGGTACCCACTGCTTTCCCAAAAGAACTATATTTGATTCCCAGCACTTGTGTTGGGTAAGTCATAGCCACCTATAACTCCAATTTTGGGGATCTAATGCCCTCTTCTGGCCTCTTTTGGCACTGCAGTCATGTGCACATACCAACACACATATACATAAGTAAAAGCAAAAACAAAAAAGAATTACAAGCATACCTGTGCCTTTGTCACATTGTTTATACCTTTATTCCTACATTTGTTGCTATATCAAGAATCACAACTTAAACTTTTCTTTCAGAAGTAACTACACATCAAATTCTTGGGTTATAATTTTTCTTTATCTAAAAAACTTTTTCTCTGTGGCCAGGTTGAAAGCATGAGTAAGCCACTGTATTCAATGAACTACAGTCCCTATTCTTGAGTTTATTTCTGTTCTAGCTTCATTCCATTGCTGTGGTAAAACACTCTGACCAAAGGTAGTAGAGGGGAGGAAAGAGGATGTTCTTTGCTTTGAAATTCCATCATCATAGGACATTTACACATGTGAGTGCTGTAGAGATCTGGGCACACCATATCCACATTCAAGATCAAAGAGAGCTAAACTCACTCATGCTGTTTGCTTGGTGCTTGCCCTTGTGTGCTCAGCTACCTTTCTTACCTTTTATATAAGTTAGAGCCTTGCTTAATGAAGAGGTGCCACCACAGTGGGTGGAGTTCATTAACAATCAAGCCAGTACCTCATAGACAAACCTACAGGCCAAATTTACCTAGATACTTCCTCAAGTGAGACTTTCCCTCATGCCATTCTAGTTTGTAGCAAGTTGACATTTAAGAGGAATCACTGCAATTTGCAAAACGCAGCCTCAAAATGTTCTGTTTTTATTTTACCTTTTATTCTGTTTCTAATTTTCAGTTTTCTGTGAAGGAACTGAATCTTGGTAAGCTGATTTGTCTAGGGCTACGGCTAGCTAAAGACAGGATTGACACTTGGCAATCTGAGTCACACGTATGTACAATATAACCTTTCTTGTGTAAAGTCAGGTCTTGTTTGTACTTTTTGATGAAATATAAATTCCAGGAGAGAATGAATTTTGCTTTGTATATTGCTATATCCTCATCATCTTAAATAAGGACAGGCATGAGGGGAACATTAGGGCTCTAAGCCAGTTACTACTGCTATAACAAATCAATAACGCGCTGTTCAGATTACAGTATTACTCTTAAGAATTTTGTTTCTTGGAATCGAGAGTTGAGGAACTCTTAAGAAATGTGCTAGGTGCTAGCACATTTCATGTTTAGTAAAAGCTTCCTCTCTAATTCCAAATGGATGACACCTTTCTGCATTGTGACATGACAGAACCACGCAGAGAAGGGTGGTCTGCCCATTGCCCAGGGCGGAGAAGATGGAGAGACTCGGCAGAGACTGAGCCGCTCAGGGGCCTCTCTTTCCTAAGGGCGTTGATGTATTTTACCAAGTCAGAGGTTCATAACCTAAAGCTTCACTTCCCTGAAGGACTCCTCACCTCATAGCACCTACACAACATTGATAACGTTTCTACGTGAGTTTGGGAGGGATACAAACTTTGAAATTTGTAGGCACCATCTTCTCCCTTTTTCCATGTTGGATGTCTGAGCACATTCAAGCTTTTAGGAATCCAGGCTTCACAAAGCATGGCTGTGAGAAAGAGACAAGCCATTCCTTCCAAGCAGTCCTGATTTTCTATCTTTGGATGAGTATGGGCAGCCATTTATTTGGAGACATAGTATAGTGACCAAAATAAGCCATTTCATTTGGATGGACTCAAGATTTCACCTCTAAAAATGTTTTACACTCCTTCTTTTTCAGAAAACTTACTCATCTGCTCAGTAACCTTTGTAATATATTAAAAATTGAAGTTCCCTTTGTGTCTGGAAATTTGAAGCATTTGTTTTTATTATGAAGTATCTGTGTGAAAACCAAAAAGAAAACTCAGAGTTCAAGAAATAAAGAATAATGCTGTAATCATAACAGCTCATTAGTTTGTTTTTAAGCTTGATCCTTCACAAGGTTACTTATCGGAGTGGAATATTAATGGGCCCGAGCTCTCCTTATGCTGAAGAGATCTTAAACAACAGTGTTCACAGGGAAGGACATTAATCAGGGGCGCGAAGGGAGCCTTGTTTCCAATAATGTTTGCATAACAGCTACCCTTGGGTATGTCTGTGTCTTGGTTTAAAAATAAATCGCCATACTTTCTGTATCCACACAATGGGGATTATTTGAGGTTGTGATTCCGCTATATCATTTCCTATGTATTTATGGGGATATCAAACTGAGAAGCATCATGGAAACAAATAGCCCTGCTCAGGAATGATATAGGGTAGAAGTTGAAAGAGGCCCTACTTGGAGGACTGGTGGGAAAGGACCTAATAGCAAGTCACAGCCGACCTCAGAAGGGGAGAAGAAGAAGCACGCTGGCCTGCTGGATGCTTCTCTGATGTGATTTTAACCCTTTAGTTACTTCTTAGCCCTCATAAAATATAATCCACGTATCTACTCTTGACACACAGCACTCACGTTAGTGTCGTTGGTGCTTCTGCGCATGTGTCGTGTGACTGCCCTCCTATGGGACCCTTGGCAGTTTCCCTCAAGTGCTGTGTTTTCAAGTTCCGTGCTTTTGCTCAAACTCTTCCCTCGTCTTAGGATAACTTTCGAAATCTTCCTTGGCAATTAATTCTACTTGTCAGGCATAGGTTGGTTTAAATGTCCCATCCTCCACAGAACCTTCTTTGACTGCACTGCCAGCCATGGGTCTTACCCGCCCTCTTCCATTGATTGGTTAGCTAACATCTTTACATGGACTCTGCACTGAGGATTTCGTCTGTTTCCTTGATTTATTGTGGACATGTGCCAAGTTAGAGTTTTCATAAATGTTTTAAATGATGACCTCATCTCCTCACAGCGTTTCCTCTCCCACTTTTTATGAGCACTTCCATTCTGAGAAAAGTTCCGTATGGTCTTGAAAACATAAGCCGTGCTGCTGTTTAATATTCTGTGTGGGTTACAAGACTGTATGAATGGTTCATTCTTGCAGTTTAATTTGCTGTGTTTATGGTACAATCTGGATAGTCTGCTGCAGCCGAAGGGGCATTCTATAGTATCAAAATCCAAGCTTATTTGTCCTCCAAGCTGAAATTGCTAATAGTTTTCCCCCAATTTCTCCTTCCCTGTGATCTTCTAAAGGGTTTCTATCCTGAAAGAAAATACCACCTCATGGCTCCTTGTTCTGTCCTTCCCATCAGAAATATGTTGTTTTAGCAGAGCTTCTCGTGCCCAGCTTCACAGGCCAAGTTTACCATTGACAGAAATTTCCCTCTGAATGTGTATGCGTGTGTATGTGCGTGCGTGTTTAAGCACGCGTACATGTTCATGCGTGTGTTTAGTACAGTCTCAGAAGTGCTGAAAACTACACCTTCCAAAACCTTTATAAAACCTTTTCGAAACTTTAACCTGCACTGCAGATGTAACAGCGTTGTAACTGTTAGCCTTCTTTGCCAAGGCGAACAAAATGGCTTAAAATGTCCACATCCAGCAAATCACACAGACCCGTCCTCTAAGCCACCGCTCTTTCTCCAGCACTACAACCTTAGCAACAGTGTTTTCTGCCACCTTCTGGGGGTGTCACGGTGCCTACTAGAGCTCTCCCTACAGTGAGTTCAAGGCAGCAGTGAACAAGAGGCCTAGACTTAGGGGGTTGTGTTCCGTTGCTGACAAACTATGCTAAGCCTGGTGCCCCAAGAGCCAGTTCACTGTGATTGTCAGGATCCTTAGTTCTCAAACAAAAGAGACAAAAGAGGGAGGCTCAGTATATCTATAGGTTCTTTCTACATATTAATCCCTTTTCTGTAGTTTCCATTTCTCCTATCTTTTCTTATAAAATAGTTTTTTATTATTTCATGCGTGCTATAATGCATTCTGATTCCTCTTGCCTCTCTGATCTTCCTTCCACCCCGGTCAGCCACCGCCAACTCCCTACTAGCCATTTTCCACAGTCATGTCCTTTTGTTTTGCTTTGTAACCCGCTGAATTTCTCCTTTTATTTCTTTCCATTCAGTGCAAGACTAACTAATGAAGAGACACAGGGGATAGCAGAATGGTTCCCAGCCAAGTGGCATCGCTTCTCCTCCCTGTACAGAAGGAGACAGTTCCCTCTCCCTTCTCCGTTCTACACATCCCCCCCCCCTTCTTCTTGCCTCTCCTCTCCTTCCACCGTCTTCTCTGAAGGTGTTCAGAGTTCCTGGCTAAGAGATGGTGCTCAGCCCTGCAACACTGAATACATTCACCCACTCTCTTAAATAGAAAGCTTGAGAGCTTCAGCCAAGATGCAGGCTCTCTGTCCTTCCTTCTGTCTCTGTCTTTTGTCTGTCTCTCTGTCTCTGTCTCTGTCTCTCTCTCTCTGTCTCTCTCTCTCTCTCTCTCTGTCTCTCTCTCTGTCTCTGTCTCTCTCTCTCTCTGTCTCTCTCTCTCTCTCTCTCTGTCTCTCTCTCTCTCTCTCTCTGTCTCCCTCCCTCCCATGTATATACAAATGGAGTCCAGAAGTCAACCTCAGGTTTGGGTCTTCAGGAACCATCCACCTAATTTTTGAGACTGTATTTCACTGGGGCCTGGTGTTTGCAGGGTAGGCTAGGCCAAGGTCCAAGAGTCTGCTTAGCTCCCTTTTCTTGCACTGAAATGTGCTCATGCCACCAGGTCTAGCTTTTTTTTTTTTTAATGTGGGTCTTGGAAATCAAATTCAGGTTCCCATGCTCGCACAGGAAGCACTGCAGTGAGTGTGCTACAGCTCTGGCTCTGCACTCCTTGTCTCTTGATACCGGCTACTAGACTTTAATCTAACAGAGACGTTGTTCACATAAGAACAAAATGGTGTTGTACAAAATGAACTTAAATTATTTTTCCTCTAATCTTTTCGACTTGAAGGGCTGAGTCCACTGTTTGAATAGTTTCCAGACTGACATATCTCCTTCTCTCTCTGTCTCTGTCTCTGTCTGCTGTCTGTCTGTCTCTCTCTCTCTCCTCTCTTTCTCTCTTGGCTTTTCAAGACAGGGTTTCTCTGTGTAGACCAGGCTGGCCTCAAACTCACAGCAATCCCCCTGCCTCTGCCTCCCAGGTTCTGGGATTAAAATCATGCCCCACCACGCCCAGCCATATCTCCTTTTCTAACGGCATCTTGTATACAACAATGCAAGTAACTCCCTTTAGGAACCATGATTGTCTTTAGATGTGCAAATACTGTTTCCCTCATTGAACATGATTTTCTTTATCCTCATACATAAACCATTAGAACATTTATTTTTTTTTATTTTGAACATTTAGTTTTTATCCCTAAGGCTACAAGTGTAGTATAAGTACTTAAGTTACCCAAGACTCTCAGGCTTTTCTCCATCATCACCAGACATGTGATTCTTCTCCCCAGAACACAACTGAAACACTGGTTCCCTCTTCTGTCTCTAATCCTCCTGATGCACGTGGCAATGTGTGTCAACCACTACAGTATTCTCACTCGAAATGGCCAGAGATGTACCAAAGTGTAAGGAAGAAAATGAGGAGCCATAGTGATTGACCCTCGCAGCTGGCCCACAAGTTCTAGACTTTATCTTTGGCAATTGTGGAAATCTAGGCTCGTGAGGTTAAATGGTTTGTCCAGCATTCCATACCTCTTAAGGTCAGAGCGAAGATTTTAATCTAATATGGCTCCAAAATCCACATTATCTTTTCAGTACCAGGATGAGAAGGATGGGGGGTGAAGAAAGTTCTAGCATTGTATATCTGATTGGTGTTTGGGTAGGAAAGGGCTTGAAGAAGAGAATTTCCTCGACTTGACAAAGACTCTCATTCTTACCTCCAATATGGATTACATCTAACATGGAACCGTTCATTTGTAACTTCTCAGTGCGGGGGTCTGCAACTAATGAGACATCTCTTTTTGTCTTTTGCAGCAATTTTGCAGGCAGTGATAACTGGTGACCTTATGAAGGTAAGCTATCCTCATCATTGTGCCTCACCAAATTGTCCAGATCCAGTCCATAAGCTCCTGCACTCCTCCTCCCTGCACTGCCAAGGAGGAGGAGGAAAGATGCTCTTTTGAGAAATGAGCAGAGAGAATGAGGAAAGCCCTTACCACACACTTCATCTCCTAGAAGCAAAGGAGTATGGTAGATTCCCTGGGCCTGCCTTGGTTAGTTAATTAAAAAAAAAAAAAAAAAAAAGGACTGTATATTTCCAGGATGTAATGTTCATAGTGCGTAAAATCCTTGCTTTCTAAGACTAACATTTGAAAAATGTGAAGCATTCTTTTTTCAGACGTCCATGGGAATGAATACATTTATATGAATGTCCTAGGTAGTACCCAGAAACGCATGTACCAGCTGTGAGCTTGCACATGTTGATACAGTTGTCTACTTTATAAGTCACAGCCAACTGACGAAAAGGCCACCCAGTACATTTTGGGCTTTTCAATTTGTGCTTGTATTTTCTGGTGAATTTAGTTCACAAGGAAGGAAATGGCCACCACTTGAAAGCAAATGTCAAATATTACTTTGCCTCTGTCATTCACTAAGGGTGCAGTTTTATAACATTAGTGCATTTTCTCAGTGCCTCAATTTCTTTATCTGTGAAATGAGACAACTGTATTTCTTCTTTGGTTTGTCATAGGACTGGATGTAATCATATGATAAGACTGCTAGTACTATTCATGTTGCACAGAAAGGTGCTTAAAACATTAGCTGGCTTAACCTTATTATTAAATATTAACCTGTTTTCTTTTTCTAACAACATACTTATTAAAAATATTGCCAAGCTGGGCATAGTGGCATATGCCTGTAATCCCAGCACTTGGAGAAGCAGAAACAGGCGGATCACTGTGAGTTCGAGGCCAGCCTGGTCTACAAAGCAAGTCCAGGACAGCCAGGGCTACACAGAGAGACCCTGTCTTGAAACACACACACACACACACACACACACACACACACGTATTTGACATAATGTAGTCTGTGAGTATTGTAAAAGAGCTAGCTGTTCTTCTGTTATTTATACTAAGGGTCATGACTGCCTAGAAGTCCCTGTGTAGTTAACTCCAGCTATGCTGGTATGTTGTGTAATGGTGCTGGATGCCTCTGTGTGCAGATGTTTGTTTCCCATCAGCCCAGGCACAGTATGGGCTCTTCCCTTCCCTTCCCTTCCCTTCCCTTCCCTTCCCTTCCCTTCCCTTCCCTTCCCTTCCCTTCCCTTCCCTTCCCTTCCCTTCCCTTCCTTTCCCTTCCCTTCCCTTCCCTTTTCCCTTCCCTTCCCCTCCCTTTTCCCTTCCCTTCCCTTCCCTTCCCTTCCCTTCCCTTCCCTTTTCCCTTCCCATTTCTAAGCACAACTGTAAGATAAACCAAAGAATGCCTGTTCTGAATTCTCATCACACCACTAGCAGAAAGCAGAGGGGCATGGCTGCCCACAGATTGGTCACTTGCATCCTCAGTCATATGCTTCTGACCATGCTGCTAGTACAGTTTTGATTGTTACCCAGAGGAGAAGCCTCATCCCTAAAGAGGATTCCTGGGATTTCATGGTCACTTCCCTTCAGTGGGGCTAGCCTGCCGCAGTATGCACCTCTGAAAGGACTTGCCTTCGATTCTGTGGGAATCAAGAACAACCCCTGTCCTTGAACACTTCTAATCCACTTTGTAATCTGAAGATCTTTCCATGTACTTTTATTGTAGGCAAACAGTTTCCCAGATCCTGGAGTGCATCGTTACACATTTAAAAATATTTTACAGAGAATTACTTAAAATGCAAAAAGCACCCTATGTAGCTAGTTATCCTGGCATAATCTACATTATAATTATCCCCCAAATGTCTGAGGAGTGACTCGATGATGCTTTCTTTACTATGAGATGAGATTCATAGAGTGAAGTACTTTCTCTTTCAGTCCTCTCCCTCCCTCTCTCCCTCCCTCTCTCTCTCCCTCCCTCCCTCTCCTTCCCTCCCTCCCTCCCTCCCTCTATCTCCCTCCCTTCCCCTCCCTCCCTCTCTCCCTCCCTCTCTCTTTCTCCCTCCCTCTCTGTCTCTCTCTCTGTCTCTGTCTCTCTGTCTCTCTCTCTGTCTCTCTCTCTCTCTCTGTCTCTCTCTCTCTCTCGTGTGTGTGTGTGTGTGTGTGTGTGTGTGTGTGTGTGTGTATGGAGAGAGAGAGAGAGAGAGAGAGAGAGAGAGAGAGAGAGAGAGAGAGAGAGAGAAGAGACAAAGAGACAGAAGACAGAGGAGATAAGACAAGATGGTAGAGCAGACCTCAGGATCTCTCATGCCCTGTGTCTATATAGCACACAAATTACTGATGGGCTGACTTTTAGTCATAGTGTGCAACCTTCCCAAAAGGTACGTTCGGGACAAGTTGATCCCTGCTTGGTCTGGGTACATCTCTATCCCATCCTCATTGGATCTAACCACAGAGAAACAGTATCATTGCAAGAGCACTGCAAGATTTTCCTTTGGGTCTCTATGCTGTCTCTTCCTGTTCTCTTGCCCTAAAGTTTGGGGTAGAGATTTCCTTAGCTCCTGCATTTCCAGAACCTCTAATCAGCCACTCTTCTTGGTTGATTTTTCTAGCTAGTTCTCATGGATCCTTTCCCAAAACTCTGCTTTGTTCCTTAGTGACTTTCTGCTGGCCTCAAACTGTCTCTTTGCAGTAAACACTTTTGTTCTTCCCATGGAATCTGGAGGCCACTATGGCTGGTGACTAAGTCATATTATCGTTGCTTACGTGGTAGTTTTCTTGAAACCTGCTCTGTTAGCAGATTCTCATTTGTTTCACGTAATTTATGAGAAGTTTCGTCAAGGATCCTCTTGTCCTGATATTCCGCAGTTTGGAGAAGGGCGACACATTTGCATTTTATAGTATTGGACGCTTCACGCACTCAGCCTGTGTCTTCATTTGTCCCCATTACTATCTTGTTGCTAGATTCGTGGCTTTTCAAATGGACTCTTCTCATACAGAAACAACGACATTCACACCACTGTTTCCGTTCTCCTCAGTCCCTGATCCTCTCCAGCCCTGTTGGGAATACACTGCCAGATTCACAGAAGGAATCAGACAGGATGAAAAGGGAACCCTCCCTCTGAGAGTCCGCGCATACAGATATGTGCACACATGTGTCTGTGTATGAACGCCATGTGCAGCAAACTGAAGCATTTGTATTCACGTCAAAGAGCAGCAAAAAGACACAGGAAAGGAACCTAGATGGTCAGAGCCAAGTTTGTCTTGCTGTAACAAATGCTGGATGAACCTCAGGAAATCTTAGTTTTCTTCTCAGACTCTGGGGCTCAGAAAGGGGGAAGAAAGCCAACTCAACACATTTCTGTTTCTTTGAGCTGTTTGGTACCCATAGGCCCTTTCCGGAACTGCGTGAGATGCCAACCATCCATGTGAGTGATGAAGGCGCGGCACTTCATCACTTTGACTTTTCTCCGTGTCCTCTGAGGCTAAAAAAAACGTTTGTGGCTTCCTAAACGACTTTTCTGTTTGACCTTGGAGCTTTTATCCCTGTTCTGGCTGCTGCTGATAGTCTTTCTCTGTGTCTCTTCCTTTCAGCTCATAGAAAGCTATAAGAATGGAGGCAGCTTGCTAATTCAGGGACCAGACCACTGTTCACTCCTTCACTACGCAGCTAAAACTGGCAATGGGGAGATTGTGAAGTACATCCTTGACCATGGTGAGTAGCTAACTTACCAGGGATCACTTCTCCTTAAAATTCTAGATGGCTCTGTCTATACTGATACTGAACCAGGAGATCCTCACAACGCAATGCCCATCAATTTTTCCTCTGACACTCATTGATGCACGTGGGGCATCTTAACCGAGTAATTAAAACAAACTATTGCTATATCCAAACTTATAAAGGGGAAGGCTTTGGGGAAAAAATGAAAAATTAAAAGCTTTCTAAAAAGTGGTTAATTGCTGGGTGCTGTGGTGAAGGCCTTCAATCTCAGCACTCAGGAGGCAGAGGCAGGTGCATTACTATGAGTTTGAGGACAGCCTGGTCCTACATAGTGAGTTCTAGCCCAGCCAAGCTTACGTAGTACAACCCTGTCTCAGATATAAATAACTAAAGTAAAATTAATTAATTTTATTTTTTAAAACGGAAATCTTTATTTTTTATTGTTTAAAAGTTTTGCCCGCATATTTGTCACGTGTCTATTTGTCACGTGTGTGCCTGGTCCCTGTGGAGGTCATAAGAGGGAAGGCGACCTCCTGGAACAGGAGTTACAGGGGTTATAAGCCACTGTATGGGTCCTGGGATTCCAACCCAGGTCCTCTGCAAGAACTGCTAATGCTCTTAACCACTGAGCCATCTCTCCAGCCCCTAATTTTAGTTTATCTAACTGAAATCAAAATTTAATTAACAAAATACAGCCTGCCTTCGTTGTCTTTATTTTGTAGAGCTTTTTATAAGTTAACTGGGCTAGCCGGGAAATCTGTATTAACGGTTAATTGTGCAGCTTCCTCTTTTTGTCCTACCCCGTCGTTCAGTTTCTTAGTTTTTGTTGTTTGTTTCTCATTTCTCTCCCTCTCCCCCCAACCAACTCACTCTTTATTCTCCCCCCCCCCCAAATGCCTTGTGCTGTCATGTCCCATGTAGCTGGCCAATCTCACCTCCCAGAATGTGTACTAACTGGGCTTCCAGTTTGGCCATAGGTCATTCCCAAGATGGAGCCATTGGTTTTGCATCTACCTCCAGAAGCCCATTGGAAATACAGTTGCGTACAAGGAACACCACTCAGCTTCTTGTGCTTATAATATGACTAGAAATAGAGAAGACCAGGGGTGTGAGGTGGAAGGGAGAAGGCCTTGTGGTACCCATATCACAAGACCCCCCAAAAGACCACCAGGACTCTATATTGATGCAGCATACACAGGGTCCTGTATTACAGGCTGGAGCTTGGACCACAGTCCTTCCTGAAGCAACCAGATAGAAGAGTGGCACAGACCTACAAGAGTAATGGGTTTATAAAGGGAAAAAAAAAAACCATAAGCAGGGGCTCTGAGTCACAGGAATGTCAACCTTTAGGCAGGTTGGGTGGAGGCTGGATCTCAAGGGGAAGTTGTTTTGTTTTTTGGTTTTTTTAATCTCAGAGAAACATTGGACGCTGATTGTATCTAATCACCCTGGTGGGGTTTCTGGAGACTGCTGGCAGGTGCAGTTAACAGCGGTACCTGGTCATTTCTGGAACACAGGGAGAAGTAAAGGGTCACTCAGAGGACAAGTTCCCATAGAACATACAGACCACGGCATTAGTTACAGGACATGTAAAACATGGCATTAGTTTGGTCCTTGCAGCCTCATGTGGAGGTTTTTAAGGGTGAAGAAGTAAAAGAGACTGTGAGACCCTAAGCAACCTTCTTGAGCTGCTGACTTTGCACAGCCAGTGTTCTCACCCACCAAGCCACCTCTCCAGCCCTTAAAGCTTACTTCCTCTGCACAGACATGTAGGCTACAGAGCATTAGCATATTAATGAGCACTCACACCCCTGTCTTTCTCCTTTTATGCAACTGGGGACACTTACATTGTCCCACTCATTTCTTCTCTTATTTATTCATTCTTTCAATGTATCCATGTGGAGTGCCTAACAGGAGTGGCTTGCTATAGGCTGACACTCTTAAATATACACTCACTGTTTCAATAAGGCAGAAGAAACATAATTAGGTCTACAAATAAATCCATACAGTTGAATGTGGATGCTTTAGGTCCTACCATAAGGCCACACACAACTAACACAGCTATCATTTATCAAGCATATAGAATACATCAGATGCCTGTATAGAAAACAACACACAATTTAACCTTTTCAAGGACCTTGTAAGGTAAATATTAGACTATCGGTCATTTGAGACTTTCCTTTCTTTGTTGGTCTCACTATAAAGAGTTTGTTTGAACTCTGGGCTGGAACTATGATTAAAAGAATGGAAGGAAAGGCTGTGGAGCTGGAACAGTGGCTGCTGGAGAATGGCTTTCCCCACTGCACTGGGTAGCTCCACTTGTGTCTATCCTAGAAAGATGAATCATGGTGCTGACTATGTCGTGGGCATCATTTGACTCTCCTGATCATCTCCCTCAGGGAAGACTTGCAAATGAAATAGTGGCACACACACACACATGCCCACACATACACACACACGCACACGCACACACACATGCACATGCTCATGCACATACACACAGACATACACACATGCACACACATATACACACACAGACACACATGCACATACACACACGCACACACATACATGCACACACATATATACACACATACACACACACACACACACACACACACACACACACACACACACATGCTCTCTCTCTCTCTCTCTCACACACGCACCATAGATTTATTCTGTTTTCTGTGGCAATTTCTCCAAAAGGCTGATGAAGACCATAGCAAATTTTTGAATGTTGCATATGGGCACTAATTAAAGCCATGCTCATCAAAGGGAGGTTTTCGTTTGACGAAAAGTCCTCAGTATTTGCACAAAGTTCAGAAGGTGGCCATTTACTTTGAGACAGAAGCTTCCTACATAGTCCTGGCTAACCTGGAATTCCCTGGACAGGCTGGCCTCAGACAAGTAGCAATCCTCCTTCTGTCTTCCCAGTGCTGGAACTAGAGGTGACCTCTACCACTCCCAGCTAACCTGTGAGGTCTGAAATAATAAACTGTCTTTGCAGGATCATTTACCTCCCTGAAAGGATAGAAAGCCCCTTAATACACAATGTTCTTCAAGTCAGAGAGAGATAAATGGAAAGCATTACCCTGAGGGTACTTGGTCCTCAGTTCTTAATGAGCTCTCTGCATCCTGGTAGAATCTCTTCTGATTTAGTGCTGATGGTAGTACTGGAAAATAACAAAAATGTTTATGTGTGCTGAAAATATTAGCTTGGCTCAAGTCTCTGATGGCATCAGATAATGCAAATCCCACAGGTGTTTCAAAGACCTTGTCATGGGGAGCTCATAAGAGATGACTACTCAGATACCGTTGTTTAGAGCCAATTGAAAGCATTTATTCCAATCAGCTGGGACTACACTCAGGTATTTGGGGCCTAAGTGTGTGTGGCACCAGGCATTTAGGCTGAGTGGTATTTAAAGACAAAAAACCACATCTTAGTATCTTGCTCATCAGTTCAGCAGGGGGTTTGCACAAGCAAGCAGTTTAACAGAAGCTAAGCTAAGTTAGCTGGGTTGACTTGGCCTCATGTCATAGAATGCAGCTGGTTGGGTGATTTTCCACAGATTCTCCATCAAGGAGATAAAATTTTAGTTAAATCTTAAATAGCCTCAGCAAGGAGACAAGATGGAGGAAGCTTTGCAATGCCTTGCCTTGTCACATTCAGCCTTTACGGACCATGGTTCTGAGGAACTGCTGGGCTTCTTAACATGCTCCACATGGCCCCTTGAGCTGGCTCTTAGCTCATAGCATCTTTCCTGCCCAAGCTCCACTCTGCTTTGTCCCTTCATTGGGTGTTTAGAGAGAGGAATGTGATCTGCAGGACACCTTCTGATCCAGATTTCTGAGAGATGAGCTATCTCAAGCCCCGGCAATCCTTAAAAGAGTCAGAGGGCTCTTTTAAGATGACTGTGGCCTATGGGCTGTGAGTAGGCTCTGCACTCTGAGAAAGCCATAGGAGGTATCTTCCTTTGGATTTCTCTCAGACATGCAAAACACTGCTTTCTTTTATTTAAAAAGAAGAAGCTGGAATCTGGGCCCCGCAAGGCCTGAAAGAAAATAGGAGGAGGAAGAGAGGGAACAATTCCAGAGACAGAGCAGAGGCTGTGGCTACAGGAATTCCAGCAGAGACTCTCTCTCAGTGGATCCTGCTTTTCAGCTCCTTTCAACCATCATTTTTACTGGCTGCCTCCCCCTAGTTCACCCCTCCAAGACTTTTGTGTGCCTTTCCTCCTTTACTACCCAGAGCACTTTGCCCTTTTGTTTTTATTCTCCCTATGCCCACCCCACTGCCCCCTACTGCTCCCCTATATAGAAACCCCCGCTCATGCATTTCCTTTTGATTTCAATAGGGGTATTTTGTCTTCTCTCTCTTTCTGACCTCAGTCTTTCTTTTCTGTTTTTTTTTTAAACCTCCTTTTTTTTCCTGCCTCTGGTCCCAGAGAGAAAGGACTACCATCCTGCTGAGACAGGATGACAGTGCTGTTAACGTTCCCAGTGCCAGCTCTGTCCACATCTGTGCAGCCTTTGTCCTGTGGCAGGGAAGGATTTGGAATGGTCTGCTGGCAGCGCCAGGGAGACCAATGGGAAATGAGGTCCTGGGAGGGATTCTGGGGGCAATGGAAGAAATAACAGAGGGGCTTTGGATGCATTGCTGAGAGGCAAATTAAATCCATGTTATAAAAGACCCATCATCTATAATGCATGTGCAATGTAGACGATAAAGTCATGTGAACAGGAAGTGGAATGGCTAATGTAAAAAGCTCTCAGATGTGGGGCTGGGCAGCAGGACATCAGAACGTCCCAGTACTTACCATAGTATTTACTCTCTCGTATTGACATTTGCTTCATTCTACATTTCCTAGACTCAGCCTGAATAGTGTGTGTGTGTGTGTGTGTGTGTGTGTGTGTGTGTGTGTGTGTGCATGCGTGTGTTATGGTTTGAATATACAGTGTTCTTCACAAGCTTCTACATGTTTCACATATATGAACACATGACCCCCGCCCCTCCTCCAGCTGGTAGTGGTGTTTTGAGCAGTTGTGAACCTTAGGAGGGAGAAGGGGTGGGGCCTTGATGGTGACAGGTCAGTAAGTGTTCTCCCTTCTGGCTGGTTCTATGGAGCAAGCACCTGCCACATGCCCTCATCTCCCACCACCATGCCTTCCCTGCCGTGATGGTCTCTCTGAAATGTGAGCCCAAACACATTCTTCACCCCAACTCTGCTTCTGCTATGTACTCTGCCACGGAGAAACTAACACAGTCCCTTGATTTTCGGACCTCTACCTATGTGCAACAGGTTTTTTTTTTTTAATCCATTTTTAAGCTATGGATCTTTCTCTGAAGGAAAAAAAAACTGCCTAATATTGACTGGGACCAAAATTGTTTTTACAGCATCACTCACCATTTGATTCTTTTAAAGTGATATTTCTGTCTTAGACACTTTTGAAATTGAAATTTATATAGTAACCCATTGTTGCTGAAATGTACTGCTCTAGATATTAAATGTAAATTCTTACAACTTTACGTAGTAAATTTTCCTATCTTCATTGGACAGAGAGTAAAAATGGAGGCACTATGAGGCTCAGTTGTCTTCCCAAACTCATGCCTATGTGTGATAGAATCTGCCCTCTATACCCAAAGGGATCTGAACACAAGGCGTGGATAAGGAGCCACAGGACATGGGAGCTGCACACTAGTGTCCTCTGTTGAGTTCCAATGACAGTATGCATAGGATTCTGGCAGGAAGGTGAAGATATCATAGAGGGATTTTCTTCTGAGCCCTTCAATAAAGGCTTTGCACTTATTCTCTGGTGCAGGGTAGCTGTGAGATAGAGAACACCCTGGGAGAGACAGAGACACAAGGATTCTGCCTCCGTTACCTTCCCGTTGGCTGTGATGAAAACCATGGCCAAGCAAATGATAGAAGAAGGACATATTGGGCCCACGGTTCTAGGTTCCGGTCCACGATAAACGCGAAACACAATGGCCTGTGGCAGGCAAGGCAGCTGGAGCAAGCAGTTTAGCGCACATATCCTCAGCTGCAAGCAGAAAGCAAAGAGAACAAACTGGAAATGGCAGAGGGCTTTTAAACCTTGAAATGTGCCCTTAGTGATGCACTTTCTTCAGCAAAATTGTACCACTAACCGCCCCCCCCCCATACACACACACCCCAATAACATCCCCACTGGAGACCAAGAAGTAAAGTGCCTGAAGCTATGGAGGATATTACCACTCTACCACCACAGATTCCTTCTGTATAGGAGAAGTACCATGAGTCATCTGCTCATGGTTCGATGCTCTTGTTTCAAATTCCACTGGGGGCGGGGGAAGGGCACAGCATCCATGGTGGGGATATATCTCTCTCTAAAATAAATCCCAAGTGCAACTCTCGACCATTGATACACACTGAAAAAATACAGCTCTATTTGTTTTGTTTTCTTTTTTTATCATTTTTTCTTTTATTAGTGAGACTCAGATTAGAAAAAAAGTACTATTTTTTTTTAAATGTATTTTATCTTTCAAAAGAAATTAGTTTGGGTTTTGTTGTTTCTTTTTATCTTTTTGGCTACCCATTCTCCAAGTTGCACATCAAGGCTATTAAATAGGTCATCATGGTGTTGAAGCATAGTTCCCCACAGGTCAGCGCAGTGCCAACCAGGAAGGAACGATGGATGGCCTGTATTCAGATGTATCTGGCATCAATCCTTCTGCTGTTGTTGCCATGGAAGTGTAATCGACCCCTTAAACCAGTAGTGTGGTTCTCAACTTTGCTAATGCTGCAGCCCTTTAATACATTTCCTCATGTTGTGATAACCCCCAACCATGAAATTATTCTGCTGCTGCTTAATAACTGTAATTTTGCTACTATTATGCACCATGATGTAAATATTTGATACCCGGCCCCCAAAGGGGCTGTGACCCAGAGGTTGAGAACCACTGCTTTAAGGACTGGCTCTAAAAATGACAAGTAAATGTGCCAGAACTCTTAGGCACAGCTCCTTGCTCCTACCTGGAACATTCTGGCTTCTGCCTTTCCCTCTTTTTCATTAGCTATTTGCTTTAATCATCCAATTGTCTTGGTGATGGAGGATCGGGGACAAGAGGTTAATTGTATTGACCGTTTTCAAGTCATTCCCTAAACGCTGAAGTGGAGTCCCTTTAGATACAATTTAAGAGCACAAGTGTCAGCTTCCAGCATTGGTGGCTTTTCCTCTTTCCTCTGCCAGAGGATTAAAGGAACATCGGAGGAGCCCAGCTAGCCATAAGCATGCCCAAGTCAGGCTGGATAGTCACTGTGGGGTAAGGCAGAGTTACAGTTGTGGCAATCCTGGTCAGCTACTGGAGGAACAAAGTCCTTTTTCCCCCTTATCTTCATCTTATTGTCAAACTATTGCTGTCTTAGCTCAGTTAAAATGCTTCAGGGTCCCCCACCAGTACAGAGCATAGACCTAGCAAGTCTTGAGACTCACTGAGGTTCCAGTCTGAGAGTTCTGAAGGTCAGAGAAGGAAAAAGGAGAAAATGTTGCAAGGTCTATGTTGCCTTAGTCACCGCACAGAGGGCAACAGTGATGGGAATACAGCTGGCAGGGAAATCTGGGCTGCTGTGTTCCTGCAATTCCTCTCTAAATAAAAGCTTGAAACATTCTCTGAAGATAGCAGGAGCTCTTGAGATGGAACTGCAGGCGCTGTGAGCCTCTTGCTCCTGCTCTCCTGGCTCTCTTATGAGAAACTGAATAAGCCTGGAGTGTGTGGCTCTCTAGAAACTGAGGCAACAGGTGTCCTCAGATTAAGTGGGAGTTAAGCGGTCCTTTCATATCACCTCCCTTCACTGATATTACAGTGTTAGGACTTAACATGGTCAGCTGTGGTGTTCCCAAAAGCACTACACATGTTACTCTAAATTTCATGAAGAGCGTATGGAGGCGCCAGGCACTGTTGTTCAATACTTTAGGTTGTATTGACTCATGAAAACTCAAGGTGGAGGGCAAATGGTACCATTAATGCATACATGGTATTATTGATATAACATTTATATCATTTAGAGGCAGACGGAAACAGTGAAATGATTCTTATATGTCTTTATATTTCTCTTAAGGAAGCAAGGAATATATTTGAGAAGCAAATGTGTTACATAGGATGGAACCTGTAAGCATCACAGGACTTGAAGAAGGGTTAGGTTTCCTTTGTCAAATGTCTCTTCGGGGGACCTTGCCACAGTTGGACTTTGAGGAACATTTTAGCTTTAGGTACAGGGTTAGGAGAGGGAGGCCTAGCATGGAGAGGAATATTGGGAAACAGGCCCTTAGAGTGGAGGTCTGACAGCTATGGGACATTCCATATTTACCCATGACAAATAAGATGTATGGAAACTCATTGATGTTATGTGGCTTTAATAGTCTCTTTAGCAATGGCTTCTGCATGAAAACAAAATTCAAGGTGGCTTATCTCTTGGATGACCAGGAGCATCACAAAGATCCTAGACTATCTCAACCAGCTCCTGCCAATGGTGGTCATGGTTAGAAACTGGTGACCTCGTCTCCATTTCTTTTCACTTTATACATATTAATTTTTAGTGATACTGCTTTATGTCAACATCGGTCACAAATAACAAGCATCATGTCTCTAGTGACTGAATTGTTTGGTACCAGAACCATATTTAGAACTCCCAAACAGATCTGTTCACCAGTTCAGTCAGACATTTAAGCACTTGTTTGGGACCAGATTCTATATTCAGTACCAAGGGAGGACCCAGTGCTGAAAAAAGCACAGTACAGAAGTCCTAGAGGTTTATTAAGAGTCTTGATGGATGGAAAAACAACCAAGCTAGTAATTTTAAAATAGTTTGGCAAGTGTCATGTGAAATGATGTGATTAGCAATCTCCACTCACCTTGGGTGGTTTTGATTTAGATGATAATTTATATTACTTAAGTATGACAAATAGGAAGTACACATAAATGGTAGGGCCATATAGGCAGGGAATGGTGTCAGCGCAGGAGTTCTCTGGAAGAAATATGTCTAATTAATACCTTCAGAGTAAATAGAGTGAGGGATTTCATAGAAGGAAGTAGTGACCAGAAAGTAGATTGGTAAAGATCCTAAACTGTGTTTGCAGAAGAAGTGAATTAATTAATAAACAGACATTAAGAAAGAGAAAGGCCAACCCACTGTCCATTTCCATTCTAACACTTGGAAGAAATGTCATGCCGTGGTGCTTCTGTAATCATCGGAGATGTGTGCATGACAGCTATTCCATTTTGAAAATTTTCAAAAAGTAGACTTTTGTCCTATTTTGAGAAGATAGCTATTAGATCACATATGTGTGTCTTCATTTTTCTCTTTGTATTATAAAAAGCCTTTTCCTGTAGCTGGAGAATGAAAAAGACTTCAAAAATCCATTTGATTGGTCCTTTCTATCTACTGAGACAATTATTTTTCAGGTATTTGTTCCCAATTAATTTTGTTTCTTCAATCTCATTGAGAAATAGTCTTTATTTGAATGTGTGTGTGTGTGTGTGTGTGTGTGTGTGTGTGTGTGTGTGTGTGTGTGTGTGTGTGATGTGCATGGTAGATCCACACATACATGTGGATGCATTCAATTATGTGGCCATCAGGGAAGGATGTCAGGTGTTTTCTACATCTCTCTGTATTACCTCCTTGAGACAGGGTCTCTCATTAAACTTGGCTCAGCTGACTGGCCACTGCGGTCCTGGGATCTATTTTTCTCTCCCTACCTTTGCTAAGGTTATGGGCACACAGGGCCTTGCTCAGAGTTATAAGAATTTGGGTACTGGAGACTTGAGCTCAGATCCTATTTTTTCACAGCGGATGTTTTTACCCAAGGAGCCATCTCTCCAGTCCTCATAGAAAGAGTCTTGACAAGCCAGGCAGCAGCAGCAGCCTTTGGATCTCTACTTCTGTGCATTTTACCTGGTGGAGTTTGGGAAACTGGTGATAGGGAATCTTCTAATTCTCACCGTGTCTTCTTAACCTTGTCACCAAATTAATTTTTTTTCAGTTCACCTTTCCTTGTAATTTAAATGATGTACATGCAGATTTTCTTTCGACAGTTAGTTTTAGAATATCTTTTTGAACATCTTGCCTTTTTTGTCATTGTTTAGGACCTGCAGAATTATTGGATATGGCAGACAGTGAAACGTGAGTGTTGCCTTTTGTTATATAGTTTAAATGGTTGTCTTCAAAGCATATCTAGTCTATGAAGCATTATCAGTTTTAATTTCACTAATTAAAATCCCTCTCTGATCTGCATGAATGCTTGTACAGAGGTAATCTGATGCATAAAACAACACAACAAAACCAATAGTTTATATTGCACTTATATACGTAGTCAGTGCTGTCACTGCTGTTCTCTGCAGCGCGCCACCAGCAAGCTTATTTTACACCTGTACTCGGACTGCTGACAATAAATAGGCACATGTATCTACATCCCCACCATATGCAGCATTTTTCTAGCCTGGGATTTGTGAGAAAATGGTGCCTTGGTGCCTTAAGACATCTGCTGCATGTAATGGCACAACTTCTATTTGTCAGTCTGTGATGGAACAAGTTATATACCAGCCCTGGAGAGCTGGAAGCACAGTTACTCAAACAGTTTTCAGCTCTGGGATGGTCCCTAAACTGAAAATGTTTGTTTTCGCCTTTATTTCTTCTCCTTCTGACATCCAAACCTCTACTTTCCCAATAACAGGAATAGGAAAAAGATGAACAATGAACTCTGAAAGCCACATGGGACCCACCAGAGAGTGTCAAAGAAGTTAGACAAAGGATAAAGATGAGTGGGCTTAGAGAGAAGTGAGCTGGCAGTCGGGGAGTAGCTGAAGGGATGGGAAGAAGAGAGGGCAGGTGAGAAGAGACGTAGCTGTGAGCTGCTGGACACAGGCAAACTAGCCACTGATCCACAGAGGTGGCGTCCTGGCGTGTCTGTAAGTGGGGACCATTCATTCTAGTTTGCCTTCCCTGTTGTTGACATTTGACTTTTCGTGAAACACGTTGGCATTAAGCATCTTTGTACCTTAGGACTCAGAGTAGCAATGTCTTCTTCCTTAGCCCACCTATGAGACTGATGGGGGAACTGTCTACCTTTCCTTGACCCCCCTGCCACACACACACACATTGAGAGGCTGGTCTCGGGCCTATTGTATACGTGGGAGAATTTTGGCCTGTGGATTCTTCTGGAGTCTTCCAGAGTTGCTCGTGTATTCTTCCACTTGATAGATGTAACCCAGCATTGGCTGAACAGGGCGAGAAGAAGTCGGCCTCTTCTTCCTGAGAGCTGAGCTTTCAGAACACAGTCGTGAAAGTCATAATGGCTTCTACCATGTCTGAAAGGCATGGCTGTGTGAGGTCCATGAAGATCTCTTTAGATTCTGCTTCAAGTGTTTGGACATATCTGCACAATTTGTCTACTTAGTATCATTGAGTATATCCAAAACCTAAAAGCAGTGATTTAAAAATTATCACCAAACCACATTTAGTTTAGACGAGTGGCTAAAGTTAGATGTTAGATCTGTTAATGAGCAACTTAAGGAGTTTGCAGACATCCCTAGACCACCTCCCCAGCATGCATGTATTTTGCTGGCCTCGGCCTCAGGTACTCACAGGGGAGGAGGCTAAAGAGCATTCAGCACCAGCAACAGGGCAGGGTAAAGCCCCCTACCCTCCTGCTGCCTCCATCACCTCATCTGTCCTCAACCCTTGCCTGGTTTCTTAATCGTTGATTTAGGGGTGAGACCGCACTGCACAAGGCCGCCTGCCAACGGAACCGGGCTGTGTGCCAGCTTCTGGTGGACGCAGGAGCATCTCTGAGACAGACGGACTCCAAGGTAACAGGATGAGTGAGTGCAAGCATCCACCCACTGGGAGAGATCTCAGGCACAATGGCCTGCACTTGTGCCCACAGCATAAGCATCCTTTCTGTACTCTTGGGAGGGCCTGCAGCTTTGGGAAAAGGAGGAAAAAATAGAGTGCTTCATCTAGAGAAACGGCGGTTTAAATATAGAGGCACAAAGGGAGGGTGTGTGTTTGACTGTGGTACTTTATAAACCTCTACACACACTAAAGAGGGACATGAGAATAGAGGGGTTCTACTGAAACCCCAGCAGGCAAGGGGTGGGCAAATGAGACCCACAGCCAGAGGATGGGGATGAAGTCAAACGAATGTCCTAATCTGTGATTTGCACTGCGCCATGCATGGCTGCCAATGTGATTGCCTACCCGCTGACTCCCCAGATGGTGGGACCTCACTTTGAGATGGTAACAGTTGTAAACCTGATATATCTACACCACTCTGTACCTTTCCCCTAAAATTTATTAATTGAATTTAAAGCACATGTATGTATATGTTTATGTGTGGGGGGGCATATGGATATGTACCTTGTGTGTTCAGAGTCTACAGAGGTCAAAAGAGGTATCAGTTTCCCTGGAACTGGAGTTAAAGGTGCTTGTGATCCACTGTATGAGTGTTGGGAATCGAATCTGAGGCTTCTGCAAGAGCTATTGACTGCTGAGCCATCTTTCCAGTTACCTTTATTTTTTTTTTTAAGAGTCTTTCTATGTGTGTTTTCTTACATCGTTCCCTGTCGACTATGAAAGTTAGCCTGAAAAACTCTATGATTGACAGGTCTGGGAGGCAGAAACCAGAGGAAGAAGAGCTGGTGCACTGCTAGCTCTGTTGACTGGTCATGTGATACTGCCTGAGCAAGTCAGCCCTCCTCATCTAGTGGCAGAATATCCCGCTGCCTCAGCAGGGTAAAGTGTGACAGAGAGAAACAGAACTCACTGCCGTGCATCACTTTAATAGCCTGGATTTCTGCCTCACAGTGATACTTCTGTCAGGGAGGCTTGAAATGTGGTTACATTCCTAAGCGGGGTTTTAAATTTGAGAGTGTGTGAGCGTATTAGAATGGGGTCTTGAGGCCAGAGATTGTCGGTGGAATGCATAAGCTACCTTGACCAGAAAGTGCCCATAAGCAGATGTTATGGCACCAGGAAAAGTCTAGGAGATGAGGATCCGTTGCCTTCCTCAGCAGATTCTATTCACAGAGAATCTCCAAGAGACAGAGACATTGGATGCTGTATGGGGGTCTTGTAGCTCATTGGAGCTGACCAAGGACAGAGACAGGAATAGAAGCAGACAGACACGTACACACAGAGAGAAGGAGAGAGAGAGAGAGAGAGAGAGAGAGAGAGAGAGAGAGAGAGAGAGAGAGAGAGAGAGAGAGAGAGAAGAGAGAGAGATCATAGGCATCAATCTATCCTGAGAAGCACTCGGTTTTAAAAGAATTTGAGTAGGCAGCAAGGAGGGCACCACCACTAGCTATATCTCTAGGTATGAGTGAGGCTTTCATTAAACAGGACCAGGTTTTGAGCCATCAATTCTAGTCATGGCACATACACATAGAACTCAGAAGCCTGATCATTGTTGTAAACTCCGTTTGACGTGGTTAAATGCTAAGAATCCACATATGTACAGTTCTGGCCCTGGGCTTTTCCAGAAGGCCAGCAAACCCTGTGACATGAGTTTCCTTGTGAGTGGACTGCTTTTTCACTTCTGAGCCAGCTATATTACATGGAATTCCCCCTTCTCTGGCAACCATTGGCATGCCTGCTCTCTGCCTGTCTCGGCTCCTCCCTAGACTTACCAAACACACACCTGAGCTATATCTTGGTGTATAGATAATCTGTTACCTGTTTAGCCAGGCATTTAAAATGACAGATAAATGCTTAACGTGGCATTCTTCCCAGATGGTATTTTCAGTGAAGTGTTTCAATGTTTAACTGAATCCAGAAATGCGTGCCTCGTAGGCAGGGTTAGTCTAGGCCACGCTGGGGAGGAGTGCCTTAGCAAATGCCATTCAGACCACAGGAGGCCTGATTCCCATGATCATGCAAAGCCTGGGCCTACACACAGTCCAGGTACTAAAAAACAAGGGGAAGAGACACAAGAAACAGAGAGACAGCCTGGAACTTGCCTCGGAGTAGTTGCCTTCTGTTTTCTATGTTTCTTAGCTAAATGGACTCAAGGTATTTGAGACTTCTTCCTATTTTGGAGCATATGAATGTGTTCTTTTTTTCAAAGTATCAGCATCTGACTTATTTTTGTGATCACACAGAGCAAACTCGACATATCGAAAAGCACATGAGAAAAACAAAAGTCATTTGCAAGTCTCTCATTTAGGCCTAAGTCTGAAAAAACTTAATCTCTATTAACATACATGTAGGTCTCATTTCTGAGACCAGTTGGATTCATATCATACACACTACTGGGCCTTGTTAACTTTTCATTCAAAATTATGTCCTCCAGATCTTTCCACACAGTAATGTAGCTGTGTTCCATTCCCTTGTCAGAGTCCCGCAGTGTCACCATTCGGTAACCCAGTGCCACAGTAAAGCTGCACGTGCTTGTGAGTGGAATGTCTCATGGAATCTTTAGGGAAGAGGCAGTATCCTAGCAGGGATCTTTCTTAGCGAAGGATTTACTTCAAGTCCACGCAGGTTCATTCCATCCCGCCTTTCTGAATAGCTGGAAGGTAGGGCACGCCCACCTCATCATCATCATCAAGATAAGGGAAAGGGTCTACTACAGTTGTGTAAGACATGCTATAGGAATCTCGAACTCGTGATTCAGGACCAGGTGACAACTAAACAAGTGATTAGGAGAAAGGGTGTTGAGACCAGCAAGGGAAGTACCTCCTAGATGACCCGCGAGTCCTCACTCTTGGCTTCTGCTGTTTGGTTCCCAATGTTCAGGGAAAAGGAATCCTGAACTAGAAAAGACTCTAAGCGTCTCCAACTTCCTTCAGTGTTTCCTCTACCCACTTCTAAGAAGGACCTGGCTTTCACACTCGTGACACACAGTCTCTCCCCTCAGCCTCAGGGAGACCCTGTGGCCTCCTAGTTTACTGAGATGTATCCTTTCCTGTCACCCTTTCCCTTACCATCACCACCTGGTCGACAG
Organism: Acomys minous; assembly: GCF_964271855.1. Classification (NCBI taxonomy): domain Eukaryota; kingdom Metazoa; phylum Chordata; class Mammalia; order Rodentia; family Muridae; genus Acomys; species Acomys minous. The sequence goes on from NC_140487.1 coordinate 70,621,647, forward strand.
GATTCTGGCTGTAGAAGAAAATAAGTTCGAAAGCATCTCATAAACTCTGAAGCATCAAACGTGTAGGCGACTCAGCTTTGGCTTGCCCATGACTGTTATATATGGATACCCTCTCACTCCAACCATTTGTTTTTCTTCTGCTGTCTATAGGGAAAGACACCCCAAGAACGAGCACAGCAGGCTGGGGACCCAGATTTGGCTGCTTACCTAGAAAGCCGACAGAACTATAAGGTCATTGGCCATGAGGACCTGGAAACGGCTGTTTGACCCTTGACCCTGGTAGACAGGCCAAAAGAACTCGATCAAGCGTTATCACCTACGCCCTCCCGGCCACTGGGCAGCTCCCCTGGAAGAAGCTAATGGAATCCATATGCGCCTCTCTCCTGCCAGGATTTAACTGAGACCACACTCCCAGGTTTTAAGGGCTACGGGGATGTACAACAGGACATGATAGCCCAGTGAGAAGGAGGCAGGCTACCTGGAGATTTGTGGAGTACACGTTCCACAAAAATTTGATCCTTATTGCTTCCAGCAAGTAGCATGAACTTCTGTGTTCACCTGTCAGATTTATTTTAAAGATGCGGAGGATGGTCACACAAATGGCACTGTCCCTTCCTCCCTCTATGCACTCATCTTTCCCCTGTACCGCATAATTCTACTGTAATCATCCACCGATTTGGAAAATATGCTATCTCTTCTCTTTATTTTCAGTCTTCCAACCACAAAATTGTCTGAAGTTCTTTGACCCCCCCCCTCCACCCCCCTGCTCCTGGATGTCTTAGAGAAATATATCTGTAAAACCACTTCCATCTGCAGACTAAATATACCAAGACTAGTTAGTGGCTTTGCATGCCCCCCCCCCTCTGATTTCATCACCCAGGAGCTGAGAAGTGCCACAGGGCTAATGTCAACTTGTCTGTTCTGTCTCTGAGGGTATGGGAGCTGTCTGTGCTTTGATGTACTTTGTAGAGGTTACCTAGGGGTCAGTCCCGGCAGCTGGGCCGTTAGTGATAGGAAGGACTGGGTCAGCTTGGGCTGTTTGTACAGCTCCACACTGCCTATGTGCAGCCATCTTTGCCTACTGCTGCAGTAGATATGAGCCAAGGAGTCCATAGGTAGTTTACAGAGCCATGGGATTCTAAGTGCTGTGTCGATGACTGGGACAGGGGTTATAGGAAATGAAGAACTCGAACACCTAACCCTAAGCTTTGTAAAGTGATAATAGAAAGCAGTCTAATTGAATTGAAAAAAAAATTTAGCAAAAATAAAAGTAGTAATGTATGTTGCAGTAATACATTTCAACAGGAAAACAGCCTTTCTCATTTTGAGCTGAGGCTAATAACAATAGCCTCGTGGGTACAGTGGTGAGAGGGTGTTCATGAATGTTTTTCTAAAAGTTCAGTTTTTATGATGTCAAAGAAGTTTTTAGGACCCAAGGACAAAGCCTCATTTCACCAGCTCCATGGTCAGATTCTCCGGATGCCTGGCCCTTCCTGGTCTGTGGTTCACCTATGACTTTGCAGGTTCTGAAATAATGTCTGATGACTCCATTTTCTATGTATTAAGGGAGTCTATTTTGTTTCTTTTCCTATCCTATTTTCTCCTGTTACAAACTTCTTAATATAAACCACTGTGGCAGAAACGTTTTATGACATTGTCACTTCTGTTCATGCCATGGATCAGGTGAAATGTGGTAAGAAGGAGGAAAAACTTCTTTCTGTTCAGAATCTCACAAACACAAGGGGGGTATCTGAAATTTTCTTCCTGCTTCCTTCCATTTTTTCCCCTCATAAACACAGCAAAAAGCTTCCTCTGTGTTTCTGCATGTGACCTTTAATCTCAAAGTCCAGTGAGAACAATTTATCAGAATCACATCTCATCATTTTGAAAGGACGGATATGATGTGCCGTATTAAATGTAAGCCAACTTCAAATGGGTGGGGGATCTCATTAGCAGAGACTCCCAATAGTCATTTCAAAATTGAACTTGCATCATTTCTAGCTGTGGGAAAATGAGTTGGCTAAGAGTAGTGCCTTTCCAAGCATCCATCGCAGAACTGGAGCTCTCTCTCTCTTGGATTTTACAGGCAGGGAGAACAGAGGGTCTGGACTAGATCATTTCCAGGAGGGAAAGTTGCTGGGTTTTTGTGAGGAGTTATTTCAGTTGTTGGGGCTGTCAAAAAAAAATGCTGTGATGACAAATATAACCCTAGAAGTGGCCTGGAACCTGAGTGGAGCCTTCCATATCCTAGATTGAGCCAGACATTTGGCCAAGCAGTTGGTTTTCCAGCTGCCCATTTCTGAGATACAGGATTGTATTTTCATCAACCGCCATCTCACATTTCTCTGAGAAAGCTTCCAAACAGCCCAGAGAAAATCTAGGATAAAGGTGGCTGTGGGCCAATTCCAATAACTCCAACTGAGACATACATAAATCTCTGCCATGAAAGTAGATGCTGTGCTGACTACTGTAAGGATCTTGGCGCCTGGAGAAATTGCTCCCTCCTCACAAAAAATTTTTTAGATTCTTCATTATTGTTAAGGAGCAATATACATGATCCATACCCGGAAAAAAAAACCCAGCACCTCTATGACTTGGAGTTTAACAAAATGTAAGGAGAGAACAGATTTCATGATTTCAGCATTAAGTCTACTTCCTGTAGCACTATTATTTTTTAGGTTGTTGTATATGATACTTGTGAGCATTAGGAAAACCTAAAGCCAGGTAGTCCATGAGTACCTGTCTCTGCTTAGGTATAGAATGTCACATGTAGTGAGCCAGCAGGAGGTACATAATAAAATGATACAGTCCTGGCCCCACAAAGTTTATCAGATAAAAATATATGTACCTGCTTAAACAAATCTTTACACTGCTGGGGATATGCTGCAAGGAAAAGCCAGGCTAGCTGATTCTCTGGTACCCAGGTTCTTTGGCTGTGGAACCTGTTTACTCTGGAATTCCTCTTTAAATTAGGCTGCTAGAAGGATGAAAAATGAAGTGTTACTAAAAGACAGCATTCTATAGCTGTAAATCATCTCTGTGACCTTGTATTACACAGACCATGAAACATTAGCCCAATCCTTGCCGCTGCCACATTCACTAACACAACAGACACCAGGAGAAAATTAGCCTGGGAAGATAAGCAGCATGGCTTGGACTCTTGCCTTGAGATAGAGGTGATGATTGAAACCCAGTAGGAGTCCTAAAGCAGAATTCAGATGCAGTGAAATCAGGAAAAACTGGTAGGAAGCCCCTGTGCCCTGCTTCTCCCTGTCTCCCCAGAAGCCGTCCAGGCACACTTGTCTGCATTCTGCGATGCTCAACAGGTCCTTATCCATGGGACCTGGTAGAGCCTGCTTTACCAACTGGATATCTGAATTGTATCTGCCAGAATCCATAGGATAGCCATGTCTAAGAAAATAAGGGGTAGAAGTCTCATTTTATCACACTCCAATCACACGAACACACAGTTTAGTTATGAAAGTAGCACGTGCATTTTATGAAAGCTGTAACTCCACGGAAGTATCACAAGCAGTGTGAAGGCACACTCTGTGCTGGTGTCCCATCTCAGTGCCCAGTGAGAAACACTGTCCATGTGGACAAAGACGGTTGCTTGTATGTTATGTCAGAAATATCTTGCTCAAATACACACATATCTGTATATTCACTCATATATCCACCCATACATAAATAGAAATGTATTTATTTGTATACATATATAGGCGTATATGCCATACACACTTACTGCATATGTTTAGAAAAGACATTTTAAAAGCATGCAAATCATTGTTATATGTATAGTTAACACTAATAGACAATGATTGGTAAAGAAACAAAATTTCTTTTTTTTTGAAATTTTTATTATTTTAATTTATTCATATTACATCATGATTGTAATGCCCTCACTCTTATCTTCTTGCTCCCATCTTCCCTCCCTTTTCTTTTCTATTCCCCTACCCTAGACCTCTGACAGGTGGGGTCCTCCTCCCAAACTGTCTGACCACAGCCTATCAGGTCTCATCTGGATAGCCTGCATCCTTTTCCTCTGTGTTCCCACAGGGCCTCTCCCCTAAGGGGCAGTGATCAAATCAACTTCCATTTAATTGTTATTTTCTCCATTCCTGCATCACTGTAGTTGCATGGCATTGGCTATTGTCAGAGTCATAAAGTCCACAGTCAATAAGTCTTCTGATTATATGTTGCCTTCCATGATGCGTGAAACCACCTCTAGCCCTTGTGGGACTTGTCCTTCGCCTTGTGGTATGTCCATTTTACTTCTATATCTCGAGACAGTAAAGGAGAACTCTTTTTTTCTATTATCATCTCACTGCTGCACAGCTAAGTTTATAAGACTAACTAACACTCAGTCAGCTTTCTAATGCTATTTAACTAGGGCAAGCTATTGTCGGCATGGGATGGTTACTTGGGTGTGGTCTGAGCTTGGAGCAGCTTGTCTTCCAGTAGGAGAAGCTAATTAAATCATTGAGCACAGCATGGTGTTTTATTCAGTTATGCTCTTTAAAAGTAAAAATAGATCTTTGTTAAAAATGGCTCATCATAGCCACCAACTAAGACTGCTAAGACAGCTAATTGTTCTATGCAACTACATTATGCTAGTGTTAGGAAAAGAAAGACCATGTATTAAATTAGCTACCTGAACAGACTGTAATATGTATTTAGTTTCAACTCCCTTCTGTCCACATCTCAAAACACCGCCTTTCCATCTCTCAGTTCTTCTCAGCACTGAGCTCCACACTCCGCTGATAAAATGTCCTCTCTCTCTGCACTCCAGTCATCCCTTGACTGAGGCAACGTTCCTGGCACTGCTGTCTTGTCAGTTTGTCTCACAGCTGCCTAAATATTCCCAGATATTATGTTCAAAATATACCAAGAAGAAATTTCCCTCTGGGCAAGTACCCATGCTGTCCAAAGGAGAAGCACATGTCTACCTACCTCGGCCATCTTATAGAATTATGACAAGCCAATTCTTAGAAGCAGTCTGTGAGATTTAGATTATTTTTTTTGTTCTAGATATTTGAAAGGTCACAATCATAGATACTCCTTCCGTATTCAATGATGTAAGCAACATGTGTCTTTAACATCATCCAGTGGATTGGCTTATGTCTAGGCTATACTCTTAAGGCTGTTGATGCAGCTTAAAGAGAAACCTTAAAACAGAAATAAGCAAAGAATACCACACTGGACAGTCCACTCACACAGAATGTTGAAATGTATTATTTTGCTCCCACAGAGGAAACAGAACAATCCGGAGGCTATGCATTACAGTAGAAACGAGCGTAGGGTGATGTGTTGCTCCAGCAAGTACTGACAATGTATTCATTCAGTCATACACATCCAATAATATGTTCAAAACCCATCATATTTGCAAGTTTTTCAACATTTCTTTCAAAATATTGATCACTAGTTATGATGCAGACACCTCAGCGAGTATATAGCTGTCTATGAATGCAATGGATAAACAGCTTCCAAGGAAGTGCCCGACAGGGAACAAAAGACAAATTTAAATATTTTAAATTCTGTAAGTTGTGTGTGTTTGGACTCTAGGGTACCTCAGCACACCCTGAAAGTTCACTGGAGTCTTTGTTATGTGTATAACTCTTTAACTAGCATATTTTAGTTCTGTGCAAGCAAAATAAATAGGAAAGCAGTGGTATTATTTTGTATTTCTATTTCCTTGGAATCCTGGTAATGTTCTTAAAGATATATTTGAAAGTAAGGCTTTAAAATGAAAGTTAGAAACACTACTGAAGTAAAGGCTAAGATTTATTTATCCCAGCCCTCAAAGAGCTAAACCAGAAATAATAAGCAGAATTTTCAGTGGGTTTTGATTAAATATGAAGAAGATGAAGTAAGAGTTGCCAAATAGTCCAGTGGGCAGCATCCGTACAGAGTTACAAACTCTCAGCATCTGGAAACCCTTAGATGGAGGGCATTTGAGCATCGTTAGGCATGTCACTCGTAGGGATTTGTGATCTGAAGGGGCTTCAATTAGATTTTTTTTTTAACATTGAAAATGGCTTTGTCTGATGGCAACATTTGATCTTAAAAATTTCACAGAAACCTTGATTTCTTAATTAAAACATCATTTTCTACGTGCAGAGCTACTTTATAACCTTGGAGGGAGTGGCCTTTGGTTCCCAATTTTAAAAATTTAAAACCAACTAAGCACAGATTCAAGAATTTAAAAAAAAAGAAAAACACATAAGGAGATAAAAATTGAAAATTCTTCTGAGAACATTTTGGATGTTGATGAATATTTTTGGACATTTTCAAATAAAGCCATATTACAAATCTTACCTTTCTTTATATATATATATACACACACACTGTGATTTGAGGTTTGTAGAATTAGCTGTAACCTAATCACAGAAGGAAATTCTGCCTCAGGGATATTTAGAAACTAAGTAAATGTACATGAAAGGCATCATGGGAAATCTTTTGGCTTCTGCTACCAACATAATCATTGCAAGGGAAGAAATAGAGAACAGAAAGATGGGGTATGTTTTTTTCTCTGCTTCTAATGTTCCAGTACCTGGAGGCCAGTGGGGTCTGAGCTGGCTGCCTTTGATGTGTGGTTTACAATACAAAATTAAAATATTGTTTATTAACAATGTCTGTAAATATTTTAAGTCAGTGCTTTGATAGTCTGATTCATTTTTAACGCTTCTGAGCTTTTATATCCTACACAACTTCATGAAGGGAAAAGATGCAGGTAAGCTATTCTAAATTGACTTTCGGTATAGTGAATTCAACCTGCCCAGAGTCTTACAGTGCCAGAGCCCTACCCCATAAGGGAGCTCTTGAAATTACAGACTAATGTGCACCCAAACAGATACTCTCTAGGAAAACAGTTGTCCACCATTGCCTTCAATGGAATTTTACATCTGTTGCTCAGATTACCATGATACAAAGGTTTCTCTGTGGAACAAAGAAACAACAACAATAACACTCTTACCCAAGATTTCACAGCCATGTTGTATAGAACCAAGATACATCTTAAAGTTAGAATTCCAAAGTTTTTGTTGTCAAGAGGCATCCAATGTGGACAGATTTCAAACACAAAAGTGTTCAAGGTTTATATACTGTAGTAGATTTAACTCAAAGAAGCTAGTTCTGAGTGTTGATGACTCTTCTACTTTGTGATATTCATATTCTCTCTCTCTCTCTCTCTCTCTCTCTCTCTCTCTCTCTCTCTCTCTCTCCCTCCCTCCCTCCCTCCCTCCCTCCCTCCCTCTGTGTGTGTGTGCGTGTGTGTGTGTCTGTCTGTCTGTCTCTCACAACGAAAGCACTATTTTGCCTTCTTTGAAGGTTAATATTGTTTCAGAATGCTGCACCAAAAGGTGTTGATAATGGCCCTGTCATTCAAGGCATGAGTGACCTGTTCATGGGAGGGCATAGGTGCAAAGTTCATGCTACACAATCACATGCATAGACATTCATACACACATGGGAAATTATGCTGTGCTTGAAGTGGAAAAATAGCTAATGTTTTTTTCTTTCTGATCTCACAGTCTCCTAGGACTGCCAATGGGCAGGCTGGAGAATTTGTAAGACATTTGATCCTGAAAAACAACGATGCTAGGTTAGGAATAAGAGTGTCCCAAGGAGATTGTTTGTTTGATACTGTTAGAGCCAAGTTCTAAGGGGCAAAAGAAAGGGCAGAACATATCAAAACAGGCATGAAATATGGTAGTTTTATTGTGTAACAGTTTTCATTCCTAAACATTGCATCCAAAACAATCAGTCAGGCTTCCTTGAGAAACAAAATGTTTTTCAACTGTTTCCTCTAGTACTTAAGTGAAGATTAAAAATCAACTCACTGGTCACAGGAAAATCAATCCTTATTTGTGAGGGAACTTGGAAAAAAACCCTAATATTTCCTAGGTTTAGTTTTCCATTATTTTGGGCTGAAGTAAACCTTAGAGCTCATTTGCTCCCAAGTTGCTGACATATATATGTGGCAACTTCGTAGGCAGAATCAAAGGCATTTTTGAGAAATATTATTCATTACAAATATATCTTGAGTTCTTTAGAAGCAGAACTTATCATTCTCTGTCTGTCTGTCTGTCTGTCTGTCTGTCTGTCTGTCTCTCTCTCTCTCTCTCTCTCACACACACACACACACACACACACGAAGACAAAGTAAGAGAGAAGGTTACTTTGCGAAGTCTGAAAAAGATAATGTATTTCTTTTGAGGCCCAAACTCACAAACTTAGGAACTAAAATTAAATATACACATGCGCACATACACACACACACACACACACACACACACACACACACACACACACACAAACATACATTTGTGTGGTTTTTTTCTTTTTCTCCTCACTGCCCTTTGGTTGGGACTGGGGCTTAGAGACAAGTATAAAGACCCCTATATTGTTCTGGCCATAAGGAGACAGGAAGACTTTCACTTCTGTGACTAAACAAGACTTACACTCGTGACAATAGGCCAGTGTTTCTATAATATTTTTAATCTAAGCAAATTACAGTCTTAATTGACCATCTTCCCATTTACCCATAATGGTGATGCCTGAGTCCCAGATGGCAAGTTTTCTTCTGGGGTAGAGGGAGATTCAGTGTTCAGCCACAGAGATGTAGTATGTCCAGCATTCTGCTCCGAGCGAGCTTTTATATCCTCAAATAACAAAGTCTACTATCTGAATAGTTAAGATTAAATTACAGCTAAGTTTGTGGATAAAATTCTTATTAAAATTGATCTTATTCTTCTCAGCTTTTATTATGGGCCAACACAAATCTGTGAACAAGACTGGGAGGTGGTAACCCCAGCACTAGGGTAGCAGAGGCAGCCTGGTCTACAAAGAGAGTTCCAGGACAGCCAGAGCTCTGTTACAAAGAGAAACCTTGTCATGAAAAACAAGCAAACAAACAAAAAACCCAAACAAAGCAAACCTGTGACCAAGTCTAACCTCGGAGCACTTGAAGAAAGTCTCCAACACCCTCTCCCTTTGGGGAGGCCCTATTGTAGAGTTCTTCCATTAGCTTCCCCCATTGGCTGGCTACGTTCTCAATTCAGCACAATTATACTAAGCTACATAAATTGAAACTTTCAGTTAACACTCCTTGAAGCCATTCTATAAAAGTCTGCCTTCTAAGTTGAGTTTACATGAGGACCAATGTTTGCTGAACATGTACTATGTTATCTGTGAGTTGCCATGAAAACCTATTTTAATACAAAAGTCATCTTACTGTGCTACATCTGAGAATCTCTTTTAAACATTTTTGTCTCTTCTTTTAACTCTGCTCTTATTTTTCTTTCCCAAGTCAAGGACATTAAGTGGGTAAGGAGAGAAAAAAATATATATATTATTTAAAACATTTTCTCATATGATACCTACCACACCATGTATAACATCCAAATGGCTCCTGATCTTTGTGTTTTATAACCAATGACATTTTTCATTTCATTTCCCACCCTACCCCCACACTCCTCACTAGTTGGACCGAGGCGCTGACCCATATACATACACAGTTAATTTGCAGTGCAGTTAGGTCCTTGTTGCTTGCTTAAGACACCTTGATTGTGAGTTGGGAAACAGTGGTACTTCTGCCCTGGGGAATGAGTCTGGGGACTTTTAAGGACAGGATGTTACAAATGCAGTAGGATGTTCTGAAAACCATGCACTGAAAAGGTACGATCCAAATCAGCCACCTATTTGTTAGAACAGCTGTTTTTGTTTTTTGTTTTTTTGTTTTGTTTTTTTCAAATTGCCAACGACTAAGTGGACAATCAGGAATGTTCTATGGCCCACAGCTATTTGAGAGTGAGGGAGTGACTCCTGTGGAGCATAAGTGGCCGATGCTGCCACCAGAATGAAGATGTTTGATGTAACTTGATTTTCCGGAGTGCGAAGCTGCTCAGGCACCCCGAGGACCACTGGCTTGTGGGTGGGTCACTCACAGAGGTCACGTGTGTCTGAAGTGTGGTGGTCGTGTTCTTAAGGGCTCACTCATGCTTTCTGAGTCTGTCTGATTACATCCCACGCCATGCCACTGCAAAGCTGGCAGCTGCAGGGTGGGGTCCCCCCAGTAGTAGCAGCTATGGCAATAGAAGAGGAAGTTTTATTTCTAGGTAAAGTGGGGTCCAGATACTATGAAATGGAGGGAGGGTGGGTGGGAAGGGTGGGTTGGGGAAAGGGAAGATGGAGGGTTTTTGTAATAAAGTCATAAAGTATTTTTCCCTAATTTTCTCGCATTTCCTATTTATATAAAGAATCTTGATCACTGTGTTGCTCTACAGAGATTCTCAATGGAATTAATTTGGGAGACTGAATTAATCTCTGAAAAAGAAATTGACTAGTTATACTTACTTTTTGGACACTTTTTCTGTATTGTGAATTGTGTGGAAATGTACAGAATAAAAATGAAATATAATTGATTTGTTTCTTCTTTTTCTAGTCCACAATACAATAGATGAGAATACTAACCTTAACTTCAGTTCAGTTACATGTTTTAGATTAAAAGGTAAATGAGAAATTGGGGGCCAGGCTACATCTGAAAGGATCCCAAATAAGGCAGACATGTTTAGAAAAAGTCAAACTTCTGCTTCTACAAAGAACTAATGAAGCTGGGCATGGTGGCACATGCCTGTAATTCCAACACTAGGGGAGGCAGAGGCAGGTGGATCTCTGTGATTTTGAGGCCACCCTGATCTACAAAGTGAATCCAGAACAGCCAACACTACACAGAGAAACCCTGTCTTTAAAAAAAAAAACTATAAAAGAAAAACAAACAAACAAAGGCCAAGGAGGTCATGTCTATCTTCTAATCTCAATACAAAGGTATGTATAACAGTAAAATTGTTAAGGTGTTGAACCTTGGGTAATGAAGACACAGGTCTCTGAAAGATAAGAATCAAATGACAGTTGAGTGGAGAGTGGGATATGACTTTCACACAAACTCTGGTGCCCCATATTTGACCACGTCCCCTGGATGGGGAGACCTGGTGGCACTCAGAGGAAGGATAGCAGGCTACCAAGAAGAGACTTGATACCCTATGAGCATATACAGGGGGAGGAGGTCTCCTGCAGTCACAGTCATAGGGGAGGGGAGTAAGGGGAAAATAGGGAGGAAGGAAGGGAGGGAAGGAGGGAGGGAGGGAGGAATGGGAGGATACAAGGGATGGGATAACAATTGAGATGTAATGTGAATGAATTAATAAAATAAAAAACAATCAAATGGCACACGTCTAATCAGTCCTACCTTACAGACCGCAAATTGTTTCCAGGAAGTGATTCTGGGAGTGCCAACTTAGAGTCTGGCGGACTTCAGCGATAGGGTTGAGAGTTTAGGGTACAAAGGAAGCTAGATCTTGGTCAGAGGAGTTTCAGGAGAGATCAAGACAGAGAATAGGCTTCCTTTTAAGTCTCTCTAGAGGGCTCCTGTACATATGTGGGAGGAAACTACCTAGTCTTGAGAAATCTAAGAGGGATTAAAAGAGATTGTGACCAGTTTTCACATAAGGCAAGGAGTATACTAGTGTCCACTAGTCCACACTGGAAAAATCTCAAAACTGTAGGATCTAGGGGATGGCTCATCAGGTGCTTGCTGAACAAGCATGAGAGCCTGAGTTCAAATCTCCTGAATCTACATAAAAAGCTGGGTGTTACTGTGCATAGGCCAATGTTCTCAGTTTCCTGGGAAACAGGGATGGGAGGCTTACTGGGGCTTGCTGGTCACCACTCTAGCTCCAGGTTCAGTCAGAGACCTTATCTCAAGGGAGGAAGCAGAGAGTGGTAGAGTAAACTACCCAGTATCCTCTTCAAGTCTTCACATGTACGTGTAGGAGTCCGCACAGCCTTCACATACAGAAGTAGGAGCATGCACCCTTGTACAACACTTGGACATGTAACCCCACCATACCCAGTGTTTCGATAATGTTTTCTGGTGACTATAATGCACGTCAGTTCTGAGGTGGTTACAGTGGAAACTTGTTTTCTTCTTCAGTGTCATGTTTTCCTGCTTTTCACATACCTATGTATTAGATGTTAGATGAGAATTTTCTTTTGTTCCACGATAATGAAGTTTAATCATTCAAAACCGATTTAGCATCTTTTAAGGTACAATTTCATGGGTTAAGCAGTATGAAACAAATGTTAAGTTACAATACTTTCTCTGTGTAAAACAAACCAAAACCAAAAGCAAAATGAACAATATTTAAACCCTCATGAATTTTGATTTCTCTAATTTTAACAAACTTTCACAAGAATGCTATGCCACTGCCTTAAGATTTTTTTTTTCTTGCCAGTTTAAGAAACTTGCCAGTTTTCTTAGTTTTTGGTTTACAAGAGTCTAGCCACAAATTGTTTCTTAAACTAAGGTCTAGTGAAATAAATTACCTTCTTCCATGTCTGAAGTGTCTGAAAATTTCTGCTGTCTCCTTTCCTTGGGGTTTATCTGTCTTTGAAATTCTGGATTAAGCATCATTTATCATTGGTGGCACTCAGAGGAAGGACAGCAGGTTACGAAGAAGAGACTTGATACCCTATGAGCATATACAGGGGGAGGTAATCCCCCTCAGGAACAGTCATAGGGGAGGGGAATAAGGGGAAAAGAGGAGGGAGGGAAGAATGGGAGGATACAAGGGATGGGATAACCATTGAGATGTAACAAGAATAAATTAATAAAGAAAAAAATAAGAGAGATCCAGAGAACATGACTCAGGAGGACAGGGTCCTGTGTGCATTGTGAAAAGTCAAAGCTGTAAAGACGGCAGTTCGAGCCCTGCGGTTACCAATCAGGCTAAGCAAGCAACTTCGTTCTCACCAAGGAGAAAACTGCACCACAAAGACTTTAAAGTTTTCTCAGAATGACACAGCTGCTGAGTGACAGGAAGATTCTCCTGCACTTGCATCACAGTGTCATCTGCACTGGCTTTGGATTCCCCTGTGGACACCACACAAAGAAGCCAGGAAGGGTGCGAGGCAGAGTGGATCATCCTAAGCCGCAGCAGACCTGGGGACCAGCCTTGATGCAGAGTCTCCAGAAGTTCCCATTTCTTCCCAGATCTGCAGAGGAAGACTCCAGGGGTGGAAGACAGTCTTGGGGATCCTTCTCCAAAGGGCATCTTTGAACACGGCATTCATATGAAGACGAGAAGAGCATCAAAATGCTTATACTGAAAGCTCTCTGGAACTCTCTGCTAGTCTCATCCTTTGAGTATGCTTTTTGAATGGTATTTGTTATATAGTGTTCAACGAACATGATATTCTCCACCGTTGAGTGGAGAGTGAGATCTGATTCTCACATGAACTCTGGTGCCCCTTTTCTGACCATGTCCCCTGGATGGGGAGGCCTGGTGGCACTCAGAGGAAGGATATCAAGTTACCAAGAAGAGACTCGATAATCTTAGAGCATATATAGGGGGTGGAAGTCTCCCTCAATCACAGACATAGGGGAGGGGACATGGGGGGAAGTGGGAGGGAGGGAAGAATGGGAGGAAACAGGGGAAGGGCTAACAATCAAGATGTAATATGAATAAATTAATAAAAAATGGTAAATATATATATAATTCAATTAGTAAAACATTAAAACAAACAAACAAAAAAACAAAACTAGTACTTTTTAAAAAATACTAATGTCATAGATAAGATAACTATGTAATGAAGCCTGGATTTTTGTCGACTGCAAAATCCTTTGGTTTTTTTGTTTTGTTTTGTTTTGGTTTTGGTTTTTGTTTTGTTTTGTTTTTTAATGTGGTGCTCATTTTCAGGGCCAAATGTTGCCAGGTTATTGGCACTGCAAGCTATTAGTTGAAAGGCGTGAAGATAATTTGCTTCGGCGTCTACAGATGGAGAGGACTGGAACTTACACAGACCACAGATGTTCAATGGCTGTAATGTCTTACAACTACATTAAGGATATGATAATGATACAAGGAAGGATGTTTCTCCTTCAAGGATCAGTCTAATTACATAGTGGGGTTTCTTCTCTGCTTGGCTTTAATGAATCAATATGGACAGCTCTGGGGTTGGGCCTTATGTTGCTGATTGCAAACTGAGTGAACTTTGGCACATACCACTCTGCTTTCTGAGCCTCTGTTTCCAGATTTGGCAGTTGAGGGAAAAAAAATCAATCAAGTTAAATTGGCATGCACACTACATGATATTGGGTTAGAGAATAAAGAAATAGAATATAGCTTTGCCTTAATTTCATGTAGGTATCTCCAAATATATATATATATTGCTTACAAAAATAGTAGCTTTCCATATGGCTTTTCAAACATTCTTACTATTAGTTATCCTCCCACTTAAAGGGCCCCCCTACCTTTGTATCCCTCCCCCTACTTAAGCTCCTGATCTACTATTCTCCTTTCCCTTTTCATATTATTGGTGCCCTAATATCATAGGTTGCCAAATTAAAAACAAAAGCAATAACAAAAGAGACCAGTGTAAGGTGTGGGGTATGTCCCTGTAAGTTGTTGCTCAGAGGTGTTCTGAAGATCCTACAAACAATACAGACCATGGCAGCGTTCTTAGCTGCTCACCAGGGCTTGATGATAAGACTCTATTGATGAAGACATCACACACATTAGACATAGGACTTGCACATGGGGAAATCAAGTCAGTACTGACCAGGAAGTTTCCACTTTACTGATTAGCTCTCAGGGCTAGAAGTCACTGTGTAGGTTCTTGGGGGGGGGGTCTGGGAGGGAGTCATCAATAGTCTTACACAGCTATGACCCCTGTGAACTATATAATAACTGAATTGGCGTGCCCGTGGGTTCAATAATGGCACAAATGTTAGGGGGTAACCAGCTGCATTCTGAGTGGATTTTAATGCATGCTTTACAGGAAGGAAAACATACTTGGTACTGTAACTATGGTCAAGAACAAATCGTAGTTTGGGAGCTTAGGCTAAACGGACGTAGAATCTACTTGTCCTCTAAATTCAAATCTCTATGCCCATAAATAATAAAGCTCCCAGAGATCATCAGAGAAGTTTCCTTGTGAAGTGGACTGTAGTTAATGCAGAAACTCACAACTGGCCAAAGTACAGAGAGTAAACATAAGTGAAACAGCAATAAACAGGACATCTAAATCAGACCCCTTGCTCTCAAGGTTCAGAAATCATTATTTTAAAGGGGGTCAAAGAGCCAGCACTCAGGACTAGGGCCAAACAGTGTCTTCTGGACTTGATAGAACTGCTGAACTCATGAACTCACAGCAGCTGTGCTTGCTTACACACACCTGCACAGGTCTAAGCCAGTTAACATCCCAGCGTGGAGGTAGAGCAGGGCCCATGAGTCTCCACGCCTGGATGAGGAGCTCTTCACAGTTGATGGCTTCTGGGGGAAGACAAGTTACTTTCTTTTCAGAGCCTGGCCCCTGGTAGGTTGCCATGGTCCAGCGGATGACTCCACAACACTTAGTATCTGAGATGCACAAATTGGTTTTGATGGGTTAGTGGGGGGGGCACATTAAATTGTGAGGGGTCAGGGTGGTGGGAATGAATCTGTGGGAAGTATGAGTAGGAGATGAATGTGATGAAAACATTGTACGCATGTATGAAATTCTCAAAAAAATTAATAAACGACTACTAAGGAATACAGCATTGCATACTAAGTGCTTCAACATTTTAGCTATAAAATACCTTGGGGCTGGTTCCATTGGTGGTCTGTTTATCACATCTGTAACATTCTTCTTCTGACCTTAGAGGCAGAGGACAGGCAAGAGAAAGGAGTCTGATTGCTTTTTATACTGGAGTCAGTTCACCCAATCCTCTGTGTTTGAGCATGAAAGCCAGACTCTGACTAAAAACCCTCAGTACTTATGTTTTTCCATTTGTCTCTCTTAAAAAAAAAAGTGTTTGGTTCTTTAAAAGTTATAGGCTCGCAGCCTTTGGCAGCAACATATAAAGTTACAATTCAGAAAATAGGGAAAAATGTAGAATAAGCATTCTCGCAGTTTTGAGATGCAAATGGAAAGCTATTAGCTTCTTCCAAATCTATGTTTAGATGATGTCAGTATGCGGGCACCCCAGACGTGAAGGGGGGCCGCTGTGCTAGTGATGTCAGTATGCGGGCACCCCAGACGTGAAGGGGAGCCACTGTGCTAGTGACGTCAGTATGCGGGCATCGCAGACATGAAGGGGAGCCACTGTGCTAGTGATGTCAGTATGTGGGCACCCCAGACATGAAGGGGAGCCACTGTGCTAGTGACGTCAGTATGTGGGCACCCCAGACGTGAAGGGGAGGCGCTGTGCTAGTGACGTCAGTATGTGGGCACCCCAGAGGTGAAGGGGAGCCACTGTGCTAGTGATGTCAGTATGTGGGCATCCCAGACGTGAAAGGGAGCCACTGTGCTATCCCCTAGGGAATGGACACAGCGCACACATGAGGATTTAA
Source organism: Acomys minous (assembly GCF_964271855.1). Taxonomy (NCBI): domain Eukaryota; kingdom Metazoa; phylum Chordata; class Mammalia; order Rodentia; family Muridae; genus Acomys; species Acomys minous. Next base: position 70,638,038 of record NC_140487.1, read on the forward strand.
ATTCTCCAGATATGTTTCTCACTTTAAACTTGTCTTTTGTGAAACTGTGGCCATATTTTCAGCTTCAGAGGGCACCAAGCTAGAGCCGTGACACTTCTCTCAGTGTTGAAACTCCTGTCCTTGTACGACTCTGAATACCTGCCGTGTGCAGTTCTGGTCCAGTCCGTGTCTTGTCCTCTTGTGGCAAACATCTCTCTCCACACATACTCATCTCAGCTCTGAGTTACATTTGGTCTGACTCCTCAGAATTTATAATTTTGGGTATTTTTACAGAAATGGTGGGGGAAAACTTCTTCGACTCGAATTTAAGGTTCACCATGAGGACCATGACATACCCATATTACTTAAGCCCTTTGGGTGTCACTGCTGATAGATCTGAAAAACAGCTAATGGCTGGTTTCAATTATCTTCACAGAAAAAAAAATGGATGGCAAGCAGTTTGCCCTGGGTTTTAGGTATTCTCTCTTCCAATGACACACTCATTCCCCTGACACAGGCAATGAGAACTGACGGCTGCAGCTACACTCAGGAGCTTTGGTTTAAAAAAAAAAAAACAACTGTGTACTTAATCGTCAATGCAAAATCCTGTTTAAGTTGCCAATAGAATAATAAGACTGAGATAATGGAATTTTCTAACCTTGACCCAAGTTAGACTCATATTTTCCATTCTGTTTTTCTTGCCCAAAAAGAAGTAGGGAATAAGTGCTGAATGAACAACAACTACTAGTTATCATCTGTGGGGGTCAGAGTAGAGGAGTGTATTAGTCATTTGATTTAACAGATACACTTTTCTCACACATTGAGATATAGTCTGCATCTTATAATTTATACATTTGCAGATGCTGGAGCAGTCAGCCATATAAATTGCAGCAGGGCACTCCAAGTCATAGTTTTATGTTTCTGGTACATGATTTTCCTGGGAAGATAGAAACAAACACCTATCCACCCCAAACGGGTGCCTTGGTGTCTTTTCCTGGTGCTGTGATGAAATACTCTGACAAAAGCAGGGTAAAGGGGCCAGGGGGAAAGTAAGGTGGCAGAGCTGGACACGTATCAGGATTACACCGAAAGCAGTGGACGCAGGCTGCTGTTCACCTCTCTCTCCACCTATGTAGTCCAGGCTCCTATCCCAAGAATGGCACTACCCTCAGTGGGGAGATGTTCCCACCTCAACTGCAGTCAAGACAGGGCCCCACATACATGTCCAGAGCTCTGTATCCAAGACGGTTCTAGATCTGAAGAAGCTGACAACAGTAAATAGTGTGATGGGCAACTCCAAGGCAGCCAGCTACATCACTGTCAAAGTCCGTCGAGGCATAGGTGACAGCCTCCCAAAAGCTCCAAAAGTGGGAGTTCTGCTCTCTCATAACCTTCTACCTCTTGTATACCTTTCTTAGCATCTTCTAAGACTACATGCAGAATGGAGCAGGAGGAGTTAACACCTAGAACTCTCTGTGAGATTCAAGTGCCCTTCTCTCCTCTTCTATTAGGTAGTATTAACAGTCCCACTTATCATTAACATACATTTAACTAGAACTACATTTTTGAGAACTTATTTCATTGTCATCACTACGGGCACAGCTCCTTTCTAGGCCAGCATAGCAGTCCCTGGTACATGATAGTCATGGTCATGCTACACACTCAGGAGAAATAGATCACTACAACAGGCGTTATTGAACGCTGATTTCCTGAGATTGAAGACTGATTCAGACCCAATCCACCCTGACTTTAGGTTTATCCTCTTCTGGTTGATGGGGCCTTGAGCTGGTATACATCTATTGATGGATCCTTTTGATATCCTCCCTCTTGGAGACCAGCATCATTGTGAGAAAGTTTAAGTCAGCCTTGTAGAGAGACATACAGAGAGAAAGATGCCTAGCCAGTCTATGTCTATTCTTGCCTTCCTAGCGGTGGTGTCCATCACATGAGTGAGCGAGGAAGTCATGGGATGTTAGGTTCTACCACACAGCAGCAAGGAATCACGATGATGAGCTTGTTCACCTTGCACAATTGCAAACAAATAAATCATGTTTATGTTTTCTCTTTACACCTTCATTATTGGAGATAAGTTGTCACTATGTAGTCTAGGTTTAGCCTTGAAGTCATCCTCCTCCTACTCCAGCCTGCTTAGTGATGGATTACCACAAATTCCTGAGTTTTAAAGCCATCAAGTTAGTCACCCGGCAATAGTTAACGGATCAGCATCTCAGTGTCTGTAAAGAGACAGCCCAACTGACTTGGCAATTTGTGGTTCATTCCTTTATGTGAGCGGGACAGGCTACAGGCGTATTACATTCTTTAACTCAACCAAAAAATTAATGTGTGGTGTTGGAGGGGCTCCAAGGAGGCTGTGTAATCATAGGGTGATGGAGCTGGAAAGTCCTCACACAGCACTTATTCTGATTTCAAACTCCTTAGTTTGAAAAGTGAAGAAAACCTTTGAAAGGTCCCCAAGGCCCTTTTAAAGTCTAGAAAGGTTAATGTGGGCGCATGAGTCATGGTCTGTGTGTCTCACTGGCACCTGCCATGTTGGGGTCAGTTGTTTTCAGCACTATTATGGAAGTAGACTGTGCTTAGCAACATATGCACTATAGAAACTATTAAACCAATACACAAACATGACTTTATTGGACTTTTGCTGCTAATGTTAATCTAAACCTCTAGAGCCGTAGTTCTATCCACAATATATGCTGATGACCAGGTTTTTGAGAGGAAAATGGTGAAGGAGAATTTATCAATATATACTTTCTCTTCTCATTAAAGCAGCAGCTATGTTGGTAATTGTTCCCCAAAACTTCCATAACCTTTGATTTCAGGGCTTTGTGTCATGATGAAATAAGAACTGCACGCTTCTACTTTCAAATCTCTCTCTCTCTCTCTCTCTCTCTCTCTCTCTCTCTCTCTCTCTCTCTCTCGTGTGTGTGTGTGTGTGTGTGTGTGTGTGTGTGTGTGTGTGTGTGTCTGTATCTTTCTTTATATTTCCCCTTTCACTTTACTATTACTTTTATAATATTCTATTGAGGTTTAAAAATACAATTTAATGTATATTTCATCAAAATGAGTATAAATTTGAGGTAGTAAGCCAGTAATTTTCTAAGACAGCATTATACAAATCCCTCCGTATTAAGGCTGAAAAAGGCAATTCTGTAAGAAGAAAAAAAGTTCCCCTAAACAGACAAGAGAGCCCAGGATAGCCCCCATTCCCACTGTTATGAGTCCTACAAGAAGACCAAGCTACACAACTGTAACATATGCAGAAGGCCTAGATCAGGCCCATACAGGCTCCCTGGTTGTGAATTCAATCTATGTGAGGGCTTATGAGCCCAGATTCTATGAGTTTTCTTGTGGTGTTTTGATCCCTCTGGCTCCTGCAATCCCCCTCTGACCCTCTTCTGATGGATTTCCCAAGTTCTGCATAATGTTTGGCTGTTGGTCTCTGCATCTGTTTCCATCAGTTGGTCGAAGAAGCCTCTCTGATGACAATTGGGCTAGGCACCTGTCTATAAATATAGCAAAATATCATTAGGAATAATGACACAGACCCTGACAGAAAAGAAAATGGGTAAGAGCCTTGAATGCTTTGGCACAGGAGACAACTTCCTGAACAGAACACCAAGAGCTCAGGCACTAAGATAGACAATAAACAGGATGTCATGAAACCAAAAACCTTCTTTAAGGCAAAGGGCACCATCAGTAGGACAAAACGGAAGCCTACAGACTGGGAAAAGATCTTCACCAACCTTACAGACAACAGAGGGCTAATAGCCAAAAATATATAAAGAACTCAAGAAGTTAGGCATTAGCAAACCAAACAATCCAATTTAAAAAAATGGGGTACAGAGCTAAACAAAGAATTCTCAACAGAGGGATCGCAAGCGACCAAGACGCACTTCAACATCTTTAGCCATCAGGAGAAACGCAAATCAAAATGATTCTGATATTTAATCTTCCGCCTGTCAGAATGGCTAAGATCAAAACTACAAGTGACAGCTCATGCTAGCAAGGATGTGGAGAAAGTGGAAAACGCCTTCATTGTTGATGGGTGTGCAAACTTGTATAGCCAGTTTGGAAATCAACATGGCAGTGTCTCAGAAAGTCGGGAATCAGTCTATGTCAAGACTCAGCTATATCACTCCTGGGCATAAAACCAAAGGACACTTGCTCAACTATTTTTCATATCAGCTTTATTCATATTTCCCAGAATCTGAAAACAACCTAGATGTCCCTCAACTACTTCTAACTTTTACATCTAAGTTGGTGTGCTGGTTAATATTTTTGTCAATTTAACAGAAGCCCGAGTCATCTGGGAAGAGAAAACCTCCATTGAGAAAATAGCTCCTTCATTTTGACCTGTAAGCAAGGCTGTGGGGTTTTTCCTTGATTGGTGAATGACATGGGAAGGCCCAGTCCAAATGTGAATGGTGCCACTCTTGGGCAGGTGGTCCCAGGTTGTATAAAAAAGCAGGCTGAGCAATCCATGGGGAGCAGTCCAGCAAGCAGTGTTCCTCTATGGCTTCAAGATCATCAGCTCCTGTGCTAGATTTCCTGCCTTGATATCCTTTCCTGTCTTAAGCTGCTTCTGGTCAGTGTTGTATCCCAGCAACAGAAAGCGTAACTAGGACAGCGGAGAAGAAAATTAAAAGTCAGTCCTTTAAAAAGCTTCTTGTTTTTACTCTGTTTAAAAGGGTGAACAACAGTTAAGATGATTTTATTACAATGTTGAGAGCTTCTCAGAGGAGTTGATTTAGAAACAGTGTGAGTAGACTACTAATTGGCCCATAGTTTCTGAATCGTTCATTGAACACACGCATAAAGTGAAATTTATAGCTGCCAGTTTGTGCTGTGGTCTATAGTTCAGCTAACTGTTGCTGAACAGCACATTTCTCACCACTGGCGTCTTTCACAGACCTCCAAACACAAGGTCCCTAAGGGTGGGCTTGTTTCTGATAGCCCACTTCTGCTCCTTGGCCCAAAGACCAGTGTTGTCATCTGGGAAGCTGTGGTGTTAGGGGCTGGCCTTAAGCATTTTTTCCTTTCCCACTCATAGCAAATTGACCAATGCCTCTTATCTCTATGATTCCCCACAGGAATTATCTCAACTGGTACATACTGCACCTTTGATTTTATGTAAAGAGCACCCAGAGTAGAATTTTCTCCCGAGACTGGGTTTCTTTGTGTAGTCCTGGCTGTTCTGAACCTGCAGTTCTTTAAATCTTATTGAGATACACGTATTGTTGACCCATCAGTGGTGAAGGCTTCCTGCCATTTCTAGAAGACACAATCTCACAGCAGATGTCCTGGTTCCTTGCTTACCCTCTTCTATAATGTTCCCGGAGTCTGCAGGGCAGAGGCTGGGCTGCACATGTATCAGTGGGGGCTGACTACTCCACAACACATGTTCCCTGCATGTTGACCAGTTGTGGTTTTCCCTAATGGTCTTTATCTGTTGCAAAGAGAAACTTGCTCGATGGGGCGCAAGAGCTACACTAATCTCTGTGTATATGGATACATGTTTGGAGTGCAGTGAGAAATGATCCTGGCTTGGGAAAGTGATGGCAGTAAAGTCCTCTTTTAAGATTCATGACCTCACTAACCCTAGGCAGTTGGCTAGGCTTCTAGTGGTAGGTCTGGCTTCTCCCCTGAGGAGCTGGCTTTAGACCAATTAGAGAGCTGATATGAGTGTCACCTTAGAGTCATTATGCTGTGCTGGCTGTCATTGTGGCTCATAGACACTGGTGGCTTCTCTTCCTTGGAAGCCTGCCTAGCACCTTCTGGAAGTACGGCAAGCATAACATCAGGTGCTGTGATAGTTAGTCCTCGGGTAAGGGGCTTCATTTTGTGTCCAAAGTACACAATGTCTTCAGAAATAAGTATTTACCCTCAATCTTTGGAGGCGACCACGGGCGACAGCAATAGCCTATATTGTTTGTGGGGTCTCTTGGCTATGGGTTTCTGCTGTCCTTGATTCTTGGTGGAGCAGTGTCAGCCAAAGTGTCACAACTTCACCAAAGCTGTATATGTGTATACATAGACATGTATGTACCGTACTTAATATTAGGAAAATAATGATTCCTTGGGCTTTTCCAGACATCCATAGTGTTATATTACCTTCCTCTCTCTTCTCCTTTATTAAATTTCCTTCTCCCAAATCCCATCCTCCATTTTAGCCTCTTCTGCCTGCACATCACTTATACCCTGCTCTTCTTTCCATCCAGTACTCCTTTTTACGTTCCTGGTTGCTGTTACCTTTACCAATTGTAATACCCACGAACTACAATGACAACCAGAATGGCACATGGACTCTAGGTACAATAGTGGCACTCTTGTCGCTCTCTCATTGGTCTTAATGCCTACTCATCAGGAGAGAAACCATGTCTATTCCCAGTTGTATATTCACATCTGCAGGAGTGGAGCTAGGATCAACAGATAAGGGAGGACATGTGGCTTAAGTCTTTCTAGGTCTGGGCCACCTCGCTCGTGATAACATTTCACTGGAGTTAGCATCAGCATTTGTCAAAGAGGTCAGCGCGTACCAGCTCATTAGCAAACTGACATGAATGTTAGAAATCTGAGTTCATTTCTAGTTTGAGAAGCGCCAAATTGGAAAATTGTTCTCCAGAAGGCATTATGCCAAGATCTGAAATCAAAGAAGGTTGTGATTGGACAAAGGCCTTTACAGTTCCTGTATTTCTCAATACTCTAAGATTGTGTGCTATATCTAATTTAATTCTTGGAAAGTAAGCCCCTCCCTCCAACTACTCAAAATTAAACTGTTTTTAGGAGAAGGCTATGAATGGGCACAAGAGGCACCCATTCAGCAGAGAGCAGGGTGGGGTTCTTGTTTCCACTAAATAATTCAGCTTCTCTAATGGAAGTGAGATCCGTTGTCTCCCCAGTGCATGAGCATCACCTAATACTCAGCTAGCGGCTCAAGGCTTGTAGAGAACAACAGTGAAGTATAATGTTTTTAAAAAAATATTTTAATGGTATCATATTCTCTCGAGTGCTTTCTTGGCATGAAGTTTATAGCTTCCTGGCAGCTTCTGCTGTCGTGAAGAGACAGGGAGAGGGAGAGAACAGATGTAAATCAATATTTAAATGTGAAACAGCCAGAAAGTGCAACGAGGGGAGCTGCTATTAACAGGTTTGTGTATGTATTTAGCCTTTCCAAAGTCCCTGGCCTTCAGAGGACAGAAGATGTCCTAAGTAAAGAACTCATTAGGAATCCAACAGCCAGGTTTGCGGAACCCAAAACCAGCTCTCTTAATCTAAGGAAGAGTATTCCTGTGAGACTTTGCCTGGACACTTCAGCAATAGAGTGAACTGTTGCATAAAGTGGTGTGGTGTTCTCTCCCTTTCTCGCTTTCACCCAAAACAGGAAGAGAATATTGATTTCCTAGTCTTGGCCTCCAGCCCCACCTCTTCTATCCATAAGCACTGAAATGAATGAGACTGAGCCTCTCAAAGCACTAAGCAATCTTCAAGAGGGTACCGCTTTATAAATTAAAGAGGGGAGGGGGAGAAAAAGAAAAGCTGTATTATTGTGAAATGTTAGAGAGAAAGTTGGAGCTCTTATCAAAGGCTGTTGGTGCCCCAACATTTGCTGTCAACTCTGAAAAGGTGGCTGTGAAACTCATTGTATCCAGTCCTGGTTGGCTTTGGGCCCAGCATACAGTGGGATTTCTGGCCAATGGCCCCGTACAGTGGAAAGGCTGGCGCCTGGCCCAGGGATTAGAGAACTTTCATTTCTTTGTCTCATTGATATGAGTCACAGACTCTCCCTTTTCAGGCACAACCCAGGCCCATGTGGGACAGGGGGTAGAAACAGAAACTGCTGCTTGCTCTGAGCTCTTGAGTTTCTTAGGACTATGGAAAATGTCCATTTCTAACTCACTTATCCAACATCTGTATCTATTTTGTCATGCACATTCAGCAGGAAATGGATAGTACTGGGTGTCCTTGAAAGAAAATTTGCTTTATAGATATAAGAAACTTTAAGTTAACCTTGAATAAGCAGAGAAGTCAGTATATTTGGCTTTCTTTCCTCCAACCCCTTTCCAACGTCCTCTCTGTCACATTTTCCTTCTTTAATGAATTAATGACTCTCCTGAAATTTCATCTCAAAGAATCATTTAGTGAACAAAATTGGTGGGCACAGTTTTTTCAATCTCTCTCTCTCTCTCTCTCTCTCTCTCTCTCTCTCTCTCTCTCTCTCTCTCTCTCTCTGTGTGTGTGTGTGTGTGTGTGTGTGTGTGTGTGTGTGTGTGTTTGCAGCCACATGTAATACAATTTTGAGCGAGTTCTCATTTCTTTACATTGTAGAATCCATCCATGTAATGCCGTCCTAGAGCCATATTCTGTTTCAATCTTGGAAAATGATGTGCTGAGAATCATAGGCTTAAGTTTGGTTTCACATAATAATATGGTCTTAAATAGTCACGTCTAGTAGAAACTGAAAATCCTTTCCAAAATCAAACTGGGACAATGAACCACTAACCAGCAACAGATTTGGAAATAAAACAGAGGCCCCAGCACGCCGTGTCCAAATGACTAAGGTTTATATTTATATTCCTGATTCCCCTGAACATGTTTGGGTACAAGAAAAAGATTAATGACTTAAAGAAGATCAAAAATTTATTACATATCATAATCCCACCTGTTTTCATTATATCACACCTTGCCATTAGTGTGTAAAATCAGTTAACCTGGGCGCGACATATTCTGGCACTAGTGGCGAAGTAGAGGACATCGATTGTTTCAATGTTAAGTTACCACTATGCTCACTACACATCAGCTTCTTCTGGTGGGGAGGACAAGATGACCATCCTCACAGGAGTCATGAAGGGCACTTAATGACAATCATATGGAAAACACATTGCAGACTTACCTTACTCTGGTAAACAGTGTTGCCGCCACACTTGATGATCTAACACAGTGGTTCTCAAACTTCCTAATAATGCGACTCCTTAATACAGTTCCTCATGCTGTAGTCACCACCACCCCCGCCATAAATTTATTTTAATTACTACTTCATACCTGTAATCTTGCCACTGTTAGGAATCATAAGGTAAATATCTGATTTTTTTTTGACGGTCTTAGGTGACCCATGTGAAAGGGTCATTCAACTTCCCCAGAAGGATTATGACCCACAGATTGAGAAATGCTCATCCAGCTTGTAAGGGGGTGACAATAAAAGGAAGAGGTGTCCTTGTGGATATGTCTTTAGAGGCTCCTGGATTCCTTACAATTAGGAAATCTCAAATCCCTGTACTCAGCCGAAAGGTTAAAGATTGCTAGTCTCCCGTGTCAGATAAAAGCGACAGCCCAGAGCCATTGCTCTTTCACCCAGAGTCAGAGCATGTCCCAGCAGCAGTACAAGGAGACCTGACTGCTCTATTTTGACCCCTTTATTCCTGTGTCTGCATTCCTTCCAACTGACAGCTCTTTGTTTGAGTCAACAAACAGTGATCTTGAGAAGACGCGGTGTTGGAACAGGGGCAGCTCTGTGGAGTCAGGTCATCCTGAAAACATGCCATGGTGAGTGAGGCACTTGGCTGACAATAGTGTTTAGGTAAATGTTGTAGTGCCGTGGTTCTATGGGCTAGAGAGAGTCATAGGCCTATAGAAAGCAGCAAGAAGCCAGGAGGCCTGAAAAAGCGTGCTGTGTTCAGAGGCCAAGGGAAGTGTGACTGGCTTTGATGGAGATAACACACTGTGCATTATGAAGAGCCAGCTTTTGGATGATGCTTTCCCAGATGATGCTATAGAAGTCTAAATCCACAAATGGAAGCCTGAGAGGATAGCAGCCACGTCTTGCATTTTCACCCTCTTAGGCTGTCTCCATGTTTTATACATGCTCCAAATTTGCCTTTCAGAATACGATTTTCATGGAGTCAATCTGGAGTTTGGAGTGTTCCCAATCCTACATCGCATCAATAGTAAAGATAATTTCAAGGCTTACTACAAAGTGGACTTTGTGGTAATCCACATTTGCACCCCCGTCAGATCCCTTGGTTTGTGTAACCTGTCTCCTTTTGTTTTCCCCAAGCTTCAATGGGTGTGTGCTTTCTTTTTCAATTGATGGAGCATTCTTTTGCTTTAAACTCATAAGCATTTGTTAGTAATTCTATTTGTGTTCTTGTGGCAGACAGGACCTGTCACTCTGAGTGAGCCTGTCTGGGAAGCAATCTTAGAAGTCTGACAGTGAGGTGCCTGCACCCCTGATGTCTGTGATGGTTAGGTTTTTGTTTTGTTTTGTTTTGTTTTGGTTTGGTTTGGTTTGGTTTGGATTTTTGGCAACTTGACATAAACCAGGGTCATTTTGGGAAAGGAAATTTCAATTGAGAAAAATGTCCCCGCCTCCATCAGATTGGTCTCTGTGAAATTTTGTAGACCATCTTATCAACTATTGATGGCCATGGGAGGGTTCAGCCCACTGCAGTCATTGACTGATACTTCTAGTTAGATGTTGGTGAGTTGTGTAAGAATGTAGGCTTGATAAGTTGTGTTCCTCCATGGCCTCTGGTTCACGGGCAAGAAGTCCTGTGCTTCTGTTCCTGCCTCCAGGTTCCTACCTTGGGTTCCTGTGTGGCTTCCCTCAGTGAAGGACTATAATACACACATTGAAACAAACCCTTTCCTCCTCTGAGCTGGTTATGATCAGCATTTTTTTTTTGAGCAACAGAGAACTAAACCAGGAAACATCCTTCCCAGTTGGCTGTCAATTCACTAGCTGTTAATGTTAGACATCAAAATCTAGTGTCTAAATGAATAAATAAAAGTGAACTGTTAAAGTTAGGATGCGACTTTTGAAAGTTATAGAGCACAGTCTTGAAAAGAAGAATGTATGTCCCCAAAATGAATTAACTTCAAAAAACTGAGTGAATGAAAGAACGCCAACACTTAGCACATGCAAAGTGACATGAGTGTTTGCTTGGGCCTGCCAGATGGAAGTGACAAGAAAGGATTCAGAATTAGCCAATAGTCCACTGAAGTGGTGTCTACATAGGACATTTGTCAAAGTCATCAAGCTGTGAAGTTAAAATAAGTTCATCTGAGTCTTAAAGGAAATGTTACTTTATAATGTGTATTTTTTTTCTTTGCATGCAGTCCCCACTTAATGTGGTGTTTGGTCCAGAATTTAATGTGATAATTAAAAACAAAACAAGAAACAAACAAACAAAAAACTAACACAACATTCAATTGCACTTAACCATGTGCAACCAAATGAATCTATTTTAACTTTACAACTTGACGACATTTTGACAAATGTCCTATATAGCCACCGCATCAATAGACTATTAGCTATTCTGATAATTTCTTCTGGGTTCCAACTGGAAGGCCCAAGCAAACACTGATGTCCGTTGTAGTAACACACATTGAATTTTTTTTTTTTTTGTAGAATCAGATATTAGAGTTGCATTGCATGTGTTAAGTGTTGAAATCCTTCTCACTCATTGTACTTTTTAAAGCAATTCATTTTGTTGCATGCTGTAGCTGTTGCTTATTGTGGAATTATATTTAATGGATCTACTGTATTTTAATGATCCATTCATCAGCTTCTTGTTTTGAGCTATGATAAGTAAAGATGCTATGGACAATCACACACATATATTTCTGTGTGACATAGTTTTCTTTTGAGCAACTGCCTAACAATGGAAAGTCTGTGTTTAGAAAAGCCTGACTTTATGCTATATTCATGTTTAATGTTTAAGGAGCTTCCATGCTGTCTCTTGGAGTGGTTACATGGTTCTGTATTCCCGCCGATTCTTAGGGTCAGCAGTCTTTAAATTATAGCTCTTTACCAGTGAGTGCAGTGGTAGATCATTAAAGTTTTAGTTTGCATTTCTGAGATGAATCAAATAAAATTTTGGGTACTTCCCTCTGTTTCCCTTTTAAAAGTATCCAACCTATTTGTCCAGTTGTTATAGTATTGACTGGCTCCTGATTATTAAGTTTTATGAGGTATTTTAAAAATCTCAGGTTATAATATTTTGTGCTTCACACATGTATTTTGAGAACATATACTACTAGACTTGCTTTGTTATTTTTAGTGGTTATTTTTAAAAAAAGATTAATTTATTTTTATTTAATGTGTAAGGGTGTTTCGCTTGTATGTGTGTCCATGCACTACATGCATGTATGATGCCTACAGAGGTCAGGAGACACAAGCTTGCCCAGAGCTTGAGTTATAGATGGTGGTGAGCCACCGTGTAGGTGCTGGGAAGTGAAGCTGGGGCCTCAAAAAGAACAGCAAGTTCTATTAGCCACTCAGTTTTCCCCTTAGTACTCCTCACTATCATCTATTTTTAATAAATATTTCACTCTGGTATAAAGTCATCCTTCTTTCCAGATACGTACCTAGTAATTTGGATACAATGTGTAGTAAATATTCTTCTGTCATCCAGTTCTGTTTGATTGTATTTGTGAATTGATTATTTTTCCTCATTTATCTACTTTTATATTGATGATTACTTCATCTTCCTAACAAGACCGAGGGACATGAGTCTTCAAATTTTGTTCTTTATTTCAAAAAGTATTTTGTTTCTTTTATACCTTGTGTCCTTTCATATATGTTTTGTTATTAGGTTACCACTTTCTATTATTATATCCACTGTGTGTGAGGGCGGGGGACTGGAGAGATAGCTCAGTTGAAGAAGTGATTGTCACACAAGTAGAAGGACATGAGTTCAGTTCCTAGTACCCACATGAATTCTATTCATGGTGCCATGCACTTGTCATTGCAGTGCTGAGGGGGTGAAGGAGGGGATCTCTGTGTTCACTGGCCAAGCTCTGTAGCTGTACTGGGAAGCCCCAAGTCACAATGAAAGATCCTGTCTCCAAAACTATGGTGGATGGCTCAACCATGGTGGATGGCTCATGAGACACAGCATCAGAGGTTGACTGCTAGCTTCTACACCCTCATGCAGATGCATGCACCTGCACACATAGGAGCATGCATGAGCACACACACACACACACACACACACACACACACACACACACACACAGTCTATTTGAATTTTATTTTGATTGCCTTGAATTTAAGAATGGAAACATTTTATATTTTTACTATTCTAAATTTTTATTTCTACGCATGCAGAACCTCTTATTTTCTTTAGTTGCACCAGTGGGCATAACTTGCTCACTAAGTTGGTATAGCAAGTGTGTGATCCTGTACTATGTAAGACCATTGATGTATTTTCTCTCCCAGTAACTTCCACAGCATCTTTGGGCACTATGAAAGCTATCCAGTGGGAGGATGCTTCCTGGTTGTTTTGAGATTAGTTTGTCTAAGTCCTGACACCAGATGTGATGTCTTCAGCAATGGTGTTTTACTATGTAGCCATGGTGGGTCACCAAGGGCAACACAATAGCTTTTGTTGTTTCAGAGACCTCTGAGGCCCCTCTGACCAATATGTCTTGAATGATACTGCATAACTACAAAGTGCTGTATTTAGAACATGCCTTCTGTCTACCATGAGACATGGTGGCAGTGCTTCCATTCCTGGTGACACAGAACTTGCTCTGCCATGCCTTTCCTGCCATGATGGACAGATATCCCCCAAACCACAGCCCAAATAAACTCCTCACTTTGGTTAGGTACTTTGCCATGCTAACAAGAAAAGCAGATACTACAGCTTACTTATTCTATGAGGTTAGACTCTCTACGTGTTCCTGAAAAAGTTCCATGCACACCCCCAGTCTGAAATAAAGACAGTTCTACTTCCCATGATTCTTTTAAGCTCCTTATAAGTTTTCCTTGGCTAGAATTACTAGTATAAAAGACTATGAAAGTAATTAAAAATGAATTTTGTGTCTTGATTTTAGATGGAGAGCACCCATTTTCACTATTACTAAACATTGAATTTGTTTGAAGTTTTCTACATCTTATCAATGTAAGCATATCACTTTATATTCTAAAGTTACTAAGACTTCACATTGGGTGATTGTTGAATTTTGTCATATGTTTTCCTAGTGTGCATTTATCTATTTTTTCTTGTTAATCCTTACTATGACACATTGTTAGAATTTCACATAATATTAAGCTTTGATGTATAGTTTTATATGCTTTGTACATTGTTGACATTGATCTGATGATATTTATATTGGCTGCCATGTCCATGTTCATGAGGGAGGTTACTCTGTGGTTTTTGTTGCCTGATGTGACATCTGGGGTTTGCAGAGATGACTCAGCTGGTAAAGTGCCTTCCTCAAAAGCACAAAGACATAAGATTGAACCCCCAGAAACTGGTGATAGCAACTGCTGATGGGAGCCTTGGAGAGCAAAAGCGTTTGGAATTAGTGATTTCCCCAGCAATGAGGGCAGTGAAGAATTGCTAAAGCTCCTACTGGGGACTCTGTGTCTGTCTATTCTTGCTCTCCTGTGGTGTCTGCACCACAACAGAGGGACCGTTTGAAAAACATCAGGATGTTGCCAGGAGCATCAAAGAACCTCCTTATGGAGGTGGCTTCAAATGTGGCAAACAAGCCACTGGGGAAAATGTCCTTGTTTCTACCACAGACAGAATTCTGCCCCAAAATGGGCAAGCTTGGACGCAGGCAGAGTTAACAGCTAAACTGTTAGCAAGTCCTCAATAGTTTTTGCCTCACAAATACGTCTGTCAGATATATAGGGCCAGAAGGCTAAAGAAGATGCTCCAACGTTATAGAGTGTATTGGGTAGACTGCTCAGGCAACAAATTGACTCTATCATCTTCTCATTTTGGAAGCTGCTAATCTGTACTTTCTGTCTACTCAAGCAATTAATTTCTATTTCTTCTCAAATCTCTGATGGGGTTGAAGACCAGATAGTTTAGTTTTACAATTAAGCTTAGCTGTTTAGGGGTGAAGATGTTTTTAGGTCTAGATAGAGGTTTTAAGTCGATAGAGATGAGACATGATAGATACAGACTTAAATTCAGAATTTTAGACTCGCCAAGATAGGAAAGATGTTTTCTTCAAGGCTGCCAAACACAAATATCCAAAGCACTATGAATGTAACATTTATATAATTTCTGATTGTTTTGTGAGTCTTCTTGCTGTGGGAGGTTTATTGTACATATGTGTAATAATATAAATGTATATGTAAACACTTTTTTTAAAGTTACTTCCTAAATTAAAAAAGAAAAGAAACCAGTCAAGGTTTGTGATGCTCAGTGGCATCTGTGACATTTGGAGTAGACTGCAGGTGCTCTGAGTGAACAAAAGCTGCCATGAATTGAGTGTCTCCTCATTCCGTTAACACTGCAGCCAGGTCAGCTGGCCCTCTTTTTGCTTGGAGGCTCTTCTCAATGTTTACGTGGACATTTTCTTCAGTATTGTTAAGTCATCACTCAAATATTAGTCTCTGACATTTTCTTACCAAGTCAGCATATTTTTTTCATGTCACTATTCACATCATTGTCCCCATGATTTTAATGTGTTAATCAAGAACGAACACATAAGTTTTCTGCATGTCAATGCTTTAACCTCCTTTTTTTCCTTCAGGATTCTATCTAGTCAAATACTTAAGTGTTCACCAATGACAGTCAGCTGAGTGAAAGAATTAGAAATCTGGAATCAATATTCCTGTGACATGTGGATCTGAGGTTGGACATCTCAGGATGCATTAATAATTTTTTACTCAAGCTTTAGTGAAAATATTATGTTGAATAAAAATACAGTTTATTGCATTGCTATAGATTCCTACTTATGAAAAAACACTCTTTACTCCTTTACGTCTTCAAAAAATCATGGTAAGTAATATTCTTGGTTCTTCTCAGTCTTGACTCTATTTACATGTTGACACAGCGTGTGTATGTGTGTGTGTGTGTGTGTGTGTGTGTGTGTGTGTGTGTGTTCATCTATTAAGGCATGCTCACATGTATGCATGCCTGTGGAGGCTGGAAGACAATGTCAGCTGTCTTCCTTTATCAGCTAGCTCCCTCTTTACTTACTAAGACCATATGTCTCTCTGAACCTGGAGATTACTGATTTGGTTAGTTTTGCTAACTATTTTCTTCCCAGAATCCCCTGTTTCTGCTTCCCAAGTTCTGCCTGACTTTTTGTAGGCCCTAGCAATTCAAACTTCAGTCCTTCCTGTGCTTGCACAGAAAGCACTTTATTCATTAGGCCGTAGAGATGGACCTGTAGGATATTTACGTAGCATTGCTTACCTTTCCTCACCAGAGAACTGATAGAACTCGTCATATATGTCCCAAGTTGTGATAAATGAAAATGTCTCCAGACATTACTGAGTGTCTTCTAGAGAGTAAAATTGCTCCCACTTGAGAACCACAGATATACTTAATTTCACATGTATTTCCTTAATAAAAAGAAACTGTTTACAAGTAGCAAATGAAACAGAGTTGAGATCATGACGATTTCATGCTTGCTTTGCCAATGCCCTCAACAAGCCCCATAGTTAACCCAGCATAGTTCACTGAGTATGAAGATCAAATTAAGGGGCAAAAGGAAAATCTTTCTGGCATGTACTTGGAGCTCCATCACTATGCAACTGTGGGAAGTGTTGAGGCTTTTCTTACTGTGAAGGGGCTGGCCAAACAAAGCCTATGAGTGATTCACAATGCATAGACCAGTTAAGCCAGATGGAAGCTCAGTGAGCTTCTTGGCCAAAAACTGAGTTTAAAAAGGGAAATGCATAACTCGGGGTCTGTCCTGAGGAGGACACAGGTGGTTTGTGTATGGAAAGGTAGTTCAGGAGAATCGTCTGTTGGGAAGGCAGGCTTAGGTGTGCAAATGAATTTCTGTTGCTTCTTCCTCTGTAGGGGCCAGGGTGGTGGTGGTGGCGGGAGAATCAAGATTGATGGATTAAAAGCTCTCCTCCTGCAGAGTCACCTCTTGGTCTTGATGACTCTGGGACGTTGGTTCAGGTAACAGTCGATAGAAGAAGCCTAGTCCTTAACTTGACATAAACTAATGGCTCTAATTTTAGGAAAGGAATGGTCCTAAGGCACGAGACTTCGATCCATAATTCATAAGATCTGATTCAGTCGAGTTGAAGAGATGCAAGTGCAGGATGCTGAGAAATTGGAACCCATTTTATAATTTGAGTATGTTTGGGTAAATTTAAGGTTTACTCCATCGTTTTTCATAAGTTTCTATGTGAGAACCAACACTGGTCTGTTACTTTAATCCTCTCCTTGGTTAAAAAAAAAAGGGTCAGATCTCAGAAAGCCAGGTTTGAAAACCTCAGGATTTGAACCGCATTGATTATCCCCCCCCCATGTTCTTTGCCAAAAGCGTGTCACAAAAATAGGTGACTCTAGAGGCACCAAAGAAGCCAAGAAAGGAAAAATCCCCTAAAGGAAAGTGACATTTAATTGGGAATTTTCGGAGAGCTGTCACTCCCTGTGACAACCCAGAAAAAAATTGCTCTGCAGGTTTGTGACTGCAGGTGGGCTGCGACTAAGCAGCTGAAGTTAGCTTGGGCTCCCTGCAGGGAAAGCTTTTAAGGATAGAGGGTCAGGGGCATCCGCTGCACATAACTGCCCAGAATCCCGAATTTCGTGTTTTAAAAAGCGCCGGACCAAAGCAGTAGTCAAAAATGCCATCAGTGTTCCAAATTAAGATATCCACTTTGATAAGCTGAGGTTTGGACCCATGGGAGGAAAAAAAAAATGATGGTGCTTGGGAGTTTGTGAAAGAAATACGGTCCTGGGTGGATGCCAAGAACATACAGTCTTATATTCCCTGGTCTTTCCATGCAAATCCGTTTGGGGAAAGACTGCCCCCAGAGTAGCCCGCTTTTCATAAGCTTCCCAATCAGATTTCGAGGGGGGGAGCTGTCCCCCTCCCGCATACAGCCTGCCCCTTCTCTCTCAGGCTCCTCTCATCCCGCCCATTCTCCATTTCCCTCCTTGGCAGGGTGTAATTGAGTCAAGACAGGATCAGGTTCCCCGCCCTCCCGTCCAAAAATCCCGCCAAGGAAGCCCCAGAGCACAAGAAAATCCAAAGTGGAGAGAGGGGGGAAGAAAGAAAGCACTGAGTCATCCGTCCAGAAGGGGGGAGAGCGCAGCCGCCCAGGCTCCAGGAGCAGCAGCCAGTACCTGGAGTCCGCTGCAGAAACCTCGCCCGCACTGTGCAACAAAGGCAGCCTGCTAGTCAGCGAGGACACCTGCCAGCCAAAGTAAGTGCAAGGCACCCTGTGGATTTCTCCAAAGGGTCTCTGGTGGAGTGTGCCTACCCCCAGAGCTACTTTCCCGGCAGCCTGCAGTATATGTGGGTTGGAGCTAGGGAGAAGCTGCCTGGAGTCTGCTAAGAGAACTGCTTTTCAAAACGTACTTGCTCCAGAAGGCAAAGCAGCAGAGGGGAATTTGCGGGGGGAGGGCGGAGGACGGAGTTTGCTTAGTTAGGAGGGTATGCTTGGACGGGAGGGCGGAAAGTCGCTTTTGTGTTGTGGAGAGTGCATGGGGATGGCATTCCTGCTACCTGCTGGAGCATGCAAAGCGCGGGAGAGAGGACACATTTGTGCTCTTTGTAAAGCCTGGAGCTTGGGTGGGTGTGTCTGGCCCAGTAGAGGAGAGAGAGAAAGAGAGAGAGGAGAGAAAGGAAAGAAAGGAGAGAGAGAGAGAGAGAGAGAGAGAGAGAGAGAGAGAGAGAGAGAGAGCGCACTCTACTTCTCAGGTCTCTTCAGATCTTGCCAACTGCCAACTGCTAACTACCAACTGCTCTAGGTGTGGCAGCTTGCCCCTCCTGTGCCTACCTACAGGGAAGCCTCTCTCCAGGGCAGCCACCCTCCCTATGCAGCCTGCCTGGCCAGGAATGCTTCTAGACGCATTTCAGTGCAAAGTTTCAAAAGGCATGCTTTGAATTCTACCTTTTCTTGGGGGTGCTAATTACACTAACAGATGGGCACATAAGCACTAACATTTTCAGTTTTGTCCAAATAAACCAGGGATGTTGTAAAGACTAATTTGGCAGATAACTAGACTTTCCGAGGTGATATTCCGGTTGAAATCATAATACATTTAGAGAGGAATGTATTCACTTCCTTTGTGCATAAAACATAACCTTTCTCTCCCTGTACATATGCACGTGCATGTACGCACGCACACACACACACACACACACACACACACACACTTCTGTGAAATATGATGTGGCATTTAAGTACAAAAACACACAATGTAGTTTACACATAGAGGGCTAACAAATTCCTGTCTCCTGTTACTGAGGGCTTTGGAGCTGTCTGGGCAGTGAGGTCACAGAAGCACAGTGGGTGCCTCATGAAAAGAGGGAATGCACACTTTGGGGAAGAACAAAGTAAGAAAGTTCTAATCGGTCAGCACCTTTCCTCCTGGAACTACCAGTGTTTTAAGAAAGAATGTGTGTGTGTGTGTGTGTGTGTGTGTGTGTGTGTGTGTGTGTGTGTGTGTGTATGTGTGTGTGTGTGTATAAGAGGGAAGGGCCTGGAAGGCACTTCAGGAACTACCAAAGAAAAGCTTTTGAACTAACGACGTAATGGAGCAATTTGATGATCCCAGGCAAACGTGGGGCTGATGAAACAGCAGAGCCTATTTTATCCCTTTGATCGTCTGGGAATGAATTGTTTCGTGGGAAGGTAATGAGAATGGAACAAAAGAGAAGTCGGCCAACACAGGACAGAAGGCTGGTGTTTTCCAGATTCATTATGTCCCTTTTAAAGTAAATTATGTGCCTTCAAGGCCAAGTCATTAGAAACACTTACAGTCCGCTTAAATTCACGGGAAGTTAGGGTGAGTGTTATCCTACTCCTCTTTGGGGCCTGAGTCATTTCAGAGAGCCAGTAGTGGTTGTTTCCCATCAAAATTAGAGGATGAGATCTTCAAATCATTTTATATAAAAAAAAACTCAGTGTCATTCTTTTGAACTATAGAGATTTTTTGTAATTTTTAAATTTTCTCATTAGAATGAAAGTCTTTAGAAGAAGGGAATCTTCCTCCTGCTGGTCGTAAACCCAAGTCAAGACATCTTCCTCACGTAGTGAACTGCCTGTATGTGCAGTGCCTTGCCTAGCACCCCCCATCTATAAGGAAGCTGTAGCCCCTCCAGATTCTGGATTCAAGCTGTGGCTCAGACACTTTATACCCTCAGAGGTAGAGCTGTGAGAGAGGCAGACCTACTGTTAACATAATATTTTAACCACCTGACTCTAAAGGACGTTCTATAGGGGATGATAGAGTATGTTCGACTGCATATTGCATTGTGCGTTATTATATAATATGTAATTATCTATCTTCCAGGACTCCTTTCTATAACACTGGGAACCAAAACCAAACTCAATTATTTGGTGAAAGTTTTCATGTTTCTTTTTCCTTTCTTCCTTTTCTTTCCTTTCTTCCTTCCTTTCTTTTTTCTTTTGGTTGTTTGAGACAGGGTTTCACTGTGTAGTCCTGGCTGTCCTGGAACTGACAATGTATACCAGCCTGGTCTTGAACTTACAAAGATCTGCCTGCCTCTGCTTCCTCAGTGCCGGGATTAAAGGTGTGCATCACCACCTCCAGGCAGCTTTCATGTTTCTTATTTGGTCTTTACAAATAGCAGTATGTAGCAAGATCTGATTTTTTAAAAATGGGGATTGTTTTCTTGCAATTTAATGACCTAGTTTACATTTTTACAAAACTTAGTCACTGAAAATAACACAAGGCTCCTAATAGTTTGTTTCTATCAATAAAGTTAATCTTAGAACTCAAATATTTTAGGTGGTGATTTTTTAATTATTCCTCAGTGTGCTTCTTGGGACACTCTGAAATTTCCTGAGATGTATGAAATGCTGTGATGTTCACAGTAGGTTGAAGTCAGAAGTAAGGTTATAAATGCCTTGTGTCCTTACTATGGCAGCGTGGCGAAAAGGAACTTGTCCTTGACTCTTGTACTGATGATAAAGCTCAATTGAACTACTCAGGACATGGACAGCCAGTGTGCTCTACACCCGAGTTCCCCTGACTTAGTGTGGAGTCGGCTTTACACTGCATCATCCAACAGGACAGAGCTCTAGACTGCTTCTGACCCAATGCTCTGTGGGTAAAGCTGAGCTGGCTGAGGGATGCGTTCTTCTCTGCACACTGATCTAGTGAGCAAGTGGAAGTGCTTTTGGGTCCCCTTGCAGAGGCCATGCTTTCTCCCTGGGAGTCGGGGCGAAGGGACATGTGGATATAGGCCTCTTCTTTGGGATCTGGGCTTGCTTTTCCCATCCTGGGTCAGTAGACTTGAGAAGAATTTGGGCGTTGATTTTTCTTTAGGAAGTCTTTTCATTCTTGGTGTTTATGGCCTGTCCAAGATACCATTGACTGTGCCATTTTCCTAGGCACTACAAGCCAGAATTGTAGATAGCAGTCTGTGCACTGCTGTTACAGTCTTTCTAGACCAATAACTACAACATGCCTCTTATGACATGCAATGGAGGGTACTTACATTTTAAAGGATAACTGTGACCCCACTATCTGAGGAAGTGCAGCTATGAGGAAGTAAGCACCCTTGTGGAATTGATCACGCAGCAGCTCACACTCACCTAGCTTAAGGCTAGGCAGAGATAACACAGTCAATAGTTCATGCCTGAGACATCCTGAGCAATAAAATTTAATTTTTCCTAATGCTCTTTGTGGTTTTAGTCATTTTGCTGTAGTGGGTTTAGATAAAATTCCATCTCAAATAGAAAAAGAAAACATAGGTTTCATAAGAGTAGAATTCTTAGACACTTAAACTCCACAAAAATTGACTACGTTGCATTAATCTTGACCAACGGGAAGCCCTGTAACTGGCGTCTTTGAGAAGTTCTCTTAGTAATTATTGAATCATGAATATGCAAGTCTCTAGCATTTTGTTCATACACTTGTCTGGTAAGCTGTGCTAACTTGTGAGATTCCTCATTAAAAATCCATCTAAAGCAAATCCCAAGCAGCCAGAGTCCAGTATACCTGTCTCTGAGGAGGTGATTGCATCTGGTGGCACTTTGCCTTTCTTGCTTCGCTTACCACACCACAGCGCTGTCCGCTAACTCCTCTTCCCTTGTGATCCCTGTGACATGTCGGTCGCCAGGATGTGAATGTTCTCCTCAACCTTGATGGACACTCATCTTCTCTCCTTCGCTTTCATTTCACCCCTCAGCTTCCAAATATGGACATTTACTTAAAAATGTTTCTCTCTCTCTCTCTCCACTCCTCTCCTCGCATCTTCATTCCTGCTTCTTAGGGCATCAGTGCTGCCACAGCCCTTTGTGACAAGTCTCCTTTTTTCTCTAACCTGAGCCCTAGACTGCCATTTTTGTGGTTGTGGTGGTGGTTTGGGCTTTGTCTTGTTCTAAGACACAGGGTTACCTGTGTAGCCCAGGCTGGCCCGATGGTCACACAGTGTTCCTGCATCAGTGTACTGGTACCTCAGCCTCCTGCATACTGGGATTAGAGGTGTACACAGCCCTAGGTTCCCACTTAAACCCTTTCTTCTTTTCTTCCATCCTTCATTTGTTTCTTCCTTCCTTCCCTTCCTCTTTCCTCCTTCCCTCCCTCCTTCTCTCCCTCCCTCTTCTGCCTCCCTCTCGTCCTTCTTTCATTCCTTTCTTCCCTCCACTCCTGAATAAGACCTGAAGGGAATCATTGTGGCCCAATGCTATTTTAAAGAGGAACTTGATATAGATTTGATGTAGCTGTATTTCTAACGGATTTTTACAGTTCCTAAGTACCTCCCTATCAGCATATGGTATGTTGTGGTTATAAAGCTAACAAGGATGCACCCTCAGGAAGTTTAGGATGTATTTGATGTGCACATAAGGCAGTTAGCCACAGCAGGAGATGTGGCACTTGTGGCCTTTATCCCAAGTGGTTCCAGTGAGAAAACGCAGCCCATGGTAGGCTTTATCACATTAAGTACATATTTCAACAGCATCTGTGATTTAGTATGGAGGACAAAATAAACTCATTTCTTCATGTTTTCATTTCACATTTGCTTCATAATGGGGCAGGAATAAAAATGGACCTGATAGATTAAGAATTCAGCCTGGGTTTATTTATAATAAATATAATTGTAAAGTATGATACCTCCTCACCTTGGGTGTCCTTCTCAGGAAGACTTATCGAGATAGGAGATGATTGTACTCTAGTGAAATAAATACGTGGAGGAAAAGAAAGCAACCCCACTCTAGTTGTCACAGATTAAAGCCACAAAAACTAGCCCAAGCCAAAGTTCTCAACAAAGTTCTCTTCTGTTCTTCGTCCTTTTCTTTCTGTCTCCATCACCCTTGTCAAAGAGCAGCTTCTCTCCCATCAGAGTATTTAGCTAATGATTCCCAATCATATTAGCTCCACTCAGCCACATCTGATCCCTTAAAGAAAAGACCCATCTTCCTCGACTTCAGAACCCTACAAAACCCATCAGAGATGCTTGACAGAAGCCTGACAAGTGAATAAAAGGCAGTCAAACCTGAATACTAGCCACTTTCTTTGCTAATCATGATCCAGTTCCACAATGTTCTTTACCCATGCCCCTTGCCTCACAACAAACATCATGTCTTATTATTGACATCCTTAGGCTTCCAGAGGAAATGTCTCCAAGTCTCACGTTGCTGCTTTCATTATAGACCTGCAGGGTCTAGTCTTCACAACACCCCTCCCACCTTTACCCTGTACACTGCCATGTTTTATGACAGCTGATTACTTCGGCAATGGAGGGAGAGTGGGATGCAGGCTATCAGGAAGAGACCTGATAGGCTGTGTCTGGTCCTATGGTGGGGTAAAAGTCCTCTTCTGTCAGAGGTCTAGGGGACAGGAATAGGGCAGAAGGAGGAGGGAGGGTGGGGATGGGAAGATACAAGTGAGGGGATAACAATTGGAATGCAATCTGAATAAATTGCAATAAATTAAAATAAAAAGAGAATCCCTGATCTTCTATCTATAACAAACTCAACATATTATTTTCACCACATTTATAGTCTAGCTATGAAGACTTTGCTTCTCAGAATTTCAAGAAATTTGTTTTCCCTTTATATACCTGTAAAAATTTATTCCTGTAGGCTGAATAGGGAATGCTTAGAGAAGGAAATGTGGCTCCTTTCAAGAATGTATCTGCAACAGAACAAATATCTTCAGCTCCCGAGTTTGAATGTTTTCTTCTCCTGTACCAAATATAACCATCTCTCATTGTGTTTAATTAATTGAATTTTTCTCCCATTAGCCTGTCAAATCAAACCTAAAATCCAATATATGCATAATAAGAGGTCAAGTAACCCAGAACAGTCTTGGTCTTCAATGTTCACTGGATGAAATCAATGCCTGGGGCACGTCTTCAGAGTTTCTGTCTTAATAGGAGGACTCATAAAACCAGGGTATATGATGGGAAGTCTAGAAATGGGCAGCATCACATGCAAGTGCCCCTTCTACCAACTCCTTGCAACTTCTCATCTTTCATGCTCTGTTCTTTGACACTCCCTACATGACACTTCCTGCATCTTTGAAAAAATCCCTCCTTGTGTTTTCCTACATTGTTCTATCTTTTCTCACTAAATGAAGTTCAAAAACTGAGTATGCTTAAGGCCTGGGATATTTGGCGTTTCCCCTCAAGTTTCTTTTAAAGATTTATTTATTCATATATTTTATGTATATGAGTGCTCTGTCTTCATAAGTACCAGAAGAAGAAATCGGATCCCCATTATAGATGGTTGAAAGCCACCATGCGGTGGCTGGGAATTGAACTCAGGTCCTCTGGAAGAGCAGCCAGTGCTCTTAACTGCTGAGCCATCTCTCCAGACTTCCATCAAGTTTTGGAGCTCACGTTTCATATAGAGGACTCTCAATTGAAAGTAGAGCTTCCAGTGGCTGAAATAACCTAACCCAAGTCCTATCAGAGCCCTGCTGATAGAGGTTCCAGTAAAGATAAGGAAATAAAGGGGTGCATTCAGTGACCCCAGCAGGTCACTATTGTCATGTATATTGCCCAGTATGTGATGGTGCAGCCAGGTGTTTTGAAATTTAGGGATTTTTTTAAAGCTCATGGATGGGAATGCTAATGGCATATTCGGATTCCTCAGTGGGTGCAACACTCACAAATTATAAACCACCTTGCTAAACATAAGCTCTTATTATTAAAACTCATGTAGGCAAATGTGGTCTTTTCTCATTTCTCACTTTTGCTACTGTCATTGTCATTTTCGCAGAATGCTTAGAGATTGCTAAAGATGCCGGAAGGCAAGTTTGACCCAGTGAAGTGAGGAGGAGGAAAGATGTGTGGCGGAAAATAAGACAAGGAAATCTGAATCATAGTTTAAAAAAAAAAGTGAGAAGACAATCCTAAAAAAGGCTAAACCGAAACAGGCGTGGCTTCTTTTATTAAATACCAGTGTTCTAGTTTCTTCTTAAGAGTCTTGAAGGAGGGGGGCTGGAGAGAGGGCTCATCAGTTAAGAGCACTGACTGCTTTTCCAGAGGTTCTGAGTTCAGTTCCCAGCAACCACATGGTGGTTCACAATCATCTATAATGTGATCTAATGTGCACTCTATACATAATAAATAATTACATCTTAAAAATCAATCAAACAAACAAACCAAACAAACAAAGCCAGGTGTGGAGGCACACGTGTCTTTAATCCCAGCACTTGGTAGGCAGAGGCAGGCAGATTGCTGTGAGTTTGAGGCCAGCCCGGTCTACAAAGTGAGTCCAGGACAGCCAAGGCTACACAGAGAGACTTTGTCTCTGGGAAAAAAAAGAGTCTTGAAGGATATGCTTTAGGTTGTTTAATTCATTATTATTGCCACACTTATGGGTCTTTAGAGTTTTTGTCATAGTATGTGTGCCACTCTGACTTTCAGGTTCAGGCCAGTTGCCCAAGGATTTCCCCAAAATGAAGGTTCTGGTACCCTAGGTCTCCCTATGGACGATATATCATGTCTTAGGACTCCTGGTGATTGCAATGCTTATGGCTGGGAAACTTGCTTTGAGTAGCAGCAAGACACCTAGGTTTGTGTAGCAAACTGTTCTTTTGTTATAATTCTGTATACAAGGTGTCAGTAGCTTATTGAAAATCATGAAGGTCCTTGGTGGAAACCTTCTTGCTACAATCCATATGTGCTCACACCGATCTTTTCATCTCCAAATATTGCCAGTGTTTGATTGCTTCTCAGTTACTGTTGCATGGTCTGCTATGGACTTGGCTGAAACTCCGGTATAGGCCAAGTAGCCTGGTGCCATGCACAGGAGCTTACCTGAGCACATCTTCTGTTGGAATTGCCATGTGTAGGAAAATAAAATGGTCCAGGGGTTGTCTCCTAAATTTCCCTTTTAAAAATCGCTAAACATATTGTGGATTTTTGCCCTTAGTATTAACAGTATATATAATAGCATATTTTCTTAGTGTTAGTCTGACCTGGAATTTGACACCTACCCCCACCATTCTTTTGTTCTCTTCTGTGTCATCATAGAAAGGAGAAATCATCTTTTTCTGTGACATCCTAAGAGACTTTGGGATGCCCAGAGAAAAGTCAGTACAGATTCATATCTACAGTGAATATAATTTATTAATAATTTCAGGAAACAGAAAAAAACTTTTATGATAAAACAAATTGATACTATGCAAGATTTAGGACAACGTTTTCATAATAGTCGGCTTCATATGTTGAGAATTTGGACTTTCCTGTGTCCTAGTCACAAGGGTTGGGTTGATTGCAAACACATTCTTTGTGTTTAATACACACTGTCTGTGTGTGAGCATAGTGGACTGTTGACCAGGTGTACCCAGTATGCCATGATAAGAGTCTTTGGCTTAAAAATAAAAATACCCTGAAACTCTGGAGAATCTGATTTAAACATTCATGTTCTTAAAAAAAAAAAAAAAGAAGAAGAAGAAGAGGAAAAGTAAAGAAAAAGAAAAGAAACCTACCATAAAACAAAGAACCCACACTGTTTTCTCTGGGCATGGGAGCTTTAGAAATACTTCAAATGAGGAGGTTTAATGGTTCTGTAGGAAAGAGGATAAGCAATTAAGTAATTTTAAACCAAAGTGCATGTTTAAATCTTAGAAGGATACCACAAAGTCTTTCTTCTCATGCTCTTTTTTCCCAATTTACCCTAGGTATTTAATTATTGAACAGTGTCTGAGAATATGTAAAATATCAATGTAGGTCAAACTTTAAAGTTGATTAACTTAAAAACATATAAAATTATTTTTCCTCTACGTTTCCTATTAGCAAAACAGATATACCTGGAAAAAATATGTTTTTCCTGTTCTAGAAAAACATGTTCATGGTACAGGTTAATCAATTTTTATGAGAAAAGCCTATATTCTTTTAATATACACTGTGTATCATCACTCTGATAAACTTTTTCAGTTTTTCTGGTATAACTTAAAAAGAGTTATGTGCATAATTGTGTGCCCTTCATTTCTATCAACACTGTAATTGATTCATGCAATATTTTAATAGGTATATACACATTAGCATGTACATTTATTTTCACCAAATGAGCTAATTAGAATGGAAATTCAATTTATTTAGCTTGATATGGGTAATTTGGACTCGCGAAAATGCTCAGTAAGTTACAGATTCTTATTAAAATGATGCAAATAGAAAAATGCAAGCCAGCATCCCACGTGGTAAACAAGAAGGGTCTCTGTCTCAGCAAAGGACAGCTTTTTTAGATGGGAACAGATTATCTTGGAGAATTGGCATGTACCAGTTCAAGGTCAAGCTGCACAGTGTGTTCCATTTTTACCCAAAGAATCCTTTCCATGTGGTCAAGAGAGAAATTCTCCCTAGGGAAGACACGGCTGCATGGTCCCTCGCAGGACCCATCTAATTCCTCAGCTGGTCCCTGGAGCCTGGGAAACTTCTGAGCTGCTCCAGGGTTTCAGGGTGGGCCTAGCTCACTGCAGGTGGGTAAGCTCCAAGGCCAGCCGACCTCTTTGATGCCTGTCGCTCCAGGGCTTGGCAGCCTTCAGGGGAGTTATTTATTTGCTCTGTTATTATTTGGAGTGACTAATGTACAATTGGCTTTAGTTGAAAGTGACTTGGATCAAATTGGGGTTTGACAACCACATTGTTGATCACAGAGGAAGGGTGAAAGTCAAATGCCTTTCTTGTCTATGCCAGTGTTAGGATTCCCACCAACTTTAGCCCTAAGTGTTTTTCACTCTTTTTAAGTAGAGTGTTGTTCTGATGGTGAGAAAACGATGGATCCCCTTCTGATATGTGATGTCTGGGGGTTTGAAGATGTACTTCAAGGCTGCTGTGCATGAATTTGGTTTGGGGATACAGATCAAAAACAGTTCAGCAGAATAAAGAGGTAGATGGGGAGTCCTACCAATTTCTTTTTTTCAGCAGACATTTCCCAAGCGCAGGCTGGCTCTGTGGGCTTCTAATGATCCATCCAGTGAGTTCCCTTGCAAGAGGTTAAATGGGAGCCGTTGACTTCAAAGGCTGCACAAAAGATGGAAAGAAAAAAAAAAAGAATGAAAGAAAAGTGAATTTGAGCAGAGGTCTTAGGGGAACATCCAAGAAGAGGAGAAAGCAGAGCTGTAAGCCTGCAGAAAATAACTTCAGAACTCAGAAAAATTCCATTTAAACAGTATTGAAGGTTCTTCCTCCTCAGACGAATGATCTGGAGCTTGCCATTGTATTTGTTGGGTGGTGTTGGGTGGGAACTTTCCCTGGGGATGACTTGCCTTGCTCACTTTTTCAATCTCCTGGCTCCAGATACCTCTTACCATGACAATCCCATGAAGCCATATTCACTCTAGGGAGCAGCCCCCATCTCTTCTTTGACCTTCCCAGAGGGAGTCTTTGAAGGTAAAGTAGTGTCATCTGAGCCTATAAAGATTCCTGCCTCAACTAGGACACGTACATCCTGAGTACAGGACCCAGAGCTGGGGTCCTTGAAGCTGGACATCCTTTTCATCCACCTCTGTATCTGACGCTCAGTAAAGGATAACTAAATGTGATAAGTGTAGGGGGTCTCCTTTCCGGAGCTGGAGCACATCTGGGTCCCCTTTAGTTCAGGGCTCAGCTAGTGTTTATCTACCATCTTCCTGACTTCGTTTTATGCCTTGACTGGTATGTACCAAATGTGGTGCATACTGCTGACTAGGTTCTTTCTACTCAGAGGAAGTTTATGGTTGGACTTTTTTTTTTTTTTATCAAAAATTCTAATGTAATTAATGAAAAGCAAACATGGCTCTCTTACTTTCTCATCTCAAATTGCCTCCTTACTTATTTGTTGTTCAAATCAATATCACGGTATGGCTGGTTTTATGATTATCATCCGCTGGATCGTGGGTACCAGTGACTGGAGAGAGGCTCATGAGAGAAAGTGTGGGGTTTCTTCTATAGCAAGAAATAACAATCTAATAATTAAACACCATTTTTCTCAAACAGCAATGGATTGTTAAGTCTTGAAACCTGACCTGGGATGGCTTATCTTGCCTCTTGGTAGCATTTAACCAAAATCACACTTTGGTGAAAATATTAGAATATTTGTATCTAGCCTACATCATAACATGGCAGTTGTGTTGGGGACTCTTTTAGACCTGAAACGAGCCCAGAATCTTTGGTATTGGAGACTTAGAGAAACAAACATGTCCTAGGAACATTTTAAAGATCAGTAGTAAACTTTTCTTAGGGAGTAATTTGAGAAAGGATGAGCCTGGGTTATCAGGCACACCTGACTTTTACCGAAATGAGGAAAACCCAGGAAGGAGGGCCACACACAACTGAGAGTCATCCAAAGTGCACACTAGAAAGACAGAACATTAAAAAAAAGATGAGTTAGTATTCGCCAAAACAAATTCACAGACTTCAAAATATATCCCACGACCCAGCATCCGACTGGAACTATTTCCTCTTGGATGTTTCCATATGAAGCAGCTTCAATTGTTACATCACCTTGGATTCTAGATATTTGTATTTAAGAAAGCCACTCTACGGATTACGAGCCACGGTGGCCGTGTAATTTTTAGCTACCTTTCATTATGTCCTCCACCACACGGTTAGCAGCACGTGTGGACTACTCCCAGCACATCCCTGCCTGAGGTAGAGTGAAGCTGACACACTTGGTCCATGCTTGTCGTTGGAAGGAATACCACCAGCCTTTTGTGCAGCTCCTTCCTCCCCCAGTTCACCCATCTCTAGGTATCTATCCATGCTAACGAGTTAAAATCGTGACTGGATGCTCACGCTGAAAACTGTGACGAGAGCGCTCATTTTCTTTGGCACCTTCAAATTTTTTCACTCCTGCTTTATATCCTTTGTGCTGAAAGGACAGTCCTAGCGTGCATGCTGTACTCACCCAAAGCCCAGCCGCCTGCTACTGAATAAAGACCCAGTTCGTATCCAGCCTTCACTCTGGCCCTTGCCACTGCCTCTTTCCCTGCTGTGCTCAGAGACATGTGGTTAATAAGCAAACATGTAAGATATACCACTGCCTTTGAGGCGTTGCTCCTTGGCACTCCGAGGGCAGGCGTGGACTTTCTTCCTTGCCACTAGATAATTCTAGAAACTGAAGACATTGACTTCTTTTTCTTATTATTTTCCAGATTTACTTATTTATTTATTTATTTATTTATTTATTTATTTATTTATTTATTTATTTATTGAGCCCTGTTTAGCATCAATGATAACAGGTGGTTTACTGAGCGCTTTCTCTACAGTGGGTGGTATGATATTAGATATCTGCATTAAGTTCTCTGCTAAATTCTTCCAATAACTCTGTGGGGGTAAAGACCATTCCCTTTCAAATAAAAGACCTGAATTTCAGGTTGGCCATGTCATAGAAGGTCATAGGATGTGGAACTGACATTGTGGTCCAAGTGCATCTAACACAAAGACATTCAATATCACACTCTCTTCTACTCCCGTCGCCCATTCAGTGACAAATATTTGGTTCAATATTCCCTTCTTGTTCATAGCCAGATCCGGTAACAGGCTCTCACATTGTTAATTTATTTCTAACTCATTAATATTTTCAGAACACAGCATTGGATAATGAATGTTGCTGTTAGCCGAGACCCATCTGACTGCATGTTATTGCAATAAGGATTCATTTGTGGTTGTTTTCCCAAGCATCCATTTACCTGGCATGGTGGCTTCCACGTGACTGTGTTGAGGAGAGGGCTCCTCTGGGACTCAAGGCAGGAGCATGTCTAGGAGTTGCTGTCTGATCCTCTGGCCTGCTATCACCTGACTCAATTGTTGGACTGCTGTATTCCATCCCCCGGGGGAGGCCACAATGCTGTGCTTGTTTGTGTATGAGAGTCCCTGGCTTTGATTAGCAGCAAGCTACAGTGCAGCTGAACATACAATAGGGACCAAAGGATAAGGGAAAAATCCTGCTACAGTTTCCCATTGGAAAGCATTCACTGTTAAGCTCGGACACCCAGCAGTGGGGCACAGAGGAGCAGAGTCTGGGAAAGGATAGGTGATGGATTCTCCACGCCCTACAGCCTGTTGTGCGCTACAAGGTCACTCTGTTACAGGAAGCATTGAGCCTCTATTCCCTCAAAACGTCTTTTATGGTTTGGCTTGGAGACTATTATTAATGAGGTTTGAAGAGGGGGCAAAGCGTGGAGGGCTGGCCACTGTGAGGAAACCCCAGGATGACAGGAAAGAGGGCAAAGGCATTGAAAATGATACAGCTGCCCCAAAGAGCAGGTCTACACAGTTAATGGCATCATTAGTCTGGCTGCATGGAAGAGCAGAAAATAGCCAGAGCCCCATTCGATCAATAGAACAAGGAAGTGGGAAGTAGCCGTAGATAGAAATGTACTTTTTGACGGAAACATAAAACATAAAAATTGCATATATATATGTGGCTCCATGTGATATTTTGGTATATGGCTGCATTGTGCAATTTTGAAATCAGGTTAAACATACATAGCTTTTCAAATGCCCTTTCTTTATAGTGGAAACATTCAAGTTCCTTTATCTTCCTTTTTTTTTTTTCTTTTTTTCAGCCATAGAGCACGTTGTTGTAGGCAATCCTTACACCATTGAGCAGGAGCACATCAGAATGGAAAGTGGGGACTTGTATATCACATCACGGACAAAGTCAGTGGTTTCTAGTTGCAAATGACAATTGTATTTCCTCTCCTGTCATGGAATTAAACCTTAAATCTATTGTAGCCGGCCCCCCCTTCCTTCTAGAAGGTGTATAGCCAAGTATCTGCATGAAGGGCAGAACTCTGGGCTTACCCTGAGAGGAACACTTGAGTAGAGAGGATTTTCAACATATAGACTGTTTGTCCAAGCTATAGTGTCCTTGTTACAACAAGACCTTGCCTGTCATTGTAGGTTGTGGATTCCTAGTGTAGATTCCTCATAAGAGAAAAGAACATTTGCAGTTAGAGAATAAAAGCACAGAGGCATTCCATCAAGGTTTTCAGAGGAGCAAGACCTACCATCTCTGGGAGAAAAGGGAAGTTGGAGCATGCAGAAGACCTAGAACAAAACCCAGAAATGAATTGCAAACGATAGGAAGGCGGGGGCGAGGGAGTTGGAAATGGCACCCAGTGTTAAGATTTGAAGGTGAAATGTCCTCTACAGACTTGTGTTTAGAGCGCTTGGCCTTCAGCTGGTGGTAGTGTTTTGAGAGGTTGTGGAACCTGTGGGCTTAGGGCCTAGCTGGAGGACACAGGCCATTAGCGGTGACTTTTGAGGTTACTGTCTTGTCTCTCTTGTAGTCTGGTTCTGTACTTCCTGATCTACCAAGGTGGAGTGGGCCTTGGCCACATGCTCCCCCTGCCTTGAACTGCATTTTAACTTTTCATCTTGGTGGACTAAAACGGTGAGCCAAAACACAGTTGTCCTGTTTTAAGTTGCTTCTGTCGATATTTTGTCAAGCAGTGAGGAAAGTGAGTAACAGACCAAAAAAGTGAGAGGTGTGGGTCGATGATAAATGAGCTTGCTTTGGGCAGAGTATTCAGGAATGCACATTAGAGTTGGGGGGAAATGCTGAAAATAATGGTATGGCCCTTTAAATGAAGGTGAAGCAGCCTTGGGGCTCAAGAGCAAGGCATGACTGAATGTCCTTTAAAAGGGAGTAGAAACCTGGTAAAGATGTGGATAGAGACAGCTGAGGTAGAGAAGGTCAGTTGGGTTATGACCTTATGGGAATGCTTTGTGTACCACCCTCCCTCCAAACCTTTGACCTAGAAATATTGTTCATATCAGTCCCTTGCCTAAATGCCATCTTCCATGAAAACTCTCTTTATTGCCCTGGTAAATATGATTATTTCATATTTTGTTCCAAAACTTTCTTGGGTCTTATGTTGTCTATTTAGTATAAAACCCTCTTTCCCTCCCTTTCCCTTCTCTCCCTACTTTCTCCCTCTTTCCCTATCTCCCTCCCTCCTTCCTTCCCCCTCCCTCCCTCCTTCCTTCCCTCTCCCTCCCTCCTTCCTTCCCTCTCCCTCCCCCTTCCTTCCCCCTCCCTCCCTCCCTTCTTTTGTATTGAATACACACACACACACACACACACACACACACACACACACACACACACACATATATCCAGGCTCTACGTTAAGTATCAGGAATACTGACATAAATACATTTATTTCCAGTCCCCAGATCATACAATCTAGTCACAGGGCATTACAATGGCATATCAATAGCTCATCAGTGCTGTGGTCTAGATATGCATATTGAAAGCATCGAGGAAAGATATCTAAATCAGCAACATGGATCAAAGGAGGCTTCCAGAAGAAAGTGTCTTTTGATTTGTGATTAAAGCGTATTGAGTGGGGAGCATATTTAAGGTAGAAATGATGGTGTGAATGCCTAATTCATTCTTTTCTGGAAACAGTTCATTGGTCCTCCCTGCTTTTTAAGGTTACTTTTAAGGTTACTGTTTTTCACGATCATAGTTGGACGGATGAGTAAAATGGAAAATGGAATGAACCGCCCAGACCCAGGTGTCAGTTGGGAGTTAGGAAGGATCCTTTGGCCAGGCACTGCAAAACAAAAGAAAAAGTCTGGGACAGAAAAACCCTCATGGAACATCAGTGAATTAAAAGTGAGTCAGAAATGAAGCCCTGAAATCAGTCCACTTGTGACTCAGCCATCATGAGAAAGGGGACATATGTAGGGAGAGCTCACGGAGAGGAGTGACAGTCCTGTCTAACGGGATTATGCAAGGCAGGGTTATCACTGGGCCTGAGTGGGACCTGTGCACAGGCTTTCTGAGCTTTGTTGGCATTCTTGATGCCTAGGAGTTATAGGGAGGAACCAGCTTCAGACTTGCAACTCCCCGGTTGGTGGTAATCTGCCTGCCACCTGTACTCTAATTTCTCAGGATCATAATGGCATAATGTAAGCAGGATCTCCCTGAAATGTGAGAAGACCATGCTAGTAATTGTATTTTCTGGAAGATGTAGGGATTCCTCAGGTACCACGGACGTTTAAGAAAACATGAAAGTCAGGTCTAGATGTTTCAGATGAATATGAAATCTTCCAGAAGAAACCAGATGACACTGGAGAGTCATCTGTCATCCGCGCTTCTTGTACTCACCAAGTCACTCACAGAGACACCCATCTCCCTGACACTGTTCCTTTTCCTGTGTCAGGAGAGTGTTCTGCTTTGTCATTACCTCCATAGCCAGTGGAGAAGATAGACTTGCTCCTGAAATCCAGCCCTGGAATGGCAGTGAAAGCCAGACAGTCAGAGCTTGGTACACACTGACCGCAATCTGTAGATAAGCAGGGTTTAGGGATGTAGTCGAAGGCAGATGCAGCCCCAATGATCCTGTTCTGAGAGGATCTC
The DNA here is from genome assembly GCF_964271855.1 of Acomys minous. Taxonomy (NCBI): domain Eukaryota; kingdom Metazoa; phylum Chordata; class Mammalia; order Rodentia; family Muridae; genus Acomys; species Acomys minous. The sequence goes on from NC_140487.1 coordinate 70,672,749, forward strand.
CAGCAACACAGCTGGTGATTTGTGGTAGCCTTTTGTCCCTCCACACGCCCTGTGGGGAACCTAAGATCTTCCCTTCCTTTCTCCCGCTTCCTTCATCCCATTCCAGGTTCTTTCCTCTCAGTGAGAGCAGGGAGATAGGGGACACAGATCGGGTTTTATTTTTTCTTCCTTAAACATTATTTGTCCAGCTTGGTTAACTGAAAAGAAAGCCCAGGAAGTAAGAATTGTCTCGGTTCCAAGCCTCAATTTAATCATGATTGAGGAGGGGCAGGAAGTGTCCTGAGGAACCAGATTAGACAAGGCTTTTTTTTTTTAAAGCCTTTTATCTTAGAATCTGTTATATTCATTGTGGTTACAGATGAAAGCCTTTAGTCAACAACTTCTGGCCCAGGAGGGTAAAATAATAGATTCATGGAAGGTTTGCCTTGTTGGTTCCTTGGAATAGCTCAGCTTCCACCAGGGTGAGATGAATCCACTGTAGTGACCCACTTGCTATTTTAAAAGGAAACATTTTGTTTAGACTTTTCTTTAATGACACTCAAAACTAATAGCAATATACTATGTTGCTATTGGAAAATTTGTTTTCCTACGTCTTATCTCATTATAACCCTTGACAGATTCTATAAAACCAATTTGATTATGATCATCTTTTCTACACATTAGAATGGCGAGGTTCTGCAAATGGAGATGTCCACACAGAGTTCCTGTGCAAAGGGATAGTGGCGGTTACCTTATCTGTCTCAAAGGCTCTTCTGGGAAGAATTATTATGTGTGCTCCATAGAGAGTGGGGGGCTCAAAATACTGCTGACATAATTCATTAATATTCTTTCTTATTTTTGAAATTTAGTGTGTGTATGCCTGTGTGCATGCGTGTATGTGTGTGTGTGTGTGTGTGTGTGATGTGTGGTGTGTATGTGTATGTGTGTGTGCACATGTGTGTGTGATGTGTGGTGTGTATGTGTATGTGTGTGTGCACATGTGTGTGTGATGTGTGGTGTGTATGTGTATGTGTGTGTGCACATGTGTGTGTATGTGTGTGTGTGTGCATGTGCAGTTATTTTTTCTTTGGTTCCAGGGACTGAACTCAGATATCAGGTTTGCATTACCTAGCAGTAAACACCTTCACCCACTGAGCTACCTTACTGACCCCAAAGCATCACTTTTTTTGTTTTTGTTTTTGTTGTTGTTTTTCAAGACAAGGTTTCTCTGTCTAGCCTTGGCTGTCCTAGACTCACTTTGCAGACCAGGCTGGCCTCTAGCTCACAGTGGTCAGCCTGCCTCTGCCTCCCAAGTGCTAGGATTAAAGGCGTGCTCCACCATGCCTAGCCCAAAGCATCACTTTTAAAAGAACAGTTTAGCTGGGCATGGTGGTGCTCACCTTTAATTCTAGCACTCAGGAGAAAGAGGCAAAGGCAGACAGATCTCTGTGAGCAGAAGGCCAGCCTGTGGTACATAGTAAGTTCCAGGACAGCTGGGGCTACATAGAAAGACCTTTAATTATACAAACAAATACAAGAACAAAACAAACACCACAACCCCCCCTCCAACAAAGAAACAAAGAAACAAAGAACAGTTTGCCTACATTATGATCTCCTGGGGTATATCACTATGAAATCAATTTTCTAATGGTGAGGGCTTAGGAACACTACAGTAAAAATTATCTTATTTTTGAAATTATAATATAATTACTCTCTTTCCTTTCATCCCTCCAAGCCTCATATACTCCTCTTTGCTGTCTTTCAAATTCATACTCTTTTTTTCCCCATTAATTGTTACATGCAAAGACTTGTTTTTAATGCTAAAAAATGATGCATCAACAGAAAGGTTTGAGAACCGTGTGTGTGTGTGTGTGTGTGTGTGTGTGTGTGTGTGTGTGTGTGTATTCAGCATATATTAAAAATAGGGCATATTACAATATTAAAGTTGTTTCAGGAGGTCTTCAGGTCTAGGTTAGATTTTAACAGGTACTAATGTTGTCTTCTAATTAAACTATTTGAAGTTTTCAAGCCTCTCCGCTCTTATGAAGTTGTGGGCCCAGGTAAGAAGACCTCTGGCTTCCTTGAAGCTTTGATTCCTAGACCGAGCTCTTGCTTCAGGCACTCTGCTTCTTTCTTCTTCCCCCCTGGAACGACTTTCTGTCTGTGTCTAAAACAGAGGGTCTCAGATGTGCTCCCTGCTGTGATGTTAGGTCATCTAGGAGCTCCTTGGAAATCCAGACTTTCAGAGAGCACCCTGATCTCTAAAGGTGGGGCCAGAAAACTGTGTTTTGGTTAAGTCTCGGTGGCTTTAATTAGTGAGAAAGTTAGAGAACTGGTGATTTAAACACTTGATCCTGCCTGTCAATGCCTGTATACTATCTACAACTTCCCTGTTTGCTTTCCTAAATCTGTGCTTGAAGTCTCTTGCTGTGTATCTTAGTGGAAGGGCATTAAGAAAGCTTATTGTTCTTTCCTAAGTCACTTCTAAGAACCTATTTTTCCTTGTTTATAAAATATATTATTCCACATATAAAGGCACGAAGGTCACTTGGAAAATTTGACAGAGAAGTGATATTTTTAGTTACTGGCCATCTTCCCTTTGCTTGGATCCGTTACACAGCTGAATTAGTTGACACTAGTTGTGTAACAACACAAGTCATACCTTCGTGTATGGGCTAAAAGTAACATGTGCATTTTCCTAAGACAAATATGCCTTACAGCTACTGGCCAGTCATATCTTTTCATTGCCCATGCACAGTGGACCACTTTAGGTCTTTTAGTCACATTAGGCACAGAACACAAAGCATGTGGTATGCTGGTCTCCTTATCTCCCAGGAAGAAACTCAATAAGACACTTTTTCGGAAGTGGGTAATCCAAAGAAACTGGCCAACAGACATGGACGTGCAAACAAGAAAGGAGAAGGAATTTAACAGGAAGTGAAACTCAATGCAGGCGTAAACAGAGTGCGATACCTTTGAGAAGGTCATACACCGACACTGCGAATGAGAGATCCTCTGTGTGCAGCGGGCATGTGCCACAAAGACAGAGGACAGACTAATCCATGCACTTGGGGAGCAGAGGCCTGACACAAGGAGATGAATCTGATCCCAAAGGAATTGAAGCTAGCAACAAAATCACTTTCATGGGATTTCAGGTTCTGTTTTGCAACATTGAGAGTGCAGAGTGAAATGTCGAAAACCAATCTAAACCTAGAAAGGTGTCGGACAGCTTTCCAAGGAAGGAAAAGGTAACTGTTGCCCACTATCAATTTTCCACGAGAGCCAAGAGAGTCATCTTCTCACATCTGTCCTGCTAAGCTTCCCCAAAGCCTTCAAATCTCACTATCTTTGCTTAAATAAATGTTGGTTTTTCTATATCTTAGCTTCTCCATCCCTTTATAAGCAGTGGAAAGAGGGGTTTTAGTAATTGGACACAATTTATAATAGGTCACAGATCAGCTGTAATTTCCCCCCATTATTTATTAGAGTTGGTTTCCATAGTGTCTGGTTGAATGATCATTTCTGCAGTTCCATAGAACCATGCAAATCAACAACTTCCTTGTCCATATGTCACTCATGAAAAGTAGTATATTAAGTTAGGTTTTGATAGTTTTAAAATAGAGTTCAGAGGCCACCAGCGGAACAAGTCCATCTATTTATCTACCCATAAACTATTTATGGAGTGCTCACCCATGCCTCAAGAACACACGGGCAGAAAAACGGAAGGTGCCTGCTTTCATTCTTTGTAGACGGAAGGCAAGCCACCCATGGTCAGTAGGAAGGATTGCCGAGAGAATAAAGGAGAGCAGAGACATAGAGGACCCGTGCGCGTGAGGGAGGAGAGAGTGGAGAGGTTTCTAAGTCCCATTTCAATGGGTTTCTATGCCTAGGCTGAAGTAAAACAAACAAAACAAAACAAACAAACAAACTGTTTGTTAATCTCATATTATTTCAACACTGAAACCTAAACTTATTTTAAAACTTTATTAAAATAACTAAAACAAATAAGCATCTGTTAACATTTAATGTATCTTTCGATTTATCATACTCACCTACGGTGTAAAACTTAAAAAAAAAAAAACAGTTTATAAATAGAACCTGAAAAGTCCAGTAACTTTTTTCATAATTTCAGCATGAGAACTGCTTTATTTTGTTGTTTTCATATATTTAAATCTGGATTCCTATGCTTTTGAACCAAAGCCGCTGAGATGTGAATATTAAACACAGTTGGGATGAGAAGAGAACTATGTTTTGATATTGGTAAAATAGACAAAGGTCACTCATACAGTAGTCAGTGTGCAAGGAAATAGCATTGGTCCCAATTAAGTTAGAAGTTTATATAGTGCAGACTGTGTTTTAGCCTCAGCCATCTGAGAAGTTCGCGTCCACCATGAGCACTAGCAACATCAGCAGAAATTTTACCACTACTGGCTATTAATTCATTTTATAATTAGCAGCCAGATATAAGTGAAGACAATGAACTACCATTTCCAATGCTTATATATGATGAAATAGGACCTCCAAGGAAGTAAAACACATGCATTTTGTAGAAAAAGAAAAAAAAATAACAACAAAAACAGTTTAAAAGCCAATAGAGGAATCCAATCCATATTTGATTGAGATGATTTTATTCTAACGAAGCCAGCATCTCTTTGACTCTCAGCTAAGCTGTGATCAGGTTGGGTAGAAAGCCTGGCCTTAGGGGAGTTTGATAAATGGAATTAACCTCCAAGTTTGGAGCTGACAACAGGAGGTGACCTCGAAGTCTTTGCTTGTTTAGCTGTGCACGGGTTATATAACTTACGACAACACTGAGAGCGGGAGAGCGTAACCGACTATAAAGCAAGTGAGCCCTAACAGATGTCCAGTCGTCGCCTTAACTGTCCGTTAGCCTGCCTGCTCTGAATGGGACACCTGTAGGCACAAAATAGATTGTGGGAATACTCATTAGAGCCCGAGCGCATGCAGTTTGCCTCAAAGCTCACTTTGAGCCTGTGAAAAATACAGGTAGAACTCACAACATACAGTGCTTCCCGAAGCCCAGCTTGCTCTGCGGGAATGACCATATCACGGTGTGTGGGAGGGAATAACAAGGCATCCTGTAGGCTGCCTCCACAGTGAGCCGGGCGCCCTGAGAAAGCAGCAAGCAGGTTGGTGAAAAGCAGCTGCTGTTAAGATTGGAACCCAGTTGACGAGCGAATGTCAGAGAACCAATAGAAAGTGTATGACGCCAAGTTGAAAATAAAAGGAAGCCTACAGAGAAGTTTATTTATTTTTTCTCTATGCAGTGTCCAGAGTTATTATTTCTCGGTAGCGTTAGCCCTCTTCTCCTATTGAAACACCTTTGAAGATGCCTCCTGCCTCTTAGAACCTCCCTTAGCAATTGATGTATATCCGACACTGACTATATATTTCTAATCTCTGTGAATATAATGCACTGTGTATTAGCTGTGCAAGGGCAGGTATGAAATTGTAGGATAAAACCCGCAGTGCTCAATTTCTTAGGAGTGTGAAAAGGTACAGTTATAACTGCAATATGGCAGATTGCTTAGTTAGAACATACACTGCCCGTTCATGATGCGGCACTGAAATGTGCTATTTCATACTATGATGTTATAGCCATTCCCTCCTCCCTGTATCTTCTATTGTTTCTAAATGGTTTGCGAGAAGCATTTTTTTTAGGGGAAGGAATTCATGGGAGTGTGTGGGCGAATTTCAATGAAAGATTGGGAGGAAAAGAAAAGGTAAGACCATTTTTTTTAATCCCCTTCCAGTAGAAATCCTAGCAATAAAATTGAAGCTACTGAGTGGTTAAATATGAAGGTATTACACTTAATATTTTCCAAGGTAGCAAGGGATATCATGCGCAAGTGCTGACTGTGGAAAGGGATCTCACAGCTAATAAAGATAGAGGCTGTTATTTTTTTTTGTTTTGTAAATGTTCTGGGACACAGGCATGAGGGATCTTAGGTAATGGAGTGTTTTTAGATGGGGTAGACCAGGGAGGTAAATGGTTCTGAAGGTGATCTGAACACTACCTAAACCACAGCATTTCATTCTTTCTATCTATCTATCTATCTATCTATCTATCTATCTATCTATTGAGAAAGCGGAACAGAAAGGGAGAACATAAAGGCCTTGAAGTCTTTGGAATCTTAACATTCTTAACAACCATGGAAGGACATCTGGGTCAGAAACTCTGAGTAATGCTTCATATATATTATGAAGATATATTCATATATTAATTGATTTAGTTAATCCTTTCAGGGACTTAGAAAAGCATGGTGGTTAATGACCAGCATGTCAAAGATGAGGACATTGACACTTAAGGGTGTTAAGGAAACTCTAGGTCTTAAAAATACACAACCTACACTCAGAGAGAAAACATTTCTGCTCCTCTAGAGCTCAAGCCGTTGTCCATTATAGCAAGTCAGAAGAAAAGAAGTTTAGCTGTTGTTGGGTTGAACTAGTGTGTGAAAAAAAAAAAACCAAAACAGTGGCTAGGGATGAAAGATCAATACAGAATTATCAAAAGGGGGAGGCATGACACCAGCTATCAAAATGCCAGAAAACAACAAGGAAATGTGGGTGCTCATGAACAAGGGGTTAATTTTCTTTGTTATCATAGTTATCATATTGATTGCTTTCATGTACTTTATCTTACTTGAAACATAACTGTTCTATTTTACAGAGAACTCCAGGTTCTGTCTGTCTGTTCTGTCTGTCTGTCTGTCTGTCTGTCTGTCTGTCTGTCTGTCTGTCTCTCTCTCTCTCTCTCTCTCTCTCTCTCTCTCTCTCTCTCTCTCTCTCCCTCTCTCTCTCTCTCGTTGCTGTTGTTGTTTTAGTGTTGTTTTTGTAAGTTAAAGTCATTTTCCAAAATCTTCAGCCTGTAACCAGCAAAGACTAGAGATGAGCTCAGGGTTGCCTGTCTCTAAAATGTGCGCCACCAACAACTTCAAAGTGAATGAGAGGCAAAACTCTGGGGAGAGACAAGTTCCCACCTCCGTAGAAGCTGATGGCCATTTGTCCAAACACTTAACTCACTACATACACATGTACATCTCTGAAAAGCCCAGGGATCAAAGTTAAAAGGAGATTTAGAGCTCTCCTTTTGTTGCCATAAAATTAAATAAGATGAGCTCAAAGTATTGACAAAAGTCCACACCTAGAGCCGCAGAGATGAGTGACTCTGTGGAAGACCACTGAGTGCTCTCTCTCTCACTTTCCTGTCTTTGGCACTCTCTGGAATCTCTAACACCATCTGGAATAAAGCAAGTGTGTGCTGCTCAACCACTTGGCCCTTTTCTCACTTCCCTGCCATGAGCCTTTGCCGCCCACTGGCTTCCTGTGAGGAAGGGTCCACCTCATCAGGGATATATTTATATGGGGCAGTTTCCTTCACCTTTAGCCGTTTGAGTTCCAGGGCATTGTTTGCCTCAGGCCAACCTTTGTGCACATGCTCTGTGGTAACCAGGGTATCACTCCATTCATTTTCTTCTTGCAAAAATTGTGATGTATGTGGTGCAAAGATTGTATTTTCTAAAAAAAAAATCATTTTTAAAACTTCACTTTTAAAGACCTTGCAAATAAAAAAATCATGTACAAAAATTAATCAGACCCAAAGTCTATATACATTTCAGTGACCTTCTGTGTAGTTAGGCTAGTCACTCTGGAACTGTAGAGTTTCACAATGGGTCTCACACTTCTAGGATGTTATTTCCTTTCCTCCATAGCATCCTTTAAAATTGCATTGTTGGGAGTATTGAGTGTCCTACATGTAATTATAGTTATTGTATTTAATTAATGTTTTCTTTCAAGAAGACTCTAAGATCCACAAAGAGAAAAGAAAAAGAACGAGCCTGTTGATGCCTGTATTGATGTGGGACTAGAATATTTTGTGGTTTCTAAGATGAAAAGCAAATGAATAAAGTTTTTCAGTCTCCAGGATTTCCCCAGTAGGTGCCTCCTTAGGTACATGGGCAGATGATCTGAGGTGTGCGGATTGTTCCCACTGGGGCCTCTGAGATTCCCATAACACACACACACACACACACACACACACACACACACACACACACACACACTGCCTAGCTAGGACAATTTTAAAGAAAAAAATTGGGCTTAGAAGTACTCAGACATTTAAAAAATTCTTATTCCAATTTTAGTCACAGAGCACATGGGGCGAGACAAAAAACAAACAAATAAAGAAAAATGCAACCAATCATATTTTGATTTCTGCACTGAAGATACCAAAGGACAGAATGATGACCTCGTGAGGCTAGAAGAGGAGAGCAAGCGGAGCCAGGGGCTACACACCCAGCTATTGCTCTCCTGCTTCCCAAGGTCCCTGGTCCTCATGTCCCTCAGCCCTAGTGGGTTCACACACACCCTTAGCACAGCTAGAGGTGACTGATGTGCTTCTGATTAAGATTGCTGTGCATGTGTGGAAGCAGGGGTGGGGGGGAGTGGAGGGAGAGAGGGACCATCAACCTGAGAGCAGCCCCACAGCCCACAGAGCGGCTGGGCTTGGAAGCAGACAAAGCGGCTAATTGTGAGCAGTTCCACCAAGGGGCCTGGGAAACTCAAGCACAGAGGGGTGGCTGTGACCCATTTGGCACTAGTAGGGCTGGCCTCGCATATTTCAGCACCCTAGATGGTGGAACACCTGGGGTTTCTCATAAGTGCAGCCCTGTTCTTGGAGATTTATGACATTTACCAGATCTGGCAGCTGGCTAATCTGTAGGAAAGGTGATTCTTTAAGGGGTTCAGTCTTCAAGGCAGGGCTCGCCAGGAGGGCTCTGGTTCCCTCCTTAGTCCCATTCAAAGCTTGGACAGTTTGGCTGCAGTGAAAGTGCTGTCGGAGGCTGGGAAGTTGGCTGTGTGGTTTAAGTGCTTGCTATGCAACCGTGAGGACCTGAGGTTGAAATACCAGCTCCTAAGTATAAAAGCCATTGCTGTGACCACAGCATTATGATGTGGAGACAGGAGCTTGCTGGCCTGCCAGTCCAGCGGAAATGGCAAGCTCCAGATCAAAAAATAAAAAGGCGGAAGAAGACACCAGGCATCTACCGATGGCCTTTACATATATCTGCGCACGCACACACACGCGTGCGCGGACACACACACACACACACACACACACACACACACACACACACACACACACACCCCTCTAAACATTGCATTTGATTTTCCGCATTCTTAGCCTGAAATTACAAGTGATGGAAGGCCCTCTATGGTGACTGTCTTGGTTTTCTTTTGTGGCTTGAGAGGAATTTAGCTTGAGGTTGTCCCTTTTCTCCTGTAAGGGTTCCATTGTTGTAACACCCACCATCCACTCCACAATGGCCATGGGTAGCTGCCCTCAAAGCATGTTAATCCTTAGGCTGAGTGTCACAGTTACTCACAAGTGTGCATCTGTTTGCCAGTGATGTCATTTCCCTGCATACTTGTTAGCATCTTCTTTTCCACCGGCAAATGGTCCTTCATTAGGCTTTCAAGTCAAGAGGACTGTAAAATCTACCGCTAACTCTCCTCCCTGGGGGGGCTCTTACTCCTGATTCATGCTACCAACTTTTCTATCTGTACCAGCCAAGAAATAAGTCTTACCATTCTAACAGAGTATGAACATGCATTATAGTTAGCGATGTGCAAAGTTTTCATTACATACATAATAAACATTGCCACCAGTACCATTGAGGAATCACAAAGCAGCATGGGGTAGGATGGGTTCGGACCTGAGATAATACCTTGAAAACGGGCAATAAATACTATATCTCCCACAGGTAGTTTGCTTTGGCTTTTAAGTCTATTCAACATCCCAAGGCAGAGGGCATTCTTACAGCTCTTTTTCCTTCACAGTGTACACCTTGAGTTATGCTATAAATATTTTATACGTGTCTACATTCTACTGAATGCAGGCAAGGCACTGGAGACTCTTGTTCACCTCTGTCAGGTGCCCCAGGGCCTATGAAACATACCATAATACACACAGAAAGCAGTAGTAATGAGCCATGGTATTACTGAATCTGCTTTAGTTAAAGGAATACTTAATGCACAGTCTGCTCCAGGACAGCTGGTCTTGGGGTTGTGTCATTTAGGGTATTATGTGCCCTTCTGAACATTTCGGTTATGATTCATGGCTTAAAGCTGAGCTTTGTAGATGTTCTCTTTGTTTTTTTCTAATGAGATTTCTCCATCCTGCTCATCACTCAGCAGCTCGGTAACAGACTGTAGAATAATGCGACACCAGATAAAAATAAAGTAACATCTAAAATAAGTGATGATTTCGCGCCCCCTGCTTTCCACATGTGATTCCTCGGCTTCTGCTCATAATCCTGAAGCCAACTGAAAGAGGCTGAGTAATGAACAGTGGTACAGGCCCAGCCCAAGGTAACCACCCTGAGGACAGGCTCCATCCCAAGAGGAGGTAGGCTCCTCCTGGGTCTCAGGTAGGCTAAAGGAAGCTCTCACTCCAACAAACAGGCCATCCATCTGTAGCACACCAGATGTTACAACTTTGTTGGAGATCAAGAAAACCTTGTCTCACCAGTGACCATGTGGATAAGGAGCTGAAATGTACTTCATCCTTTGACAATTATGAGGAGTTTGGCTAAGAGCAGAATTTTGTAAGGGAAAGAGTGAGTATATACGAGCTGTCAGGAAACCCTGCTGTTAAGGTTGCATCCACCATTCCAGAAAGGCTTGAGCTCAGTGAAGAGTGGAGGACTTCCTTTGTAGGTAAGGCTTCCTCTTTGTTGCCTGAGGAAGCCTAGATCCCCACACCCTCTACCTGAAGAATGTCAAGCAGTCCTTAGGGAAATTACAGGTCCAACTCCAGTTCTTCCGATCAGAACCCATTCAGCAAGCACCTGGGACTCCTGGAATGCCTCCTCCTGCAAATGAGGCATCTCAGTACCTTAGCCTTTCAGACCTTTGTCCAACCTGGAAATCCCTACCCCCTCCCCAAAGCCTTATATAACCCTTATCCATTCAGAAGAAAATGGATCTATCAGCCTCCCCGAAGGTGATCCTGGAAGGCTATTTTCACTTGTGCTCATGGGCCACAGAATCCCAGTTTGTTGCTTCTGCTCCCTTGTTTCTGAGGAGCAGTGGCCAATAACCCCAGGAACAAAGGAGATCCACAAGTAACTTAAAGAAACACTCCATCCAGAAAATTCCCTGATAGGCATCTCAGGGTGAATTACAAGGCTATGGACAAGCTGCCTTCTACAGACCAGTTGACCCTGCCTCAGCACCGGTCATCTGCCTTTGTCCCTTCAGTACTGGGTTTTCTTAGTCTTGTAAGGACATCTAACTGGTACTTGTCCCCACTATCACCTCCCATATAATCTGGGAAACATTGTCAATACAGTTTTTGTTTTGTTTTGTTTTTGCTTTTTTTTTCTCTTTCTCTCTCTGCTGCTCTTTACTTTTCATTTGCTGCTTTCTAGAAGAGAGTTGAAACGGCAGAGCAGCCACTGCCAGGCATTTGAGTTCTCTACTGCTGGAACGCAACACCTTCAAAAGCAAGCCAAGACACTGGCTCACTGTTTAAAGAGTACAGTCCACCATGATGGAGAAGTACCAGCTGCAGAGGGCTGAGGTGCCTGGTCACATTCCATCAGGAGTGTTCAGGAAGCAGAGAGTAATGAACATCACTGCTTAGCTCACTTTTTCCTTTTTGCTGGATTTTTTGTGGCCACGTTTACTTTTTAGGCCTCTCCATTTCAGTTAACTAGATAATTTTTCATAGTTATGCCCAGTGGCTTATGTTTTGGGTGATTTTAGATCCTGACAAGTTGGCAATCATCATTTTTATTTTTATTTTATAATTTTTTATTTTGTTTTTTTTGAGACAGGGTATCTCTGTGTAGCCCCGGATGTCCTGGAACTCTCTCTGTAAACCAGTCTGGCTTTGAATCCACAGAGACCCAACTGCCTCTGCCTCCCAAGTTCTGGTATTAAAGGCATGCACCATCACAGCCTGGCCAGTGGCAGTCATTATTAACCATCACACTCAGTTGGCTTAGGAGGCAGAAGTCTGAAGGTTATTGGAAGGATGTGTTTTGGAGACATGTGGGGATTGTGGGCTGCCAAGATGGCTTGCCTGCAAGTTGAGTGCTGTAATGGGATTCAAATGGAATAAAAAGAAGAGGTTTTTTTTTTTTCTTGAAGTACAGGATCTCAGACTATTTCTATGGCATACAACATAGTAAATATCACTGTAAAATTACTTTCCACAGCAACCTCACATAACAAGTTAAAAGGTAATCATTAGTTTTGGCCTTGATGTCAACTAATTCTCTATTCAATTCATATATTTTTAATATTTGTCTTATATTAAGTTGTTTTAAGCTAGAAAATAACAACTGCAAAGTCAAGACTGATTTTTTTTATTAAATAATATGGAAGTTTCTAGCCTTCTGCTTGATTTATTTGGTTTTCACTTAGACTGTATGTTAAAAATGAAAGCAATGATTCATAGCTTCTATTTTTTATTAAACATGTGGGTGGGAGTGGTGAGAGGAATGATAAAAAATAAACAGTAACAAATTTCCAAAAGGTCGCTATTTAAACTGAATTTGCAATAAGGAAGCTTGGCTCAGCAATTTGACTACAACCCATTGTCAGGTAAAAAAAAGGCAGAGGGATGCATAAGCCACCCAGGAAAAACATCAACACAGGCAAACGCCCTGGAGCATTTCCCCCTTCTTGTGGTGGTAAGCTTTCCATTTATTTATCCCTATCTTTGAGCTTTTTTCTTTGTCCTAGATAGAAAAGCAAGTGAGGCAATTTCAAACAAATATCTAAGGCACAAGTGCCCTAGATACTCCCAGACTGGGAGCTGGTAGAGTTAGTTGGCTATAACCTTGATTTACATATGATTTACATATAATTTACATATTTGCATTGGAGAACAACTCAAATCATTGACCACCAAAGAGACACCTTATTCTATGAAGTAAGCATTTCCCATGTTTGATGTTCAGTATGGTTTGTAGATCCCTTTGTCATTCATCCTGCTACCTGTCCATCCATCCGTGAGTGTGTGTGTGTGTGTGTGTGTGTGTGTGTGTGTGTGTGTGTGTGTGTGTGTTTGTATTGGCTATAAACAAGTATTTAGAAGTCAGTTTGGCAGTATGGCCATTTTAGTAAAAAAAATAGTAGATTCCCCGCTTGGGGGCCTATGGATCTCCTCAGTCCTAGGCTTTAGACACCTTTACTGTACCAGGTATGAATCCTTTCCATAGATTAGCCCTCCTACCTAATCAGAAAAGAGTTGGTACCTGCGTAACTCTTGTGCCACTATTGCACCAGTGGGCATATCTTCCCTGTTATTGCCTGAGAGGTTCATATTGTAGCATTAAGGATCTTGCATTGACACTTTTCTCCTGCACTGATTGTGCAGGAGATCTCTTTCCCTTTCTGCGATGATGGCATAAAGCACTATCCCCAGGCATCCCAGCTCACTAGGGTATAAGAAACTATATAGCGTCTTCATTTTGTTCTCTGCTCTGGCTCCATTTTTTTCACTCCATCCTTCTTCCCCCCTCCCCCTCTCTCAGTCAGTCCCAGATTCATGTGGCTTTCTAACAGACATGGTCCGGAAACTTCTTGGTCTAACTGTGCGAAAACGATCTTCCTTTGAGCCAGTCAGGTGTCGAGATCTCGGTGTCAGGATGAGGCACTGCATTTAAAGAACTTCACTGGATGAAGTATTCCTGTGTTTCAAGTCTTATGGTCTTTAGAGCATTGTTTTTGCTTCAGGACACTTACTGAGAGTCATTGTACTGGAGAAAGAGAACAGATGAACCGGAGCCATCCTATGCTTGGCCATCTTGGGCTTGCCACAGAAGGCCTCAGTGGGGTAGACTCTAATTCTGACCAATGCCATGTACCTCATGCTCTGCCTATAAGCTATTATTAGCTTTTACCTCGTTGATCCTCAAATCTCAGCACCTAGAAGCAGCCTGGCATAAGCGGTTGTGAAAAAGGAATGAAGCAGATGATCAGTCCTTCTAGAAGTTTTGGTGGGTCTAGGTCAAGCGACTTGACAAAGTTCTCGTTGCTGGTGGGATGTGTGCATGGATGTATGCACGTTTTTCTTTGTGCATTTGTGATTCTGTGGCACAGTGATGTGAAATAGCAAGATTGGGTCTGAGCTGATTTTTTTTTCCTCACCTGTCAATAGTTTCTTTGACTTTTCTTCCTTTGAGCAGCTAGGGGAAAGGATAATATAACCTTGAGAAGAGAGTGCTTATTGCCAAATGAGAATGGAATTCATGACTTTTAAATAGCAATAAATTTTGAAGCTTCCAAAACTATGAGAACTCGGGGCATAAAATTCATGGCAATAAACAACGAATTGGCTCAGTGAGAGGTACCTCTTCCTCCCGGTGGAGGAGATAAAATTTTTACAGGCTGTTAAAAAAAAAAAAGAAAAAGGTCAGAGGGAGAAAAATTACAAAGACACAGTTGGGTCCCAGAGGAAAGACCCTGCAACCTCCTTGGGATAAAAGGGAACAACAGGCTGTATAATCCTAGGAACTTTCGATTTTGTGGTCAGGTGAAGCTGTTCCCTGGGCCAAGGACACAGCAACAGCCGTCCACTCCAGTACACAGTGATGTGCACAGAGCAGCCCGGGCAGGAGGAGCTACGCAGAGGATTGGGAGACAGGCTTCCTGAGCGTGTTCTGTCCCTGACTCATCAGTGGCTTTGGGCTCTTCTTACTGGGGAAATGTTGCTGTCCACGGGGCAGAATAGCGTATACTGTGAGAACTAACTGCAGAGCGACCAGCCATGTCACACACAGAAAACACCTAGCTGGGCTACTTCTGTTTAAGGGTATTTAGTCTGGGTTCTAAATCAGGCACGAATGAATTTTCATTTGTTGCTGCTAGTCAGAAACGGGAAGGAAAGAAAAACCTTTTGAGAGAAAATTTTGTCAGTGTAACCAAGTCAGCTTTCCATCTAGTTCATGGGAAGGCCTTCTCCGTGTTTGTTAAGTGATTTACTTGAACACAAAGGTGCTCAACGAGCCAGGTACTTCCGTTTAACAAACCAGCTAGTGATACATTTACTGTTACATTATGAACAAAGGCCTTTCCTGTTCCCCCAAAGAGCTTTAATTTGAAGAATCAAAGGACTCGGAAGCTGTACCCCAGGGGGTTCAGTAGGAGGCAAAGGCAAGAAGGAGGGGAAGATCAGGAATGAGTTTTTACAGGGCCTGAGACTCTCCACAAGGACGGTATTTAAAACACGAGGCTCCACCAACATTTAAATCTGACATTCAAAACTGCTGGCTCCTGCACCCTTGGTTCTAGGACGGAATTTAGGGTTGTCATTGGGGGTTGGGGGGCGGGCTGACTGCTTCTTGCAGCATGTTTGGGAAACAAAAATCAGTTAAGTGGGTTTTCATTCCTAGTGTTTGTCAAAACTCTATTTTCATATGAGAAATTTAAGGCCTCAGAAAGCAAGATACATATGAAAGACTTCTTGCTTGTGACTGGCAAGGTGAACTCATGGTGGGTCTTCCCACTTCTCAGTTTTGTGACTTTTCCCCATCACGTTCTGCCCTAGCTACTCAAAGACTTCTTATTATTGAGACAATTCCGTTCACCAATATGGCTTTCTGAAACCATAAGCCAGGCTTCATTTTGAGGACGTATTAAGATATCTGAATAGTCTAGGAGTTGTGGAGCCAAGGAAAGCTAAGTACACACCAAGAAAGAGGTAAATAAATTGTGCATGCATTTCCAAATCTTCTGGAGGACAGAAAGTCAGCAACTTTTGTTATCCTTGGTCCAGATTCTCCTGCTTCTATTTAAAAAAAAAATGGTCAGCTAAGCTGCATTGGCTTTGGCATTGTTTTCAAAGGGGCCCTTTCATTTCCTAGAAGACCTCATTTATTCCTAGCTTTCCCTGCTCCCAGGGGACAGGAAACTCAGCCAGGGCATCTGATTTATGTAATTAGCCTTTCCTGAGTACGGATGGCCTCTCACTCCCACATGAGGCGAGGTGAATTTGAGGCAAAACACTCTTCCTTTATCCCGCGTCCTACCCTCCCACCCATCTCCAGCTCTACCGTGGAGAGCAATGTTTCTGACATCCAGCCTGATCTCACCCTGTCAGCTTTCGGGGAAGAGGACTCGGGGCCCATATATTTCATAACGCTGAACAATGAGGGTGCCTTTGGTAGTGCTCTCACCCAAATCCCCATTTAAAGACTGCAGGGGAAGGACAAAGCCTAGTGTTTTGGGAAGAGCAGACTTAGGCTACATCAGCTATGGAAATCAGCACCAGCTCACACGTCCAGGTCCTAATGAGAGGCTGGCAGAGCCCCAAGCAGAGCTGAGTCTACTTGGCTGTGCACTTGAATCCCCATTTTGATGTCTTTCACTGGGATCTGTAGAGCAGGAGGAAGGCGCAGAAGAAGCAGTGCCGGCAGGGGGTAATCCCAAATCTTGGCTATGTGTTCATCTTCCTCTCCTTACCGTGGGACAGCGGACAGAGCCTATGATGGCTCCTTCTCTGGTGGGTTCTCTCACACTTACCTCTCTGTCCCATTTTGTAACGTTTGGGATGTTCAATTTGCCCACCCCTGACAGAGATATGTACACTGGGATTCGGTGAGGTCTCTACGAGAGTCTGGCTTTTGTGAACTTGCAGAGCTGACTTGTCAGCCTCTATATATTTTTTTTCCTCCAATCACAACCCATCACCTCCTTCATGTATATTCTTATGCTTGAAACTTGACAGTTCTAGAAAATGTAGTCAGAAAAGTGTCAAGAGAGATGAAGGGGAAGAAGGGAATGCGCAAACAGACATTTAGGACCAGTGCCAAATTTCCTGAGAAATAATTTTAGAATTCCATTTGGCTATGGCTGGAATACATCAGTGAAGAAGCAGGAGGCCACGTTTTTTTTTGCAAGCATAATCCCCATCCACCCATCATGATGTCTCTTTGGTGTGAGAGAAAAAGACAGGAATGTGGTGAGAATACCTTCTTTCTGTAACATATTTAACCTGTGGTGGTTACATTGACTTACATAGAAGAAAAATTCCTTAGTGTTTTTAACATTTTAGAGCTGGCATCTATATGATAAACAAAACATATAAAACAAACAAACAAACAAACAAACAAACAAAAGCTTGGGGCTTTTAGGTACTTAATGACTACACTAGAGGATATTTTATATCATGTGGGGGAAGAGGAGTTATCGTCGTAACTGTACAATTATTGGGCTCTCCCTAGATTTGAGTTTGATCGGCTTTAATGCTGAGGCCTTCATTCCGTAACCGACACTCCAAAGCTGAAATGAAATGCTTTGTGTGCCTGTCAGGCCCCGTGCTGTCAGCCTGTCGTCTATCTGGACAGCCAAAATTTGGTGGTTTGTCTTCTATCATGGTTTGGTTGAAGGTATACGGAAATGTGCGGCCATGCTGGGTGGCAGTCAGATTGCTCTGGCTACTGTAACTCGCGTTTGGATATGTAGAAGTGTTTCTTCTTAGTAATATTGCACTTTCCAGCCCCAACTCTCTCAGCAGGCACCTCCACCAGTATCTGCCAGTTACCCTCAGGGCCACGCTGAGATCTCCTGGCTTTTCCTTCAGTCTCCTTAAAATGTATTGCAATTTTTTTTTTAAAAAAGTAAGGGTACAACGAGTCATGAGCCCTTGTGTTTGAAACTGGTGTATCTGTAAAAAAAAAAAAATACTTTGCTTGGGGGAAATACGTCATGTGGCTTTTTTATCTTGAGTTTTTGCTGTTGAGAATTTGTAACTTGCGCTCCTCACTGGCTTCTGTCTCCCTTTCTCTGACTTCTCGTTTCACCCTCCCTGAGCTTGCTTTTCAGCCAATAGACCATTCTTCTTCATCTCCTGCTTATTGATGAATGCAATTCATTCATCTTTCTCCCTCTCTTTGGGGGTGGGTTGGGGTGGGGTGGTCTGTGAATAGCTATAGACTCTGCCTGCTCCCATTTTTCCACTTCACTATTCACTTCCATGGAGACCGAACTGTAGGGTGGGAGGTACTGGGGTCAAAGGTCAAGAGTGATCACCTTTTGAATTCAAGCCTCTGATGTCCACTAGGGATAACATATTGTAACCCAAAGAAACTGGGCAAATACTTGTCCCTCCGAAGGCAAAATACAAAGGGAGGGAGGGGGAAGAGAGGAAAAGATCAGAGAAAAGGGGAGGGACGCAAACGCCAGGGTCAGGTCCCATTCTCTGCAGTGGTTTTCAGATGGTCTCTGGTGACTTCATATGCGAGGCACTGTGCTGGAAACATTGCTTCTTCTCCAAGGCGGGCTTTGGCATATATTATGCAGCCAGTATACAGAAGTGAAGCGTTCCCACCTTAGAGACAACTCTATTTAAAGTAATGCACATGGTCAACTGCTGTTCATTATTAAAGCTTTTCTTTTGCAAAGTGAGATTCTGCTGTGTGAGATTCTTCAGAGTAAATTGTCTTGTGTTCTCTGGGTATAAGATATTTTTGTGTCTCCTACTTAAAATGCAAGAAATTCTATCAAAATAACAAGATAATAAAACATACCTGCTTTTGACTTGTGTGTGCTGTTTCAATATAATTTTGGCAAGGAATGAATTAATATCGAGACCAAAATACAGTTTTCCTACAGAATTTTTAAATGCTTGGTCTCCATTTTCTTTCTCTTTTTATCATTACTGCAATGGTCTGTTCTGTCTCCAAAGTGCTTGTACAAAGATTGAGTGATGAACAAAACACATTTAAAACCCTTTTCTAGGTATCCTAATTCTTTCTATCCCCTAGGGAATTATTTGATTCCTTACAAATAATACAACTACAACTACAATGGTAACCCCCCAAAAAATCCCTGTATGGTCCAGAATCATACAGGAAGATGTTTTCATCAGACTTCTTCATTTGTTTGGGAAAAGATTTTTATCCTAACAATAAGGTAATAGTCTGATTTCTTCCTTAAAATTCAAGGTCCAACCTGAGTCTTTAATGAAACAGAAAGGGTGATGCACCAACAGCTGTTTTAAAGTCGAGTGGCTCATTAGAATTATCCAGGACACAGAACCTTTCCTGAGTGGACCTCGCAATAGCCAACCTGGATATGAATTATCTTTAAAAAGCTATAGTTAAAGAAAAGGAAAAGTAAAGAGGCAATAAACCTGGCAAATAAAGTCTCCAAGTCAGAAGCATTTAGGAGAATCAGAGCCATGGATAACAAAATTCCACGGTAGCAAAACAACAGCATCCAGTGCGGGTGTTAGGAAACAAAGCCGTTTCCATGCCCCACGCAGCTGGCCCATGGAAACACTGCCTTCTTGACATCATTACAATAAATACAATGCAGCGAATAAGCACGGGCATCAAGTACCTTTTCGCTGATGCCATACGAGCAATAGCTATTGTTTCATGAAGGATCTAAAACTGCATAGTTTATTTAAAGGATAGGGAGAGCGGAGCAGCGTGGATACAGTTTTGAGCTATTCTGGGCTATTTCTGCAAGTGTAGGCTACAGTTAAATAATATCTTGCTTATCCTAAAGCCCCTCCAAACAATACAGTGAGATCATGAGAATTACAGAGGCACCCGTCAGATTAAGTACAAATTGAAGACCGATATTATATTCTACTTAACCAAGAGTCCTTATGGATCGCAACAACACTGTTGGGCAATTCTCTTAAGAAATGCCAGCGTAGGCTGCACAGGAGGGTGCTGGCCGGGGCCCAGGCAGGCAGTAGTGGGTGCTCGGTCTAGGTTAGTCGCAAGTTCAGTTCCTCGGCCTTCATTTCTGGTTGCCTTGCTTCCCTTCACCCACTCTACCTTTCTGTATTTGTCTACCAATGAATTGCACCTGCCTTTTAAAAAACCTGTTCATTTTGGCTTGAAGAGCAACAGATGTTTTCCTCCTTTTAGCAGCTAAATGCCGTGTTTCTACATAGACGACATTCAAGCAGTCTGGTAATTAAGAGTCAGAGGACGTGGTTTGTTGCCCTTGCATGGATTCTCATTATCCTTGTGAACTTCATGGTGGCATTCAGGCTCTTTGAGGGTTGGAGCTTATCTCTAGAAAACAGGAATAATAAAAATCAGCTTGCTTGTGTCACAGAGTGGTTGGGGTCAAATATGAAAATATGCATAATTTATGGCTGTCTATGTGAACTACAAAGTATACTTTCTTATACTGAGTTCTTTTATGTATCCATGACATTTTTATTTTTGCGAACATACAAGCTAGGTGTAGTGGCCCACACTTGTAATCACAGCACAAATGGATCAGTACTTTATGGCCAGACTCACCTGTGTAATGATTGAATGACCAGCTTGGCATATATGAGACCTTGGCTCAAAAAACCAAAACAGAAAAGGAAAACAACAACAACAACAACAAAAATAGAATTCATTTATTTCAAAGAGTGGTTTAAAGAATAATTAAAAAACGTAAACCATGACACAACTAACAAATTACTAGAAAACACACACATACACAGAAGCTTTACAATTCTTTTCCTGAATTACCTCCAATTTCTATGTTCAAGAGAAAAGAAGTTTGAGACTTTGCCCCCTTGTTAGACCTTAGTTCTCAGATACCAACACCTATGAATTCATTATGACATGAAATTTTAAACAAAGCCAAGCAAAGCGTACTTCTGTTGAGCTTACAGGACAAGAGAGATCTCTTAGCATCATCCATCCTGTTTGTCTAAATGGTTCTTCTTTCTCTTTAAAGGACCTCACTGGCACTTTCCTATGGAAACCTCACACTGATATTTCCATTATATGTGGTGCTTGGCATGACACAGGCTGTCTGTATGTTCTGTTGTCTTTATACAGACAGTTCTCAGCCTGCCTTGACATCCTTGAGGGAAATGTGACTCTTTGATTTGATAACTTCTTTATCCAAGTTAGCTTATCTTCTGTGCACAGTTTATCATCTTTTAAGTGTCCACTCCAGGCTTTCCATGTTGGGTCACCCCTTACAGTATGATACACTTACTGCTGCCTATCTTGGGTACGTCAGTAGGTCGGTGGTACCTACAGAAGGCCTGGGACTACCCTATTCTAGCTGCCGTTGTGTGTGTACATGGGCTTCTCTGAGGAGCGTGGGTCTCATCTCCTGCACTCTTCCCTGCCACAGTCTCTTCCTGAAAAATATACTTTGGGTTTCCCAAAAATATCCTGGCTCTTTTATATGTCTGCCAATCTTTCTGATACTGCTCAGAAGACTATAGTCTATGATGATGTTGAATGCAAGAGCCCCCTCATTTTGGTGACTAGTGTATCTTGCCCTTTGACCTTTTTCTGTCTAAAACTCAAGCCTTTTTTTTTCTAATTAGCCAAACTGTCTTTAAAGAGTCTCTTTGCATGGCATTAAAAGTGGAGGAATGAGTGAGAATTCAGCTGACGGGATAGATGAAAGAATTAAAACATCAAAGGGTGAATTACTCATAATGTGGCATGTCCAGAATGTTCAGGGATTACAGAGAGGGTTTTGTGGGCCAGGATAGGATGCAGTGAGAGAACAGCCAAATTAGATGCACAAAGAACTACTTTCACACTTTTACTGCAACTCTTGTGGCATACCATTGCATGCCTGTGCAATGCATTACCATACCAATGGGTACCGTATGCGTTGCGTACTCCATACCATTGTGTTCTTCCTCCCTGATTAGGAGATCTCTGTGATGAGCATGCTCGTGCTTTGCCACCACATCAGCCCATGCCTGCTCATCCTTTTCAGGCCCCACCAGACTTCACTATCTCTGAAAAGCCTTCCCTCCCTCACCTTGATTCCCAAGAAGGGATGAGTTCTTTCTTGTATGAGCTGGTACCTTTTGTTTTATTACCAACTTATTTTCTCAGTTTTCTGTCTTGAGGGGGCCTTCTTGAGGGCTGCCACCCATTGTCCTCTCTGTTTCTGCTGTCTAGTACTAAGGCTGAGATCTGTGAGGTAGGAAAAAAATGTTCACAAGAATAACTGCAGGAAGGAATAAGGGACACGTTGTATTCTTCTGAGAGTGCTGATGAATTCTTGATTTTAAAATTCTTCTAAAGAGGTCAACCACCTGTGATTTAGGCCTGAAGTCTAGTTCAATGATTGTAAAATTCTGGACCTAATACAGTAAAATACAAAAACCTTAAATTCTGAATTTCAGTAATGCTAATTATCTGTCTCTACACCTGCTCATTTATATACCTACCCATGATCTACTCAGAAGAGAAGGTCACACTGCTTCCATTGAATTGTCAGTCACCTCACCCTTGACTGTTTTTTTGGGGTATGCAATCTGTAAGCCTTGTGACAGAAAGCCGTGGGTGGTCCATGACAGGATCTTAAAACTTAGACTCAATGGAGGGAGTTTTGAGAATTTTGTGTATGGCTCACTAATTTGGGACTTTCGTGGTCTACTTCATAAGCAGTATGCTGCTTTACTCAAGGGCCACGGTGGCTCTACATCCTTTGTGTTGCCTCTAGGAAATGCCAGCTGACCATTTCTGAGGGCTGATTCACAAGCAGGTTGTGAATCACAGAAGTGTGTTGCTGTGATGCCCCTTCCCTTTCTGGGGTAGCCATGGAAACCAGGAGCCAGAGAAGATTCCACATTAGAGATAAAGATTGCAGATGTGATGGGGTTATGTCTATACACCAGGGCAAAGCCGTGGCTATACTGACAAATTTCTGCTTCCACATTGGAGATAATTGTCTTCAGGGTGTGTGTGTGTGTGTGTGTGTGTGTGTGTGTGTGTGTGTGTGTGTGTGTGTGTGTGTCTGTCTGTCTGTCTGTCTGTGTGCATGCACTCATACTTGCACACATTCATGCATATGGATAACACAAGTTGACTGACTGACATCCTTTGTAGTGCTCCATTTTTATTTTTGACAGAATCTCTCAAGAGATCACTAGCCAGGCCTGGCAGGGAGCTTGAGGAATTATTTCGCTTCTGCCCCCTCCCAACCCTGCTAGAGTTACAGATGTGTGCCACTCCGAAGCCTTTATGTGAGTGCTGGGGATCTGAACTCAGAGCTTCAGGCTTGCACGGCAGGCACTTGACTGGGCCCCGCCGCCTCAGTTCAGGAGTGCTCCCCTTTGTCCAGCACACCTCCCTTCAGCGCCTATGTGTAACTTACTGTGGACAATTCTGCTGCTGTTTCTTACAATCCCTCCATGACGACATGTTCTCTTACACACTCAGCTCCTCTGGCTGTGAATGCGCTTTAACACTCACCTCCTAATGGGCTTCTGATAAACAGCACGTGAAGTACAGGCGGACAAACGAACATTTGTTCTCATGACGGCACCCAAGAGAAGAAGAAAACCAAACATCACAGCAAAATTTCAGTGACTGGCAGCTAATGCTAAGAATGTAGTTAGAGGTTTTGCTACGGTTTAAAAGCGTGCAGAATGGGTACCGAATGCCTACACAGAATGGAGACGGCCTATGCACCCAGCTGATGTGCAGCATCCTGACTGACAGCACTCACAGCAAGGAGGTGCAGACTCGTTGGAAGCAAGCATGTAGGAAAGTTCCCAAGAGGGTTTCATTAACCCCAGGGCCAGGAAGTTCCCTTTTGGAACTCAGAATTAACAAGACCCTGTTTAGACTTCCTTCATTTCTTCTAAGGAGTCTGAAGCTCAAGTCTACCTCAGAACTTGAACCTAGGAGGCAGAGTGCAGGACAGACAGGGCCTGGTGCTCCTCACTAGGCTTGGAGCCATGTCATTTCCAAATCCCTGCTTATATTACTGATGCTGCCTCCCTTCTTTGCTCACAAGCTGAGTTCTAGATAACAAACAAAACCAGAGCTTGCTTGGCTTTGCTTTGTCCTCTTGCAAATTCCTGCCAGGGAACTCAGGCTCCTGCTGGGATGTGTTGGAAAGAGCTGAGTTGGAAGAGTTGAAGGAGTGAGGGGCTTCTTGCTAGGTTAGGCAGGAAGGCCAGAGATAGTCTTCCTTCCTTCACAGCTGAGCGCCAGCAATGGGGTAGGGTCACTGTGGAAACAGTCTGTGCTCAGGATGGTGTGCTGAGCCACCCAAAGGCTGTTCCTAACTCTATCTGGGGGCTCCATCTGTCTCAAAGGCCAGCTGTGGATTTTGAAACTTTAGTTATAGTAAAAAAATTGTATTACTCTTTAATTACCAATATTTTCATATCAAAACCTCTAGATGCACCAGAAAATTGGGGGGGGGGGTGGGGTGGAATTCTCACATTTAAGAAACTTTAACAGTAGGTAACCAGGGACACAGTCTTCTGGTTAGTGGCTAATCAGAGACTCAGTAAGCTTTTGAACAGTTCAGGCTAGTATATGGCTAAGTCAGGAAAAGAAAATCTAAAGCCTGTTTTGCTCAGCTGATGAATAGAGATTAGCTCAATAAAAATTTCATGAATAATTGCATTAGCCAAAATCAAAGGGTTTTGGAAATTCAAGGTTACAGACAATGGTGTTTTTCTTTTCTTTCATTGTTTTTCGAGACAGGGTTTCTCTTTGTTGTCCTGGCTGTCCTGGAACTCACTCCGGAGACCAGGCTAGCCGTGAATACAGAGATTCACCTGCCTCTGCTTCCTGAGTGCCAGGACTAAGGGCATGTGCCACCATCTGGCTCTGTTGAGTAAATTTTATCTACTCTTAAAGCTGCTTAAGGACTGTGTCTTCTTCATCTCCGCTTCTAGTCACTTGGCTTTAAGGGTTTATGTTGGAATTCACTTGCACACGTGCTTGAGACAGCTCTCTGCTCTCGACAAGTATGAACTTTCCATGTGGAGGCAAAGGCCAATAAAGGCTCAGGGTGCGCTGGTGAGAGGCACAGATGCTGTTACCCTCCCCTGGCCCCTCTAGAACATAGATCACCTTTCCATAGGGCTTAGTTCTGTTCGGTGTATTTGGATGCATCCCAAGCTTTACTCTATCACTTTCGCTGTGGCGCTCTGAGTGCCAGGAGGCTGGTATTTACTGAAAATGTGAACTGGCTCCTTTGCCATCTGGCTTCTGTATGGCTTTGGCCAATGGAGCCACCTGACAGGAGATGACAAAAGTTGGAAATAGGTAACTCTGAGCTGTCATTTGTTTCCTTCCACATTTTTAAGTTGCCAAGGTTGTTCTAGAGGATGCTGTCTCCTTATGTCTCCTCTGTGTGTCTTCTAACAGTGGAGCCTTCTACTTTTCACCTCAGACCTAAGGGCCATCAGACCTTCTGTGGTTGCTCAGCTCAGTCCACCCACGCATTTCTCTGCAGTGAACTTTCATTCTTTTCACACAATTTTGAAGAACACATCAGCCAAAAGCTCATCAACAAATCCACTGGAATTTACCATCTGCTCTCTGCCAAGATGCTTCTCCCTAAGCTGCCATTATCTGGTTCAGACAAGCGGCTTATTCACTGCTCTTAAAATCTCCTGTGCTGTGGTCACCTTTACCTGTGCAACACTCAACGACTTTGCCTCCCACAAAGCCTTCTCAAAGCCAGGCCTGACCATGCACACTGGGGGGCTGTGATACTGGATTCTTAGGGGCTGGGGACACTGGAACGCCACTGTTTGAAACACGTTTTATTTAAACAAATACTTTAACAAATTGTTTTTATTGTATAACTTTTTTTTTCTATCTGGCTGCGTCTTATGGAAACTTCTTGAAGTTGATCAACTTCTTTCCACTCTGTGGACTTTCTTGAGGTATGAACCTCTTTTTACATTGGAAAATATTCATGTTGATAGAGATGAGTGCTGCTTTGGGATGTTTTCTGTATCTTTTGCACATGTTAGACAGCAAAGAAACTATTCAGCTTCCCGCACCACAGCAGACTTTGTACAGGACAAAAAGAGCCAAAGGAGGACTTTGACGGGCCTCTGGGCTGCCTTGACTCTTCAGTGTCTGATGGGGGCCAAGAATGTTGGGCCAGTTCAGATACTCACAAGAATAATTGTGTCTCTATGTTTCCATGGTGTGTCATTATTGGCTGAGCAGTGTGGTGCCTGGCATTGCTCAGCTAGAGGCTGCACAGAGCCCCTCTGTTCAAAATCTCCAACTTCCCCTCACCCTCTGCCTCCATTTGAAACCCTGAAACAATCAGGCATAGCACACGTGCGGTGCGAGCTTAGTGTTTTAATGACTCGTCTAAGAGATCATTTCACTGGGAAAACAGGTGATATCAAAATAAGGCCCCCGGTATCAGACACCCAGGAATGATGTGAAGCACCAAAGTAAATCGCCCTCAGCATGTCAACACATCTACAACTTTGCTAACTCTTTCCTTTGTCATCTTTACAGTTGTTTTTATTAGTATTGGTGTCAAAGTTCTATTTGAGCTATTGTTGGTTTTAGAATCTCCCCCAGAATTTTGATTTTCTGATAATTTACACCATTTTTTGGTTGCTTTGCATGATCACTATTATAAATGATAAGGGCAACAAGGTTCACAGTCCATCAGCGTTGCACATATTGGTACTGACCTTGATGCTACCGTACTATCTGAAACAGAGAGCATTGATTATTTTTACACTTACATTTAAGGAGTTAGCAATTCTGCAGGAATTATTTTTTCCTCTTCATGTTTCAGTAAGTGAGGACTTTGTGACTAGAAGGATCTGGCTTTCTGGTTAGCCTCTGCCACCTCTTATAGCTTCGAGCTACCTATGCTTGTACCTCAAAATACAGCTGATCCCACTAGAGTAGAAGAGGCTTGAGAGGGGCTGGGGTACCCTACACCTCCTAAGTCCCGTCATTCATTTGCTTTAAAAGTTGTGTGTGTGTGTGTGTGTGTGTGTGTGTGTGTGTGTGTGTGTGTGTGTGTATGTGGTGGGGTGGGGTGGGGGACAAAGCCCACCAACAGTATGGTTATAATACCAGTTAAATGGGAAAAAAATTGCACACACAACATAATTCCCATGCATGACCTTGTTTTTTCTTATAACCATACCCAGAAAGAACAGGGAAAGTTAATTTTAATAATATGGATTCAATGTAAAATAATAAAGCATTTAAATAGCATTTTAGAGTTATAAATAATTATTGTAGGTGATACAAATACTTATAATCCAGTGATACCATGTAGCCATTTAATATTTTATTCAAATTCATGCGTTTAGAATTGTATGGATTGGCTCATTTTATGATCTTTTTGAAACATAAAAGAATACAAATGAGATCATATGCAACCTTATGTAGTACAGTATCTTTGGAACTGAGGTTGATTACCATGTATCTTAGTTTAGACTTGGCACATGTCCTTTTGAGCTTTACACAGGACTAGTGGCTGTGTTATTACAATGTGAGATGCTAAGTAAGGAGCCAGGCAGTGGACAAGATAGTGTCCCTAGCTCATGTCACTGTGCTTCTACTGTTGTGACTGATTGCTTTGAGAGTATATATGTGTATTATATATGTATACAACATATAATATATAATACGCATATATGAATATATGTACCTATATGCATATATATTCATAGTACTTGTGTGAGAGGCCAAGTTTTATTGAGGAAGAAAAATTTGCATACTATCTATTTGTACTTAAGCTCCATTGAAGTAAAAACTGAAAGTGCTCAACCCTTCACCACAGCAGACCCTTGAATAAATGAGTCCACTGTTGATTGAATAAATGTAGCTGGGGAATTTTCTACAGTCTCTTTTGCTCACCATCTTTGCACCTGATATAATCTTTATTTCAGTTTTCACTACTCTTTTTGTGTACTTAACAGTGCCAAGTGGCCAGTGACTACCATGGGAAGCAATCGTTATCTACATTGTTAGGCCACAAGGCTAACATCAACATCAACATAAACCTACAGATGGATAGATATTCCAGAGAGATGTCCTTTTTATTGCTTGCCAAATTCTCTCGAAGATGTTGGAAACATGAGTTTTTATTCGCCACATATTCAAATGGACACTCCTATACCTAGAAGCACCAGACAATCAATAGTGGAATTTTCAGTAATTACAACTTGGCTAGCTATCTGATGGCTCGGGGAGGGGACAGGGAAACCCGCAAATAGGCCAAACTCTCTTGATGGAGCATGAGATGTCCCAGTGGGAAACAAGTGATCCGAAGTTGGCATTTGATGAAATACTTGACTGCCAAGTGAAGTAGCCAGCTATTAACTTTATAAAGGAAAGTTATCCTCAGGAACAAGCCTGGTGGACACTGCAATTCAAAAGGCACCCTACCCAAGCCAAAGGGAGTGGAAAAAAAACCTTCACAGCCATAGACCTGGACATCGGCTTGGTTTCTCTTGGAGCAGTGGTTCTCAACCTTTATAATGCTGCAACCCTTTAGTACAGTTCTTCCTGTATTTTGCTACTCTTCAGCCCAAGCAGGACCATAATTCATAATGTCCCCATAATTTCCTGTTTGCCAGTGCATCTAATTGTGGACGTTTATGCCAGTGTGTTTTATGTGAGTCTCTTCCTTGCTCCTCATTTTCCCTTCTCAAAAGCACTTCGTATGCATATTTTTGTTGAGTGCTATTATCAGTTTGCTTCAGTTACTGATGCTTCACCTTCTTGATTTTCTTTGGCTTTTTGAAATTCCATGTACATGCTAAAATCATCTTATCCTATTCCCCCAAAAAACCCCAAATAAATTATAAATTAAGGATAATATAAAATTACTAAATAGTTCTGAAAGGACTATCATTCACAGTATTGGACATGTTAACATATGGGTATGAGTGAGAGTAGGAATAGCAGTTGTATTTTTGGGTTTTTCAAGAATATTTCATTTATTTCTTCAAGAGTATTTGAATAACACTCATTAATTTTATTGATGATTGTGTATATTTTCACAATAAGTGGTTTTAAGTATTAATTTCATTTTAAGTATTTGTTAATGGAATATTAAACTACCTTTAAGATTTATATGTTAATATCTTTTTTCAGTCTGTAATTTTTTATTAATTACTTTATCCACTTTACATCCTAATCATAGGCCCCCCTTTTCTCCTCCCAATCCCACCATCCCCCTATCTTTCCTCCTCTACCCTTCAGAAAAGCGGAGTCCCCCCACTACCCCTCCCAGTACAATAAGTTGCTGAGCACATCCTTTTCCATGGTGACCTGGCAAGGCAGCCCCACCAGGGGGGGAAGTGATCAAAAACCAGGCAACAGAGTCTGTTTCAGAGACAGCCCCTGCTCAACTCAGTATGGGACCCACATGAAAACCAAGCTGACCATCGGGGGTACATGTGTGCAGGGGGCCTAGGTCCAGTTTATGGTCCTTGGTTGGTGCTTCAGTATCCACAAGCCCCTCTATGCCCAGGTTAGTTGGCTCTGTTGGTCTTTTTGTGGAGCTCTTGTCCCCATCGGGCCCTCCTGTCCTTCCCTCCACCCTTCCACAGGGTCCCCTATACTGTGCCCAACATTTGGCTGTGAGTCTCAGCATCTGTTTCTATCCTTTGCTGGGTGGACCCTCTCAGAGGACAGCTATGCTAGGCTCCTGTCTGTAAGCGTAATAGAGTGTCATTAATAGTGTCAGGGCTTGGCTCTCTCTTATGGTGTGGCTAGGAATTGGTTGGACCTTCCCTCAATCTCTGCTCTATATTCTGGGTTGAAGTTTTTTTTGTGGATGGGTTTGTGTTACCCTCCCTCCACTAGGAGTCCTGTCTGGTTAGAGGGTGGCCTCTTCAGTGTTCATACTCCCCCACTACTAGGGGGTGTCAGCTAGAGTCACCCCATATACTCCCAGGGACCCATTCTGTGGTAGGTCTCCAGGTTGTCTCAGAGATGACCCTGCCCACTGTTTTTCTTCCCTCCTTCCTCCCCACATCTGATCCCCACCCTCATTTCCCTCAGCACTCCCTCTCCTATTCTGGTCTCTCTCTCTCTCTTCAAGCACTCCCTCTGTCTATTCTATTTCTCCTTCCCAGTGAAATTCAAGCATCCTCCTTCCTTGAGCCCTCCCTGTTACTTAACTTCCTCGGATCTCTGAACTATAGCATGGTTATCCTGTGCTATATGGCTAATATCCTTTTGTTGTATACCATCTGTGTCTTTCTTTGTTTGGGTTATATCACTCAGGATAATCAGGTCCATCCATTTGCCTGCAAATTTCATGATTTCCTTGTTTTTCATAGCTGAGTAGTATCCCATTATGTAAATATACCACAGTATCTTTATCCATTCTTCGGTTGAGGGAAATATGGGCTGTTTCCAGGTTCTGGCTATTACAAATAAAGCTTCTACGAACATAGGTGAGGGAATGTCCTTGTTGTACGGTGGAGCATCTTTTGGGTATATGCTCAGGAGTAGTATAGCTGGTTCTTGAGGTAGATTATTCTCAATTTTCTGAGAAATCTCCAGATTGATTTCCAAAGTTGTTGTACAAATTTGCACTCCCACCAGCAATGGAGGAGTGTTCCCCTCTCCCCATATCCTAGCCAGCAAGTGCTTTCACTTGAGTTTTTTATCTTAGCCATTATGACAGGTATAAGATGGAATCTCAGAGTCATTTTGGTTTACATTTCCCCAATGACTAATGACATTGTGCATTTCTTTAAGTGTTTCTCAGCCATTTGAGAGATTCCTCCACTGAAAATTCTCTGTTTAGCTTTGTACCCCATTTTAAATTCAATTATTTGGTATTCAATTTTTTAAGTTCCTTATATATTTTGGATACTAGCCTTCTGTCAGTTGTAGGGTTGGTGAAGATCTTTTTCCAATCTGTAGGATGCCATTTTGTTCTGTTGACATGTCCTTTACCTTATAGAAGCTTTTTGGTCTCATGAGGTCCCATTTATTAATTGTTGACCTTAAAACATGGGCTGTGGGTGCTCTGTTCAGGAAGTTGTCTCCTGTGCCAATGAGCTCAAGGCTGATCCCTAGTTTCTTTTCTAATAAATTCAGTGAGTCTGGTTTTATGTTGAGGTCTTTGATCCACTTGGATTTGAATTTTGTGCAGGGTGATTAACATGGATCTATTTGTGTTTTTACATGTAGACATCCAGTTAGATCAGCACCATTTGTTGGAGATGCTATCATCTGTCTATTGTATGGCTTTGGCTTCTTTGTAAAAAATCAAATATCTGTAGGTGTATGGGTTTATTTCCTGGTCTTCAGCTCAGGTCCATTGCTCCACCAGTCTGTGTCTATGCCACTACCGTGGAGTTTTTATTATTCTTGCTTTGTAGTACAGCTTGAAATCAAGGATGGAGATACCTCCAGAAGCTCTTTTATTGTACAGATTTTTTTTTAGCTACTCTTGGTTTTTTGTTTTTCTAAATGAAATTGAGGGTTTTTTCCTCTAAGGTGTTGGTATTTTGAAGGGGATTGTACTGAATCTGTAGATTAACTTTGGTAAGATGGCCATTTTAACTATGTTAATTTTTATTCTCTCCATTTCTATCAGTGCAGTAAAATAATTTTTTTAAAAAAATCTTTGCACCTGATTTACACTTGATTATATAACATAAATTAGTATAGTAGAAGAAAGTGTGGGAAGATATTTCACGGCTTGTTACATTTTGAGAAGAGGAATACAAAATGAATTATAAATGGCAGCTTTGTCAAAATGCACTAGTGTGCATGTAAGTTAAAGACTGAAATAATTGAATTATTTTGACAGAATTAGACCAAAGAACTATTTTGTTTCTCTCTCAAACTTTAAAAGGATTGCTTTACTTCACATTGTGATGATCAGTTTTTGTTGTTTTGGAAGATGATTACACTGAATCAAAATCACCCGCTCACAGGCTCTATGTGGAACAGTTTCCATCCATGCCAACAGACAGAGGTAAGAAGTTCACGCTTACTGTACCTCTTTAGGGCAGACCTGAGAAGGCCTGTTGGGAATCCTAGTTTTGGACTTTAAAATTGACGGAACGTAGAGAGCGTTACACAGAGGTGGATGCTGAAGCACATGGCCTTAGTAAGGTGGCCAGTGTGTAAGTGTGTCAAAGGATGCCCAAGCGCTTTTACTTCATGGCCTTTGGTTAGAAATTTAAAGGTGTCAGTGACTGACTGGAGACTCTGGCACTTTGATAACCCTCAAAAGAAATGAAGGACAATCTGCCTCAGCTTTCTTCTGTTAGAGTTTGGGTGTGGTGGGGAATGGTATGTCCACTTAACACAGAAAAGACAAGAGCTTCCTTGGTCTTTCTTCTGCCTACCATACCTGGTTAAGTCTCGGTGTGGCACTAGTTAGGGGCACTAGTTAGCACTTCCTACTGAAGACAAACCGGGTGGTCAGCAGCACTGAGAGAGCGGCAACTTTCCTGATGAACTGACAGTGAGGACTGCAGAATGCACAGGTGCCCAGCTGTGCTATTGAAAGTGATTTGATAATGAGATCCTTGTAGGCTTCAACTTTTCACAAACCTAACTTTACTTGGGCATTTTAAACACGTTACCTCCCTTCCAACCCCCTCCCAGCCCTTGGTAAGAGAGAAAGACGTTTAGAAGGAGGAAAACAGGGCGCTTAGACTTCTTTACTTCTTCCTGCTGTGTAGTGTCCACAGGTTCTTTTGGGGTTAATGCCCATCTCTGGTGTCAACAGCAAACGCAGCAGGTGGTCCTCTGTCAGTCTTCTCCAAACCTTTGCTTCTTCCTCTAAGCTTTCTTTTTTATACCCCGCAAAGTCCTCAGACTTCAACTAACTATAGCCGGCAAAGACCATGGCCCGCATGAGACAATTATGGTTTACAAAGAAATAAAAACTTCCATTAAAGATTCTTATAGGATGCTTAATCCTCAATCTTGACAAAGACTCTTAGGCATTTAATAGTAGCCCGGTTTCTCTGATATAAGACCTAGGGGCAGTTTCATCCTGGCTATTCTACAAAATAAAACCGAGCTTAGTGTAATTTCCTTGATAAACAGTGTCTTATATTAAAGAGTAAAATTTGGGTTAGAGAAATGGATCAGTGGTTAAGTGTACTTGCAACTCTTCCAGAGGAGCTGGGCTCAATTCTCAGAACCCACATGGTAGCTTACAACTATCTGTAACTCCATTGCTAGGAGATCCTGCACCCTTTTCTGGTTTCTGGGGGCACCAGGTGTGCATTATACAACACAGAGAGAAAGAGCATACATACCCATAAAATTTTAGAAATTAATAAAAATTTTAAGTGTTCATTAAAATGCAGAAAAATTATAAAGTATTAAAAGGAAAACGGAATGTTTTACATTCTGTGAGGAGCTTTGAGCAAAAGTTTATTATTGTTCATATGTAGATATGCATACAAGTGTACACCAATCTAACAAAAATGTGCTGTTCTATACTCATGGAATTAAAAAATCATCATTTTAGTAAACAAGAATTATACTAGTATGATGTGAATAGCAATGGATTTTATTTAATAGCCACATGGAATTCCACTGTACAGATGTTTCAACCAACTCCTTAGTGGCTGGAGGAAGTTTTTAATGATAAACACAGATAATCACTTTGGAGCTTGTTTCAAACTTTTATAACACCGGTTTAATTTTTTTTTAAAGGGAATCTTTAAAATGTTCTACATTTTATAAGAGGTAGTAATGTTTGACATAGGAGAGAAATAATTACTTCAAGTATTTTAATTGTATTTTTATTAACATATATATCACTTTGTATTACATAGTTATCACTTACTTCTTGACATAGGAAAAGAAAGACAAAGAGGAACATAATTTCACATATTGTCAAAGTATTGTCAGCCTTGAAAATAAAAATGTGACTTTGAAGAGAAATGAGAAGATCTTGAATGTCACCTACTGCTCACCCCACTGCACTGCAAGTCCTTGTGGTTGGTCTTGACTTGGCTATTTGCGCATTATCCCTACTCACTTCTTACTCTGTTGGGGGAGATAACAATATTTGGGAAGCTTAGGTGACAAACAAATGTACATTGAGCACACCGAGGCAGTATCTGTGTATCATTTTTAGCCAGAAAGTCCTTGTTTACTCAGAAGTTCATATGATCAGGTGACTAGAGCCATTTAATGGCCTGCCATCAAGGGATTCCTCATTAATATTATACAGTAGTCTGCTTGCAGAAACTTGATGAAATCCTAATCATGGATTAACACTGTTGTTTGGTGGACGCATTTTGAATTCGTTGTCCTTTTCTGCTATCCCTGTGTAATCAATTACCATAAAGTTGGTTGCTTAAAGCAATTCCCCTTTATTGGCTTACATTTCTGTAGATTAGAAGTTTGGGCAAAAGGTGGCTTGGCTCTTGGCTTAGGGGTTTAGGTTCTGTCTGGAGATTATAGAGAATGATCTTCTCCTAGCTAGATAGGTTTTCACCATGGGGTGGGGGTGTCAGAAGCCCCACAAGGAGACCATCAAGCCTGGCAGATGTGGACCTGAGGGCGCTTGCACAAACTGGTGCCCCAACCAAGGAGAACCTAGAACTCCCCTCTTTAGATGTAGCTGATGGACAGTTCATTCTTCACATGGAGAAGGGGAGGGAGAGTGCAGGAGACTGCCTCTGACATGAACTCTTGTGATAGTGATTTGATCACTGCCGCTTGAAGGAGAGGCCCTGTGGGAACACAGAGGAAGGGGATGCAGGCTACCTAAATGAGACCTGAAAGGCTGTGGCCAGATGGTTGGGAGGAGGACCCCACTGGTCAGAGGTCTAGAGGGAGGGCGGGAGGGTGGGAACAGGAAGATAAGAGCAAGGGAACTACAATTGTGATGTAATATAAATAAATTATATAAAAATGGTTTAAACTACATTTATGTGTGAATATTATCTCAATAAAAATAATTTTATGGGCTGTAAGAAGAACATGAAACATTTTCATTTGCAAATTTAATATTTTCACTATTCTCAGTTACCTCCTTTGTATGTTTAAAATGTTAAAATGAGAATCATTAAATGTTACTTTTACTTTTAAGAAAACAAAAAGAAAAGAAAAAAGAGAAACATCTGAGAAAAACAACTTGAGGCGAAAACAGTTCATTTTCATTCAGTCTTTCAGAGTTTTTATCTATAGTGAGCTAGGTCTTATGCCACAGGTCTGTGATGAGGCTGGACATCATAGCAGTGTAAGAGCATGTGACAGAAGAGGTTTCCCACCTCAGGGGCAAAGAAAAAGCAAAGGGAAGGAAGAAGATAGCAGGGCAAGACACAGCTTTCGGAGATTAACCCCACGACTTACTTTCTTAAACTAAGCCCCAATAGTCCATTCAGTTATGAATTAATTGGGTTAGTCTACTGATGAAGTTAGCATCATCAGACCCCAGTCACTTGTGACTAGTGTCAGCTGTTGGGGACCAGGCATGCATCTTGAGCTTGTGGAGACATGTCACAATAGCACCAACACTGGCATTGAGTTTCTTGGGGTTGATGGTTGAGGATCTTTCATCCTTACTGGCTCTCATCTGGAGGGGAGAGGGCAAGCAATTCCCTGACCCCTCCATATCAAAGCCTGTGGCCCAATGCCTTCACGTTTTGAAATTTGTGCTACCTTGCTGCTGTTCACAAGACCCAGATTTAATGGCCTCTTGAAGTTGTATGGGATCCACTCACATCTTCTTACCTATTTTTAAATTAACAGATTTGGGACCTTGACTGTAGCTGTGAATAACCTCAGAGCAGCTCTTGGTTAGTAGTTTCCTGAATGATGAAGGGAAAGTTAAGTATTTCTAAAGACATCTTAGAATTCCATGTACTGTGTGCCTGGAAATCAGGGCTTCATTTTCTGTGATTCATAGCCCTGCCTCTTCCTTCTGAAAAAAAGAGATATCGTGTATAAACGTCATTCAGATGTTCAAGGTTTAAGGAACTTGGAGAGAATATTTCAATTAAAAATTCTAATTCTATTATAATCGCTCTGTCCTCTCCCTTACTGTGCTTCAGAGTAGAGGCTTAGGAAACAGCTAAACCAGCTTTAGATCTTGACTTTACCACCCCTTGTAAGGATGAACTGAGCAATAAATGTAGTTTGGTTGAATATTTTCTGTGAACATGTGATGGTAGTACCTGATTCAGTGATTTCAAAACAAGACACCAGGCAGCAGATATTATATGGAGAAGTTTATTAAATGAGCATGGAGAGAGAAGGAAAGGAGAGAGTGGTACCCCAGAGAGACACAGAGACAGAGAGAGAGGGAGAGGGAGGAGGAGAGAGGTAAGAGTGGTGAGAGAGGTGAGAAAGGGGTAAGAGAAGGAGGGTGAGAGGAAGAAAGGGATGAGAGAGAGGGAGAGAGGGAGAGATGGGTGAGAGTGAGGGAGAGAGGAAGAGATAAAGATAGGGAGAGAGAGAGAGAGAGGAGAGAGAGAGAGAGAGAGAGAGAGAGAGAGAGGAGAGAGAGAGAGAGGGAGAGAGAGAGAGAGAGAGAGAGAGAGAGAGAGAGAGAGAGAAATAGAGAGGGAGAGAGGGGTGAGAGAGAGGTAGGTGAGTCTGTCCTTGGGTAGGGCCACACCCCATGACACATAGGCAATGACATCACAGGCAGACCAACTGAAGCAGAATCCTAACATTCCTCCCTTTTCCTGTAATTAAAAAAAAAACAATTCTGGCTTTATATAAAATTAAAAGGCTATATTTGATAAGGAATGTATATGCTTCTTAATTGCATGCAGCTAGAACATGGCCACCTATCTTTGAAAGCATCAACAATAATTGCACATCATGTTTAGTCATACAAAAGAACCTGGCAGTACCACCATGTTCCATGTCACCTGCACCCTATAGAAAAAAAACTTGAATTTGATGTCCATCAAGGGTTCTCAGTTTCTTCTAGGAATTACTTAGCTGGGAAGATAAAGCATTAAGCTTTGTCATTTCACAAAATTGCTGAATGCCAACACATCTAAACAGGCAGATTGCTTTCTTATTACAACAATCACTTTCTATGTTACTAAATGACAACTCAGTTATCAAAACACATTTAAAATCTTCTTCAGAATCAACCATGATGCTATGACTTTTACCACGCTCTAATATCTGTCTAGCCTTAGAAAATCCAATTTACACAATTGAGGCGAGAGTCTCCACTATGTAAATGTCCTCTAACGTATTCCTGACAGAGTTGCTAGGGAGGTCAGGCTCTTATGACAATTACATTGCAAAGAAATGGCTTTACATAATCAATAGATTTTTTCTGCCTAGCCTTCCAGAAAGGACCAACATTTGACAATGTCATCTACCCCTCTTAATAATATGAAAGATATTTATTTAAAAAAGAGAAAAGTAATTTGATAGTCCATGGCTTAAAATGTACTGCATTGTAAATACAAATATATAAAGCTTTTAATTCTATGCAATATTTTGTGTCACTTATCATTGTTGCCTTTACAAATTAGTATAAAATATTTGTGTGTTACATAAACATTTAATATGCCTGTAAAGTCTTTTAGATGACATCATTAAACAACTTCTAATTGATGGGTTAGAAGCTTATGGATCAAATTAGAGTCACTTTTCTTTCTAAACTCTTTGGGAAAAAAACACTACACATTCTGATTGTTGTTAGAGCAAATATCAAATGACCCTATGAGTAAAAAGAGTTCACATATCTGTCATCCCAATAATAATTGGTAAAGTATATGTAAGTAATCAAGCTTGGGCTATGGGTTATGCATAAGTCATTTTTTAAAGTTATCTGGAAATATCTAGTTTGAGGAAACACTGAAAGTGCAGGTAATTGTTTACATGGAATTTCAAGAGGGCAGGCAGAAAAATTTGACTAGAAACCTACAAAGTTTTTCTCACCATTCAGGAGCAGTAATTAACTTATTCAATACATTGCTTTGTAAACACATCACCAGACTGGGAATGAAATTGTGGAGTGAGAAAGCTGATATTTTCTTGTCATGAAGCATGTGTGTCAACATATAATAAATAATAATTATTAATTAGGACTCTACTGAATTTAACACCCTGTCTGTTTCACTATTAACTAGAGTATGGTTTGAGGTTTTCAGTTTATTACATCTTCAAATCCATAGTAAGCTGACTGAATATTAACAATACCTACCACATTTATTTTCAGTGTTTAGAACTGTGCAGGGTAAAATAAGACAATTTAATAAATAGAAATAACTATTGATCATTTGGTTCTACGAAATATGAAACAACAATTTTAAAAATAAACATTAAATCATATGTATGACATTTTGTTGTTGTTGTTGTTGTTTTCAAGACAGGATTTCTTTGTGTAGCCTTGACTGTCCTGAACTTTGCAGACCAGGCTGACCTCGAACTCACAGAGATCCACCTGCCTCTGCCTCTTGAGTGCTGGGATTAAAGGCATGAGCCACCACACCAGACATGTCTATGGTATTTAGGACACATCAGATCTTTCCATTTTTAACAGGTTAACAAATTATTGCTTCAAATACTTGTGTCTCAGTTTTTTCAAGAGTCTTAATAGATCTATATTTTCATTACCCAACGCACTAATTTAGTGAGCATTACAGTAGAGATTTAATGATTATAAATGGCCTTGAATAAAACAAGATTTTTCTTTTTGAAGGATAGATGTTTCACTTTTGTTTCTTCTGTGTTAATTTTGTTTACTTACCTACAAACTGAGCATGATATCATGCTACCACTCTGAGTTGTCATGATCATCATGTTAAGAATAAAAATCTCTCCTAAAGAAGATCTTCGTGGAGCATGCTGTCACATAGCCCAAGGCTGCAAGGAGCTGCCACAGCAAGCAGAGAGCTTGTGCCTTTAGGCACTAAGGTTTTCAACAAGTTTATTGTGGGTTTGGTTTTATAAATGTAGAGTATGCACACTTTCTTGTCTTGCCAATTATACAATGGCTTGCAAGTCTCTCTCTCTCTCTCTCTCTCTCTCTCTCTCTCTCTCTCTGTGTGTGTGTGTGTGTGTGTGTGTGTGTGTGTGTGTGTGTGTGTGTGTTTGATTATCTCAGCTGACTTAAGGGATGCCAGTACTCTGTAGGCTGTAAACGCTATTTTCAGGACAAACTGGGTTATCATGACCAATGTATTTATCGGCTTCAAGAATAATTTCCCTTTAATATTTTTATTCTGACAGCAACATCCTTGGGTGTAGCATCTATTTTTCATTAAATGTATTACACACTTGAAAACATGATAGCCAAACTACAGAATTTACACAAATAGTTCAAAAGATAATGAATTAAGATCTCAAGAGTATTAGTCATGCACCATCTTTGCACTGGGTTTGGCCAGTCAGTCTTTCAGTTGATTGGGTGGCTGGCAATAGGGGTGGAAAGATGATATAGACCATTGCTTATTACTTACATGCAGTTGCAAGGCTTATTAGATGTCATTTTAAAACATCATTTTATGGTTGTAAAACACTAAGATCCAAGGTAGCAACTATTACAGCTTCAAGTCAAGTTAGAATTAGTTCCTGCAGGGTGATAATCTCTAATCCATTAGCAGGTGGTTCCCTGCTGTCCCAGTCACAGCAGACACATTATAATCAGAGTTAATTCCCCATCTAACTGTCTTTCTGTGACTTGCCAGGAAGTCAGCTACATTCCTTTCTGAAGGACAGCGAATGAAAATGCCAGATTCTAGTTTGACGTAAAGAAGAACTTTCCAACAATTCATGTACCTCAGAAATGTCAGGGACTGAATTGTTCATCTGTTTTGTTTTCCACTCCCATTTCTATTTGCATGTATTAAATGTATGCTTGAGAAAACCCTTCCTTGGCCCTTACGAGTTGCTGTAAATAAGTTGGTTAGATTTATCAATTTAAGTGTGTTCAGTTACAGCATTTTATAGTTACCTTGTTAGCCTCTGATTGATTTATTTCAGGTCAGTGCTATATACCATTCAGAATATTATTATTATTGATTCTACTGCCAATGTGATTTCAGGTTTATCACAATATCAATTACCTGCACATTGAACCAGAACTCTTTTACGGCTGTCATTGCAGCTATGAATAGCATTTTTACAAAACAGATTAATTCCTATTAATCTCCTCAAGTTTAATTTTAGTTCACTAGAATGTAGTCATCTGAGCTCAATTGTTTTATATTATAATTATAAAATATGGAATTAACTGTTACCCTCAGATGCATATGTTGAGAATACTTATCAAATAATTTCCCCAAACCACACTACTCAGAAGTGGTGATTTCACTGTTATTTATACATTTTCTCACAAAACTAACTAAGGTCTGTTTGGTGTGAGTGAACTATTTTGATCTCCTTGTTATTCTTCACTAATTTTCAATAGTCATTTTAGACTTAAGACTGATTATTTCTAGAGTGAAGAGGAGGTCAATGAACGGGAACATTTAATGCTCCCAAAGAAAGAATGAAAAAGATTCAACCCTTTTCTCAAATGTAAAATCTGCCCTTCTTCATAGTCTCTGAAAGGGGCAGAAAGAAGCCGAGTCTCCTGGGCCATATGAGATCTCATATTAATGCTCAATTAGATTCCTAACTCTGTGCACAGATCCTTTGGTGATCAGAGACAGAGTATGGCTGTGCATGGGAGAAACGAGGATGGTGAAAATGACGTCCATGTGACCATAGATGCAAAACCAACAATTTAGTTTCTAGTAGCCTTGGCTATCCTGGAACTCACTCCGTAGACCAGGCTGGCCTGGAACTCGCAGAGATCCTCCTGCCTCTGCCTCCCAAGTGATGGGATTAAAGGCGTGCTCCACCACCACCCGGCCTTGTCTTTAATTTCTAGTGACTCTCATTTCTATCCAGCATATCTGTTTTAGTAGCCACTTTTCTCTGCCATTGCTGAAAGCATGAGGAGGAATGCAGAGAATGTGACAGAGACAGTGGAAGGGGATCCAGCACCCCCACCAAACCACCAGGATGGTCCACTTTTTAAACCGCCCCATTGCACACTCTGACTACAGATGTCAGTAGGTCCCTAATGAAGTACGCTTGCCAAGTTTCTAACAAGATTTCCCCCTTTCCCAAAGCAACACTGCATAATCAATGAAGCCTTTCCTTGAGCTCTGTTCTTCCTCTCCTGGTTCTTTATTTTTGTAGTCAATGAGCTCAGCCTTAAATGAAAGCCAGAGCTGTACGAGCTGAATCCGCTGGAAATAGCAGCTGAAAGGCGTGCAAATCAAGAATGGCAAGGCCCAGCTCTTCCGTTCTTGAAGCAGAGGCTAGTTCAGTCCAAGTGGCTCCCTGGGCAACTGTTCATTTATTTGTAAGGTTTTGTTCCTGGTATGGAACCAGGCATTTATAACTCAGCATTGCCAGCTTAACAACAACAACAAAATACACATCCTTAACTTATGGCACCTCAGTGTCCACCTGAACCCTTCTTAGTACTGTGGGAACTCTCTGGGAAGGGGTTTACAGCAAGTGTGTGTGTGTGTACTCACAAACAGAGACTCTTATTTTCCTGCTTTATTTCACTAAGCATAGGCCAACAACTAGAAATTATTTTAGGTGGTCTGGACAGGAATCATCCATTTTGGTACCTATGCTAGGAATCTTCACAGATGGTATATATAAAATGCATCTCTCTCTCTCTCTCTCTCTCTCTCTCTCTCTCTCTCTCTCTCTTTCTCTCTCTCTCTCTGTCTCTGTCTCTCTCTCTCTTTCTCAAACACACACACACACACACACACACACACACACACACACACACACATCTGCACAC
Organism: Acomys minous; assembly: GCF_964271855.1. NCBI lineage: Eukaryota > Metazoa > Chordata > Mammalia > Rodentia > Muridae > Acomys > Acomys minous. Next base: position 70,714,242 of record NC_140487.1, read on the forward strand.
ACACACACAAATGACAAACACATACTCGGAGTTATAAAATCACTTATAATTTTAAAGAGATCATTGGTTGTAGGTAGAAAATATTTAGTCAAGTTGTAAAGTTTGAAGAGCAAATATCTGTTTAATAGCCATTGCTTTACAGTGTTTCTTGGCTGCTGGGTACTGTGTGTGACAGTTTAGTTATGGTGGTAGAAGAACTTAAAACAGTCAATGTGTCTTTATGAGCTGAAATGGAATAAGAGAAAGATTGTCCATAAGTCAAGAAGTCCAAGTGCCAACTAAAGAAGCTTATGTTACAAAAACTAAAAGAAAACTTCAAGTCAGTCTTCTAGGAAGTATTGAGGAAAGATAGTGCTTTTACCATAAATGAGAGAAGAGTGTCTCATTGTTTCTGCCAATAATTCAAACAGGTTTGTGCATTGGATATATATGTCTGTATAGAGCCCTAAAGAATGCTTTATAAGTCCACCAAGATGGCTCAGTGGCTAGAGATGCTTGCAGGCAAGCCCCTTAGCCTTAGTTGGACCCCTGGATCCCATAAAATGTTGGAGAGAATCAGTTCTCAAGAGTTTGCCTCTGACCTCTACATGCTCACCTTGTCACTTATGTGCTTGCATTCACATACAATACATGAACACTTAAGGGAAGCTCTGCTCAAATGTTTTGGTCAAATAAGACAAATTACTAGAAACATTTATGTCCAGGTCTTAGTATAGGTCTCTTTATGTTTTCATAGGGAAATACCAAGTTATTAGAGTAATTAATTTACTGATTATATAGTAGATGTGTTTCTACAGGCTAAGGAAAATTTTCTTTGCTAGCTTGAATATTAACTGCAAATCAAGTTTATCGTGTATCTGTATGTTCTAGAAGACTCTAGAACATTCTAGAAGACTCTAAATATCAGTTGTATACTTCAATATCAATCAGCCTGCTCCAGATAAATCATCTACATGAGTTTCAAAGAGTAACCTTCTTACTCATAGCTGGGCATCAAAGGAGAGCAGAAGCTTACAGCTCATGTCATGACAGTCCCACAAAGCTTGTGACATTTGTCTAGGACAGACAAATGTCTTGTCTATGTGTATTCCACACTACAGTGCAGCTAGGGGTACCCAAACTACAGTGTAATCTGAGTCTCATAGACAACTGGAGTGTCCAAGCTAATGTACCGCAGGACCTTCTGTTCTAGAGGGGATGGGACCACACCCTGTGTCCTTTTGCTCAGTTCTTCCTTGCTCAGCACGTTGTAGTACTAGATCATTTTACAGCTATCTGAGAACTATGAATGACAGAGAATAAATGAGGGTCCCAAAGCCGTCCAGGGTCTTGCAAGTCATACTTACTTGCCTTTCTGAATTAATTGAATACTTTGTATCAGCCAATGAACACTTTTAGATTCCTTTGTAAGACTCTTCTCACATGGATTAATTTTAGTAGTTATTAATCTTGTAGCAATGCTTAGGTGCTTCCCCCCCTCATTGGAGCTTGATGCTGCTTTAAGAGCTCCCAGCCTTACACACATCACCGAGATAAGTACATACACACAGTATGTGCTCTTAATCTTTCCCCAAATGCAGGATAGTGTGTGGTGCCATTTCTTTGCTTAGTGGCATGCCAGTGAACTTGAAAATCTGCATGCTGTTTCGTTAATTATGTTTTTAATTGAGTCACTTCACTTGAATGAGCAAAGTCACCAGCTATTAGAAATGTTGCCTGAACACAGTAGTTCATAAAGCAGCCCTGGATTGTTCTAGAAGAACATGAAAGCACAGTCGCACCCCTGGCAGTAATCCTTCCCATTTGTAGCTGAGGCTACACAGTTTGGGATACCCTCTCTTACTGAGCTGGGCTGCATGAGTTCAGAGTCAGGTTTTCAATCAATCTAGGATACTTATTCATGACTTGTTAATAATAGAAGTTCTTGTGTCCAGGTAATGATTTGGTTTGTGCATATTTTCCTTTGCTTTTTAATGCCCCAAATTAATAAAGGACATTCAAACTTCCCACAAGGAGACATTGCCAAGAATATCAAACTATGTTTTTAAAATCACAAACACATGATTTTTAAAAGCACTTTTATATCTCACTAAAATATTTGAAGTTTAGGTGTTGTCTCAGACTCTTTTGGGGTAGTTAAATCTCTGTTGTGTGCTGCTATCTGCTGTACATGGTAACCACATTTCATGGCTGAACACTCTTTAAATGCCACTCTTACATATTGGTTATGTGGTCCTTCTACCTCAGGATTCGATCATTTCCTTCCTTCTTCATGTAGAAGGTTGTAATTTTTATGGTTTTTTTTCAAGATAAATGCCTGAGGAAGTATGTAAATGGATAAATAAAACTTGTTCCAACTCCTTCATCCTATGGAGCAACATGACTACTTGAGCCCTGTACTCAGAGAGGACTGCGCATTTGCCCGAGGGAAACACCAGACTTGTTCGGTTCTCCTTCCCAGGCACCTTTCAGGCACCTTTCAGGACTATGTTGGAGGAGTCTATTTCATACCCACTGTATGTGTTCTCATTTGCACACTTACTTCATCTAGAGGCTAGCAAGCGCAGCTCTGCCATGAAAAGAGTTCAGCCTGAGAGTTTTATGTTTTTAGGATATGTGTGCTGTGAGATTGAATTAATGCATGATTTTACCAGTCTAATTGATCTGCACATAGCTACAGTGGGGTTTCCGGTTTACTCATCTCTATGCTATATATTTTGTGCTCATACCTGGGACACTTTCTTTCAAGAGTTAGTGTTTGAATAAATACATCCAAGAGGACTGGACTTAATGATGACTTAACAATATCAGAAGCTGAATATGTGGCTTTATGAGAGGGTATGACTCCAAGGAAATGGCCAGATCTTTTTTTTACAATAGACCAATGTGAAGTTAATAAAAATATAAGAAAAAAAGTGATCAGAGAATAAGGAAAAATACAACCTAAACTATGAAAATCCCCTTTAGGAAGAAAATCTCATATGTAATACAGGAAGCAACAAAATGACCATCATTCAGCAAATTTGTAAAGCATAAAGATAAAGGAAGGGTGCTGTGGTTGTCAAATGGACCTTTGACATAGAATATAGCAGTCTTGACAAGGTCCTGCGCTTCCCAAGCACAGTGGGGGAACAGACAGGCTTTTTAGAAGTCCAGGTTATTTGGCTTTAAAAAAAAATGAGAAATGAGATGTATTTTAGCACCTCTGGGAGAAAAATGCTGCGCCTGCACATTGCCAGATGTGTTCTTACGTGTCTATATACTCCTACCTCCAGACTTCAGTGTGACGTCATGGCCAGCATGTGCTGTGATTCACCCAAGTGGAACCTAAATACCTGGAAGGGACGCTCTCAAGGCTACTGTGCTGCCTGTAGGCTGTGCTGTGCAGTACAGTCCAGAGTTGCAGTTTCCATGGGGGAAGTTTTGGGGTTACATAGCTGACTTTGAGTACAGTTTTTGCTACCACCAATAATGGCTCACCCATATTCCTGTAAGTAGCTCCAATTAGATTTATTTATTCACCAAGTTGGGCTTTGCTTGTATTCCTATTTGTATCTGTTGTTCATCCTTACCAGGGATAAGGGGACATTTCTTCCTGTCTCCCCATCTCACACATAGCAGACCCGATGTATCTTTCTCCTATGTATTCTTCTATTACAACGCAGTCCTCTTCCCGGGTTCATCTGAGCCTCTTCTAAGCAGCATGACTGATTTAACATATTTTCTAGACAGTTCTGCTTGTCTCTGTCTCTTTCAGGTGGTGTGGCTGATCTCAGAGTCCTTACTGTGTATAATGACTTGGTGAGGGTAGAGCCTAGTGTGTGTGGTCAGTTTCAGGGACTTCCTGAAACCTTTAAATTGTTTACTTTCTGACCTTGGGGATTTTCTCTGAAGAATGAACTGTTTCAACTCCCTTTACAACAGTGGTTTTTGGTCTGTGAGTCCTAACCTCTTTGGTGGTCACATAACAGATATCCTGCATATTATTTATATTATAATTCACAGCAGTATCAAAATTGCAGTTATGAGGTTGCAACAAATTAATTTTATGTTTTTTAAAGAGCTGTATTAAAGGGCCACAGGACTAAGAAGGTTGAGAACCACTGCTCTAAACTCCTAATTGCTCCTCTACTCAATTACAGTAGATAGGCTTTAAAATGTTGATAAAGATATTAAAATATTCTAAAAACTTATAATTGAATCTCTAATTGTTATTGTAAGTTAAAGCAGTAAAGGATTAATACAGACAATTCAAACCATTTAATTCACTTGATACCAAATAATTAACAAACACACCCAGATACGAGTCATTAAGGAAACATCAAAACACCAAATATTACTTATCAAATACACTCATTTCATTTCTTTCTTTCTTATTTATTTCTTTTTTTTCTTTCTTTTTTTTGTTGGTTTTTCAAGATAAAGTTTCTCTGTGTAGCTTTGGCTGTCCTGGACTCACTTTGTAGACCAGGCTGGACTCAGGTTCACAGAGATCTGCCTGCCTCTGCCTCCCAAGTGCTGGGATTAAAAGCGTGATCCACCACTCCTGCTTTGCTCATTTCTTTTGAGTTTCTGTTGTTGTTGACTTATTTTCCTTCTTTATTTTTGCATTCTTCTGTGCACTTAGATCTACATTTGACAGAGCCAACAATTTCCAAGAAATTTATACATTTTGTAAAGATTGATAGGGGGCAGAGCTGAAAGGCTACATATTTTTAGTCAAAATTGAATTCTCAGTATGTTATAAAGCCAGAACACATGACAGAAATCCATGAAGTATTTTGTCTAAATAAGCACATGATTGTCCTCATTTTTTCTGTAGAAAGATAAATATTACTTAAATCTGTAATATGATTGGTTTGTTTTCATTTTGAACTGTTAAGTCTTTTCTTTTTGACTAATTGATCCTTTGTGAACTAAGCAAGAAGCCAATGTTAAACTTAGTGATTCACAGATTTCAGTAAAGTCAGGAGGAGAAGGTCAAACAGGAGATGTAAGTGACTAATTATTCACATCTAGAAATCGTTCTGGGAATGTTTTTATATACAGTTGATAATTTTCAGGTGAGCAGCAGTATGTTGAATTGGACCTGAATGTATAATTACAAAAATCCAAGATGTAGGATACATTCACTAAGCAGTTTGTATTTTGTAGGAATGTAAAAAGCAAGAACTAGAAGCCAGTGGCTAGCACTCATGCATGTTAAAAACAAGATAAAAGGCATTTAGACTTTTAAAAAATTAGATAAATATAAAACATGTTTAAATAAAGCCCTCAAACAATACAAGGAAAGAGTTTGTCCGAGAGCTACCTGTTGAGGAATGAGCTGTATTTGGGACAAGGACTGTACAAAGTCCCTTGATGTGCCTGGAAAAGAATTCTATTTTTATAATGATTCGCTCAGATATTCTGTGTTATCACAGGGTTTTCAATGTCTTATATTTTATTTTACAATTTACAAGGTTAAAAAATAATGTCATTAGAGTTGAGGAAATAGAACACAAAATACCTAGTATTGTCTAGTGGTGTAAATGGATGCAAATGTATCTAACATCTCCAACCAGATGCTGATCACTTTTATTTACAAGACAATTCTGGAGACCACTGGTTGTCTTCAGCCCAATGTCAATGTATTATATATGCTATGATCCAAAGGGCTAAGCTATTATTTTGGCTTAAAATTCACTGTTATGTTTTAGGCTGTATTTCTCTGATGTTTTTCAAGATCAAAGTTTTAGGAGAACTTCTAAACACAGGGGCTTTCTCTGTCTTAGCTACTTCAAATAAAAAGACGGAAGAGAAATGTTCTGCCAAGTGAAAGGGCATAGAATATAATTGCCAATGGAAGAAATTTTCCTTGCTTCACACAAGTTGAATTGCACTGACATGGTTGCTAATGTTCAATACCGAGCTGTGGACTCAAAGGGTACAGCCTGAGCTAAGTTCCCTGAACTTGTCTGATGCTTCCAAAGAGTAAAGCAGAATGGATTTGTGCCCTGAGACTACTGAGGGAACGGGTACCTGATTTTAATTTAATAATTTCTCTTGTGACATTTTGCTTGCTATGTTTTGATACAGTGAAAAAATGCAAAATGTGATGTTTATATTTTTCCGATAAAAGAGCATTTCATATTAAACTTTTCAAGACTGTGAAAAAGATCACGGCTTCAAAAGTTTTGATTTATGTTGGCTGACTCCATTGGTTTGGGGACCAAAGTGATACATAATATGTTAGGAGCATGTCTGATTGTCTCACAGAGGTAGGGAAGGAGAGAAAAGTCACAAAAGGGGTGTAAGATATACTCCTCAATGACATGTTTCCAGTGATGGATGCCTCAACAAAGCTCTACTTTCTAGAGCTTTACTATCTCTTAAGACTCTATTCAAAATGTTAATTTACATTGATAAAGGCAGCCTTTCTAACAGTGCACTCACTCCTAGTTGCTAGAGGTGGGGAGCAAACCTCTAATTCAGAAAGGACACTTGATATGCAAACCATAGAGGGGGGTGGTAAGCCGCGCTAACAATGTATTTCCTAGTTTTCCAGATTACTTCTCTGTCTGTATCCTGCAGCTTTTGTGGGAAGTGTTCACAGTAGTTGCTTTGTTACCAGCTTCTACAACTCATTCCTACTCTTTTGATATCAAGACCAGTTCAATTGGTTTTAATATTCTGTTTTGTTAAAAAAAAAATCCGAAAAAAAGTGGTAGAATTAAAGTTTGAATAAAAAGTTCTGCCTCTGGATGCCATACTACTTTAAAAAAAAGTCATCCAGGGACAGTTTCTAGTGTCCCTGTCCGTAGCTACATGAGACATTGCTGCCTTCAGAATCTCAGATTCCCCTATGATGCTTTAGGAAGGAGGACCTCCTGTGCACTCTAATCAGCTGGGTCTCAGCAGAAGGGCGTGAAGTGTAAAAAATGAATGCCTTCTCCCAGTTAGTTTATTTGTCATTGAGTTTCAGGCTTCATTGAGGTAACTCAACAGTAGATTCCTACACCCAGCATCCATTTATGGTAGTCTTCAGTGTGTTAAACAGTGAATTATGTGTGTCAGGTCAAGTATAATAAAGATGGCAGAAGGTGGTACGAAATGAAGAGATTTCTCAAAAGAAGTCAGCCAAGTTAGTAAGTTTTATTCTTCCATTGTTTCTCTTTCTCAGCGTGAAAAATAATTAGCAGCTTCCCTAATTGCTTTGTGTGTCTGAGGGGGACTTGTTCCTACTTCTACATTCATATGGTACCCAGCATGTTGGAGAACAAGCAGAGTTCAGCTACATGCAGGGAAAGCTTTTGCTTTCCTTTGATGCTGAAAATAAACCAACAGGCAACTATTTAGATAGCAAATAGATGCTGCTATCGTCTGGACATATACTAACTACTCATATATTTATTATATCTGGGAGGTGCCAAAAAGTTAATTGAGCATTGTTTAGAACACTCACACGGCATTAAATACTGCTTGGCACACTTGGCTAATTTGAACCATTCCATTTCTTTTCTCTTTTAAACCTATATTCCTTTTCCTTCCCATGGAAGTGAAGATATTAAAAATCGGATAGACATCAGAACTGGATGAGGAAGAGAGAGAATGGGTGGGAGAGGGCATGGGAAGGGGACTAAGGGTGCGCATTAGATGTAGGGACATGCGGGACACGAGGTGAGAGGGCAGGGAGAGAGAAGCGAGAGAGATGGGGGAGGCATCTCTGGAGCAAACTGCAGACCTGTGATAGGGTACGCTCCTGGGAGCATATGGGGGTGACTCTAGCTGAGACCCCTAGCAGCAGTGGCAGATATGAAGACTGAAGCAACCACCTCCTATAGCAAGCATGACTTCCAGTGGAAGGAGTGGGACCCCCCAACCCATCCACAAAACCTTCAACCCCAAATTTACCCTTCTCATAAGTTGTGCAGAAATAAAGATGGAACAGAGTTTGAGGGAGTGGCCAACCAATGACTGGCCTAACTCAAGACCCACGCCATTGGAGAGACCCAGCCCCGACACTATTAATGGTATGCTGCCATGCTTGCAGGATGACTAGGAAGGAGCATTGCTCAGTCAGAAAGTTTTCTTGAGAGCTGTACTTCCTCAGTGGGGAATTCTCACAATAATCTATGTCATAACAATATATTTAAAGTTTACCACCTGGTATTGTCCTTGGCTGGTGCCTTACAGGTGGTAAACTTTAAACCCCTACCCAGATCTAGCCAATGGACAGAAAATTCTCCACAGTTGAGTGGAGAGTGGGGTATGACTTTCACATGTACTCTGGTGCCTCATATTTGACCACATCCTCTGAATGGAGAGACCTGGTGGCACTCAGAGGAAGGATAGCAGGCTTCCAAGAAGAGACTTGATACCCTATGAGCATATACAGGGGGAGGAAATCCCCCTCAGGAACAGTCATAGGGGAGGGAGTAAGGGAAAAATGGGGGGGGGAGGGGAGAATGGGAGGATACAAGGGTTGGGATAACCATTGAGATGTAACAAGAATAAATTAATAATAAAAAAAAACCCAATATATTTAAGGTAATTTACAGATGTTTTTTACACATGAAAGCAAAATCTAAGTTGAAGTCAAAATTGAAAAGTCATGAATGAAAGAGTTAATTTGCCTTTTATGACTTCTCCAAAGTTTCACCACAGTTTCTAAGCACTGAAAGGTGTTTAGCAGCCTTTGGGGAGAGCGTAGGTTCTTGTTGGTGTTCTGCCTAATCATTTTAAATGGTGTTTGAATGTTGTGGGGAAAAGTGTATCATATAAGAGGACTCATTTCTGATAAATCTGACAAGCTTGCAAATCAATGAGTCTAGGCTGGCTTCTTGTGTCTAATCATGAGATGAGAACTCAACTCAGATTTGCTAGGGGCATTTCAGTGAGGCTGTCATAAGAACCCAGCATAGGGGCTGGAGAAATGGCTCAGTGGTTAAGAGAGCCACCTGCTTTTCCAGAGGTCCTGAGTTCAAATCCCAGCAACCACAAAAGGTAGCTCATAACCATTTGTGATGCGATCTGATACCCTCTTCTGGCATTGAGCTGTACATGCAGGTGTACATACAATAAATAGATAGATTTTTATATAATCCATCACGGGGAAGAGCAAAGCTACCAATATCCCATTCTAGATGAGGATGTAGATGGGGATGAAAATGGTGCTAAGCAGTGGTAAAAAATGTTAATTTTAGTTTTAGTTTGTATGTGAAATTTGCATATTCATACTATTGAATCCAGTCACTGATAGCAAAACAAAATAGAACCATATTAAGTGAGAATTCTAACATCATGGTTAGTAACCATGGTATCACTTCTTAGGTATTTATGAATGACAAAAGCAAGATGAAAAACAGAGTAATCACCCACACACATATGTGCATACACTCACTCACTCACTCACTCACTCACTTGTAGTCATCTTATTGTTCACTAAGGAGATTGTAAAACCATTAAAACTAATCTATTGCCAGTTTTGGAAAAATACCTCACATACTAATAATAACCAAAGATTATTTCTACACTGTGAGCTATACAACACCATTAACACAGCAGATGGAGGGAAATGACTATCAGGCAAGTTTCTATCATCAGTGGCTTCCTCAGGGGTATTTAGGCAAGGTGATCATCTTGGCAGAGGGTTATCACAAGTGTCTTAAAGCCTAACAGGGATTTTTCTAGTATTATCTGGGGATTTTGATTTATGTGAGCTAAGGTGCATTTCATTTTTTGAGCATTGTTCCCCAGTTCTGAGGACTTAGTGGATCTTGAGTAAAGTCAGTTTATAAGCCTGGTAGTATCATAGTGTGCCAGCTCTCTTTCTGAGTTCCTACTCTAATGAATAATGGGATGATGATACTATGGTAGAGGTGATATTGGAGAGATAAGAATCAAAAACCACTCCTAATTGCAGTGAAGATAAAACGGTCAGTCCATGATAGTGTAGGCGATCATTTGCCATGACCTATATGATGAGCCCTGTGACTGCAATGCCATGAATATTTCTAGAAATTGCCAGACATCCTGAAGATTGTGGTAGCTGTTATAACCAAGTGATACTACCAGCAAAATTAACCGTAGGGACCTGTTGAAAATCATGCCTTGAAATTCCTCTGCTTTCAAAACTCCAAAGTCATATGTAACAAATAACTGTGAAATCTAATATGATTTCAGTGACCCTGTGATTTATTGCTATTTGCAGCTGTTATGGAAAAATAATAAAATTCTGCTTTCATTAATCAATATAATTTTCTTAAAACTTAGTGTTCCAGAAGTGTCACGTAGGTTGGTTCATCAAAAGGAGTTGACTTTTCATCCTGACTTAGTTTGAAATCACCTTCTCTTTCTCTTCACTCCCAGAAATGTCGCCCCAACAGTACCAGCAGCAACGTCGAAAATTTGCAGCGGCCTTCTTGGCACTAATTTTCATCTTGGCAGCTGTGGACACTGCTGAGGCCGGGAAGAAAGAGAAGCTAGGTAAGCAGCAGGGTCCCAGAGAAAAGCTTCATCAGAAAGTAGCCGCCCAGACAAGAAGAAGGCTTCCTTGGATGGTACCAATGCTGCTGAGAGATGCTTCATCAAGTGGTACCCATGAAGCCCAGCTACCTGCTTCTAATTCTGCCTCTGTTTCCTATTTCCTTCTGATTATTTAGAGAAAACCTAAGTGAGACTTGTCATATATTCCCCTATCATTGTCATGAGTGAGCTGTCTAAGTCTGTGATCTATACCACATTTCTCTTATATCATTTTATCTACAGGACAAAAACCATACCATCAATTTGCAATGAGATTGCTAGTCTGACGACTATTACTTATAATAGGCCTTGCCTCTTCTTTTCCGTAAATTACTTAAAATTTTTTATGCAAAAGGGTCTTACTCTCATCTAGAGTCCCAATAGTGTATAACTTTCACACAAACTCTGGTGCTTCATATTTGACCATGTTCCCTGGAGGAGGAGACCTGGTGGCACTCAGAGGAAGGACAGCAGGTTACCAAGAAGAGACTTGATACCCAATGAGCATATACCCTATGAGCAAATCCCCCTCAGGAACAGTCATAGGAGAGGGGAATAAGGGAAAAATGGGAGGGAGGGAAGAATGGGAGGATACAAGGGATGGGATAACCATGGAGATGTAACAAGAATAAATTAATAAAAAAATTTAAAAAAGGGTCTTACTCAGCTGTCTGTGGCTGCATTCAAACATCTGAGGAGTGAGCTTAAGAGAGAGAAGACGTCATTTCCCTTAGGGTTTCAGAGCTGTCAGTCCATCACAGTAGGCATGCATGGCAGAACAGTTCATGTCATGGTGGAAGAAAGCAGGTGGACAGGCAGTGCCTTCACTCAGAAATATTTGTTTCTAAAAAGAAATGTCAGTGAATCACTTAGAACTGTCTATATCACACACAGGATTTAGTAGTATTAGTTCTGTCCCTCACCTCCAAGTTTTCTTTCTCTCTCTTAATCACACTTTGATTTGATCACTGAGAAGACGTCCGTCACATTTCAGCTGCTTTATGAGGCAATGCAGATAGGAGTAAAAAATCATACACTCCACAATCGAGGAATAGACTTAGCCATATCTAGGAGCTGGGACATTTCTGGATTGTGATTGCTTTTTGTTCGCCTCCTTACAGAAAAAAAGGTGAAAAAATCGGACTGTGGAGAGTGGCAGTGGAGCGTGTGTGTGCCCACCAGCGGGGACTGTGGCCTGGGCACCCGGGAGGGCACTCGCACTGGCGCCGAGTGCAAGCAAACCATGAAGACTCAGAGATGCAAGATCCCTTGCAACTGGAAGAAGCAGTTTGGAGGTCAGTCTTACCCTGTGGTCCTATTGCTTTAATATACTACTAAAAATTAATCTGAAAATTTTCTATAAAAAATTTGAAGGCCAACTAATGTTCATATTAAGTTAAATAAATGTATTTTCTTAGACTAGACAGTTTACCTTTCCTGTTCACCACTAGTGGATATTTGTTGCATTTGTTTTTGTCTTGTACAGTGTAGAATAATTAGCAATATTCCTGGCATCTACCATTTCTACCAAAATACAACCCACTCTACCAGCCATCAAAACAAGACAAGAAAAACTAGCCAAATGCCATTTGGTAGCTAAACCTGTTTGCCATTAAGAGTCATTGCTTATATGGGCATAAAATACACACTGGCGCCCACCCAGTGGTTCTCCTGCTCTGCCTTTGCCTCACTTCACTCTTTACTTTCCATTCCTGTGCTTCTCCTCCTTCTTCATGCCCCTCGCTATTGCTCTTCATTTTGTCCCTTCCCATCCTCCTCATATGTTTATAGATTCACTTACTGACTCTCACAGCCTTTGTCACAGCCAGTGTTCATAAATGTTTGTTTGACCAATTTTAGTCACTTTCATGCAGTTCTGATCTATCTCCTTGGGACAATATCTCTCAGCACTCCAACTTAAATTCAATAATCTACATTTTCCTCTTTAGCCCACTATTCAACATTTCCACCTTTAACCATACGCATTCATCTACAGCACTGATTCTCAACCTGTGGGTTGTGACTCATTTCAGGGTCAAATGACCCTTTCGTGGGAGTCACCTAAGACCATCAGAAAACACAGACATTTACACTGTGATTCATAACAGCAGCAAAGGTACAGATATGCAACAAAACTAATTTTATGGCTGGGATCATCACAGCACTGTATTAAAAGGTTCTATATAGCATTTGGAAGATTGAGAACTAGAACCCATGTCTGTATTGTGTAGTGTTCATATACATTTGCATATTTTTGAGTGCATATATGTTTAGCTACATGTGTGGGGGTATATGTGTGTCTATCAGAGGTTGGTATTGGCTGTCTTCCTCTGTTGTTCTCCTTTTCATTTTCTGAGGCTCAGTTTCTTGTTGAATCTGGAACTCAACTACTGCCCAACCTTAAAAAAAATCTTTTAAAAATATTTATTTATTTATTTATTATTGCATACACAGTGCTCTGCCTGCATGTACACCTGCAGGCCAGAAGAGCGCATCAGATCACATTATAGATGGTTGTGAGCCACCATGTGGTTGCTGGGGATTGAACTCAGGACCTCTGGAGGTCAGTGCCCTTAACCTTTGAGTTACCTCTCCAGCCCCCACCTTTTTTTTTTTTTTGAGACAAGCTTTCTCTGTGTAGCCTTGGCTGTTAGACTCACTTCATAGACCAAGCTGGCCTCGAACTCATGGAGATCTGCCTCCCTGAGTTGTGGGAGTACAGGCATGAGCCAGTGTGCCTGGCTCTGCCCTGCTTTTTATGTAGGTTTTGAAGACCAAGACTTTGATCCACCATGTGCATGAATCAAGCTCCTTACACACTGAGTCATCTTCACAGTTGAAAAATCCCAAGTGACTTTTCCTTGTACAGCACACACTTTATGTTTTTCTTGGCCATTGTGGGACATAATGACCAAAGTGTCTCACCTGTGTCATACAGAAACACACCATGACCTATGTTTTCTGAGGAGAATATATAGTGACAAGTAGACTTTTAGAATAATGTTCAATTTCTCTATCCCATTAAGGAGAAAGAGAATGAGGCCCTGGTGACTCATCAGATTTGCTGGAATAATCGAATTATAATACTGAATGCAGTGAAGATACAGAGATAGTAGGTCGTGTACTTGCTGTCAGTGGAAATAGATCATGGCAAGCCATACTAAGAAACAATATTACCTTTGAGAGGGGTTGCTTGAAGCCAAACATCAGTTGAGTTTAGCACGTAACTCATCAGTTTCTTGGGCTTTTTCCCCCACAGAGAGAATAAAACATGCTTTCACAAAACTCTGTATATAGTATTTGCATTTGTGTATATATTCTAGCCAAAAGCTTGAAGCAATCTAGGTGTCTTTCATCTGTATTATAGAATCTTGCTCAGTTTTGTAAAAGCATACACTATTGATTTATACAGCTTGAGATATCTTCAGGAATGTATGGTAAGTCAAGAAATAGCTAGTCTCAGACATGGAAAGGTGGCTCAGTGGTAAGGAGCACCTACCCATTGTTCTTGTAGTGGACCTGGGTTCGGTTCCCACTATTCACAACCATCAGTTGTTCCAGTTCAAGAGGACCACACATCATCTTCTAAACTCTATGGGTACCAGAGTAGCCAATCAAAACGTTTACATAGTTTTCAATTTTCATTTATTCAATGAAATGGGCTGGAGAAGAGATTTGTGGCTGTAAGGAATTTTGGAGGTACGCAGGCTATGACTGTATACGATGCATTGGGATTGTAGGTACATTGATGTTTTGATTATATGCGCAGAGGGAACTATAACTGTTCATGCATATAAAACTTGATAAAATCTGACTACACTCTTGGAATGTCCATTTCAAATAATAGACCTACAGTTATTCAAGATACCAAAATTAGGGGAAATTGGCTGAAGAGTGTATGGGATGTCTATATATTATTTCCTATTACTTCATGGGAATGTACAATGGCTTCAATACAAAAAGTTAACATCAAAATTGTGCCCTTATTATCACCACAATAAGCCTTCTTAAGGACCTTTATCTCATCTTATTATGTCTTCTAGCTGAGTGCAAATACCAGTTCCAGGCTTGGGGAGAATGTGACCTGAATACTGCCCTGAAGACGAGGACTGGAAATCTGAAGAGAGCTCTTCACAATGCTGACTGTCAGAAAACTGTTACCATCTCCAAGCCTTGTGGCAAACTCACCAAGACCAAGCCTCAAGGTAAGAGCATTAACACCATCATTCTGACAGTCTTAATAGACAGGCAGGCTCAGGCCAAACCCAAATATTTCAGAAGAGGATCTTCTGACAGTGATGTGAAAAGTGCCCACTTGCTGAGCACCACTGCATATTTTCAGGAGGCAGTCTCCGAGTTCAAGTGGAAGTTCCCTGCAGACATGACCAGGATGCAACTAAATGCCTCAGCAAAACGTGTCAGTGAAGATGAGTGTTGCATGAACACCTGTCTCAGATTTCACATTGGGACAGGATTAATAAATTCACATAATTCATAATGCAGAAAACTTTAAGTCAAACTTCTCTCAGCTTATCTACGATATGATTTTCACGGACTCAGAAATGATACAGTGTGTATGCCCTCCCTCCACTACATACGATGGCAGACTTTATATATTTTGAACTTATCTCAGAGCCTTTAGACTTGAGGCATTTCAACTTTCCATAGAATTTCAAAAATTATGTACAGTACTTGTTCCCAGAATTCCAGTCTCTGCATTCATGCTGAAGGTGGTAAAGTGGGACCAACACAGCTGTGGTTTCATGCAGGGGGAGAGCCAACTGGAGGAAGGCAAGGAGATGGGAAGCCCTCTCATTCCATGGATATGACGGATTGAACTGTCTCTCCCAGCTCTGTATTCTCAAGTCCCCGCTACTATCTCAGAATATGACTCTATTTAGTGGGGGAAGTATAGACTTTTAAAAGATAGTTAAGTCAAAGAAGGTCATAGGAGTGGGACCCAAATCCAATATGGTTGATTTTCTTATAAGAGGAGATTGGGAAACAGACGCACACAGAGGGAGGGTCATCTGAGGACACAGGGGGAGAAGTGCCAGCCACAGAGTGAAGTCTCACAAGAAATCAGGTCAGTCCAGCACTTTGATCTCAGACTTACAGTCTGGAGAGCTGTGAGAGAATGCGCGCCTATTATCTTAGCGGCCTGTGCTCTGGTTCTTTGTGTGGCTCCACCCCCCAGACAATTCATACCATAAGCTTCAATGAAATCCAAATTAAAATACCTCCTTGACCTCTCCTTGTTCTTGACTCTCAAAATAAACTTGAAAATTCAATCCTGCCAGGTCCATTGTAAGGAGAAATTCAGACAAAATGCTGGTGGTTAGCCAAAATAAGGAAAAGAAATCCCTCAGAAGCTAAGGATGTCTGGTGGTTTTTGCACTGATGACTGGAGAGGGTTCTTTCCATATGTCAAGTTTGTCATCTTCTGATGGAATTGGCAAAAGGACGGGCTACTTCTGACTTCTGGGTAGCTTGGTACTGTGGGATTCAGAGGTTGGATCTGAGAGTTTGGCTGCCTTCCAGGAGAGCCTGTCCCAACATTCCAAATGTTACTGGCTGTAACCAGTTAAAAAGCAGGAGCCCTTTTCAGAAATGGGAGAGTTACGAGATTCCGTCTTCGGACAGACTAATTTCAATTCAGTAACTGAACCAAACCAAGCAGCATCAATATAAAATTGAAGGGGGTGGGGTGGGGGGCTTAAGGAGTTCTTTATGCTCCAGTGCAGTGGTTCTGTGCCTGGACTGTATGCTAGAATTTTCCATGGGGATATAGGCAATTCCCACTTCCTGGATTTTATCTGACCCACCAGATCACCATTGGTTCTAAAGGTCTTTAGAAATATGGTTACACTGCCCAAATTGAAAAGTACTCCTGTTTCATACTCCTGTCAGTATGAAATCCACTGACAGAGAAGATGTGCATATATGTATCACTCCAGTAGCAGAGGAAGGGAGGACATGCATCTTGATAAAAGGGGAGTAAAAGTGAGAAGGAGCCCAGGGTCATGGTGAGGCTGAGGAATATAAAAACTGTCACACACACACAAAAAAACCTTACAACTGAAAAATATCCTTAGGGACTTCAATAAACACTATAGAAGGAGCCTCTCTTTTCATTGGACTGTTAAGTATTTTAGCTGTTTTCCTTTAATAATCTGCTGATAATTGATTAGTAGATGTGTTTCTCACATTCAGTGTGATGGTAAAAACCCTTCAAGTGCATAGACATTCTATAATATTTATTCATATGAAATAAGGAAGGTATGTAACTAACTTAAAATGGATAACCTGAGTGAGTCTCATGTTTCAGAATTCCGTTTAGGCATTTTATGGGTCCTAGGTCATTTAAATATGATCTTCCTTTTGCCCTAATAGGCCTTTGTTAAAAGTAACCAATCTTCTTCACCTAAAGCAGTGACAGATCTTCTAAATGTCATTTTGACACGACATATTCTGCACACAGAAGAAATGTTATACAAGACGAGGTCGGGGAGAGGTGCCAGACTGGAGACTGTTAAAAGTGAGACACACAAACACATTCTTTGACTTGTTTTTCTTTATTTAAATAATAAAATGCAACCAGTGGCTCCTGGGATCTGCAAATATGTCCATGCTGTTTCCCAAATAGTGGTGTATAGATACTGCAGCTTCCTTTCCCATATTGTTAGCCTAGAGATGGTGCATTTTCTTCAGATTACTGGACAAGCATATGGTCCTATGTCAACATCCATGGTCGTGATGAGATTGCTTTCCTCCTATGCATTGCTATAGGTATTGTCTGAGTACTACCTCATAAGGTCCCATGCAGCATTGTCAAGGAGGAGACAGACACACACAGGTGAATGCACTTTCAGAGTAGGTATCTCTCAGGAAGGAGAGAGTCAAGATTTGGCAAGCTCTATATTCATGCTCTTTTTTTTCTACCCTGCTCATGTGTTATTGAAATCACAGTAATATGAGCTCAGCTCTTAATTTTCCTTCAGTCTAAGAGAGAGTGAGTGTTGTAAAGCCGATGCCAATGGGCTGAATGGGAGAAGACAGCTTCTCCCTCCAGACACAGACATTATTTTTAAAAGTTCTGGAAGATATCAGGTATAGGATGAATGTCAAGAGAATGAGGACCTGGCCTGCTTTGATTTTCAGTGTATCACTTGTGCCGGAGCAAGAAAATGTACATAGTAGATGATTAATAAATGCTCACATGGTAACTAAATGCCAAAGCGGAAGTGGCTTTGTTCATGAATCCCACCAGAGTCTTAATTGAAATGTCAATAATTCTTTACCAAATCATATTCTAAACAGCATAAATATAAACAACTATCTTCCTTCACTCAACAAATCAGACCTTTATTTTATTTTAATTCAGTCTGGCAGGAGGCTAGACAGCAGTAAGAACTCACTGGTTGTAACTGGCGACAGTGATATGACCCCCTTATCACTTAACTTCAATCTCAAAGCAACTCTACACAACAGCTTTTATTTATCTCGAGTGCTAGAAGATGCACAGGGCCCAGAGAGGTTCAGTGATGCTCCAGAGGCTCTGTAGCTTGTCAGCCACAGGCCCAGCAGTCAGCTAATCTTCAGACAGACACGGGAGATGCACCAGGCCACTTCCCATCTCATGAAACTTTTATCATGTGAGGTATTTGTTTTTCTGTCTAGACTCATTAAATGGCAGAGCTTCTGGGAAGTTGTCTGCTGTTATCTGATCTAGCCTTCATGTAACAAATGAATGCAGAAAAAAATTGATGGCTTGGCCGGGCAGAAAAAATTGATGGCTTGGCTACGGCCATCCTTTCTGATGTTTAACATCAGGGCTAGAGCTCCAAGTTTTGTTTTTGTTTGTCTTCTGGACACATTTTCCTTTCTTTCTTCATACTTGAGAGCTACCAGAAAGAGACTTTTAAATAACTTTCAGACCTTCCAAAACAAATAGCATAAGAAGTTATGGTCTTGAGGAAAACTGGCCACCATTAAAACACAGTTAATTAATTCAAATATTCAAGTCTCTGAACTTATGTCCTTCAGTTCAATCTTTCCTGTCCTTAGGTTTGTCATCCGTCACACAGCCAAGCTCAGTTGTCTTGTTTTCATTTGTTTATTTAGAGATCTCCTTTTTTACTTTCTTACAGTTTAGTTTAGGAAACTATTCCTGGGTTAATATGAAGCCTGTATGTATAATTAACTTTCAACATGGAACATGGTTTTTGGTAGGTCTTTGGATGCTCACTGTTAAGTTGAGGGAATCAGAGGCAATCAGAGCTTAGTCAGTTATTACCAGTCTAATCATAATGGCTGAGGAGATGGAGGCTACAGCTTTTATTTATTTAGGAACAAAACCACTTTAATTAATCAAATTTAATGTAATCTGGAAAACCCTGCATCTGCCAGTGATTTTAGGTGCATCAAGATCCACACTAGTTGGCTAAGCAGAAGGGAGTTTATTCAAGGGTATTATATAGTTCAAAGAGTCTCCAGGAGACCAGTAGATCTGGCTAGGGTAATACAAGGCCAGTAACAATGCAGCCAAAGACAACAGATCAGGGGAAATATCTAACTGCCCTACATGGGATTGTTCTAGCAAAAACCCTTCTGCTAAAATTACCCCCTGCTCAGCACATACTACACAATGCCTACAAAAGCCTGAAAGTTCCTACATAGCACTATCCCCAAACCAGACCCTCCTACCCCACCCCCTGTGGGGTGGGATTGTGGGAATATCCACTATCTCCAAATTTCCTCCCTGTTGTGAGTCACTCATGTAAAGTGCCATATCTCATTGAAACATAACTGCTTGGTACATATGGCAGATATTAGCCCTGACTCAGAATCTTGATGCAAGGGAATGTGGGAAAGAAATATAGCTGGCTTTTCTGAGTCTCTCTCTCTAACTACAGGAAGACCTGCTGTAAGAGTCTTGGATTAGTATTTAGTGAGCTGGTCTGTCAGAGTGGGCATGAGTGCTGCAGTGTGTTGGAGTCTAGGAAACTTCCTCTCTTACAGCAGGGGAGGCACTGCTGCAACTTTATGGAGACGCCATTGCCTAGAGAGGTTTTATGCAAGACAATGCATGTATTTACAATGCAGTGAGGTCTGTCTTGAAACCATTGGTTTTTTTTTCTCTCATGGAGCTAATTGAGCTGTAGTAACAGTGAAGAAAATTAGATCTCAAAGTTCCCCTGTGCAGATGGCTCTGTAGAAAGAACCAGAACCAAGAACTCGGGAGATGTTCTGAGTCTCGTTTCTCATGGATCCACTTAAATGACCCAATCGCTGTTTAGTTAGAAAATGACAAGAACAAGCCAGGGTCCCAGGAGGAACCCCTCTGTCGGGGAGCATGGTTCTACTGCCATCCTCATTTTTGTGAACGGTGCAGCCATAAAACAGGCATCACCCTCTATCTAGCTTGGGCATGCTGGGTCTGGATCTGGGGCTCGTAAGGGAGCTCCAGTAAGCTCTGGATTTTCTGTGGGTTGTAAATTACATTCTGAAGTATTCTATTATCTTATAATATGCCTTATGTGGAAGTTTCTTGTTGTTGCTTTTAAAACTATATGCATTAGTGGCATCCTGACATTCATTTAGGACTTGCTTAGTTGGTAGGGTGGGCATTGACTTTTGAGTTTGCCTGCCGTCTTGGGCTTCTCCAAAGTCTTCCTGGGATGTTCCAGGGTAGAAGCTTAAAGTTAGACATCTACCCTGCAGGTGATTGAGGAAATGAATGAAAGTTGGCCTGCCAACTCTGTTACAATCCACAATCTGCTGCCAGGTTCCTGTTGAATTTCTCCACTCATGATAATGACTATTCTTTTTTTCCCCCCTTCTCCAGCTTCCAGCTATTTCTAAAAAAGTCTTCCATCTCATTGCTCTGTCTGGGACAGCTGCCTAGCTTTCTCTTAAGTTTGATGATTCATCTCTACAGATCAAAAGAATGGCCACTGTCTAAGAGCCAGGCTCTGTTGTGCGCAGCGTGCAGTTTTTGGCAGCTGACTATTGAATGGGGAAATGGGTCACTAAAGTGATATTCCCAGCATTCTCCATTCTCTTGTCACTAAATAGATTGCTTTTGTATGTTCTTTTGAAGATAAAAAAGAAGTTCCTCAACATCTTTTCCCATATTTTTAGTGGTGGGGGTGCTCTGTCTTCCAGCAGGAAAAGGCATAGCTTCTCTGTGCGTACAGACTTGCCTAGGCCCTGGGACTTTTAACAGTGTGGAGAGGGTATGTGAGGTAGTGTGGAGAGGGTACATGAGGCAGAATCTCTGTACAGAAAGGCTCAGGGCCTGCTTCCCCCTCCATGACTCTGAGTGGCGAGCAAGGTGATCAGAACCACGGTCCTTCCATTTCGAAAGGAGGACCTCAGAGCCTCTTAGCTAGAGAGAAGCCCTCTTTCTCAGCTTGGGCTCAGATTTTCATTTTGTTGCTATTCCGCTTGTGGAAATCTTTGACAGCACTTGTACTTTTATTTTTCCCACTTAGAATATTGTACCCAAACAAGGTGTGGTTCTGCTCCTTTCATGTTGGTGGGATGTTTTGTTTTCCAAAATGCTGACAGTAACTACCACCTAGCCTTGCTGTTGAGATGGAATGAAGATACGTTGTACATATGTATGAAATTCTAAAAAAGTAGATGAAAAATATTATTTAAAAAGAAACATGAGGACCGTAGCTGATGTATTTGATAAACGTTCAATACGTTTTAAAATATTTTCCTGTTTTTCAGTTGATACAGACATTTTCAGTGTTTTCTGTTGTTTTGTTTTGTTTTGTTTTGTTTTGTTAGTTTTTTTTTCTTGAAGCAAAACTTCCTTGCATATGTCAGGCTGGCCCAGAAATCACTGTGCTGCTCAGGGTTGGCCCTGCAGTCCCATCCTCTTGCCTTACCCTCCTTGGTGGTAGTATTGCATGGTAGTGCACTAACATAGCCAACTTTAAGGGGAGGTATTTCCCTCAGATCCTCTGACACAAGAAGTCCTGTGGTGATTGCTGTGATAACTGTGGCTGTTGCGTTACTCATGCAGTTCACAGCTTAGTGACTGCGAACATGTGATATCACTGAGGAGGCACAAAACTCAAGTATATCCTGCAACTTCCGGTTGTGCAGATGAGGAATCATTGGAGAGGTTAGGTGCTTAGGGCAGGGTCCCACACTAACAAGAAGGGTCGAAGACTTACACACGGAAATCTGAGTCTGGATCTCCTGTACTGTGCATGACCTTTCCTGTGTATGTTCAATATTGATGCCATGGTTCCTATGCAGAAAGGTAGTGAAATCCAGGCTCATCCTGAATCTTTAGCAGCCTTCACAGGAACCACCCTGCCTGCACTTTTACCTGGTCTTTGCTCCACACGTTGTCCACATGCTTTACAACAGTCAAGTCAAGCTTCCAAACTTCAGGAGACAGATGAATGGGCCATGGCTACAGTGAGTAGATGAAGGAATGGAGGATGTATCCAGCTATACTGTCTTGGCCTGGCTCTCCTAGGCAGGCTGTACTCGCACTGACCTCCAGGTATCTACTGAGCTATCACTGCTAAAAGCTCACCAGGAAGAAGAGTCTCTTGAGTGTTTAGATCTTGTTCTTAGTAGTGGGGCTGGAGAGATGGCTCAAAGATTAAGAGCACTGGCTGCTCTTCCAAGGGTCCTGAGTTCAGTTCTCAGCAACCACATGGTGGCTCACAACCATCTATAATGAGATCTGGTGCCCTCTTCTGGAAGGCAGGCACACATGCAGGCAGAACATTGTATGCATAATAAATAATCTTTTTTAAAAAACCCAACTTTTGAGCCTACTTGCCAAGGCAGACAAAAGAGCAAGGAACTATAAATATTCTGGGGTTTGCTTCACTCTATGTCTGCTTTCATCTCCATGGATAAATTCCACACTTGGGAGGCTCATTAACTGTGCACACAGAGGACAGTTATATAATAATTAGTATTAAGAAAGGCAGAATAATAGAACAATTTTCACACTAATTACTTGTTGGGCTGAGGACCCATGATTTTCCCTCCCCTGATGGGTTTGTATGCCTTCCTTCTGATTTCTGAATCAAGAATTATGTCTTGGGTTCTTTGTAGCTTATTATCATTTCTTGGGCATCATAAAAATCATTTAACTTACTTGGTATTTGTTATATCACAAGCCTTATATGTGTTGATTCCCTGGTATGGCTCCTCTCCCTTAATCCCCACAGTCTAGGAGTTACAAGTGTATAATTATATAAGTTTGCTCTGCCATTGAATGCCCAAGCTTGAAACAGAAGTTGAGATTTCCATACCAAGGACTCCCAGAAGATTTTTTTAAAAAATATTAGAATTCTAAAAATAAAATTGATAATCTGTTTTGTTGTTGTTTATTTGTTGATGGGCACAAAGATATATTTGGGGCCACTTATGATAGAGTCCTATTAGACAATTTATGGGTTAAGTTTCTCTTTGCACAGCAATTGCTTTGAAACCAAATGACAACTTTTAGTGCTGTATTTATCTGACTGGGGCCCTACAAGAGGGGTGCCATTTGTTAAAGAGAGGAACACTAACTCGGGCCATCCTGCCATACCAGTGGCCTCCCAGACAGAACCAGGTCATTTCTACTTTGCCTTGAGCTTCATGCAGGCTCGGCCGCCCAACCTGGCACAGCTGTCCTGGTAACAAGTGCTGTCAGGAGGGAGTCATGTGTCCTCCCTGTAGTCCTGCTCAGCCCTGCACGGACACAAAGCTGGCGGGAGCCCATGGGGAAATCAAAGCAGACTGGCTGGTGCGCAGGACATAGAGGTGGAGAAAGGAAAGAGAATAAACAAAGGAGTTCTCTAGAAGAGTAAGCAATATTCATGGAAAAGCTCATCAGAAATCCGAAGGCTGGGAGCAGGTAAATGCGTTCCCTGGGTCCTGTTGCTTAGACACTCAGGATAAGTCTGGAGATATTTTCCACAAATTAAAGAGTTCATAGTTTTCACTCTTATGAGACGTTCCAAACCTATTTTTATCCTAGAAAAAAAAAATAGACGCTCCTAATTTTCAGGCTTTTATCCAGACACAGATGAATAATAAATTCAGCTGCTATGAAGGCTGCTGTCAAGAGAATGCGTGAGATTCAGGGAGAGTGAAGAAGACCTAGTCTTTGCTCTGCTGCAGACAGGTACTGGAGTCTCATCTGTGTGCAGCCAGAAGTGCCAGCACGCAGATGGCTGGGTAGCACTACTGTTGGGTGTTGGTGACATCATTATTGAACACAAAATCCCACACTAATTTTCTCATGTTAATATTTACTGTTAACTACGAAACAATAGGTTTGACTGTGACATGTTTATACCCACATGGCGTTATGCTTTGCTCATTTTACCTTTCATTACTCCCCCTAGGCACCTTTCCTGCCTCTTTCCGGTTGTCTCCCACCCTCAAATAGCGTTCCTTTTGCTTCCATGCCATATACCATATGCCTACATGTATAGATCTAGATTCTACATATGACGGAAAACATCCAGTGGTTCTCATTCTCCCTTTCTGTAAGCTTCTTTTCATTTTAATGTGCATGTATGCACGTGCATAGGCGTATGTGCGTCTGCGTAGATGGGGTTGAAGTCAGGCATCTTCTTCATTGCCTTCTCTACCTTGCCTGCTGAGGCAGGCTCTCTCGCTAACTTGAGATCACCATTTTGGCTAGGCTGGCTGGGCTGGTCAATGAGCCTCGATGTTTTGCCCGTCTCCCCGTCATTGCCTGTGCTGGGGTTGCAGGCACACACTGCAGAGTCCATCCTTGCAAATCTCATCCAGGCTCTAGTCCGTGCCCGCTTGCAACAAGCTCTTTGCCTACTGTCCCGTCTTCTGAGCCCCAAGCTTCTGTTGTTCACAATACCAATAAGACACGTTCTTTCCCGTGGAACAAACAAGGAAAGAAAGAAACACGTATCTTGACGTTCGATAGCAGGTCTTAAGGGTGTCCCTACATTAGCTGGTCTGCCGCTAATTCAGTGCTGTCTTGATTTGCAAGAGTTACTGTAACAAGGCACCCCAGACTCAGTACCTTACACAACATCCATGCATTTCTTCATGATTCTGGAGGCTGGGTGTATAAGAGCAACGTCGTTGTAGGCTGGTGTCTGACAGCTCTCCATTTGGCTTGTAGACGGCTACTTTCTTTCTTTCAGTGTCCTCACTGTGTTTGAATGGTGTCTTCTGAGGATACCAGTCACCAGATTCAGGCTACATTTTAGCTGGGTTAATACTTCAAAGCCTCCGTCTCCAGATACATTGACCTCTACGAGACACGGATCAGGATTTTTAGCGTGGACTTAGGGAACACATTTAGCCCATAATGCTTCACTTCATCCATGTCTCTCTATATTTCTAATTTTTCTGTTTGTTCCTCTCTCATATAGTATATACTGACCACAGTTTACCCTTTCTCCTTCCCTCCCAGTCCTCCTCCCTCACCTTCCCTCTATCCCTCATCCACTCTTCCTCTATTTCTATTCAGAAAAGGGCAGGTCTTCCATGGATATCAATCAAACATAGCATATCAAGTTTCAGTAAAACTAGGCACCTCCCCTCATATTAAGTCTGAACAAGGCAACCCAGTAGGGGGAAAAGAGTCCCCAAAGTGGGCAAAAACATCAGCCCATGCTCCCAGGGTTAGGAGTCCCACATGAAGACCAAGCTGTACAACTGTACCATGTATGCAGAAGGCCCTAGGTCAGGCTTATGGTCTGCGGTTCAGTTGTGAGCACCTATGAGCCTGGTTTGTTGATTCTGTGGGTTTTCTTGTGGCATCCTTGACCTCTCTGGGTCCTACTATCTTTCTTCCTCCTCTTTCACAGGATTCCATGTCTATATTTTTGAAACCCCAAGAAAAAAATCCATATGAAAACAAACAGGGAACAATTTGTAGCATTATACTTTAAGATGCAAAGTCTTCACATCCCAAAGATGAAAGTCTGCTTATTTTGTGGAACACACACACACACACACGCACACACACATTTACTGGTGCTGGTCATATGCTTTTTAAAAAAAGTATTATCATGTATGGCATTGGTATTGGAAAACAATGATTAGCTAAGTGGAAATATGGCATTTCTAACAGATACCATCCATATGACTGCCTATCATATATAATATGGCAAACGTTCTACCTAAGTAAATAGGATATTAAGTATTTAAATGTCTGCTCTACTGCCTCAGAGTGGAAGAAGTCAGTGGGAAAGCCAATGCTGAGTGCAAAACCATGATGATGGACCACAGACTCAGGAAGGAACATTTGCAGAAAAGGAGAAAGCCAAATATTGACTTCTCATTTCTGTGTATGAATAGATGTGGTTAAGGTTCGAGGATTATGCAAGTATATTAGTGAAATAATAATTAAACTTGTCCGTTTTCTGCCTGGTATATGCAAGTGTCAAGCCAGTAAGTGTGCCCGACACATCAATGGCTGGCTGGCTTGCCCTTCATGTTGCCTGTACATAGAAAGTGAATTCTAAAATTATGAAGAAAGCAATGGAGACAGCATATGCCCTCCTCCCATCGCCTTCTCTTGGACAAGAAAAAGGATGTGGAAAGCTGGGAGGAAAAAGAGAATGGGATGCTTGTAGAAAGAAATCTTTGGATTATTCCAAGTAAACTTGGCTTACATTATTTTATCAATTCACATTATTTATTGCTATGCCTTTATTTGTTTGCAATAGAGTACTGACAGGTGCATGAGTTCTTTTGGATACCTAACCTCTTTAGGGACTTTTATTAACTTGCCACTATTTGCTTGCAAGAAATAATTTTCCCATTTTGTACCAGTCTGTATAATATTTAATGGTCTATATTTTTAATCATATTAACATAGCATACATTATTAATTATATTACTTTATAATAATTTCATATAGGATATATTTTAATATTTAGCAATATTTGTATTATATATGATTTAAGTGGAACTGTGCGAAAATTGGATGAAAGTCACCATTTTGGAGAGCCTAGGCAACTGCAACCTGGATCGAGATAGAGGAAAGAGTCATGCATTCCTGATTCCACAAATCTCATTATCAGTTTTGAGGTGCCACATGACAAACCATAGATTTCTTGTGAATGACTTATCTGGTTCTTAAGTGCCTGCCAGTTGCTTTAAATGGGCCCACTGAGCATAGAAACGGCCGTGATGACAGACAGGCTTTGGGATGCACCTGCACTGTGATTTTCCTGTAGAGTGACAGGCTCCTCCTGTTCCTCTGTTGGGTTCTTGTAATTTACTGAGCCATCTTCACAAAGCAATCCCAGTAGTCTCCTTAGCTCTTGATGGCCAGTGTACACAATTGAGCCTTTTATTTTATCTCTTAGAAGGAGAGAATGGCTTCTCGCTATTCTTGTCATCCATTTCTCCCACTGCTTCACAGAACTACACTACTTAGCTCAAGCCAACAGGAGACAGAGGCTGGCATTTTTCATAGTTTGCCTGACAGTTTTCTGTCCACGCAGAGGCCACATGAGATCGAAGAACCACACAGTATGGCCCATATTAATCCATCCTCATTCTTCCCATGGTCAGTCTTAGTCAGTGTTCTAGTGCTTTAAAGAGACATCATGATCACTGCAATACTTATAAGAGAAAGAATTTGATTGGGGTGGTTTACAGTTTCAGAGATTTACTTCATTGTCATGGAGAGACACATGGCAGGGTGCAGGCCGACTCGCAGGCCAGAGGAGCTGAGAATTCTAAGTCCAGAGACTTAGACCAGTAGAGAGAGACACTAGACCTGGCTTGAGCATTTGAAACACCAAAGCCCAGCCCCAGTGACATGCTTTCTCCAACAGCACCACACATACTCCAACAAGGCCACATCTCCTAATCCCTGTTAAGTATTGCCACTCTGTAATGACCAAGCGTTCAAATATCTGAGCCTATGGAGACCATTCCTATGCCAACCACTATATAATATTTCCTCGTTCCTGTCATTTTTTTTTAGTAAGAAACTGAGATAAACTTGGCCCAGAATACCCAACTCTTCCAGTTAGTGGGAAAGCGTTCGTTCTTAAATTCACTAACTGGGTGTGAGTATCTCAGGACTGCCTTTTCCCCCTATGTTACTTGATCATGTTTCTAAGGTTATAAAAGTGGCAAAGAAAGTAGATTCAGCTGATGTTTTAATTTTATATGTATGAGTGTTTCGTCTACATGGATGTCTGTGAACCGTGTATGTACCTGGTGTCCACGGAAGTCAGAAGAGAGCATCAGAGCCCCTGGAACTGAAGTCATGGATGGTTGTGAGCTACTATTTGGCTGCTGGGGACCAAAGCCATGTCCATTGCAGAAGTGGCAAATACTTTAACTGTGGAATCATCTTTCTAGTATTCAATGATTTTCAATGCATTCCTAATAAAAATAACAGGAAAAAAATAAATAGAACTTAGCAGTAAGCATGTTGTGTCAATATTGTGAGATGATGGACAATTCCTGTTAACATGTGAATGTTTCTATATCATCTTCATGTGCTCATTACATTTAAAAAGCAGAAAAGTTATAAATATTTCTAAGAATGAGGAAATAACATCCATAGGAGAAATTATTTTTTCATATTACCTAGTATACACAAACATTTTTGTTCTTAGTAGTTCGTTTTCCTTGTGGATACTCTCATTTTTATAGCACAGGAATCTTCAATGTGTTTGCAATAAATTTGCAAGAAAAATCAACCCCAGAGCCATGAAAGCAATGACATGATCCTTAACATAAATGTTGCCTTTAAAATACTTTCAAAAATTCAAACACACACATAGAGCAGTCCAAAGACACTTTAAAAATGTTGTAATACCAGTACTTTAAAGACACAGTTGTGGTCCTTCCAAAATTACATATGGGGATCTCAAGCTGCATTTAACACACACACACACACACACACACACACACACACACACACACACACACACATTATATTACATATAATATATTATATACATTATATATGTATATATACATATATACATATATATATTAGAGATGGTGTGCTATTTATTTTTCACTGGAAAAAACTGAATGTTTGGGAGGCAGTTGTGGTGACGTTAGAGGCTGTCACCACACACAGTACCCCCACTACACTTCAGGGAGCATGGGGGTTTTATTTTAGCCGTTGGCAGGAAACAAATGCAGAGTGACTGATTTCCACAACACAAGGGTGATGTATGCCAGGCAGTGACCTGAACCAATGCCGCAAAATGACGCTTGCCTTTTAGGATGCTCTTGACAAAAGCCTCAATGTTTCTGCATGAAAACAAAAAGTGCCCAGGATATGTTGTTATATGTTTCATATTAATTCCTCTATTTCCTTTGTTTTTTTTTCTCTTGCTAAACTTTGCTGTAATTCTATTGGTTCAGTGGCCATAATAATGATGGGGCTTATGATTCATAGCAATAGGAGGTGTTTAAAATCCTACTATTTTGCCAGAAGATCATAGGTCTTTATAAACACTCCCCAACACATTGTAAATACAGTGGCATCTCCAATCTAACCATGAGAACATTAGCTTTTTTACAGAGCTACTATCACCTCTTATCTGTATTCCAACTAATAACTCTATGCTTTCTGAACTTAATCATTGTCCAAGAGAATGGATGGAGGTTTGCAAACTCAGGAAGCTAAAGCATCAGGATGTACCTGTGACGTACGCATGTTTTTGTATTGTCTGCATGAGATCATATGACATTTAAAATGTCTGGAGCAGAGATGTCCCTTAGGCATCACAAAAGTGGTAGCGCAAGTCATCCAGCAGGTAGCCTTTTCTCCCATGTGTTTCACAGATGCTCAATTCCTTGCAAGTGTGTCTGCCTCACCGTCTCAGCCCAGCTGGGGAAAGGTGATGTGGAGCCTGGGGTATGAATTAACATTCGTCATGCTGTGCCTCTTGGGTTTGTAAACTAAGGTGCTCTATGTCAGTGTCTGATTCTTTTAGCCCTTAATGCTTTGCTGAGTAACCGCTGAGTGACCACTATGAAGCACTTAACTTTACAGATCGATGTTCTGCCCTAGGCTAAGGCGTGACCCTCATGCTCATGCCCAACCATTGCCTTGTGGCCACCTTGCAAGACTACTGAAATTAACTGGGCTTTACCCACAGAATTAATTCATGCCTCTCTCTAAGAAAATAATGTTAATTTTCCAAATGAGACCCATTATGTTCTCATATCAGGAAAAGAGATACAATAGGAATAGAATAGGAAAAAAAAAGTGAAGTCATTGGGTACAAACCCTCATGGGTTAGTGGATGTGGTATAAAACAGGTTGATACCTCCCATCTGTTTTACCCAACTCTGTATGACCATTTAGACAAAGCTTCATCTGACTACACCGTATGTGGCCCATAGTTTTCCTATAGAGAGCTGCAGTATTAGCAGCGATCAAGATGCAGACTAGAAGCACTTTGGAACTGTTTGCTCAGAAGGAAAGAAAAAAAAAAGTAAATGTTAACAAACGTTTCCAGTTGAAGGGACTGTGGGAAGCCATGAGACTAAGCAAGGCTACTCAAGCCTTCCACCAAGTAGAGGCCTGGTTCACTCCCAGGAGAGGCCAGCCTGCTGCCTATGTTTTCTAACAGGACTGTCACACAATAGTTGGCATTCCAAATGGAGGCGGCCAGCAAGATTACAAGCATGCATAGCTATACACGTAGGCAGGCTGTGTTCTTCTTGCTGATTCCTATGGACACTGACGACTTAACAAGAGCAAACACCTTGGCCAGTGACGAGGGAAAAGATGGCTCTCCTTTCATGTTGATTAACACCTTGACGCCATTTTCTTTCTCTCTCTTTCTTTTAAATTGCAGCAGAATCAAAGAAGAAGAAAAAGGAAGGCAAGAAACAGGAGAAGATGCTGGATTAAAAGATGCCACCTTCTGTGGACCAGGAAAAGGACATCAGCAAACAGGACCAGTTAACTATTACATTTATACCTACTGTAGGCTTTTTATTCAACAGTTATCTGTAGCTTAAGTACATGATAGGCAAACACAAAAGAATCTTTTTGCAGTAGCGTTTTTTAAAAAATATATACCATAGTACCAGTAGGGGCTTATAATAAAGGACTGTAATACTATTTAGGAAGTTGAGCTGTAGTACCTGATTGGTGATAGGATTGAGGTAAGATTTTTTTTTTGAAGTTATATGATGTTGATGTTTCACATTTAATTTTTTTTTTACATTTCCCCCCTTGAGCAGCAATTTAAAAGTTACAACCATGTAAACTGCGTCTCTTGTTAGATAGATTTCACCTAGACTTTTCCCCCCAATTGAGGAAAATATGTACTAAACAAAGCAGCAATAAAATATAATTGTTCTAGTAAAGAGAAACACATTGTTTTCTGCCAGTGGGTGTTTTCTTTAGAAATTAGGCAATTGAGAGAAGAACAGAGGCAGAACAATGACGTAAGACAGTGTTGATTTTTTTTTAAGAAAAGTATTAAAACATGAAATTCTTTCTCTTTCACTTCTTGACGAAATTATTTTTCCATCTGAGGAAAAGAATCTAGGAAAATAAATCAAAGCAATGCTGAATAAAAGGTGCTCTGTGTGCAATAATTTCATATCATAAATTTTCTTTGTCAGTGTGCTGTGAAAGGCGTCATCATATAAGCTAGTTAAGTTCCTCATGGACACAGGTGTTGCTCAAATGTATTTCTTTCTTTTTTTCTTTTCTTTTGTGTTTTGGTAAATTCTACAGGCTGAGCACCTCTAAACATCAAATCTGACATGTTTCAAAGCCCCAGCAGTTTTGTGCACAGACATGACTTCACACATGAAAAATTCCACCCTGGGCTCTAGGGAAGACTCAGAGTCAAATGCAGGCACAAGGCACAGAGCACAGAGAAACATAGTACCTAACTTTACCTGGGATTGTGTGTGTCAGGTATATAAAAAACAAATCAAATCAATGTTTAGCATCAGGTCCCATCCCTGAGACATCTCATTGTGGGGTGCCAAATTACAAAGTTAAGAAAGAAAATCAAATCTTGGTGCACCTCATTCCAAGACTCTGGACTTACAACAGTGTTGAACGTTTGATTATGGAATTCAACATTTTTCAATAAAGTTCCAAATTAACGTACTGTCTGATACAAAAAGACTCATCTATTTGATGAGTTTGGGCTAGCATGATGCAAAACACACATCAAGACCACAGGGAAAAAATTACACACTGATGGTTTACACTTAGTTTCCAGAAAGCAAGAATTTCCACTCTGTTACGTACCACAAACGTGAAAGAATTTGAGAACTTCCTTCTCTGCTGACCTTAACGTGCAGTCAGGATTAAACGGCCCCATGTTTCTGTGTTTCAGAGAAACAAAGTCTCCAGAAAGTTGTTCAGAGTGACTATAAAGTCTTGACAGAGTCACCACTGACCCTAAGATAATAAGATTAAGTGAGAAAACACCTATCTACTAAGACGATTGCAATCCCAGCTTCAGTGGTGGTAGCTCTGCCCACGGTGGAGGTGGCCACAAACAGTTAATTATGTGTGACTGTGATGATACAGCCACAGATATCCACAGTTAAACTGTGCTGGCTATCTTGTCCAAGATGCCACCTGAGCTAGGAGTACCGACAGGCCTGTTTCAGCCCCCAAAACAAAGCCAGCTGTTGGTGTGGGATTTAAAAAGGATAAACTTGTAGGCATCTTTGATATTGGTGCTTAATAAAATCAGAGTACTCTGTAAAGTGCTACTGACAGGAACATGAATAGTAAATGTAGTCCTTTTATGTGTTGGCCTTAATAGGAAAAGGTACTCACGGGGATGGATGGAGAAGAGGATGGAAAGGCAGTGTCTCAAGTGGGGTTTTGACAGCAAAAGGGCAGGATGATGAAAGAGTCTGCGGCCAATTCCGTTAGGCTCCGGACTAATGCTGTCGCTCATCGTCATGTATGCGAAAGCAACAGGGCACGAATCAATAATGAATTACGGTGAACTGGAACAGAATATCCCAAGGGAAAAACAGCCCTGTAAACAGCCCCAGAGCACTCCTTTAGTTGCAAGACAAGGCAGGAATTCAAGCATGCAGGGTTCTCTGCCACCTAAGCCAGGACTTTCAGGATATTATATAACAGATCCAGGATTTACCATGGGGAAAATGACATTGTGATACTAATTACCTCAACAAAGGATGTAACATTTAACTTTCCTCAAATCTTGAAAAATTTGAATACACACAGAAGCACTGAACTGGTATAAGAAGCTGGCTGTTTCCCAAATTAGTGGTGCTTACACATAGGAAAAGATCAGACTGTCACTCACTGTATACAGTGCCAAGAACATGCCCTGTCCCCAAGTGTCTTTATCCATCTTTATCAATGATATTTAAAAGTTCATTGTTAACTGAAAGATAGGAAGAGAAATGCAAGGAAGCTGTCTTCATTTCCTCAACTCTTAAAGGAGTAATTTGCATTCTATAATTGGGAAGACACAAAGCAGCTTTGCCAGAGCCCTGGTTAAAATACAACTTCCCATAGAACAGAAAGGTTTTCCTGCTCAGTGTGTTGTACAGATCCTCTGACTTTGCAGGTGATCTTGAGCACTTGATACTGTTACCTACAGGTTGAAGTCAGTTATTGCAAAAACACTGCCACTCTATACAGACCCAGAATGATTCCACATCTTGTTACCTCTGTTGGAGAGTAACATAACAGTACATTTATCTCTGAGTTTTCCCCCCAAAAAGATTAGCAAATATGTAGGTGGAGAGGCATAGGTCTCAGCTGTACCTTTGGAATTAAGCTCTTGTCACCTATCTGGTTTTTTTTGTGTATCTCTGTCTCTGTCTCTATCTCTGTCTCTGTCTGTCTGTCTCTATCTCTGTCTCTGTCTGTCTGTCTCTGTCTCTGTCTGTCTGTCTGTCTGTCTCTCTCTTTCTTTGTGTTGTGTGTGTTTGTGCTTTTTTTTTTGTCACTGCCCTCCCTCCCTTCCTTTATCTTTATGCATACAAGAAGCAAATATTGTTTTTGGTTATGGCATGACCCTTCATGAAATGTCCTCCCAATACACTGCTCTTTTAGGTATGCTGGCTCTTGTGTGGCAAGCCTGTAGCCAAAGTAGAGAGAACACTCTCAGACTCAAATACTTTACTTTGCATCTTCTACTGGGGCTTAACTAGAATTCCACACAATAGTCTTTCTGACACATCTCCAAGAATCACTGGATCTGCCTAGTCATGACAAGTGTCAAGTCTGCTTATATCAAATGAGGTTCTGCCTTTTAATGAAGAAACTATTTGAAACTTCATTGAAGACACAGCTAAAGAGGGAAGATGGAAATCTCCAACTGCCACACATGTTGAAAATAAAACACAAATGAGCTTGTATTATATCAAGCCATCTTTCAAATGTCAGGGATATAGTATAGTTAATTTATTATTTACTTTAGAGGGAACTTAGTTACAAATCCCAGGTCTTGAGACTCAGGAAAATTAACTGTGAAGAATGAACAGAAAATTGAACATTAGAACTTATGAACAATTGTCCATATATTGTCACTTTCACTCACAAAAACTGCATCACCAGAAGGCAAGTAGATATAATTCTTATTTTTAGTGGCTCAGAATTATTAGGACTGTGTTTTTAAATTGCCAACATCACACACTGAGTAAGTACATAGTACTGGACATCATTGTAGAGGAGAGGAAGAACCTTGTGTGTCTCTCAAGTAAAGGGAACAGACAGATGTGCTCTATTTTATATATATATATATATATATATATATATATATATATATATATATATATATATATATATATTTCTTTGTCTGTATGTCTATATCTATCACTATCATATCTATCTATCTACCTATCTATCATCTATCTATCTACCTATCTATCATCTATCAATCATCTATCTATATCTATCAATCATCTATATATGTATCTATCTATCATGGTGCTCATTAGGATCAAGTCAGTTCTATCTAACGATAACGAATTATTATTCTTTGAAAACCCTCTTTGAAAAGAATGATGACAGTTTGTGTATGAGCAGAACACATCAGCGAACCACTGGGATTTCATATAGTAAACAGTAAAGATCTACAAAAGAATTATCTGATTTGTCCCACAGAGGAAACCTCTAGCACTCTTAACTTTTGGCACATGTGACAGCAGTTCCATCAACTGCTGTGATGCTGCCATCATTTATCACATGCTTCTTTAGACTTGTACATTTATTTTCATGATGTACTGTATACCAGAAGTATGTGTTCTTTCCAAACTATGAGGTCACATTAGCTGGATTTTATAAATGATATAGAAAACTATAGTATGTCGTGGTTGATGACATTGGTGACCTCATGAGTTACTCTGTGACACAGTCACAGGGTTGACATTCCTATGCCGTGTGTAATGAAGTGCTATATTTAACAAGTAAACAGAAACATTGCTTGTGTGGTCTTTTTCTAGGGTTGGCAGGGCAGATAGCTCAGCGAATAGCTTGCCTACCCTTGGACTGATAAATGAATGCTCTTTTCCAGCGAGGTGAAGGGACTCACTTTAATCAAAGCCTCAGCAGCATTCTAGGCTTCAACTGTTTTAGTTGAAGAGGAGAAAGCCTACAGTTGAGTTTCTTACTAGTCTACATTAGACGTTTACCAATCTTATAGCCAGTATCAAGTGAGAGATAATAAATAGCTATTTTGAGGTATTAAAGGAAATAAGACTTGCTTCATGCCATCACTCTAATAATCTATCTTCTGATAGCTGAAAAATTTGAGTCTTTTTCCTCTACATTAAGATGTCTAACAAGCTAAAGCATTTGTTTGAGTAGCATTTGACTTGAGTTTGCAGTCATTAAAGAAAGAAACATAACCTAAGATAAAAAGTTGAATTCACACATTCTGATAAGTATATTCCAATGAAGAAATCTAAATGAGATCCAAAATGAGATAGTTTTCTTTTTTTTTTTAAGAATTATTTATTTATTTAGCCTTTAAGTTTGTTTTTAATTTATTCACTTTACATCCCAGTTGTAGCTCACTCCCTTGTCTCTTTCTGGTCACACTCTCCCTCCTTCATCTCCCTCCCCCTTCCCTTAGTCCTCAGAAAGGGAGACGCCCTCCTCCCTTATCATCTGACCCCAGCCTATCAAGTCTCCTCTGGACTGTCTGGATCCTTTTCCTCTGTGGCCTGGCAAGGCTGCCCTGCCAGGGAGAAGTGGTCAACGAGTGGGCACCAGAGTCCATGTCAGAGGTAGCTTTTACTTCTCCTATTAGGGGACGCACATGGAGACGGTGCTGCCTATTTACTACATCATAGCAGGGCTCTAGGTCCTCACGATGCATGGTTTTTGGTTGGTGCATCAGTCCCTGCAGCCGTCCCCACTCCTCCACCACCCCGCTGCCCAGATATGTTGGCTGCATTGGCCTCTTTGTGGAGCTGAGATTGTTTTCTTTTAAGAAGTATACCTCCAAAGTCTTTTGAACAAAAAATAATCTTAATGGTACAAATTAACTCCTGAAAAATCTCCTTGAGTGTATTTCTGCTTCTAAGCATGCCTCATACATGCATTCTCATAGGAAGCTATTCTAACTCCATTTCATTAAATAATGCATGCATTCATTTATTCTGCATATTTTTTAAATGTTAAACACTGTTACAGAGGTGGGGAATTCACCAAAGAACAAAATGTCAAGCATCTTGGTATTCAGGAAATTGGTACTCCTATGGGGAAAATACACTGAATGATGCTGCAGTTTATTGCCTTGCAACATAACAGTTCATGTGGTAAAGTGTGGCCATTGTATACCTCATTGTTTGCAGTGATTGTCCCAGTGTTTCCTGAGACTTTTGTCTCATTGGATGCTAGCGTGAGGAGCTGAGTGTCCACCATGGCTCACTCATGTAACTTCTTACAGAAACAGGTAAAGATTTTTTTAGGTGAGGTGCTGGTTGCATAGGTGATCTCAGTACTTAAGAGTTTTCATGTACCACTATCCTTCCAAAGCTATAGCCATCAAAATGACCGGTCTTTTTACAAGGCCACACACGGAACTCCAAAGTTCAACACTGAAATTCACCAAGTCTTGTAAGGACTCAATCCAGGATCTGGCCACCTTTTAACCCAAAATCTAGTGGACTCAGAAGAGAATCCCAGATTCTAAGGACAGAATAAGGAAGTTAATTTAGAGTCATAACCTACTGGGGCCATATTTGGGGATGAAGTGTGTGTGTGTGTGTGTGTGTGTGTGTGTGTGTGTGTGTGTGTGTGTGTGTGTGTCCAATAGAGAAAAACAAGGCTGTCAAAAGCAGGCACATCTGGAGCCAAATATAATGACCAAAAAAAAAAAGCCTCCTAGAAATGAGAGTTGCTAGTGAATTGAACTCCTTAGAGAGATCAACAAATCTCACCATGACCTCGGAAAAGAGATGAACAAACGCAGTGTAAGGGAAGTCAGATGGAAGTTTCTAGGACATTCCAGAAGCAGTAAGAAATCAGTGTATAAAGTGATGCAAACAGAAGAAGAAAACCCACAAGATGAGCAAAATTAACGATAGTGAGCTGTGCA